>NC_139895.1:32062793-33264668 GCF_905171665.1 Trachurus trachurus
TGCGAAAGAAACATCTTTTTTTTGCCTTTTCATCGCCGACAGCCCGGGAGAATTAGATATCACAGCGATTCCTGTTGTGTGATTGACGAGCCCTGCCGCCTGTGTAATCTCATTGCACGGCTGACTGGCACGATCTGTTGAGTCAAACAGAATAAGGCCTTTACATTGATATGCTGGGAGAGTCCTGGGACTGAATGGATGGAGACCAGTGGTTTCCTCACTGCGATTTCCCCCTTCCTATGCTATACAACCGCGCTAGTGGCTGAGCCATACAAAGAGCTCAGTGTGTGAATGTCTAGGTGGAGGAGAACAGTATTCAGTGTCAAAAAACCCAAACACACACACACTCAACACACTCTAAACACGAGGACACAGGACTGAACAGATGGTGAAAAGACTTAACACTCCACAATGCACTCAGCTGCAGGCTTTGTTGGGAGATTTGGAGATTTTTGTCACATTACAGCGTTGGATTTCAAGGTTGTTGGAATTAGGGAACAAACACTTGATGATCAGCTGCATTTGAGGATTACATAACTTCTCAAGTTCTGACCCTGCGGAAGCTGCAAATCTCTTGGAAAAAAAAAAAAAAAAAAAAAAGCTTAATCAGCCCAAAACAAACTGATGGAAGTCTACGGCCCACTCATGGTAGAGATACAGCAGGACAGACATGTTTGAGAATGGTCTCAGGGACAAGATCAAAGGCAAGACTGGATGATAAAAGGTTTGTCTCAGTGAAAGCTGCTTTAATCAATATCTACTGTATATTAATTGGGTCAATCGACTTTGTATTATAACACCATTACAGAGGGCTGGTTAGTAGGACTGCCATCTTTGATGTGTGAAAAATCAGGACACATGGAGGAGGGGGAGCAGTAGGAGGGGGAGTACTTATCATCCATCTCCCCCCAAGTTTATTTTTCTTTTTCCTGTCTTTTTTTTTTTTTTTTACTAATTCCAGGGTTCCTACACATTTGACATTTCAAAATTCCATACTTTTTCCAAGCCCTAATTATCAGACGTCTTAGTAAAATTAAAATAATTTGTGACATTTGAGTAATTAGATGTGTATCATGTAAATAAATTATGCAATTAATTGTTTGTTTTCATTATTCTGAATTTGTGTGCCATTACTATGCCACTAAATCATTTCCAATAGAGCATAATGAAGCCAAATAACTTCAGATAAGACCAAACCCAGAGAAGTATTAAGATACATTTCCATACAATAGTTTCCATTTTCCATACTTTGCCAGACCTGGAAATGTATAAATTCCATACTTTTCTTTCCATACTTGTGTAGAAACACTGTAATACTCTTACCAGAACCCACCTCAGTCTTCTATGCCTGAATTCACTGTGTTTTTTTTTTTTTGCTTTAGTTATTTTTAGGGACTGTGACAGGACAGAGAGTGTGGGACACTGCACGGACAGCGAGCAGGGGAGTGACAAGCAGCACCGAGTCAGGCCAGTCACTCAGCTTTCTGGCCTCCAGACGGGACACTGTTATAATTGTTTTCATATAGATACAGATTTGGTCATAACCATTTTTTTTTCCCCTGGTAGAGTCGCTCAAAAAAAGAATCAAAAACAATCACAGGAAAGAGACAGAATACTGGACATTCACCCAACTTTTAGAGGAGCTGAATCTGCAGAACAATGTAGAACAATGAGCTAAAAAATTAAGGGCAAAGCTGTGCAGGGCTGAGGGGAAGTGCACAGATTACACTCTTTTGATCCATTGTTAAAGGTGCATTGTGTAGGAATTACTCCCATCTAGCGTTGCGGTTGTATATCGCAAGCAACTCAATCGTATTTTTCATGCTGCATTCACGTGAAATTGGGCAGACGGCAGACGGACGACAGCCGCTGCACGTAACGCATAAACAAGCCTCTATGTAAACAAGTGGTCCGTCAGCACGAGGCAAAACAATACACGTGACAATATGTTGTCATGGCGATGTCGTATTGTTTACCTGACCCACGTTTTACCGGCTTTCTCTCGACTTCTGTGACTAAAATGACATCTGGTTTGTTACCGACGGCCGTCTGCCCGACTGCATGTGAATGCAGCATCAGTGACTGATTAATGAAAAACATACTTTTGAACCAAATAATCGATTTTCGTGAATAGATATAACAGGAGAAGTTACACAATGTCCCTTTAATATTCTGAATTTCTTTAGGATGCAGCAGAGAAGCAGAGAGGAGACTGTAAAGACAGTGGGACACTGCGGGGACGCTGGCCTCTGCTGTGAGCACTGAGCCGCAGCCTGATTGAGGGGCTCCTCGGCGCCTGAGCGAAGCACCTTTTCCCCGGGATCGATCCTCCATGATGACATGTCATCCTCAGCTCAGATGGATCATCCAATGTCTCTTCAATGTTCTGCGTCAAATAACCACGAGAGACCGCATCATCTATTCCCGGGTCGCTATCTCGAGCCGATCTCAAATCCTCGCTCTTAGTGAAAACATTTATAAAAAGTGGAGGTATTGTGCTATGATTTGTGTTTCCTCTCTTTTCACTGGGCCGTTCATCTTCCCCTTCATCATACTGAGGAGAAGGGATGAGATGAGGCTGCACTGTGTTCAGATCTGTAACAGAATTGCGGTATTAACGCTGGAAACTCTTTGTTTTCTACATGTCTGATGTTTATACTGTAGGCTATGTGTTAGAATAATCCCTTGCATTTTGCACAGGCTAACCTATACCGTAGATTCCAACCCAAATAGAACAGTTGGAGGAAAATAACATGATGATATCTATTTAAGTTAAAGGAGATGTATTCTGCCCCTTTTCCACAAGTTAAAATAGTTCCCTGTGTCTTAAAGACATGTCTGTGACAGTAGTTATTTTCTCTTGTGTTCAGAGAATGAAATCAAGAATCATGTTACCTGCGCGGGCGGTTCGGCAGACTCTGACAGGTCTGCCGAATGGGCCAGCTGATAAATGAGCAGCACATCGGATGACGCTTCTGAGGAGGAGTCACAGTCGAAACTGACAAACAGGTAACATGATTCTTGATTTCATTGTCTGAACACAAGAAAAAATAACTAATATATACTAGGGCTGTAGCTGATATCCGAGTACCATTTCACCTACTTGGATACAACCCCCATTAAAGCAGAAGTAAGCTGAATTTTTGTGTTAATACAAGTCTTAAATAGTTATATCTTCCGACGGCAATCACTTATATAGAGTGTTTGGTCTGAAACACGGGTCTGTCAGTCACTCTGCTCTGCTGTAAGCCGAGGAGAAAACTTTCCTTGTATCCTACAACCTTTATCCAATGAGGAGAGAGAACGGCATGAAGGGCTGTGTGTGTGCAGCTAAGGGATGCGCGTGAATGTGGTGACGTAGGGACGAGGGCGGGGGCTGCTAACTCCATCGGCTGACAAGAAGTTAACCAAAACGACCGGAACGCTTACTTCTGCTTTAAAATAAAAAGTGTGTTATTATGAAAAGCAGCAGCTCTCTTCGGCTGCCCCGCTCTCCTCCGAACATTCGGATAGTAAAATATGCTACTCGTTGCAGCCCTAATATATACGAGAAGACAAAATTAATATTTGCAATCTGATGTCTGTGACATGCTGTGGTCAAAATCCCCCAAGGATCAAACATCACAGCTCTTTTCATCCTCTCAAAACAGCCCTGTTCAGAACGGCTGGTTTCAGTGCCTGTCCCTTTAAATGCAAATGAACCACTGCTTGCCCCGTCCTGCCCCTTCTACCAGTACCATAGGGGTGGTATTATGCAAATTTGAAAATTAATTACATCATTATCAGTAGGGGTGCACCGATTATTCGGTAACCGAATATATTCGGCCGAATATTGCAAAAAAAGCAACATTCGGCCTTCGGTGGAATGAGCGCAAAGCAAGGCCGAATATTAAAAAAAAAAAAAAGTCTGATAAATACGGGATCGCGCGACGATGGAAACGGCAGCTTAAACCCCATGGAGCTTTATAAGTAGGTGACTCCTACTGCTGGAAAAACAACAGCAACAAGAGCAGTGGGGGGGGAGCTGCACAGCGACCGCGCGCACCGTTGCACGTCGCTCCAAGAGCCCGGTGCATCCTCTCGCAGCGGAGACACGGCCACTGAGAGGACTGAGTGAGGGGACCGTTCCTGTAGGAACGCGCCTTTTAATTAATCATTTAAAAACCAAACAACAACATGCTGGGTAGGCTACGAAAGGGAGAGATGGCTGCAGCAGTTAAAACGAAAGTTCCTCGTCCCAGCATGTCGCCCACTCCGTCCGTGGCCGACGTCTTTTAAAACAGAGTTTCCCAACCTTGGGGTCGGGACCCCACGTGGGGTTGCCTGAAATTCAAATGAGGTCACCTGAAATGTCTAGCAGCCTAATTGATGAATTAAAAAAAATCTGACCAAGAAAGGTTAGGAACCACTGTTTTAAAAGACACTTGGGTTTTTTTGATGAGCAACGGCAACTGGAATATTCAAAAACTGTCAGAATAGTCAATAAACATTTACTTTCTTTGAAAATTAAGTTAAAAAAAATATTTTATTTAAAAACTTTATAACCACTTTAAGTATTCGGTATTATTCGGTTATTCGGCCAAGCGTTTTGATTTTATCCGGTATTCGGCTTCGGCCAAAAAAATGCCATTCGGTGCACCTCTAATTATCAGACAATTGAGGGAACAGTTCGTAAGATTTTTTGGTCAACTCTCACATTTTGGGGGCTGAAGGCAAGACAAACACCCAGATATAATTATGTTAAAGAGCCTTCAAAAAGTGATATTTTCATAATATGTCCCCTTTAACATCAACAGTTGAACCAGTTCTTCTGAACAGTTTCCATTACATCATCTAGAGGTCATGAACAGGCAGTATTGCTAACTTAAGATTCAAATGTTCATTTTTGTTGTATAGTTGAGATAATTTACTTTATGTGTACAGTGTTTAGTAAGTTATTTATCTACACATGAATATTTATATATTTATATTCAATTGTCTATAATCTAAATGTTTGCATGTGCATCTAAAAAAAACCATTACAGTTCCCTCCAGAATCAAACTTAAAAGTTTCCACCTTATTCACCTCAGGTTAAATCCTCTTCGCTTCTGATTGGTTACTTTAGCAACATGTGAATTAGAGACAGGAAGTAGGCTACTGTTTTTGGAGAAAAGCAAAGCTGCAGTTTAAGAAGTGAATCCAACTCCATCCAGCTGTTTCTTTCATCCAAACCAGCTCATGTTGCATCAGCATCTTTGTCACCAGACCTGCAGTGGATGAACCTGAGCTCTTTGCCATGGAAGGTGAGGTCGGGCTTTCCCTCCACAGACTCATCGCTCTAAGCTGTGCTCAAAGCACAGCACTTCTGTGTTGGATTCTTTAGCATCTTCTTTACTTTTAATCTTGTTCTCTTTCAGCCATATTGACCCTGTATGTGCTGCACTACCCAGAGGACACAGTGTGACTGACATGTTCACCTCTCTACAGACCGTGTTAATCCAAGCACAGTCAGTCTGTGCTTATTAGAAGTTCACTAATGCTAGTTTAATTAACCTGTACGTCCTCAGGGATCATAGAGACAGTTTGATAAAAAAAAAAAAAAAGAGATGATGACATGTCTGCTCTTGTACACTCCGTTGCAGATCTGATATCTACAGTGCACACTTATATAATCATATCCTATAATAAAGCAGTTTCTCACGTTATCAAAGCTTCATCACTTTCTTCACCTTTGTCTTGTCTCTCAGCCTGTCTCCCTTCACTACCTTAGCCATAGGCACCTGCATGGCTCTCTCCACTCAAATCAGCTAATGAGAAGGTTCTCCCTCATGAAGACATTCCCATCCTCATCCCAGTTCTCCTAACCATCACCATAGGCTCCAGGACAAGTTGGTGATTTACTTCCTTCGATTAGTGAAGTTTATTTATCACATAGCCTAAATGTTGCGCTTTAAAGCACAAAAGTTACATAGGTGATTCTGCAGGCTCTTCCATGCACAGTGCTCTATTCATATCCCTTGAACTTTTCCACATTTTGTCACATTACAACCACAAATTTACATGTATTTTATTGGGACTTATGTGATAGATCAACACAAAGTAGAGCATCATTGTGAAGTGGAAGGGAAATGATACATGGTGTTCAAGATTTTCTTACAAATCTAAGACCAAAATTGAACTGTAAAATGTTATGTGTGGTCGAAGTCTAACACTGCACATGAACCTGAACACAACATTCTTTTCATTGCTTTTCTTCAGCAGGGACAGGGAAGCTGAGTTGAAGGAAGATGGATGGAACTAAATCCAGGACAAAAAGCTGTTAGAGGCAGCAAAGGAGACTGAGACTGGGACGGAGGTTCACCTTCCAGCCAGGACAACCACCCTAAACAGCCAGAGAGCTCCAATGGAAAGGTTTACATCAAAGCAAAACAGCCCAGTCAAAGTCCAGACCTAAATTTTACTGAGAATCTGTGGCAAGACTTGAAAACTGCTGTTCACAGATGCTCTCTGACCCAACTGGAGTTTTATTTTGCAAAGAAGAATGGGCAAAGATTACATTTGTAGATGTGCAAAGCTGGTAGAGACCCTAAAAGACTTACAGCTGTAACCGCAAAGGAGGTACAGTAAGTTGACTCAAGGGGCTGAATACAAATGCATGCCACACTTTTCCAATTTTTATTTGGAAAAATATCCATGTATCATTTTCCTTCCACTTCACAATTGTGTGCTTCTTTGTGTTGGTCTATCACATAAAATCTCAATAAAAGACATTTAAAGAGGAACTAAACAGGGCTATGCTACATTTTTACCTTAATCAAAAAGCTCCAGACTAATTGTGATAGTTAACTACATGACTTGTGACTTGTTACAGTGAGAACGGAGGCTCTCTGTCTTTACCTGGTGTCTCATTGCTGAAAATCAACCTTGTAACATCAGTGTACCTGGCCACCGCCCCGGTGTCCCAGCTCTCGTCTCTGCACACTGTGACACAAACGCACTCCGTAACCGGCAAACTTTTGACGGTTAAAATACACACGTTGTAACATTGTATATGTTATATAACGTTATCCTCCGCTCCATGTATTGATTTTTCGCCGGCTTCGTTGTAAACAAATGCACATGGGCGAGAGGAGGGTTAGCAAGATGAAAAGCCACCGGGACTTGCATAGTTCCCCTTTAAGTTTGTGATTTAACTAACAAAATGTGGTAAAGTTCAAGGGGCCCTGGGGCAGACTGACAGAAGCGTGGCTGCCAATGTGCGCCAAACGGCCCCTCCGACCACCACCATGATCATTCATACACATTCACGCGAGGAGGCAAGGAGGGTAAGGCGTCTTGCCCAAGGACACTACGACAGCGACTGGGACAGAGCGGGATTCGAACTGCCAACCCTCTGATTATTGGACAACCCTCTCTACAGATGTAGAGTTTACAGATGTTTCTGAATTCATACAGTGGACATTAGACATTGCACCACCAACTCCTGTACTATCATCTGAACCTGCAGCTGCTTTGCAGTCATACGGGGAGGTGCTCTTGCCTTTCTGCCCAGCAGACATGAAGACTTATCTAAAAGTTTCTTGATTTTTCAGATCTCGTCTCAACAGTGAACACAGTTCCTCTTAATTGCCATTTCTTAACGACCTTTCGGACAGTGGAAACTTTGAGCTGGGAGCGCTTTGATATCTTTTTACAGCCTCCCCTGCTTCGTAGGCATCAATTAGCTTCATTTGAGATCCTCAGTTGCTCGGAGCTCAGGGTGGATGAGTGTTGCCTGAAAGTTTGAGGAGTCAGCGAATTTACCATCAGCTGAAAAATCCTAATGACAGTTTTCGACCTGCTTCAAGTCCTAATGAGTCCATTAAAAGCTCACAAGTTCCTCTACGTCAGAGGGTTTTACATTAAATGAGCCCAGCTAGGTGGCCAAGCATGGCCGTAGCCAGCTATGAGGTCACCGAGGTCCGGACCTCGGTAAAAATTTCTGAGAGAAAAAAATAAAAGAAGCCCCGAACAGCGTGGCAACATGTTATTGTAACACATCGGACTTTTATTTTGAAACCGCACGCAAGCAGGAAGTGGAAAACGCGGGACATTTTCAGTTAACAGGAGGAAGATAACTGCGAGCTGAGGTGAGTGACAACTTTATTATTATTATTTTACGACCAAGCAGCCCGCTATAAATTAAGCCGATGACCGACGCGATCCTCCAACAGTAGGTTAACTTGCATGTAGTCAGATCCGCTATTTTCGGTCCTAGTCGACACAGGTGTAATTAAAAAAGAGGATGAGGGAGACGGGGGTTGAATAGCCAGGCCCGTCCCGTCCCGCCCCATTTTAGTCCGAGCCAGTGGCATATTTCAGGAATAAATGAACAACATTACGGTTTGAGCCAGACTGGGTAGCCTTAGCCTATAAGCCAATGTCAAAACGGATAAAAACATTCCGGTAAAACCATAGATATAGATCAATTAACTACCTAGGTCGACGCTCGAGTTCGTTACCATGGCAACAGAGACTCAGCACGAGTTTTTTCTTTACACACACGCACGCACGCACGCACGCACGCACACACACACACACACACACACACACACACACACACACACACACAGCACAGGCTATAAACTACCAGCAGAACTAAGATCAGCTCCAACTGTGAGCACTTTTAAATCCAGGTTAAAAACATTTCTCTTTTCATGTGCCTATGGCTAAATTCCTTTTAAGAATTTTAAACCTATCTATCTTCTTTTATTTTACTTTTATTTGCTCTTGTTTTTAACTCTGTTTTAAGTGTTTGTTTTTATTATTTTTTATGCTTCTCTTTTATTTCATTTTATTCTTTAAATGTTCTGTCTTTATGTAAAGCACATTGAGTTGCCTTGGTATGAAATGCGCTATATAAATAAAGATGCCTTGCCTTGCCTATGTATGATGATAAATATACCTAATTCAACCAAGGTCTAATCAACCTCTTTAATGTCCCCCTACAGAAAAAAACAAGTCAGAAAGTGAAGAACAATGTCAAAAAGAAAAAAACTTCTGCAGAATACATTGGATTCATTTGTTAAAAAAAACCAAGGCCATGTGACAATGAGGACGGAGACAGACCAGAACAGAGCAGACCAGGACAGAGCAGACCAGGACAGAGCAGACCAGAACAGAGCAGACCAGGACAGAGCGGACCAGAACAGAGCGGACCAGAACAGAGCAGACCAGAACAGAGCGGACCAGGACAGGCTCGTGGGGGGGGTCTAGGGACATTGTCAAATTCTGGACCTCACTAATTTTGAAATCCTGGCTACAGCCCTGTGGCCAAGCATCTGAACTGTTTCATGTCTTAAATAAACATAGCATTGCACTACACGCAGCATAGGAGAGAGTATAGGGATCATGAGAGTGGCTGTCTGTACCAGCAGTTGAGATGTCCTCCTCCTCAGGACAAACACACAACAGCTGCTGAGCTGTCCAACATTTCCTCAGCTTGTCTCTCTGATAACTCTAAATCCAGACGTCCAATGACTAAACCCCTTCATCTGGTTTAAATACAAAGTTCAACAGGAACAGGAAGTTACAGCACTGAGGATACGACATCCTTGACAGATGACCAGATTACACGTTATGATTTAAATCCATGCATTCATTTACCACTTATCCATCACAGGGTCACATACAAAAAACGCACTCACATTTACACACTATTGGACTGAGGGAGGAAGGTGGAGAACCCAGAGAGAACTCATGCAGACACGGGGAGAACATGCAAACTCCACCCAGAACAGCCCCAAGCCGGGGAATTAAACCACCACAACACCTCATCACAGAGAACAATAAGGTAATGTTGTGGAACGACTCAAATAACATACTTTTATGTCATATGTCACATGTCTGGTCGTTTTAGGACATTTTAATGTGGGAAAAGTTGCATTTGAAAAAATGTGAATTTTTAATAGGTGCAGGGGTCACATTTATCTCTTTTACCCCTAAAACCAACAAAATAGGGCTGTCTAGGTGATCGAGTGCTTATTGTGTGTCCCATATGGAGATTGAAATGTTGAATATGTTAAATATGGGTGGCCACGCAACTGAAGACATACAGTTGAGGATGAAATTATTAGCCTCCCATGAAAATTTCACGTTTTTGTCAAAAGTGCTGTTAAACAGAGCAAAGATTTTTTTTAAACATCATAACTGTATTTTGGATACCTGCATTTATTTGATTTACAGACAGAAACATAATTATTTTACAAAAACCAAAAACTACCAGGGTCAAAATGATTAGCCCCCCTGGTGTTAATAGTCAGTTGTGTTTCCTTTTTTGCAAGATAATAATTTTGATCCTGGTAGTTTTTGGTTTTTGTGAAATAATTATGTTTCTGTGTGCAAAGTAAATGAATGCAAATATCCAAAATAAAACTATGATGTTCAAAAAAAAATCTTTGCTCTGTTTAACAGCACTTTTGACAAAAACGTGAAATTTTCATGGGAGGCTAATAATTTCATCCTCAACTGTATGTCTTCAGTTGCGTGGCCACCCATATTTAACATATTCAACATTTCAATCTCCATATGGGACACACAATAAGCACTCGATCACCTAGACAGCCCTATTTTGTTGGTTTTAGGGGTAAAAGAGATAAATGTGACCCCTGCACCTATTAAAAATTCACATTTTTTCAAATGCAACTTTTCCCACATTAAAATGTCCTAAAACGACCAGACATGTGACATATGACATAAAAGTATGTTATTTGAGTCGTTCCACAACATTACCTTATTGTTCTCTGTGATGAGGTGTTGTGGTGGTTTAATTCCCCGGCTTGGGGCTGTTCTGGGTGGAGTTTGCATGTTCTCCCCGTGTCTGCATGAGTTCTCTCTGGGTTCTCCACCTTCCTCCCTCAGTCCAATAGTGTGTAAATGTGAGTGCGTTTTTTGTATGTGACCCTGTGATGGATAAGTGGTAAATGAATGCATGGATTTAAATCATAACGTGTAATCTGGTCATCTGTCAAGGATGTCGTATCCTCAGTGCTGTAACTTCCTGTTCCTGTTGAACTTTGTATTTAAACCAGATGAAGGGGTTTAGTCATTGGACGTCTGGATTTAGAGTTATCAGAGAGACAAGCTGAGGAAATGTTGGACAGCTCAGCAGCTGTTGTGTGTTTGTCCTGAGGAGGAGGACATCTCAACTGCTGGTACAGACAGCCACTCTCATGATCCCTATACTCTCTCCTATGCTGCGTGTAGTGCAATGCTATGTTTATTTAAGACATGAAACAGTTCAGATGCTTGGCCACAGGGCTGTAGCCAGGATTTCAAAATTAGTGAGGTCCAGAATTTGACAATGTCCCTAGACCCCCCCCACGAGCCTGTCCTGGTCCGCTCTGTTCTGGTCTGCTCTGTTCTGGTCCGCTCTGTTCTGGTCCGCTCTGTCCTGGTCTGCTCTGTTCTGGTCTGCTCTGTCCTGGTCTGCTCTGTCCTGGTCTGCTCTGTTCTGGTCTGTCTCCGTCCTCATTGTCACATGGCCTTGGTTTTTTTTTAACAAATGAATCCAATGTATTCTGCAGAAGTTTTTTTCTTTTTGACATTGTTCTTCACTTTCTGACTTGTTTTTTTCTGTAGGGGGACATTAAAGAGGTTGATTAGACCTTGGTTGAATTAGGTATATTTATCATCATACATAGGCAAGGCAAGGCATCTTTATTTATATAGCGCATTTCATACCAAGGCAACTCAATGTGCTTTACATAAAGACAGAACATTTAAAGAATAAAATGAAATAAAAGAGAAGCATAAAAAATAATAAAAACAAACACTTAAAACAGAGTTAAAAACAAGAGCAAATAAAAGTAAAATAAAAGAAGATAGATAGGTTTAAAATTCTTAAAAGGAATTTAGCCATAGGCACATGAAAAGAGAAATGTTTTTAACCTGGATTTAAAAGTGCTCACAGTTGGAGCTGATCTTAGTTCTGCTGGTAGTTTATAGCCTGTGCTGTGTGTGTGTGTGTGTGTGTGTGTGTGTGTGTGTGTGTGTGTGTGCGTGCGTGCGTGCGTGCGTGCGTGTGTGTAAAGAAAAAACTCGTGCTGAGTCTCTGTTGCCATGGTAACGAACTCGAGCGTCGACCTAGGTAGTTAATTGATCTATATCTATGGTTTTACCGGAATGTTTTTATCCGTTTTGACATTGGCTTATAGGCTAAGGCTACCCAGTCTGGCTCAAACCGTAATGTTGTTCATTTATTCCTGAAATATGCCACTGGCTCGGACTAAAATGGGGCGGGACGGGACGGGCCTGGCTATTCAACCCCCGTCTCCCTCATCCTCTTTTTTAATTACACCTGTGTCGACTAGGACCGAAAATAGCGGATCTGACTACATGCAAGTTAACCTACTGTTGGAGGATCGCGTCGGTCATCGGCTTAATTTATAGCGGGCTGCTTGGTCGTAAAATAATAATAATAAAGTTGTCACTCACCTCAGCTCGCAGTTATCTTCCTCCTGTTAACTGAAAATGTCCCGCGTTTTCCACTTCCTGCTTGCGTGCGGTTTCAAAATAAAAGTCCGATGTGTTACAATAACATGTTGCCACGCTGTTCGGGGCTTCTTTTATTTTTTTCTCTCAGAAATTTTTACCGAGGTCCGGACCTCGGTGACCTCATAGCTGGCTACGGCCATGCTTGGCCACCTAGCTGGGCTCATTTAATGTAAAACCCTCTGACGTAGAGGAACTTGTGAGCTTTTAATGGACTCATTAGGACTTGAAGCAGGTCGAAAACTGTCATTAGGATTTTTCAGCTGATGGTAAATTCGCTGACTCCTCAAACTTTCAGGCAACACTCATCCACCCTGAGCTCCGAGCAACTGAGGATCTCAAATGAAGCTAATTGATGCCTACGAAGCAGGGGAGGCTGTAAAAAGATATCAAAGCGCTCCCAGCTCAAAGTTTCCACTGTCCGAAAGGTCGTTAAGAAATGGCAATTAAGAGGAACTGTGTTCACTGTTGAGACGAGATCTGAAAAATCAAGAAACTTTTAGATAAGTCTTCATGTCTGCTGGGCAGAAAGGCAAGAGCACCTCCCCGTATGACTGCAAAGCAGCTGCAGGTTCAGATGATAGTACAGGAGTTGGTGGTGCAATGTCTAATGTCCACTGTATGAATTCAGAAACATCTGTAAACTCTACATCTGTAGAGAGGGTTGTCCAATAATCAGAGGGTTGGCAGTTCGAATCCCGCTCTGTCCCAGTCGCTGTCGTAGTGTCCTTGGGCAAGACGCCTTACCCTCCTTGCCTCCTCGCGTGAATGTGTATGAATGATCATGGTGGTGGTCGGAGGGGCCGTTTGGCGCACATTGGCAGCCACGCTTCTGTCAGTCTGCCCCAGGGCCCCTTGAACTTTACCACATTTTGTTAGTTAAATCACAAACTTAAAGGGGAACTATGCAAGTCCCGGTGGCTTTTCATCTTGCTAACCCTCCTCTCGCCCATGTGCATTTGTTTACAACGAAGCCGGCGAAAAATCAATACATGGAGCGGAGGATAACGTTATATAACATATACAATGTTACAACGTGTGTATTTTAACCGTCAAAAGTTTGCCGGTTACGGAGTGCGTTTGTGTCACAGTGTGCAGAGACGAGAGCTGGGACACCGGGGCGGTGGCCAGGTACACTGATGTTACAAGGTTGATTTTCAGCAATGAGACACCAGGTAAAGACAGAGAGCCTCCGTTCTCACTGTAACAAGTCACAAGTCATGTAGTTAACTATCACAATTAGTCTGGAGCTTTTTGATTAAGGTAAAAATGTAGCATAGCCCTGTTTAGTTCCTCTTTAAATGTCTTTTATTGAGATTTTATGTGATAGACCAACACAAAGAAGCACACAATTGTGAAGTGGAAGGAAAATGATACATGGATATTTTTCCAAATAAAAATTGGAAAAGTGTGGCATGCATTTGTATTCAGCCCCTTGAGTCAACTTACTGTACCTCCTTTGCGGTTACAGCTGTAAGTCTTTTAGGGTCTCTACCAGCTTTGCACATCTACAAATGTAATCTTTGCCCATTCTTCTTTGCAAAATAAAACTCCAGTTGGGTCAGAGAGCATCTGTGAACAGCAGTTTTCAAGTCTTGCCACAGATTCTCAGTAAAATTTAGGTCTGGACTTTGACTGGGCTGTTTTGCTTTGATGTAAACCTTTCCATTGGAGCTCTCTGGCTGTTTAGGGTGGTTGTCCTGGCTGGAAGGTGAACCTCCGTCCCAGTCTCAGTCTCCTTTGCTGCCTCTAACAGCTTTTTGTCCTGGATTTAGTTCCATCCATCTTCCTTCAACTCAGCTTCCCTGTCCCTGCTGAAGAAAAGCAATGAAAAGAATGTTGTGTTCAGGTTCATGTGCAGTGTTAGACTTCGACCACACATAACATTTTACAGTTCAATTTTGGTCTTAGATTTGTAAGAAAATCTTGAACACCATGTATCATTTCCCTTCCACTTCACAATGATGCTCTACTTTGTGTTGATCTATCACATAAGTCCCAATAAAATACATGTAAATTTGTGGTTGTAATGTGACAAAATGTGGAAAAGTTCAAGGGATATGAATAGAGCACTGTGCATGGAAGAGCCTGCAGAATCACCTATGTAACTTTTGTGCTTTAAAGCGCAACATTTAGGCTATGTGATAAATAAACTTCACTAATCGAAGGAAGTAAATCACCAACTTGTCCTGGAGCCTATGGTGATGGTTAGGAGAACTGGGATGAGGATGGGAATGTCTTCATGAGGGAGAACCTTCTCATTAGCTGATTTGAGTGGAGAGAGCCATGCAGGTGCCTATGGCTAAGGTAGTGAAGGGAGACAGGCTGAGAGACAAGACAAAGGTGAAGAAAGTGATGAAGCTTTGATAACGTGAGAAACTGCTTTATTATAGGATATGATTATATAAGTGTGCACTGTAGATATCAGATCTGCAACGGAGTGTACAAGAGCAGACATGTCATCATCTCTTTTTTTTTTTTTTATCAAACTGTCTCTATGATCCCTGAGGACGTACAGGTTAATTAAACTAGCATTAGTGAACTTCTAATAAGCACAGACTGACTGTGCTTGGATTAACACGGTCTGTAGAGAGGTGAACATGTCAGTCACACTGTGTCCTCTGGGTAGTGCAGCACATACAGGGTCAATATGGCTGAAAGAGAACAAGATTAAAAGTAAAGAAGATGCTAAAGAATCCAACACAGAAGTGCTGTGCTTTGAGCACAGCTTAGAGCGATGAGTCTGTGGAGGGAAAGCCCGACCTCACCTTCCATGGCAAAGAGCTCAGGTTCATCCACTGCAGGTCTGGTGACAAAGATGCTGATGCAACATGAGCTGGTTTGGATGAAAGAAACAGCTGGATGGAGTTGGATTCACTTCTTAAACTGCAGCTTTGCTTTTCTCCAAAAACAGTAGCCTACTTCCTGTCTCTAATTCACATGTTGCTAAAGTAACCAATCAGAAGCGAAGAGGATTTAACCTGAGGTGAATAAGGTGGAAACTTTTAAGTTTGATTCTGGAGGGAACTGTAATGGTTTTTTTTAGATGCACATGCAAACATTTAGATTATAGACAATTGAATATAAATATATAAATATTCATGTGTAGATAAATAACTTACTAAACACTGTACACATAAAGTAAATTATCTCAACTATACAACAAAAATGAACATTTGAATCTTAAGTTAGCAATACTGCCTGTTCATGACCTCTAGATGATGTAATGGAAACTGTTCAGAAGAACTGGTTCAACTGTTGATGTTAAAGGGGACATATTATGAAAATATCACTTTTTGAAGGCTCTTTAACATAATTATATCTGGGTGTTTGTCTTGCCTTCAGCCCCCAAAATGTGAGAGTTGACCAAAAAATCTTACGAACTGTTCCCTCAATTGTCTGATAATTAGAGGTGCACCGAATGGCATTTTTTTGGCCGAAGCCGAATACCGGATAAAATCAAAACGCTTGGCCGAATAACCGAATAATACCGAATACTTAAAGTGGTTATAAAGTTTTTAAATAAAATATTTTTTTTAACTTAATTTTCAAAGAAAGTAAATGTTTATTGACTATTCTGACAGTTTTTGAATATTCCAGTTGCCGTTGCTCATCAAAAAAACCCAAGTGTCTTTTAAAACAGTGGTTCCTAACCTTTCTTGGTCAGATTTTTTTTAATTCATCAATTAGGCTGCTAGACATTTCAGGTGACCTCATTTGAATTTCAGGCAACCCCACGTGGGGTCCCGACCCCAAGGTTGGGAAACTCTGTTTTAAAAGACGTCGGCCACGGACGGAGTGGGCGACATGCTGGGACGAGGAACTTTCGTTTTAACTGCTGCAGCCATCTCTCCCTTTCGTAGCCTACCCAGCATGTTGTTGTTTGGTTTTTAAATGATTAATTAAAAGGCGCGTTCCTACAGGAACGGTCCCCTCACTCAGTCCTCTCAGTGGCCGTGTCTCCGCTGCGAGAGGATGCACCGGGCTCTTGGAGCGACGTGCAACGGTGCGCGCGGTCGCTGTGCAGCTCCCCCCCCACTGCTCTTGTTGCTGTTGTTTTTCCAGCAGTAGGAGTCACCTACTTATAAAGCTCCATGGGGTTTAAGCTGCCGTTTCCATCGTCGCGCGATCCCGTATTTATCAGACTTTTTTTTTTTTTTAATATTCGGCCTTGCTTTGCGCTCATTCCACCGAAGGCCGAATGTTGCTTTTTTTGCAATATTCGGCCGAATATATTCGGTTACCGAATAATCGGTGCACCCCTACTGATAATGATGTAATTAATTTTCAAATTTGCATAATACCACCCCTATGGTACTGGTAGAAGGGGCAGGACGGGGCAAGCAGTGGTTCATTTGCATTTAAAGGGACAGGCACTGAAACCAGCCGTTCTGAACAGGGCTGTTTTGAGAGGATGAAAAGAGCTGTGATGTTTGATCCTTGGGGGATTTTGACCACAGCATGTCACAGACATCAGATTGCAAATATTAATTTTGTCTTCTCGTATATATTAGGGCTGCAACGAGTAGCATATTTTACTATCCGAATGTTCGGAGGAGAGCGGGGCAGCCGAAGAGAGCTGCTGCTTTTCATAATAACACACTTTTTATTTTAAAGCAGAAGTAAGCGTTCCGGTCGTTTTGGTTAACTTCTTGTCAGCCGATGGAGTTAGCAGCCCCCGCCCTCGTCCCTACGTCACCACATTCACGCGCATCCCTTAGCTGCACACACACAGCCCTTCATGCCGTTCTCTCTCCTCATTGGATAAAGGTTGTAGGATACAAGGAAAGTTTTCTCCTCGGCTTACAGCAGAGCAGAGTGACTGACAGACCCGTGTTTCAGACCAAACACTCTATATAAGTGATTGCCGTCGGAAGATATAACTATTTAAGACTTGTATTAACACAAAAATTCAGCTTACTTCTGCTTTAATGGGGGTTGTATCCAAGTAGGTGAAATGGTACTCGGATATCAGCTACAGCCCTAGTATATATTAGTTATTTTTTCTTGTGTTCAGACAATGAAATCAAGAATCATGTTACCTGTTTGTCAGTTTCGACTGTGACTCCTCCTCAGAAGCGTCATCCGATGTGCTGCTCATTTATCAGCTGGCCCATTCGGCAGACCTGTCAGAGTCTGCCGAACCGCCCGCGCAGGTAACATGATTCTTGATTTCATTCTCTGAACACAAGAGAAAATAACTACTGTCACAGACATGTCTTTAAGACACAGGGAACTATTTTAACTTGTGGAAAAGGGGCAGAATACATCTCCTTTAACTTAAATAGATATCATCATGTTATTTTCCTCCAACTGTTCTATTTGGGTTGGAATCTACGGTATAGGTTAGCCTGTGCAAAATGCAAGGGATTATTCTAACACATAGCCTACAGTATAAACATCAGACATGTAGAAAACAAAGAGTTTCCAGCGTTAATACCGCAATTCTGTTACAGATCTGAACACAGTGCAGCCTCATCTCATCCCTTCTCCTCAGTATGATGAAGGGGAAGATGAACGGCCCAGTGAAAAGAGAGGAAACACAAATCATAGCACAATACCTCCACTTTTTATAAATGTTTTCACTAAGAGCGAGGATTTGAGATCGGCTCGAGATAGCGACCCGGGAATAGATGATGCGGTCTCTCGTGGTTATTTGACGCAGAACATTGAAGAGACATTGGATGATCCATCTGAGCTGAGGATGACATGTCATCATGGAGGATCGATCCCGGGGAAAAGGTGCTTCGCTCAGGCGCCGAGGAGCCCCTCAATCAGGCTGCGGCTCAGTGCTCACAGCAGAGGCCAGCGTCCCCGCAGTGTCCCACTGTCTTTACAGTCTCCTCTCTGCTTCTCTGCTGCATCCTAAAGAAATTCAGAATATTAAAGGGACATTGTGTAACTTCTCCTGTTATCTATTCACGAAAATCGATTATTTGGTTCAAAAGTATGTTTTTCATTAATCAGTCACTGATGCTGCATTCACATGCAGTCGGGCAGACGGCCGTCGGTAACAAACCAGATGTCATTTTAGTCACAGAAGTCGAGAGAAAGCCGGTAAAACGTGGGTCAGGTAAACAATACGACATCGCCATGACAACATATTGTCACGTGTATTGTTTTGCCTCGTGCTGACGGACCACTTGTTTACATAGAGGCTTGTTTATGCCGTTACGTGCAGCGGCTGTCGTCCGTCTGCCGTCTGCCCAATTTCACGTGAATGCAGCATGAAAAATACGATTGAGTTGCTTGCGATATACAACCGCAACGCTAGATGGGAGTAATTCCTACACAATGCACCTTTAACAATGGATCAAAAGAGTGTAATCTGTGCACTTCCCCTCAGCCCTGCACAGCTTTGCCCTTAATTTTTTAGCTCATTGTTCTACATTGTTCTGCAGATTCAGCTCCTCTAAAAGTTGGGTGAATGTCCAGTATTCTGTCTCTTTCCTGTGATTGTTTTTGATTCTTTTTTTGAGCGACTCTACCAGGGGAAAAAAAATGGTTATGACCAAATCTGTATCTATATGAAAACAATTATAACAGTGTCCCGTCTGGAGGCCAGAAAGCTGAGTGACTGGCCTGACTCGGTGCTGCTTGTCACTCCCCTGCTCGCTGTCCGTGCAGTGTCCCACACTCTCTGTCCTGTCACAGTCCCTAAAAATAACTAAAGCAAAAAAAAAAAAATCACAGTGAATTCAGGCATAGAAGACTGAGGTGGGTTCTGGTAAGAGTATTACAGTGTTTCTACACAAGTATGGAAAGAAAAGTATGGAATTTATACATTTCCAGGTCTGGCAAAGTATGGAAAATGGAAACTATTGTATGGAAATGTATCTTAATACTTCTCTGGGTTTGGTCTTATCTGAAGTTATTTGGCTTCATTATGCTCTATTGGAAATGATTTAGTGGCATAGTAATGGCACACAAATTCAGAATAATGAAAACAAACAATTAATTGCATAATTTATTTACATGATACACATCTAATTACTCAAATGTCACAAATTATTTTAATTTTACTAAGACGTCTGATAATTAGGGCTTGGAAAAAGTATGGAATTTTGAAATGTCAAATGTGTAGGAACCCTGGAATTAGTAAAAAAAAAAAAAAAAGACAGGAAAAAGAAAAATAAACTTGGGGGGAGATGGATGATAAGTACTCCCCCTCCTACTGCTCCCCCTCCTCCATGTGTCCTGATTTTTCACACATCAAAGATGGCAGTCCTACTAACCAGCCCTCTGTAATGGTGTTATAATACAAAGTCGATTGACCCAATTAATATACAGTAGATATTGATTAAAGCAGCTTTCACTGAGACAAACCTTTTATCATCCAGTCTTGCCTTTGATCTTGTCCCTGAGACCATTCTCAAACATGTCTGTCCTGCTGTATCTCTACCATGAGTGGGCCGTAGACTTCCATCAGTTTGTTTTGGGCTGATTAAGCTTTTTTTTTTTTTTTTTTTTTTTCCAAGAGATTTGCAGCTTCCGCAGGGTCAGAACTTGAGAAGTTATGTAATCCTCAAATGCAGCTGATCATCAAGTGTTTGTTCCCTAATTCCAACAACCTTGAAATCCAACGCTGTAATGTGACAAAAATCTCCAAATCTCCCAACAAAGCCTGCAGCTGAGTGCATTGTGGAGTGTTAAGTCTTTTCACCATCTGTTCAGTCCTGTGTCCTCGTGTTTAGAGTGTGTTGAGTGTGTGTGTGTTTGGGTTTTTTGACACTGAATACTGTTCTCCTCCACCTAGACATTCACACACTGAGCTCTTTGTATGGCTCAGCCACTAGCGCGGTTGTATAGCATAGGAAGGGGGAAATCGCAGTGAGGAAACCACTGGTCTCCATCCATTCAGTCCCAGGACTCTCCCAGCATATCAATGTAAAGGCCTTATTCTGTTTGACTCAACAGATCGTGCCAGTCAGCCGTGCAATGAGATTACACAGGCGGCAGGGCTCGTCAATCACACAACAGGAATCGCTGTGATATCTAATTCTCCCGGGCTGTCGGCGATGAAAAGGCAAAAAAAAGATGTTTCTTTCGCATTTTAAATGAAATATGCAGACACGTCAAAGCGAATACCTCAGAAAACACGCGCGCATGAATATTAAAAAGATAACTTAAGCACAGACTTGGTCATCTCAGGGCAGCGCTGCGGATGACGAGCAGCTCTGTGCGATCTTTAATGTGCTCAAGTTGAGTGAGAAGTGATGTTTTTTTGCCTCTGCACAGCTTTTTTTTTTTTTTTTTTTTTTGGCAGAAGTTTGCTCAAGTTTACGCTTTTAACTGTTGCTACGGCGCCCGTGGGATGTATCACACATCACACTGCACGGCTCAGAAGCCCATCGCAGACTCGCAGATTGCAGAATTGAACTCCTGAAAATGTTTGGATTGGACAAATCTCTGCTGGTTTCACGCTTTGCCCCCCCCCCCCCCGGCTGGGCTGCAGTGTTTAGTGTTTTGGTTCTCGGGCCGGCCAGCGGTGGTCGTCCTTAGTGATGGATGGATTGATACACAGCTCCTACAAAGGGCAGCTCAGGTCAAACCCACATTTATTTGAAAATGCACTTATTTACATTCTGGTCCCTCAGCACCTCACAGAGGGGCATGAAGACATGAAGCAGCAAAGAGAGGCTTTGTGAGCCTGTCTGGGCTCCTCCTCTCTACTGGAACTGATCAGGACCGTGTGGATGGAGAGAGTCAGGAGAGTCAGGAGAGTCAGGGAGCTGCGTCTGCAGCTGGGCTTCATCCCTGATTAAATAAAAGCTCTGCTGAAAGCTGAGACAAGCCGCCAGAGTTTTACCTTCACATCGATATCTCTCATAAACCCCTCACACCTGACTTCAGTATCTTTGTTTCAGTGTCCCCCTTGTCTTTTTTGAGGGGGTACAGCAGGACACAATTTATTGCCACGCACACCGGGGTCAGCGGTCACTGTTTTTATAGCACACAGCACACAGCTCAAAGACTTGTGCTTGTAACTCAAAGTCACTTTAGTGGATGTGTATGTGCACCCAAGATTGTGTGTGGATAGACCCAAAAGAAGAGTTATCATGAAATATGAAAACAACCCTGTGTGTGTGTGTGTGTGTGTGCAGTGGGTAACTTGGATGTAGATTGTGACTGTTATTGGGGGAATCCTGGATGGTTCAGAATCAGTTGTGTTGCTCACCACATGACTGGGATGAAACAGGAAGAAGTCACTTTTATAATGTTTCCTGTCCCATCTGCTCACAATCAGTATTCATACATATTATGCAGTGATACAATGAATAGGTTCCATTTTTCCTCCATCTAGAACATAATGCCAGTCGCTCTGCTGGGTAACACTTTATAATAAGTACACACTATTAAGCATTAGTTAAGAATTACGTAATAAATACTGAATTCTTCTTTTATAACGCATGGATACTCATTAGTGTTACCCTCTGCTGTGACCTTTATCCTCTCCTCTCTGCTCCAACTGGTAGCTGGTGGCCAGTGATGAATGACAACACATGATGTAGTCACTGCAGAGCCCATACTCCTATATCTGACACTAGAACCTTTTATTTCACTGTTTTCAGACTGTATAAGTTTCAGCCACACGTCGGTGTGAGCGGCGACTGATACTGGGCCTGGGATGGGAGTGCAAATCCACTCCTCTAGCCCTCTACTCCAGTAGAACTGTTAAAACAAACATTTGAAATGTGACATGGAGCTGCATGAGACGCTTTTACAGGGTCACAAGCCGTTAAAGCTCCTAATTCACTGTATTTCTCAGGCTCGTCATGTGTTTTTAGTTGAGGTGAGGAGAAGTATTAAGTCTCATACCACTGTAAAGACCCTCAGAACAGTAGAGCAGTGATTCCCAAAGTGGGGTACTCCTACCCCCAGGGTGTAGGGGATATGCAGAAATAAAATGAAAAACAAAGAACTAAATCTCAGATTACAGGTTGTGTTATATAAAATATTGGTAACACTTTATTTGACGCCTGTCTCTATAACCATGGCTTATAAACATGTGTATCATTATAACACTCGTAAAATATCATAAGGCTTTATAACAATAAGCACAACACATCATAGAACATTTTATAATGGCTTATGCTATATACATACATATTATTATATATTATTTTCTTAAGCTAAATTTTAATATCATCATTTCAGAAATATCATCAGTTCATCAGTTCGTACGCACTAGTAAGACAAATAAAAGTCCAGTTGCCTACGATTCAATTTGAGAGAGAGAGAGAACAATGACCTGGATGAATGAGAATATTCACAGACATTTATACGTATACTGTAGTTAGTTACTTATCCAAATGTTAATTTCTAGTACACAGCACGTGACCTCTTCGAGCTGGAGGTTCTTCCTGAGGAATGTAGGTTTCAGAGGAGGAAGATCTAACATGACCTATTTCTGAGGGATGCTCCACACGATGTTGAAGAGACAACATCTTCCTCCATATAAACCACCACACTAACAGACAGTCTCTCAGATGACTTTGTTGTTCCTCTAAAACTCACTCAGCTCTGACACGAGGAGCTGTTTTGCAGTTTGAGCTGCTTCCGAATTTTAAAAAGCAAATTTAACTTGACGGTCAGTAAACTGCTGCAGCACCTAGGATCCCAGACTTTACTAGCTTGCGTGTGTGTGTGTATTTATTGCCTTGCGTTGCTTTGAAGAGGCCACACCAGATGACAGAGGCAGAGCGGTGCTGCTCAGTCATGATGTCACTCACATGTTGATATGAGACTCCCACTTTTCATTCTGCCTTATAATTTTTCCAATCACACACTCTGCATGCGTTTGACATCAGTGGTGATCCAGCTACCCACACACTCTGTGATATGTACAGTATATCTGCTATTTGTACCTGTGCTTTCTACTTCAATGTCCCTGCATGTGTTCAGTTTGATAGCTGTCGCCAGCAGTGTGGGCTTTATACAAGTCACTCACTCTGATTCAGGGTGACTTTATTTATATTTTATGATCACACTGAAATCTGACAGCTATGACAGAGTATAGGGCCGCATTGAGATTTTTTTTTTCACAGACATCGGGAGTAAAGACATAATATTACAAGAATAAAGTCGCCGGCCTAATATCACGAGAATAAAGTCATAGGAAAGTTGTTAAAATGTGGGCCGTGGAGCAGTTTGTGAAGCTGTACATCAGTATAGGTTTCACTAACAAGGAGAGCCCCACTATGTCGTTTTTTGACCTTAAAGCCCCAGTGTGTAACTTATTTGGCTTTTTATTAACAAAAATCAAATATTGCTTTCATATACGTATTTCACTTAGGTGGAATCACACCCGCATACAAATGAAAGCTTTCTGGTACCTTAGAATGAGTTGTTACAGTTGTTACAAATACATAAGTGGGTGACGCACCGAACCGAGGCGGCCATGTTGCATCACCATTTTTTACGTTGAGTGGCAGCGTGACCGTAGGTAACCACGGAAACTCAGCGGAGCTGTCGGCTCGGGGAGAAAGTTTTCCAGGTAGCGCCTGTTAAAACTGTCACCACTGTGTAGTGTGAGGAAGGACGGAGGCACTGATGTTGCATTCAGGTGCAGTCAGGCAGACGGCCGTCGGCAAACCAACCGGATGTCATTTTACTCCACCAGAGAAAGACGGTAAAACGTGAGTCAGGTAAACAATACCACATCACCATGACAACATATTGTCACTCGTGTATTGTTTTGCCTCGTGCTGGCGGACCACTTGTTTACATAGACGCTTGTTTATCCTGTTACATGCAGCGTCTGTTGTCTGTCTGAGGTCTGCCCGATTTCACGTGAATGCAAAATCAAGAATACGTTCAGATATGCAACCGCACCGCTAGATGGGGGGAATTCCTACACGTCTACCTTTAAAATAATGTTTCTAAACTCATTGAAGTGGTACATTGCAGCTCCACTAAGCTCCAGAGCCCGAGCTCAAGCCCAGTCCCCCTGTGCCCTGTGATGGGCCGCATGGCCGACAAGATCCCCTCCAGAGCTCGAGCTCATGGAGCATTTCTTGGCACCGCTACCGGTAACAACGACGGCGCGGTCATCGGTACCGGTGACGGTTGCCACTGCCAGTACGCTTCTCTGGGAACAAGGTAGCAGACGGTTGCTCTTCTCAACC
Organism: Trachurus trachurus; assembly: GCF_905171665.1. Lineage (NCBI taxonomy): Eukaryota > Metazoa > Chordata > Actinopteri > Carangiformes > Carangidae > Trachurus > Trachurus trachurus. The sequence goes on from NC_139895.1 coordinate 32,087,433, forward strand.
AGAGTACTACCAGTACCACAAATCCTACATACTGGGGCTTGGCACATCAGCACCACATTGTCATCAGTATCAGGACTTTGAAAAGAATACACAAGAAAATGCATCTATTCCATCTAATTAAAATTGCCACTTAATTCTCGTAATATTATGACTTTATTCTTGTAAATTTACGACTTTATTCTCAAAGTCTGTGATTTTTTTTCCTTCTCAATAATACACTGCAGCAGCAACCGTTGCAGACATGAACAAATCAAATAACATCACATACTATACATTACTTACACTTACATTATTATTTGTAATTTCCCAAAACCACTGGGATACCAACCCCAGCTGCTTTGTATCTTTAACTGCTTCTCATTGGATGTTGTCATGACAATGCAGTCTCTTATACAATCCACATCTGCCCTTAGTTTATTAAGTATTCATTATTATGTACTTATAAAGGTGACTCTTGCTGACTTTTTTTCTGCCACTTAGATGCAATCACAATAGGCTTGTCAGGTTTTTTTTTTTTTTTTTTTGACCCTGTTCATTTTCTGGAATAGCTCGAGCTGATCCATTTGAATAAGTGCAGGACGTAAAGGAGCCATACTTCCTCTGCTCTTAGTGGCAATTACCCAGCAGGCTCTCTGCTCTTGCGCTGAAGCTGCCTCTGTAATTATAGGCTTGCTGGTAATGAGGCTGTGGCTTCATCTTTCAGCAGACCAGACTTGTGTAAGCAACGCGGACGTGCGCGCACACAGAGCTGCGGAATTTGAGGGGAAACTATATGGACACATTATCCACGCGTACAAAACCCTCTATGAGAAGTGTATATTAGCTACAAGCGTGAACATTAAAGGGATAGTTCACCCAAAATTCAAATTTCACTCATTATCTACTCACCCTCATGTCGACTAAGAGCTGTGAGAACTTTCAGAGTCCTCCGTGCCTTCTCTGAGTTACGGGGGGGGTCTGCGCAGCAGTATTTGTCCATATAATGGTTGTCAATGGATACCAACTTTCTTTGTCCAAAAAGACACACCAAAAAACATCCAAATACCTGCATACTGCTCGTCTGTAATGTCCCCCTGGTATTGAAGCCCCGACAGGAGAAATTGTTAGGTTTGCACTGACACAGGAAGTGCAGTGAACCGAGACACTGGGAGCTTCCGCTACAAACAAGCTTGAATTATAGACTTATTTCATTTTTTTCGGAACAATTTCTCATGTCAGGGCTTCAATACCAGAGGGACATTACAGACGAGCAGTACGGAGGTATTTGGATGTTTTTTGGTGTGTCTTTTTGGACAAAGAAAGTTGGTATCCATTGACAACCATTATATGGACAAATACTGCTGCGCGGACCCCCCCCCCCCCCGTAACTCAGAGAAGGAACGGAGGACTCTGAAAATTCTCCCAGCTCTTAGTTGACATGAGGGTGAGTAGATAATGAGTGAAATTTGAATTTTGGGTGAACTATCCCTTTAACAGGGGGTAAACAAAAAAAAATGGCACAGACAGACTGTTCAGTGTCCAGACAGGGAGGCCGCTACATTCCCCTGCTACTGTTCCAGCAAGAGCATCTCACAGTGTGTGTAATTATTACCCTGAATGTGTAGCACAGGAACCCTCAGCCATTCTCTCTGTTCCTGCCAGGCAGCATTGACTGTGTTTCAGGTTGGCATACAGATGTGCAGTACAGCTGGTCTTGGAAGGTGCGAGCTGTGAGCGGAATTAAGTCACATAACTCCTCCGAGGGCACATCGAGGGCAGGTAAACATGCCCACCGCTGGCTCATCTAATCATAGAAACAGCGGGTAGCCAAAGGCATGGCTTTTTAATTAAGAGGCTAAAGGCTCAGTGGGTGCATCCATAGTAGAAATTACACTGCGCCTGCGGTGGTTTCGGTGTGTTAGCCCTTCCTGTTGATAAGCATGCATTGGTTTCATTTGAATAGTCAGATTAATTTAGTCTTCATGTTCCCTATTGATGCCAAACGGCAGGAAAATGTTATTGTGTGATTTTCTGTAATATGAAGCAAGTTCCCAGAAATCAATCTGTTGAGAGTCTCATCATGCGTGAAAGTTCAAATAACAGGGTTGTGTGTGCCAGCCGTGGCCAAGTAAATATCAGGACTTGACTAAGTTCTGGATACTCGAGTCTATGTTGCATAATTGCAGGCTGTTTGATGGTTAAGCTCCCCTGTGGAGTGTGTTGCAACAACAACCCACTGTGTGTATACTTGAGGTCTGACAAATACGCATTTTGGTCCTTAGAGAAAAAATGATTTAGAAAAAAAAAAAAAGATTTTTTGACTTTTTTTTTTTTTTTTTTTTTACATCCATGCTTGTTTGAATTCTTTTGGTGCATTCCTTTGGGGTTTTTTAAGCATCACAACTCAGTGTGAAACTAGTGACAGGAAGCTTTATGACATTGACCACATGTTTTCATGTTTCCCTATATGCACACACAACAGTTTTTCTTCCTGGGGTGATATTCAGAGAAATGCCACAGGTTGGATTTGAACATACTGTAGGCTGCAGGGGTTTGGACTGATCCACCTGAGCAACCTGCTGAGAGCTATATAAAACTTAAAAAGTCACACTTGGGCATCACTTTGTAGCGTTCCATGGAGTAACCTCTGTTGCAGTTTGGACACTGTAAAAGGGACCAAAGCACAGGCTTTGGGTGAAAGATACATCTGGGAGATACAAACACAACAACACACCTCCTTTTAAATTATGCTAAGGCCATTTTGCATTAGTACCAGTCCAATTGTAGTTCAATTAGCCTATGTATTGTATTGTATTTAACTTATGTCTTAGCTTTGCACTAGTAGTGTATAGTTCTACTTTTATTGTTATAGACATTGTAGGATATATCTATCTATCTATCTATCTATCTATCTATCTATCTATCTATCTATCTATCTATCTATCTATCTATCTATCTATCTATCTATCTATCTATCTATCTATCTATCTATCTATCTATCTATCTATCTATCTATCTGTACAGTGCACTGCATAACCACATGTCCTATCCACTTTGTGTATTTTGTGTATTTACTTTTGGTCTGGGGCGTTTTTCATGGTTCATTGTCAATTATTGATTTATGCTTAGCGTGTAATTAATTAGAAAATTGCTGGTATTTTGTTCCTGAGAACCTCTGCTGTGGGTAAAAATATGACTCAGTTTCTCTTCGTCTTCTTCTTGCTTCTCTCGTTTTCCTTCCAGAATTCAAATGTGCTAGAATTCAAACAGACCTGCCATCATTAAAGAAAAGCTCTGGGGTAAATTTGGATGTAATTCATGTTTGCTAGACATTTGCATGGCTCCATAAGCGAACACAGCAGGGTTTCAGATATATTTTGTCTTTGGCTGACAGGTTGTGAGAATAAATGGAGCAGACTCTCCACCTCAGGAGATGACTGAGCCCTCTGGAGCCTCTGCAGCTAGTTTATCATTAATAAACACTTAGTAGTGTTAGTCCCCATTTGCCTCCATCCTCCCCTCCCTGCATCTGTACCTCCATCGCTCCATCCCTGTGCCGGAGAAGATGAATCATTAACAGTGTTTTCTGCAGATGAACATCCCATATGAGAGGAGAGAGGGAGGGAGAGAGAGAGACCTGTTTACTGCAGGGAAATTTTCTATTACTAGTGGCAACCAGCAAAATCTAACCAACAAGCTATTTAAGCAAAGCAGGTTTATTTATAGAGCACACCTTGTACACAAAGGTGAAGTGAGGCGCTTTACATAATATTTTGTGAACATTTAAAAACTGCAAGATGTGTTTGTGTGTGTATTATGTATGTGTGGTACAGACTCTACCTCATGACTGTCACTCATTTTTCACTGTAAACACTAATCTGAGTTGAGTTTTTTTTGAGGGAGCTTTTCTGAAAAGCAGTTCCTCTGACAGAAGTCAATGAAGAGACTTGAGAAGAAGTTTGATGATGATACAGTAATGTGATGTGTTTCAACATCTGTCAGATGTCAGCCACACCTTTACTTTACTTCACTCTTGTTCTCAGCCACAGCTGATTCAGACTGTGATGAATTGCATTGCACACAGCAAATGCAGTACTAACAAAAAGCTTGGTTTCCATTCAAATGTATCACAAAATTGTACTAAAATTTTGATAAATTGCATTTCCAACTGCTCAGTTCACCGAAATAAGCGCTAAGTGGCGGAAATTTTCTCAACAAGACGTGGAAAATGCAACAAAACATCAACTAGGCATACTGCATCGATGCTCGTTTGGAGGAGTTCTGTTAATCACTCCCAGTGTAGAGGACCGCTGTCGTTGAAGTTACATAATGAGTTACGTGATTTCCAAATCTCATAATTTATTGGCTTAATCTGTTTGTCAACTTTGTCAATACTCCAACTTTTCCTCCTTCCTCCTCAAAGCATGAAAACTGTTTTGTCAAATTTCTGGACTTTTTTCGAATTTTCTGTGTTTCTAGACATCAATAATGCAAATAAAAACAGGCGGATGGAAATCTACCTTTATGTATATGGCCAAATCCTCATTAAAGGTATAATGTGTAGGAATTCCCCCCATCTAGCGGTGCGGTTGCATCTGAACATATTCTTGATGTTGCATTCACGTGAAATCGGGCAGACGTCAGACAGACAACAGACGCTGCATGTAACAGGATAAACAAGCGTCTATGTAAACAAGTGGTCCGCCAGCACGAGGCAAAACAATACAGGCGTGACAATATGTTGTCATGGTGATGTCGTATTGTTTACCTGACCCACGTTTTACTGTCTTTCTCTCGTTGAGTAAAATGACATCCGGTTGGTTTGCCGACGGCCGTCTGCCTGACTGCACCTGAATGCAACATCAGTGCCTCCGTCCTTCCTCACACTACACAGTGGTGACAGTTTTAACAGGCCGAGCCGACAGCTCCGCTGAGTTTCCGTGGTTACCTACGGTCACGCTGCCACTGAATGTAAAAAATGGCGATGCAACATGGCCGCCTCGGTTCGGTGCGTCGCCCACTTATGTATTTGTTACGACTTGTAACAACTCATTTTAAGGTACGAGAAAGCTTTCATTTGTATGCCGGTGTGATTCGACTTCAGTGAAATACGTATTTATGAAAGCAATATTTGATTTTTGCTAATAAAAAGCCAAATAAGTTACATACTGGGGTTTTAAATTACCAAACCTAATGATGTGTGTCTCAGCGAAAATAATAGACATGAATAATTAATGTGGAGAGACAGTGGCATCTTAGTGATGTTTTAAGTCAAAAAGAATTCCAACGTAACTGACAACAACCCAATGCAAGGCAGAGAGTTGTCTGTGTTGAACACGTGTGCTTCTCCACAGCAGCTCAGCCGCCACACACACACAAAACACAGGCAGTGTGTTCCCGGTGTTAGTCTGAGAGGAGAGCTGGTTAGATTCACATGCTGTCAGCTCTGATTCCTGTCTGACGTTTCCTTTTTGGCTCTGAGAGTTCTTTGCACTGCAGCTTCAGGAAACACATGCAATGACACGCACAACACACAGAAAACAACCTCATCAGTTTGACAACTCACACTAACTTGCCGCTATACATGTGTTTGCAGGTGTTGCAGTTTTTGCAGTGCATGCGTTGGAAAAATGATGAAGCGGTTTTCTAAAATTGTAGTGCGTCCGTGTCTACTTATGTTGTGTTTACTTATGTTGCAGTGCATTGAGCTCCCTGGGCCACTGTAGTGAGTAGATAATAAATAGCTGGCCACCTTTAAAGGGGAAGTCACTTTTTTTTTCTGTTTTGGTCACTTTTTCCTCTGAGGAGCTCCCCTTACAGTCTCCCTGTAAGAGGGAGAAGGCAGTCCATGGAGTGATGTCTACAAAGGTGGGTAACGGATTATGGGGCCTTCTCTGAGATCGAGAAGTTTAGTTTTTGGCCAAGAGACGAGAGCCTCCATTCCCCCTGTAAGTCATTTAACCATCACAATTACTCCAAAGATGTTTAATCAAAGAGATAGTTCAACATTTTGGCAAACTGGCCCATTGCCATAATCCCCATAGACATAGTGGGCCCTAGTTTGCTGGCGCAGCGCAGGTGGCGCAAGGTAGCGCAGCTGGTCTATTGCAAGTTTCGACCAGCGCAGCCTAGCGCAAAGTCAGATTGGAAGATTGGCAGATCGCGCTGCGCTGAGATAGGCGTGGCCGCGCAGCAGGGGGAGGCGTCACAGATTCAGCTTGGTGCAGTGGAAGTTTTGTGCGAAAATGTCTCGCCGAGGTTGCGCTGAAAGCTCGCCACCTCCAACCAGGTCTACTCTCAGCGCAGGGCGAAGCGCAGCAGGTGCAGTGGAAGTTTGGCTGACTGACCTGCAGTGCACACACGTCACCAAGACCTCACAGGCAGATCTCCACAGTTCCAGACACATTTCAATGCAATAAATATCCACAATAACCACTATTTAATGCAACTAATGGAATCAACAGTGAATTTATTGTCCCGTCACATCTGACGTCAGATCAAAGCAGAGATCAAAGGCTGTCGGCGCGTAAAGGAAACTCCACCTGAATTAACACAGCAGGGACGAACTGGCACTGAAAAGCAGCTGTGGATGTCCCAAAAGCAGGACTGAGGGTGGATGACTGCATGTCGCTGCCGTGTTGAGATACCACTCTGCCCTTGTGATGATCGCTTTATTTATTTATTTACTTATTAATTCATTAGAGCGAGCGACCGCATCACGCAGCCGTAATGAAAAACAAAACACAAATCATCATCTCTCTTAGTCCACCACAGCCTCGGTATCAGATAGTCAGTATATAGCCTACTACAGTACTCTCTATCACAGAAAAAAAGAGAAAAAAAGAGACGGACAGAGAGAGAGAGAGAGAGAGAGAGAGAGAGCGCGTCCTTTACACTGATTTCATTCCGCATGGTGTTTGTTTATGTTGTGATTAGTGTAGGCTACACCTTCATCTTGCTTACACAGGGTTTGAATAACTGTGAGTTTCTGTATTAGTTTATTAGTTGTTGTTTCTTACACTGAGCACCGGTTCTCAGTGTATCAGATCAATCCTGGTTAAGTATATTAGTAAACTCATTATTGGTCACTCTGAGCTCGGACCTCCGGACCAAAACAGCTGTTTCCTCCGGGGAGAGGTTCGGCCTCTGGCGTCGCTGTCTCCTCCGTCCATGTCCAAGTATAAAATGACAAACTTGCAGCGCGCATCACCCGCCGCGCAGTTAAAGGTGAGGAGAGGAGCTCATTTGATTGGTGAAGATCTGACTCGGCTGTGTCAAACCCACTCCACGCCTTTCTCTCCTCCTCCTGTCTCCCTCCCGCCCTCTCTCCTCCCTCTTTGCCGTTTGCGCCGGTGGGAGGGACGAGGGGAGGGTTTACGCTGGTCTAAGTCTGACTGCGCGGCCCACCAATCTTGCGAAAAGGACCTGGTCCACGCCCCGTTGGCGTGGCGAAGCTGCGCTGAGGTTAGACTTCGCTCGGTCTACGAGACTAGGGCCCAGTAGGTTCATTACCTTTAATTGTCGGTGCAATCTGTTTTTAGAACGGCGGAGCAGAGCCGCAAGCTGCTCAGAGCTACACTACAGAGGCTAATGGGATTTCTTGGTTTCCCTCATCAAACTCTGCACATTCACCACGCTATGAGATAATAACGGAACGTTACCAGACAGAGTTGTTTTCCAGGTAAATACAGAGACTGCTTGATGAAAAACTGTTCCCGATGGGAACGCGTATCAGCGGTTTTGCATGAATTTACCTCTAAAACAACTCTGTCTGGTAACGTTCTGTTATTATCTCATAGCATGGTGAATGTGCAGGTCACAACTTCTCCACCAGAGCATTTTGGAGTTGTTGGATTGTGTATTTGATGAGTTTGATGAGGGAAACCAAGAAATCCCATTAGCCTCCGTAGTGTAGCTCTGAGCAGCTCACGGCTCTGCTCCGCCGTTCTAAAAATTGCTTGCACCGACAATTAAAGGTAATGAACCTACTGTGAAGAATAAAGGGATTATAGCAATGGGCCAATTTGAACTATGCTAAAATGTTGAACTATCCCTTTGAGGTCTTGTGTAGTTCCCCTGAACTGAACACATACTATCAACATGTATACTTCAGTTACATGTATGTGGAGTACACAATAATACACCAAAAGGAGGGTGGTAAAAGACAATAGTCTCTCTCTTATGACTCTCTAATGTCACCTAATTTCTCTAGACCAACAGACAATCACAGAAACCACCTCCGGTCCATGAGCCCTGTGGCTGTAGCAGGAGACTTCCACCTGGCAGGAATCAGAAGGAGGAGTGTAAACAAAGGTGGCAGAGCATGCAATCGGTGGCTATAACCACCTTTCACAGAGCTCCAGTCTGGTGTGGTTTTTTTTTCCTGAGGAGCACAATGATGAGAAATAGAATAGCGCCTTAATGGCTCCTCCTTGAAGCTAACTGAGAAAATATAATAGATGTGAAGAGCGGCGGCGCACTCGGACCTCTTCACAGCTGCCTAATGTGATTTGTGCGGAGCTGCCTCTTCTCTCGGTCCACTGGACCTTCTGCTCTGCGCTGACCTGCCCGCCCTCACCTCTCACCTCTATCCATCACAGCTGCTGCGCTGTTATGATGGACGGGCGCTTCCTCCCGAGGAGAGGGCTCCTTTCTCTGGCAGCTTGTTTACTATATGTGAAGCAGATAGGGGCGAGTAGAGAGTGTGGCTCGTGTTGGGTTTTTTTTTTTTTGCTTGACAAAGGCAAAGAGAGAAAAGATGGGCTGTAAACTAGTTATCAGAGATGGACAGAGTACTCGACCCCAGTACTTGACTAAGAGTACAAATACTACTGGTCGAAATTTACTCCGTAGCTCAGTCGACATGTTACTCGAATAAGAGTAAAAACGTACTTTAAGTAAGAGTAAGAGTAAATTTCTTATTTTTACATCAATGAATTACTATATTTTTTTCTGTATGAATTTAAGGAGCTTTTAACTCTTGTTTCTGAGAATGAACTCTTTGAAACCAGCTGCACTGATGAGCTGCTTTTAGGGGTTAGGGTTTCCTTCTTTGACAAACACAGCTTGTGTCCAATAGTATTTTAGAAAAAAAAAAAAAAAAAAAAAAAAGGGCAGACCTGAAAGTAACGAGTACTTTTCAGCCTTCCTAGAAATTAACTCGAGTAAAAGTAAAAATGTTTGTCTTGGAAATGTATTCAAGTAAGAGTAATAAGCACCAAATAAATCTAATACTCAAGTAAAGTACAAATCCTCTGGATATGTTTAAGTACAGTACTCAAGTAAATTTACTCGGTTACTGTCCACCACTGCTGTAAAGGTAAGAAGACACAAAGAGAAGATAGGAGAAAGAAAACAAGAAAAGAGAAGCCCTCCTCACTGTGTCTGCCTGCAGCTCAGCTGGGTTTAATATAAACAGTGGAGATAAGCTGTAAAAGTTAACATCCCCATGCCTCAGTTTCCATTAGAAACACCTCTTTCATTGTATTTCTAAAAGAATGAGCCTCATTAAAATTCATTGCACCACAGTTTCTCCCACAGATATCCTCACGCAGCTGAGACAGATTTGCAAAACATGGCATCTTTTTTTTTATGCCTTTACCACTATAGCAAATGAAGATATTGTGGATGGCTGCGGCGTTTCTGACACGACTGAAACAAAAGCCACATTTTCATTCACATTCAGAGGACCACCAACAGCCTATCACAGCCCAGTCCCCGAGGTGGGCATCAATCATGGGAGCCCAGGCTGTGCTGGCCTTGTGTGCCGGCCCCTCTATAGCCAAAGAAAAGGCTTTGACAAGGGCCCATTATTCTGCAGCTCATCTCCTGTTGCTTTACACATCACCTGTCAGCTCGTCAGCCGACCCTCGTTCCCGGAGGTTGTTGTCGGTCATCAGTCACATCGCCAACATCACATCATTACAGCCGGCCCCCAGACTCTGTTTCCACCCATTTTACGAGCTGCCATCAGTCACTTAGGAGTGCAAGGGCCGTAACAGAGTGTTCATTAACATCAGGCACAACACATCAACAGAAAAAAAAAATTTAATTCATTAACATTAAAATTTTGAGATACGACTTTTCTTCGGGGACTCTAATAAGTCTTTCTAACTAGATGAAATATAATTCACTAGATGATAAATTGGGTCGTTTTTGAAAAACACATTTTATATGTGTCACCTCGGTTTATTTTACGTTTCAGCAACTAAAAATATTTAGTGATTTTAGGTCAGTTTACTAAAACAGTTGTGTATGTTGTTGCAAACTGGGGTGATGTTTAAAAGAAGTGCAGTTTTTAGTCCGTGAGTGTGCAATGAACACAATCAAACTGCATTATGGGAAATGTAGGATTCAGTTTTGGAGCTTGGCTCTGGAATAAAAGTCAAGCAGCTCTAAAATAACCATGTTACCAAAAAAAAACAATTAGCCCTGTTAAATTCATCTGAATTTTACCGGTGTTATCAACATCAGTTCAGTTTAATGAAGTTTTGATCCTCTAACTAACACCAGTGTCTTGCTTATTCAGTTTCAGTGCAAGCACTAATAAGTATTTGTTTCCATTAAATGGCACATTATTGTAATCGTTTTACATCCGGCATGAAAAACACATTGGACATGCTTTTACTGCATGAAATCAACTCATAGGTTCATCTAGCGGAGTCTAATCATCAGCACCCTAATGAATTTCTACATTCAAGATGTTTTTGTTTTAGAAAGGTAGTATGTGAGCATTTTTGTGGATGTAACTGGTGCTCCAAAGGAATTAGGTCATACGGGTACAAATAGTCAAATGTGACACTTAGGTGTTATTAAGTCAACATAAACATGTCGCTTCAAGTGAGGAAAAACACTTTTTGCAACTAAGCAAATTGTCATGTTAGTGATCTGCAGCTGAGTGAATTCCACAAGCAGCTCATTTATTCCTTCACAAGTCTCTTATGGGGGTCAATTAAAGTGATGTAGCAGGACTTGAGTGTGCATGCTCATCTCATATGCATGGTCTCATTCAGAGACATGAAAGAGACAGCAATTAGGGAAATAAACCTCGGAGAGCCTTGTTAGCAAACTGCAAGTTTTCATGTACATTGTCGTGGACATAGTTATGGTATGGCAAGAAACACAATAAGAGTCCTGTGATTTTTCTACCAAAATCAGACCAGAGATGGATCAAATAAGATAAAACTTTATTGTACATAACATTGTCATACATTTGAAATTTGTTGTTGTTTGTCAAATTAATTTGATAATTTGACAACCTGAAAAAAAAAAGATCGTCAATATATCAAATACCCAAATAATAAAAAGTAAATTGTAGTACTTTCAGCAGCAAACTGTGGGTGTTTAGCAGTGAGGGTCGGGGGTTAAAAGCCAGATGACTAAGGTCAACACTCATGCATGTAAGCCCTGTAAAAAAAAAAAAAGCACATGTGCGAGGTGCACGGATTCTTTACCTCGGTGTGGGGCTGACTCACTTTTGCATGGTCTTTACACTCTGGTACATTTACCAGCCTGTCAGTGCAGCATAATGTGGGGACAGAGTGGGCAACACCACGTCAGGGATGTTCTCTGCTGGAGAACTATCTCCTGACGTTTGTCACGTGTCAAACGATTTTAAAAGATGAAGATGCATCTGATGTACCTTGATGTGTTTGCAAGCGGTTTGAAGTTTTGCATAGACAGCTCCGGTCAATCTCAGGAAAAAGGCAGGAGCTTAGATATATAATCAATAACAGCAGGACATCCATCATCAGAAACTGACCACATCAATTTGTCAATATCTGATATGCATGTATTCAAAACAACACTGGATACTATAAGGCAAAAAGCATTTCAGTTTATTTTCTCTTTTGTTCTTACTGTGCTATAAAGTGTCTGTACAGTGGCCATAAAGGCCTAAAGGTCTGCAGTCTGTCTCTATCAGGGCTGTTGTCTGCAGGATTAAAGACACAGGAGATGGGGTTAGAAGCAAGAAGCAGCAAACTCGCACCACAATGGGGTCGAGGGGGAATAACATGTGAATGTGGAGGAGTGTGTGTGTGTGTGTGTGTGTGTGTGTGTGTATGAGTGAGGAGTAGGGGTGTGCAATACAACAAAAAATGAAAGCCTGAAGCAGCAAAGGTGGGTGGAAGGGCAGAACTCAAATGGCATTTGTGATAAGGTGACATTTAGAGAAATCTCTCCTCCATCTCTTTTGAACGAAAAGGTTTTATCTTTGATCCCTGAGAGAAGGGTCGGGCCAGAGTTGTACCAGCAAAGGTATATATATACCACAGTGTAAGAGTGTTGTACATAAGCCATTCATGAGCACAGATTATACTACTTTTAAATTCAAAGTTCTCACTTTGAATACAAATTTTGCAACTCTTAGTATAACATGGCATCAAAGCGTGAATAATTATACGATTCAGGCGACGAATAATAAGTGATGGTAACACTTTATTTGATGCCTATCTCTATAACACATTGTAACCATACTTATAATGAGTTAGAATGCAGTTATAGCACTGTATAACTGTAATTGTCATAATTGATCATAATGCTTTAACAATTATCATAATATAATATGTTATAATTGTTAGTAACTCGCTGACAATGCCCACATTGATAATGCATTATGAATATAGTTATAATGTGTGATAATTGGCTTATAGACGTGTATAACTATCATTATAAACACTCACACTATAACTATTATCAATGTTATTATTATAACATTATCAATGTGGGCATTGTCAGCGAGTTACTAACAATTATAATGTATTATAATCCCTGACCTTATAAGTCATGATAAAATGTTTTATAGTGTGTTATGATTATTGTTATAACGCATTATGATCATTTATGAGTGTTTATAACTGTAGTTATACAGTGCTATAACTGCATTATAACTCATAAGTATGGTTATAATGCGTTATAGAGATAGGCACCAAATAAAGTGTTACCAAAGTGATGATTTTGTTGTGATGATCACCAGCGGTCGGAGTTCACCCTCCTTTTTTTATTAGGGCTGCGGCGCAGTTGCCATGGAGAAACATGCAATCAGCTGGTGTTTCCCTTCCTTTCACCGCCCCATGCCCTCCCTTCGCTCCCGTCCTCCGCCCCGTAACACAGTGCGCTCCTGTTGTTGTCAGACTGTGATGGAGCATGTGCAAGTGTGGGAAGGAGGATCTCAGCTGTTCATCCTGGAGAACTCATCTCCCCTCCCGTTCCGGTCCTAGGTGAGCTTCAATACTTCTCCAGACCTCCTTTTCCTTTGGCTGCCATTACCCAAACTAAGCTCATTTGTCCCCCCCAAGAGAACCATGATCTGCCTTTTGTTCGGGCCCCAACCTCCCATTCATGTCCCCCAGGAGAGTAGACAAAAGAGGAAGAGACACAGGCCTGAACCCTTTGCCCAGACAGACTGGGGAAGGCGACCATAAAGAGATGCTGGCTTGAATGGAGCTGCACTCTGACAGGGAGCCCTTTAGCTCCGGCTACATAGCCTCTGTCTCCGAGGGTGTCCTCATTATTGTGTGCAATCTTTACATTTCTTTAACTTACAGCGTAACTATGGCGGCTCTTGGCGACCAATTCATCGTAACCCAAGGAAAACACATGCACTGAGGCAAAATACAAACGGCACAATCAAATACAGAAATGTGCTTCAAATACATGAAACACAGTTGAATAAAGAAAACATCAACACCTTTCTTCTCCCAACACACGCAGCACAACAATTGTGCCAAAAACACGGAACAGAAACTACAAAACCATGACGCCAGAGCAGATCATTACAAGAACAGAGACATAGAAACATACTGTAACACATAGGCTACAACACACCGAACAGCACTGACAACTCAATTATGTCACAAAGTTGTGGTGAAGACATGCAAAACTGAAGAATCTTTATTTATTTCCAGTGCATCAAACACTTGACCTCAGATCAGATCATATTATCTGCCTCATCGGACTTGTTCATATTGCAGCCCAAATCCGACAGAGTCTGATCTCACTGACTGACAGTCCACAGCTGATCAGATCTGATCCATGTGTGTCCACATTGCATGTGTCTTATCCACACTTGCTGTGTCCCAATTCAGGGGCTGGATCCTTCAGAAGACGCAGCCTACACCGTCTATGGAGGAAACAGCCTCTGAGGCACCTCGGACGACCATGTCAACCATTGGTAAATGGGACTGTCTAGGCCTGGGAGCATTTCCTGATTGTGTTCAATCGCAATCAACATCTGAAAATTTGAAAGCGGGCTTTTTCTTTACACTTTCAATGGCCGTAGAGTGGGGCTTCCATGGCTACAGTTACCCCTTTTCCACCAAACTGGTTCCAGTGCTAGTTCAGTGCTTAACTAGTTCAGCTCTGGTGCCTCCGAAGAACCAGTTTGCTTTTCCACTGGTAAGGAGCCAAGTCAGAGCCACACTCCCCATCCAGGAACTGCTTCTGTCTGTGCTACCTGCTAACGGACCTGAAAATGAAAACCCAGTCCGACGAGCGGGTGTTGAACACTGGACCCAACGTGGTCCTTCTAATTAGCGATAACTCTCAGTTTAAACTCGGCTTTAAAAAAAAAGTCTTTGTCATAATCGCCGCGGCCGGCAACTACGTTTTGATGGCAATATCTGTTGTTAGCCACTGCCGTTAGCTTGGCTACTTAGCTTCAACTGTCTTTGCATCGATTGCAGCAGATAAACAAACTTAATACATATCGACAACGTCTCTGTATATCTTCGCGCTGGTCTTGTTGCTCAGGTAACCCCAGCCCCTGGAGGAACCAGTTCTTAGCTGTAGCCCAGCAAGAAGTTGTTGCTGGTTTGGAACCAGTTTTAAGAACCAGGAACCGGTGCTTAGGCAGTGGAAAAGCAAGGAACCTGTGTTAAGCAGGTACTGACTGGAACCACTGGAGCACTGGGACCAGCTTGGTGGAAAAAGGGGCCAGTGTGGAGCGAGTCGCCTCAACATTCTGATAGCTAGCATGCTAGGTGGCTAATAACTAATGGCGTGCAAAGAATCTTGGGTTACGGGAGGCTGCGAAGAGTTGGAGCAGTGTGTCCTCCTAGAACAGGCAAGAGAAGGCTGGATTTGGAGGAGCCTTTTGTGACCTGTGGCATAATCGGCCTTCAAATACGTCCCAGAAAGATGGAGCCCCTCAAAATCCTATGTGAGCAGCCGAGTCGTTCAGATTAAAACAAATCTGTGCAATTTTGATCAGAATTCGAATTTGAAACCACCTCCGTACGTGGTTTTAATCAGATTTGTCATGTGCTTTTTCAGACTGTCAGAAAATTAAAGCAGAAGTGAGTGATCCGGTCGTTTTCGCTAATGCTGCGTTCCAGGCAGGCTTTTGAAATCGTAAATTACAGCTTCAAGTCACAACTTACGACTTTGTAGCGTTCCAGGCAACCCACTCGTGTTTTTCCGACCTGTTTTACCGGTGAAAGTCACTATAACGGCCACTCGTAACTTCCGACCGGTGAACTCGTACCAGATCGAACTGGTACCACTTCACGGTCGGAAAAATACGAGTTTCCTTGAACGCACCATAACAGTCCTCATCGCTACGTCACCACATTCACGGCGTTCCTTGGCTGCACACACAGCCCTGCATGCCGTTCTCTCTCCTCATTGGATAAAAACTGTAGGATACGATAAATGTTTTCTCTTCGGCTCAGAGCAGAGCAGAGGGACTGAGAGACCCGTGTTTCAGTCCAAACACTCTATGTAAGTGATTGCTGTCGGAAGATATAACTATTTAAGACTTATATTAACACAAATATATCACTCACTTCTGCTTTAAGCTAGACACATTCTGGATATGCTAAAACTCCGATTTGGAGTGGCAGTGTGAACAAGGTCATCTTTATCTTACTGACAGTGGAGGAGTTGGCTCTGATTGGTTTTTCTCCTGTAATGAACACAATGGATGGTTGATCATGCTTCTCAAAATGAAAATTAATTTACTGATGAAAAGTTCTGCTTCCAAGCAAAAAAAAATGTAATGAGACAAAGTATGTCTTTTAAAGCAGAAGTAAGTGATATATTTGTGTTAATAAGTCTTAAATAGTTAGGCTTCCGACAGCAATCACTTACATAGAGTGTTTGGACCGAAACACGGGTCTGTCAGTCACTCTGCTCTGCTCTGAGCCGAGGAGAAAACATTTATCGTATCCTACAGTTTTTATCCAATGAGGAGAGAGAACGGCATGCAGGGCTGTGTGTGCAGCCAAGGGACGCCGTGAATGTGGTGACGTAGGGACGAGGACTGTTATGGTGCGTTCAAGGCAACTCGTAACTCCTGTTTTTCCGACCTGTGAAGTTGTACCAGTTTGATCTGGTACGAGCTCACGGGTCGGAAGTTACGAGTGGCCGTTATAGTGACTTTCACAGGTAAAACAGGTCGGAAAAACACGAGTGGGTTGCCTGGAACGCTACAAAATCATAAGTTGTGACTTGAATCTGTAATTTACGATTTCAAAAGCCTGCCTGGAACGCAGCATTAGCGAAAACGACCGGATCGCTTACTTCTGCTTTAAGAGCAGTAGAGTAAAAGTCATAGTTTCAAATAAAGTACATAACTTGACAAATTGACTTAGGCACAGTCCTAATACTGTGTTTTGCTTTGCTACTGTCCAACCCTGCACTGCCGTAGGCCTAGAGAGAGACATTTTTCTCCTACCTTCAGGAAGTCAGTTAACTTGGCAGGAGAAGGTCTCCTGTGTCCTATGGCTCCAACAATACAGAAACATGAGAAAGCCTGCAGAAGCATGGCTTTGTAATGGAGCGTGTACCAAGTGATAGAGATGAATGGAGCACTCACTTTGAACACAGTATCCAGTTCTCCTCCACACACACATACACGTCCATGGTGAGGATACCTGCAGAGGCTCAGAAGCACCTTTTGATAGAAGCTGATCTCCACCACTGTGATGGAAAGAGTCATAATAGTAAGAAACTCTCCCCAAATAAAGACTTCATACATTGTTGTGCTCTTGACACCAAACTAAACCTAAATGTGTGTGTCATGAAGGGATCCTGTGTTGGCTTGTACAACAGAACAAAAGTGCACCATGTGGGTGACGGACGAGTCTTCCTCTGCCAGACACTATAATGACATCTAATGTTACCTCAATTCAATTCAATCCACACAACAGAGAAAACACCTGCGGAGCAGCGTGTCTGAGAGGGACAGGTAGTTTAGCGTCATGCCCACAGTAATAATCATCATGTGTCAACCACATCAATGTTCTGTACGAGTCTCATACCGGCTTCCTTTCCCCCTATACTGTTGCTATCTGGTCTATTTTTACCAGACTGGCCAACATAGAACAGAATACATACATATAAAATACAAGCATATATTACAGCAATTGGTGGGAGGCAGCAGCCTTACTTTTACACTGATAAGAGTTGTGAACTTTTATTGAATCTGTTTTATCTTTTTCCTTGGTGTCATGGTTCGGTCACGCATCCTCAAAGCATAGAAATGCCTTGAACCAGATAGTTAAATGGTCCTCTCCACTGATTGGTAAGTCTGACTTTCTACCAGCATACCAGTTACAGAGGATAACTTCTTCCATTTTCAACGATAACTCCCTTCCCTTGCATTGCAAGTTCCATAGAAGACAAAACTCGACAGAAACAGCTTTGTTCCTGCTGCTGTTATTGAACTGAACAAGCAGTAGCTGCATACACTGACTGATTGTGCATATTATTATTTAATCATCCAGGTTTCTGAATGCATTTTACTTTTTAAAGAGCAACTATGCTTGATTCTTACCTCAACATTTTTAATTAAACAGCTTTGGAGTAATGGTGATGGTTAAATCAATGACTTGTAACTAGTTCCATGGAGAATGGAGGCTCTCTGCCTTCCACCTATAGCATCTCTTGGCTGAAAACCAGCCTTATAAGATCAGAGCCTCTGACCCGGTCTGTGCCAGCTCTCGTCTCGTCTACACAAACGCAAGCCAACCGTAATCTCTTGTTTGTGACTGATAAGACTACACAAATATACACATCGTAACATACCTAATATATGATGAATAACGTTATTCACCGCTCCATGGATTGATTTCTCACCGGCTTTGTTGTAAACAAATGCACATGCCCGGGAGGAGGGTTAGTAAAACAGACGAAAAGAGACTGGACTTGCATAGAGTAGTTCCCCTTCAACCCAGGTTTATTCGTACTCCATTGGAATGAATTTAGAGTTTTTATTGATTGCTGTATCACTTTTATACTGTGCTTTTATCTATTTAGTCTTTTATTGGTGGAGCCTTGAGCACTTTTTCGCATGGTTAAAGGTGGTTGGTTCATTATGCTGTATGGCGTTGCATGTGTCCTGAGGTCTGTGTGTGTATGGATGGATGTATGGATGAACAGCTCACTGCAAAGCAAATCTGCCTCCGGGCATGAATAAAGTAACCTGAACCTGAACCTGAACTGAACTAAAAAAAAATATTTCAGTCAGTAACATCCACCTAGGTTTACGTGAGCTGGATGACATGTTACTGGTTGCTCACATGGAGTTGGTCAACCTTAATCCATTCCTTTGGATAGAGTTGAATGTAGAGATTAGTTACTACATTTTGCCATAATTAGTGTTGATACTATACTTGACAACCTAATGTTGCTCACATCGACAATTATATCAGTGTTAAACCATGCATCTCTATTGCTTCTCCTATATTTTACACTATAGTGCATGTGATTTTCTGATGGTAGGTCTATATGCATTTACCTCACATTGTATAACACATACCCAATATCGTATGTACTCATTTTTCCAACTACTGTAAGACGTGCAGTCATTTCTATGTGTGGTTATGTTTCCATATTTGGTCGTGTTTGCAGCACATTTCTTGATGCTGCTATTGTCAAACGTCAGAATGAATGTAAACTATGTCTTGTGTTCTCCTACTCTCTGTCTTCTCTTAATTATCAGATGGGTGCAGCTGCTTTGTGCTGTCTAAACTGTAAGGACTGTGCGAGCTCTCTGTGTTGTGGATGCTGAGGAAACAAGACACAGGAATTTAAATTTGTTCTTTTTTTTTTTTTTTTGCATCGGTGCAACTTGCTCGTGATTGTAAAATATCAGCTCTGGATCCTTGTTGTCAGGTTGAATCCGGCAGCTTATGCTCCTGTCATGGTTTACAGCACAAATCACATCATGTTTAAACCATAAGCTATATTACTGTAGGCTTTATAGGCTTGTAGGAATACTCTGAACTTCCCGACACGTTAATCTACAAAGCAATAAAGTCTGACATACAGTAGCTGTTTATCTGTCTCCACCTGTTTGATGTGGAGCTTGGGTTCAGCTAGGAGGCAACGGGTGGGATCTGCCATACTGTTCTATAGGGGCTCCTTTGCACAGCTTAAAATAGCAGAGATAAGGACCAAGTGTCAGCATGCATCCATGCTGTTACATATTATTACAAAAAAAAAAATCCATGGTGTGGGCTGATATGTGTTCCGCACGGAAATGAGCCGTGCTGATTCCTCGGCACAAAACGTGAGATTTTAGAAGGCGATGCCCATTATCTCCTGAAGACAAAGCCCGCTGATACAAAATGATGTTGGCATCAAAGTAAACACAGCCAGCAACAAAAAAAAAAGAAATAACACCGTGGTGTAGCTGTTTTCATGGGGCACAATGCCCTGCTTTATATCAAAGTAATATGAATGGAAACGCACCCATTTGCAGTGTACAATATTAATTTCCAATGTAGTCAAGCATGACAAGTGGCTGAA
This sequence comes from Trachurus trachurus, assembly GCF_905171665.1. Lineage (NCBI taxonomy): Eukaryota > Metazoa > Chordata > Actinopteri > Carangiformes > Carangidae > Trachurus > Trachurus trachurus. The sequence goes on from NC_139895.1 coordinate 32,107,164, forward strand.
TTGTGCCCACAGGAAATTACAAACTCATGAGTGAAATAATAAGCTGTTTCACAAACCAGTCAAATCTATTTTCTTTCCGCACCAGCGACGGCTCATCCTGCTCATCAGCACCACTCTTTATGTTTTATAATCAAACTGCTTCATAACTGGTTTCAGTGGTGGATTCCTGCGCCTTCCTACTCTGAATCAAATATCATTGTTCTCAGATTGTGCTCACAGCATCTATCCATTCTTTTATCCATCCATCCATCCATCCATCCATCCATCCATCCATCCATCCATCCGAGGTGTGTTTAGTTAACGCAATTATTTTTCTACAGTTGACCATTGCACCACATTCATAAGCATACATACAAGTGAGGAGGAAAGTGTGAGACAGTGCAAATTAAGATCAGGTAAGTATAATAAATACATAAATAGGGCAATATACTTCAAGCCAGCTCAGCATTCAACAAATTAATGGCAGAAGGCACAAAAGATCTAGAATAGTGATTGGTCTTCATGATCATGATCATGATTATTGATGATGCCTGCTGCCTTTTGCGAGACCCGTCTTTCCCAAAAGGAGTTCAAGTCAGTGAGTTGGGTGCCAGTAATTTTCAAGCACACTTTCACAATGTTATTGTGTTATATTTAGGAATCATCTGCTTCATCTCACCTCATTTTGAAGCTGTGAATGTACTTAGTCAGTGCTTCTCATTTTCATTATCGCCAAACCACTGCACTTTTTTCACACATGCGGTACAGACATGGGTTAGTGAATTGCAAGACCTGTTCGTAGCTGCTCTCAGCAATCCAGCTAAAACTGTTTTTGATTTTTGTTCCTTCTTTTCTCTGGTTCTTATAGTCTTGAATAATTCCATATGAGTTTGCACATTTTACAAGCTGCATGTTTCTTTAAAGACCCTCCCCAACATTTTTGTTGTTGCCCACCCAAATATTCCAAATGCCCACCCAAAGATGTCATCCTAGTGACACCTCTGCCTGCCTGCCATCCATCCATCCATCCATCCATCCATCCATCCATCCATCCATCCATCCATCCATCCATCCATCCATCCATCCATCCATCCATCCATCCATCCATCCGTCCATCCGTCCATCCATCAATCATCTGTCCATCTGTCCCATTCATGTGGATAAGATATCTAAGACACATGTAAGAAAATCCCTTCACATTTTGCACTGTCCACTGGGACCCAAAGACAAAATGATTAGACGTTCAAATGTCAAAAGGGTCAAAGGTCAGGCTCATATTCACCTTCACTTGCTTAAATTATGTTGTGCTAAATTGTGTTTAACATTACTAGAGTGTTCTTGCTGTCTTGTTTACTGCACCACCAAAGCATTTGCATTAAATAAGCTTTTTAATTTTGATAAAATAACAATAGAAAACCATGTGACAGAGGAACAGCTTCCTATGTGTGTCAACTTTCTTTGGCTTCACTTCTGAGCTCTCTCGGCCTCGTGTGTGACCCCGCGGGAGGACAAAGGAGTCGGAAGCTAAGAGCCTTGTAACCTGGGCTCACTTTAGGCGTCTCAATGAGTTTGTGTGGTGTGGCTTTCTCCCTGTCACTCCTCTGTGAGGTGAGGTCACATCCCAAGGGGTCATTTCACCCAGGAGGTCCTCCAGCTCTTACTAGACACATTCCACTGTTTGCTGCCTGAATGCAAGAAACACAGGACAGGACAGCTATCTTCACTTTTAACTGCCCCAACTTCCAAAAAGGTTGGGTCCTGGTATTACTGACCTACAAAGGCAAAGTGCAGTATCTGTAAAAATGCTAAACTGAGAAAAACAGCTTTTTGTGTTTTTCATTGTCAGGTTTAAGCATTATGAATAACTACCAAGTCTATAATTGATTAGATAAAGGTGGACTGAATTACAAGTATTTTGTAGTTTGTCTTTCTGACCAATTTTGACCGTTAAATGGTAGATACTGCACTGTTGCCTTGGTTGTGCAGATACTGCACTCTGGCTTGGTATTAGCTACACTGCCCTGCTAAGCCAGACCGCAGTAACTGCTGAAAATTCCAAATTGAGTTTTTTGTAAAAATTGAACTTGTCAATAAATGTTTTATCTTGTGTAAAATTTTCAGCGGTCAATTTTGCTCAGTTTTAGAGATATGAGGTATGAAAAATTGCAGTAACTACAAAATCACTCTTGAAACTGAGCCAAACCGCAGTAACTACAGTTACTGCACTCTGTATCTGTTTCCCTGTACAAAATCACGCTCAAAACTGAGCCAAACCGCAGTAACTGCGCAGTTACTGCACTCTGCCTCTTTTTCCCTGTACCTCAGCTGCAGTTACTGCGCTCTATTACACACTGCTAGCCAGTTACGGTAGCTAGCTAACATTAGCTTCGGCAGGTTAGCACAAGCACATAAAACTTTAGCTAAACACAGGACATTAAATGTTAGCTCACTAAAGTTTGTACTGTCAAATTATTAATCATTTTTGAGGTGGTCATAGTTAGTAATTAAGTAATAAAAGCTGGAAGAAAACAACAACATTGTAGTTACTGCACTTTGCCTCAGCTTTACCTGTCTATCTGTGTAAGGAAACCTGGCACCAGAGCGCAGTATCTGCTTTTTAGGGGTAAAATGTAAAATATGTGGTCATATATTTAATTGCATGAATATTACTTCATGAAAACCTGTCAAATCTGTGTATTTTCACTAATCTACCTACAACACATTTGGAAGGCAAATCAAAAAACTTTAAAGCCATTTTTCTCAGTTTCACTGTTCGCGTAGTTACTGCGGTCTGGCTTAGCAGGGCAGTACAGATATGGCACTTTGCCTTGGTTTTACTCCAATGGAAATATAGAGTAAATTCTAGAATGTAGGGAGTACAGTACTCTTTGCAGATACTGCACTTTGCCTTGGTTTCACAGTGCTTTTTTGGATGGACAGTAAAATAAAAAGCCCAATAACTCTGGAAATTTTAGCAGTACCGATATCAAATTCTACTAAAGAGAATATGCCACACTTTCGATTGGTCAAAAACATTGAAAAAATGCAGATACTGCACTTTGCCTTTGTAGGGCAGAATAATTCTCATTTAATCTACAGCTTAGAGAGTTTTGTAGACAGATAGTGGAGGCGATATGGTTTACTCATTAGACATCTGTTTATTCATGGGAGTGTGGTGGTTAAAGATGCTGGTTATTATAACAAATAACAAAGACGAGGCCACTGTGGGATATCTAAGTGGTTTTTTGCATAGGTCTATTGTTACAGTCCACATTCTGTTGCTTATATTGTGTTATCCTAAATAGTACATGAATGTGACACAGATCAAAGAGTATCATATGAGCACTGTTGGCTTGGACAGATACTGGACTGGATGAGAGAGGCAGCTGGTGAATGCAGGTGGCAGCCAGAGGGAACAAGGTGCCAACTGTAGCAACACAAAGCTGGGTGGAGAATAGTTATAGGGTCAGAGGTCAGGGACCACAGCACAGATACAAGGTCCTGACACCATGTTGACAACATTTACTGACCATTTATACTGATGGCTGCAGCAGTTGTGACTGTGTGTGGTCTGTAACAGCACAGAGAGTGAGACTCTGTTGTCTCTGTAACTGTCTGTTGTTCTGTCGTGTCATTTTAAAAGGCGTTCATTTGGTTTGTGTCTGAGAATCAGACAAAAAAACAGCAACACATTTTATGTCTGTCTGTCTTGCAAGACAACAGAGCAGACATTGTTAGGCGAGCTTCGCCTAAAGTGAGGGGAAATAAAACACTCATTAACAACTGTAAAACAGTATTGTATTGAAATTCTTCAGCTTGGACATGAACATTTCTAAACAGTCACAAAGGCGTTTTCACACCTGCCTTGTGTAGTTTGCTTGAAACTAACTCAGATTCGTCCTTTGCTGCAGCTATTTGGCCAGGTGTGAATACAACAATCAAACTCTGGTGTGGACCAAACAAAGCGGACCAAGACCCAGCTCTCGGTGCTGTACCAGACAAGCCCTGGAACGGTTCATTTGAGGTCTGAAAGCAGCATGACCTTGATCCGACCCATGAGCATACCGCGCGCATGAGAACATGCTCTCTCCTCTGCAGGCGTCTTGCAGCAGCTCGTCTTTGTTGTAGGATTGTGAGAGCAGCATCATAAAGCCGACGTTTGACGTATTAATGCTCAAAATGTCCTGTGAATGTCTGAAGGTGTATAAACCAGATCAGAACACAGACTGCAGTGTCCAAGCTCTCCGTAAGTGTTTAGGCTACTTCCTCGCTCCCTGCTTTCCCCTGCCTCAGACGTTTTTGACCAATGATTGAAGTCCTCAGTGTACATGTAGTTTTGTTTTCAAATTCTGTTTTCAAAGTGCAATGTGAAAGTAAACTGCACCAAATATAAAAACCTAAACATTGCATTTAGTGTGCAAGCAAGTGAACTAATGGACTTAGTGCCCTTTTAGCTCTGTTTTGGTCTCCACCCACTCCTGAGGGAAATATCTGCTAAAAGCTATGCCCAACTAGGTTCTCTAGTGTCTGATGTACTGATGATCACAGTCAGTTAGTTTACACAGCTAAGTGGAGCTATACTCATAGCTCGATTTCAGCGTCTCGGAATGATTGACAGTGTCCACTTCCTCAACACAGGTGGTGATAGTGTCATTTCAGCGGGTTAATACGGACCCCTCTCTGTTGACTTTTCTGTCACTGAGTTAATAACTGGATATAAATATCTTAGAGTTCTCAACTACAGTTCTCGACTGGACGCAATGGTCTGAGCCGGTTCTGGCTGAAAATATAAATGATTCAGGCGGGGTCGGACCTGCTTCCTTTTTGTTAATAAAACACATCTTTGCCAACGGCCGTCTGCCTGACTGCACCTGAATGCAACATCAGTGCCTCCGTCCTTCCTCACACTACACAGTGGTGACAGTTTTAACAGGCGCTACCTGGAAAACTTTCTCCCCGAGCCGACAGCTCCGCTGAGTTTCCGTGGTTACCTACAGTCACGCTGCCACTCCACGTAAAAAATGGCGATGCAACATGGCCGCCTCGGTTCGGTGCGTCGCCCACTTATGTATTTGTAACAACTTGTAACAACTCATTCTAAGGTACGAGAAAGCTTTCATTTGTATGCGGGTGTGATTCAACTCCAGTGAAATACGTATTTATGAAAGCAATATTTGATTTTTGCGAAGCCAAATAAGTTACATACTGGGGCTTTAAGGTGTATACATGCAGAAGGAAACTGGTTTCCTTGGGCAAGACACTGAACCCACACTTGCCCTCTGATGTATCATCAAATGTGTGAATGATTAGCCCCTAAAAAAGCCTGTCTACGAACAGAGCTCTATGAATGTGTGTGGGGTCAATGTGACAAAAACAGTGTAATGCACTTTGACTAGAAAAGTGCTATATAAGTGCAAGTCCATTGACCATTTACCTCTAACACATTTACACGCACTTCAGTTGGACAGTTATAGTCGGATTAAGGGAATAATTCATTTTTTTCAACAGTCCTGTAAACTGTTCACTGGGTTCATCACAGCTTCACTGTAGACAGCTGCAGTTTCATCTCGCATTTCAACTCTTTGCGGGAAAGAAAACAAGTGTAGTTGACAGACTGTTGGACCCCTCCTCACCAGGTAACATTCAGATCTCCCTCTACAACATCATCCCTCACGGATTCGAGGAAGTCTTTTATAAATAGGTTGCAAACATCTATCCCATATAAACAGCTGCGGAAAAGTGAAACAGAAACACTTGGTTTCTCTGTGTCTCATGAAAGCTATCTTGGGGCCCGCGTACTCCCTGGGTTATGAATTATGGATCACCGCTAATAGGCTGTTTCTCCTTTGTTTAACTTACTGTGGTCGGAGGCTTATCGCTGATGGCTGCTGCTACTTGGACTCCTTACCTCGGTGCTCATCGCCAATATTATTCTTCCCATCACTGTGTTATTGTCTCATTATTGCATTACCGAGGCAGGGGGGCTTCAAAAAGTCTTGGAGGGGAGGAGGTGGACTGGGTTCTCTGTTAAAGTGACCCTCCCTGAGGATTTAACCCACACTGTCCCACCTTGCTGCTGCATTATGGATGAAGGACAGACATCGGGAGGGAGGGGAGGAATGGGAGTGGGGTCCCTTATTACCTTGTGATTCATTTTTAATGAGGTAAACAGGTCTTTCCAGGTCACCCACAACCTCACACACACACACACACACACACGCGCGCGCGCACACCCCGTAGTGGGTGGTGTGTCTTCCCCATCGGCTGCCTTATTGCTGCCCTCTTTGACATGCTCCATGGCTGCAGGGGCTCCTTAGTATAATTAGGTCTCACTGTCATTGACGGAACGAGTCTCACTTCCCACAGAGTCCCTTCTTTTTCCTTCAGGTTAGATATGATCAATTATACAGCGGCAAGAAGACCTTACTATAAGCTCCAAGGAAACCTTCGCCTCACTTCTCCCCTCCCTGCCTGTAGAGTGAGCTTTCCAACACTGGCTAACACACTGTGAATGTGAGTTACTGTGTGTGTACTGACTTATAACTGATTTAATTGCATGTTAGAGCTTATAGGGTAACACTTTATTTGACGCCTATAACACATTGTAACCACACTTATAATGAGTTATAATGCAGCTATAGCACTGTATAACTATAGTTATAAACACTGATAAATGATCATAATGCTTTATAACATTAATCATAACACACTATAAAGCATTTTATCATGACTTATAAAGTCAGGTATTATAATACATTATAATAGTAACTCGCTGACAATGCCCACATCGATAATACACAGTATAATGTGTTATAATTGGCTTATAAATGTGTATAACTATCATTTTAAACACTCATAAATTATCATAAGACTTTATAACAATAACCATAACACACCATAGAGCATTTTATAATGGCTTATAAGGTCAAGTATTATAATAGAGTTATAATGCTCTATAATGTGTTATGATTATAAAGCATTATGATCATTTATGAGTGTTTATCATGATTGAAAGCATTGTCATTGAGTTACTAACATTTATAACGTATTATAATACCTGCCCTTATAAGTCATGATAAAATGCTTTATAGTGTGTTTCGATTATTGTTATAAAGCATTGTAACTGCATTATAACTCATTATAAGTATAGTTATAATGCATAATAGGCGTCAAATAAAGTGTTACCAAGCTTATACATTTAATTTTAAACAGTTTGTTTCATGGAAATTCATTCTCAACAGCCTGTCGATCTGCAAGCTCTCGACCTTTGAAGCCTTATGCAACATGGCTCAATGCAGGCAGTTGAAGTCTTCTCTTACTTTTGTATTTTTATGTCTCTGTACATGTTAAATGACATGCCAATAAAACTCAACATTGTTGTGCTCTTATGGAAATAGAAAAAAAAATCTCCCTCAAGCAGATGTCTGGCTCCACAGAGGCAGAAATTGGATGACAGGCGAGGATGCACATGCAGGGGGTGGGTGGTGGGGGGCGGGGCGTCATCTGGGAAATCAAAACCTGCTCAGTTCACTTGCTCTGAAAGTCGGCGAACAGGTACACCTTCACGTACAAGAAGGTGGAGAACTCCCACAGCAATTCTCCCGCGAAGCCTGGCGAGGCTGTGAAGAGAGAGAGAGAGTGTGACAGGAAGGTGAGAAAAGGAACAGATGGAGAGACGCAGGGAATCTACATTTACAGTCATTTAAAACAGGTGCTATACATAGCCAAGCTTTCAACCCATCATCTCATCTAAATGATATCATTACATCCAGAAGTCATTAAAAAAAGGGAAAAAAAAGAAAGAAAAAAAAAGATCTTTTCCCTTGGACTCTATAGATTTCCTCCCTCTCCCTGGGGAGCACGGATGAAAATGAATTTAAGACCCCTCGAGTCATTGAATTTGCTTTTTATCACCCGATAGCCGTGCTACATATGTGCCATTGTGCTGTATATAGGATTAGAGAGGATCTTTTCTGCCTGACTGGCTACCGGCTCTCAGCAGCGAGATGAGGATCATTTCCCCCGCTGAGAAAAGCTCTACTCAGCCTAGACAAAACACTCGGCACACACACACACACACATAATATACACACCCCACTGGTGTTCGGCATTGGATGTTCGCTCGCATACCACCAATCGTTATCAACATGTGGGGCGTTTGACATTGGGAGAGCGTGTCGTCCTCGATGGGTGTTTCACATCAGGGCGGGGAAAACCTACTGTATATATTTACCCGGCTTCAGAAGGGCTTGTTTGCATCGTTAGCATAGTTTGCCTTGACAACTTTTCCTGAGGCGGGAAAGGAAACCCGGCCCACCTGCCCCACCATCACCAGCACCATGGATGGAGCACAGCCCTGTACGATCAGTCAGAGGGGTCATACTCTGAATTAAAGGAGAATTCCGGTCATTTCTGATCTCTAAATCGTTGTCCTGATGGTCACCCAGTGTTGGGGGGAGCAAAAAACACGACTAAAATTGATGCAGGCAAACTGGAGTTACACCATGGCTAGACGGCGCTAGGGATAGCGACAACGCTAACCTATGGGGGCAATTTTTTCAACCACAACAAACAATCAAATATCTACATGACTGGAATCCTTATGACATAAGTCATGTAGTGTACAGTATAAACAGTATAAACTTTGTGTTTTTGCATGTAATGACTCACCTCAGACAGCCGAAACACAAAGTTTACTGTTTATACTCTACACTATATGAGTTCAGTGGGGTCTCTAAGGATTCCAGTCATGTACCATAGATATTTGATTGATTTTTGAGTGTTTGTTGTGGTTGAAAAATTGCCCCCATAGGTTAGCATTGTCGCTATCGCTAGCGCCGGGTAGCCATGGTGTAACTCTGGTTTGCCTGCATCAATTTTAGTCGCGTTTTTTGCTCCTTCCAACTAGGGCTGGGCGATATATCGATATAAAAAATATATCGATATATTTTTTAATGGGATATGGAATTTGACCATATCGCATATATCGATATAGTTCAAATTTGCGCTGTGATCCTTGCTCCATTCAGGCTGCTGATCTGGAGCTCCCTGCACTGCTCGCCGCGCTCCGCTCTGCCCCTCCTCTAACTATTTTATTCATGCTTATCAGACCGCTGCTTCACCAGCTGACCGAGAGGAACGCACCGAGTCCACGTCGACCTCGTTGCCGTTAACGAGCCGAGCCGCGGCTCTAGAGGCTCAGTCAGCTGCTGTAGCAGGGCTGTTAGCCGTTAGCTGTTATTAGCCGTTAGCCATTAGCACGTCGTCCCCTGCAGCAGCGTCAGAGCTCCAGACCTCTGTGAGCCGCGGTGCTTTCACCAGATTCAGCTCGTAAGGTTCGCGTTTACCCCATGGATCTATGATAATATAATACATCCATGGTTTACACACGTTTGTTTTCACTCTGGTCCAAACCGTGGGTCCGTGAGTGTCACGTGACGTTTCCATGACGACTGACCGGAAAAGACGTGGGGCACGTCACGTGACTCCAGGTTAAAAAAAAATCTCTGAGAAATAACAGAGACACAAGGCAGTTGTTGTTTTTTAGTTTTTAGTGCAGACAATTGATAGTTTTTTTTTATTTCAAGAGTGCCTTTCTATAAGACTCTGCTATAGCTGGTGTTTATGTTACAGAAATGTCTTATAATAAATTATACATGATAATGACAATATTTTCAAATTTCCAGCCAACTTTTAACATTGATCTTAGAAGAGGCCTTATGGAATCACGCCTTCTAAAATCCATTACTCCATTACTTTGATTTCAAAAAAGGTACTCTTGTCAGACAGTATTTATGTTTATATTTTGTTATTTGAGCAACTGAACATTTATTCATGAACCAGATGAAGAAACCTGTTTATTATTTATTCATTTGATTTTGCAACTGTTCAGTGAAATAGCCGGTTTCAATAAAACTACCTGTGACTTGTTATATTTGGCTTTAACTTTGACTGAACATTTGCTCTCACTTTGCGGAAAAATATCGGGATATATATCGTATATCGATATTCAGACAAAATATATCGGGATATGACTTTTGGTCCATATCGCCCAGCCCTACTTCCAACACTGGGTGACCAGAAGGAAAACAATTTAGGGGCCAAAAATGACCGGAATTCTCCTTTAATGAGTGTCAGGCCATCCTCCACACTGGCTCTCATGGATGGTGGATCTTTTGATGCACATATCTCCGCCCTCTTTGAAGCCGCCACCGTTTCTTCTCCTTCTTCTTCAGAGTGAGGGCTGGATAGTGTGGCTGTGTGGTGCAGCATCCTCCTAATCTCTTCCCTTGTGTTTGTTGGAATAAGTTCTGCCTGTTTACATGCAATTCTTGACCGTAATTGCGCCCGGCGTGCATATGAAACTCTTAATCAAGAGACTGGTTTATACACCGACACATCTGTTTGATCCTGCGGGGCGTCGCGTCGCGTTTCCACTCGGCGGTCGCAGCATGAGCCGGTTGAATGGATGAGTCAGTGGCAGAGAGGCTTTTATTCCAAAGCTGTTCCGGTAACACAAGAAGCATCAATCACGTCAATTGAAGTTGTTGGGTTTCAGACGCTGACAGGATGACTGGGGTCAGTGGCATGAATGACATCAGTATGGAATTTCCAACTCAAATACCAGTTCCTATTTTGTCAACAGTTGTCCCCGTCCCTTTGAAGGCTACTTATCAAAGTTTTTATTCAAGGAAATCCACTTTCCAAATCAGGATGGAAGTGATGGATGTATATAGGAAATAAATACTGAACCTAGACCTGATGGACATCCACCTTTACAATACAATATCAAACCATTAAAAGAACATGACAAAGTTTGCCTGTGCTGTAATCTATCTATCTATCTATCTATCTATCTATCTATCTATCTATCTATCTATCTATCTATCTATCTATCTATCTATCTATCTATCTATCTATCTATCTATCTATCTATCTATCTATCTATCTATCTATCTATCTATCTATCTAACTAATCTCTTGCTTTCCATTGGCTTGGCTACAGCAATTTGCGGCTAATGGTCCACCCCCAACCCCCCACCCCATGTCTTTCTCTCAGTTCTCTCTCTCTCTCTCTCTCTCTCTCTCTCTCTCTCTCTCTCTCTCTCTCTCTCGTTTCAGCCTTGAGGCGTCCTGTTTCAGCTCCTTCGCTTTCAGTCACAATGCTGTGGAGAGGGTGAATGGGTGGGGGGCATTTAAGAGAGCAGTAAGTGGGAGTGGAGTCTGACCGCAGAGGGTCTACTGTTTAAGAGAAAGGGAATTCTCCCCTTCACTCACTCTCTTCCTCTCTCTCTCTCTCTCTCTGCCGCTCTCTGTCTTCCTCTCTCACCGTCATCCTCTCTCTCTCTCTCTCTCTCTCCTCACTGGCTGCACATCAGCCGGCTCTCTAGGTAGACTCGAGTAAACACTCTAAGAGAACAGAGAGGAGAGGGAAGATGACAGAGCTGTCAGCACTCTGAGAGATACAGACTGGTGAGAACATTTGCCAGGGCTGGCTGATAAGACTCCCTTCACCACTGCTCCTGCTCACATTTTCTCATCAGTGGAGAGAGGCTTGTGAACATTGTGTGTGAGGTAAGTCACCTTTTTTTTTAATTTAATTTAATTTTTTTTTTACCTGCATGGAATGGATGTGTTTGAATTGGAGCAGAATGAATGGGGCTGATTGCTTTACCTATTTTAGGATGACTGAACCACAGAGCTTGACACATTTATAACTTCAGCCACGTTCCACACTTTTATATAAGTTATTGTTACAACTTTTTGGAGGAATTATTTAATTTTTTTTTTTTTTTTTTTTTTTTTGATCAAATATGCATAAGGCTGCAACAATTTTTTTTCATCATATCATTATGTTGAGTTTACAAAATGATAATGAAAAATGTTTTTTGACAATATTAACCTAATTGTTAAAATGTGTCATTTCCCTTGATAATCCACACTGTATTACTGAAACTGCCGTGTTTGATGGTGAATGAGCTGTATCTATAGTGACCATGCTGGATGGTATATTCTCACCCAAGAGTATGGGTGCCATTAGTTACAAAAGCAGCTTCTGTAATTCATCCCCATGTTTTACAAGTGAGGACTTCAGAGACTGTCTTAATTTTGCTCTTTACTGCGTGCACCTGGGTGCCAATTATGTTTTACTGTGAAAGAAGTTTTTTTTTTTTTTTTTTTTTTTTCCTCTTGCTGGCTATTTTCCATTTATTACCAGAGCAGTTAAAAAAAGAGTATAATGTCTCCAGAGAGGGAAGTCTGTGATGATCTGCTGCATTATTCTGCCTGCGTTAGGGACGATGCTGCGTTGTGGTCTGATGGACTGGCAGAGGAGAAGATGGGTAGGGTTAATGTGCGTGTGTGTGTGTAAGTGTGTGTGTGTGTGTGTGTGTGTGTGTGTGTGTGTGTGTGTGTGTGTGTGTGTGTGTGTGTGTGTGTGTGTGTGTGTGTGTGTGTATTGCTCGCCGGACTGGGTCCAGCTGTACACTTTATGGTTGCCAGCAGACAGTAGGCTTGTGTAACCCAGGAGACAGACAGCTGCTCTGCATTAGATGCTGCTGGTTGGTTCCTCTCCCAGATCTCAAGCATATACACACTTTGGGCTGTAAACTGGCAGCCTTACTGACACACGTGCACGGGCACACACACACACACGCACACACACAGTCGCAGACTATTGATCTCCATGTGCAGCCCAGCTTCCTATCTCCAGGTCATCTTCATTTGTTTGTCAGCTGCGTCCCGTGGGGAGATTAAAGGAAGACAAACAGAGAATCTGAAGAAGATGTTTTGATGGGACCAATAATCACTGAAACAGAAACATTAGTTCTGGATTACTGCTACTTTTTTTCACTGTACAAGATTTTTGTTTGATTTAAGCTTGAAAGTTTTCAACAGTTAAAGAAAAGCCTAAGTAAACAGCAGCCTCTGTGGTCACAAGTATCAATTACAGGATGAGTGTTAAAATATAGTGTAGAGATGAGTCATAGGCTACTGAGGCAGAGAGTCTCTGGTTCCCTCAGGTAGTCAGGTGTATCACTTACACAGTCATGTTTGTCTAAAGTTTGCCAACAGTAGCGAACAGTAGCCGCCTTAAGCTGGCGGTCGTCATACCAGACCAAGTAAGGCTGGAGCAGCAGCATTTTAGACTTTTCTAGGTTTATTTATTTAGCACACATTTATATTCGATGGTGCAAGGAGGGAACAAACCCAATTGGCTTGTGCATAAGTTCCACCCCTGTCACTAATTACAACAATACAAATGTATATGGCTAATAAATAGGAGATGAAGTGCATACATAATCAACGTTATATGAGCAAAATGAGCAAAAATGAGGAGATAGAGAAGAGACAATGGAAATAAGGTACAAAAAATTCATAGATTGAAATCATAAAAAAAGACAGAGTAGGGATGTGGGATATGGATACAGTGTGAAATTCAAGAAAAGTTAAGATGTATTTTTATCTGCTTTTTAAAGAGTGAAGAAGATATGGATCTCTCTGTGTGTGAGAGAATACCTGCGCTGTTCCTGCTCTCAGAGTGAACAAAACTGTGTCTGAAACGCATCTGGAATCTGAACAGCTGAAAGCGAATAAGAATTCTGAAAAAATTCAGATTTAAATACCTGTTGGAGGAAACTTGTACGGTCATCGTGGTAGCTCTTCATCTCAGAGTGAGTGGGTTAGAGGAAGGGGAGGGAGAGAGGAAAAACGGGTGAGTCACCAAGGAGAGAGGGAAGTATATGGAGACATGATGTGGGCTGTGATAGAGGTGACCCACAGGATACCAAGGCAGCGTCTGCTGGATGGTATTTGTGTACGATGGAGGAGAGAAACAGACACAATGAGGCAGCTTGTATTGGCCGTGTTTCAGCAGATGTAACTTCAGACTCCTCGCAGCCATCTGAAGGATTCTGTTTCATTTGGGAGTTTATTTTTCCACAAGCGTTTTTTTTTTTTTACACATCGGCTTTCCGCTCCGATGATGACTATACCTCTGCATGACAGGCGCGCTTATCTGATCGTAGGTGGCAATCGCGGGGCTTGGGGCGCATTAACATTTCATGATGCTTAGGCTGCGGATACGAGTGGCCGCTGATAGTGACACTCGGCATAAAGATGAGTGGGAAACGGGCCTTTGTTTGGACAGCTGTTAGCTCCCAACGCTGCTGCGTGCCCTACAAAGCTCCCTGAGAGGGTGACTGTCTTTAACCCCACTTAGCTCCTTCACTGGTGATTGAAAGCAAACAATAATTGTGGGTATTCATGACGACCCACGCTGGGCGAGACTCGGGGGAGATGCAGACGTGTTTTGGTTGGACTCAATGCACGTCATCTTTAATTCAGGCCAGTCCGGGCTCCCGTAGCCGGCTCCTCTCCATGCCCTTCCTTTTGTCTCGCTATAGTTTCAACATAGTTACTGAAATATCTCGCTCACTATACTCGTGGTGTTCACTGACATCTGACCAGATGGATGGACTCATTTCACCTGGGCTGCCTGAGTGCTGCATGGTGCACATGGCCACCTGTGGTCCACATGGTTTATGACTGCAGCAAATCAAATGATACAAGTGCAAGGGAACTAAAGATTGGTTCCTCTGTTGAAGTGTGTAGCATTTAAATGGAATATAAATACTAAAAGATACAGCCGATCCAATAGAAATACGCCTGAAGCGTATTCAGCTATTTTCTTGGTCCTCAGAGGACGGATTCATTTTACTTTGGGAATTTTTTATCAGGCATCATCAGTTCTTTGTCATGTCTCAACTTGTGTGGTTTATGACCAGATACCTGCTGAGCTTGGCATCCCCATTAACCTTAACTTTGGGTTTTCATTGGTGCTAATTTGAATGTGAATGTATAGTCACTATTAATATACATAAATTGGCAACACTTTACTTGATGCCTATCTCTACAACGCATTACAGTATACATTATAAATATAGTTATAATGTGTTCTAATTGGCTTTTAAACCTGTATAACTATCATTATAAACACTCATAAATTACCATAAGGCTTTATAATAACATTACACATTATAGAGCAATTATAACTCTATTATAATACTTGACCTTAAGTCATTATAAAATGCTCTATCATGTGTATAATGATAGTTATATATGTTTATAAGCCAATTATAACACATTATAACTATATTTATAATGTATTATCAATGTGGGCATCGTCAGCGAGTTATAATGTATTATAATACCTGACCTTATAAGTCATGATAAAATGCTTTATAGTGTGTTATGATTATTGTTATAACGCATTATGATCATTTATGAGTGTTTATAACTATAGTTGTACAGTGCTATAACTGCATTATAACTCATTATAAGTATGGTTATAATGCATCATAGAGATAGGCGTCAAGTAAAGTGTTACCCATAAATATTATACCCATTAATATTAGCATGCAAACATTAATGTTTGTATTAATCCTAAAGCTGAGAAATGTACTGCCTGTGCAGTAATAACTGTGACACTGAATGGAATATGATTTATTTTACAATAGGATAGGCTTTTATAGTTTTTGAGTTAAATTCTATTTCATCTTACAGTACAACCAATCAGCAAATCCTGATTTTAAGACTTTCAATTGAACTTGAAGGCTTGTATCACAGAGTAGTGTGCTTTCTTCTGACCACTCCTTGTGTGTTTAAAGAAATGTTTGTAAGACTCAGACTTTGCATCACTGAGTGTGTTTTCCTCACCACAGCCTTTTTCCTGTTTCCCAGCCCCCCCCTCCTCTCCTCTCCCAGTCAGCTTAGCCATCACCACAGAACAAAGACCCCCCCCCTCACCCCTCAAGGAAATCCAGTCTTTTAAGCATCCCAGATGGTTTTTAATGCTCCTCCGATGCTAATGTGTAATGGGGAAAGGAGTAGAAGTCTTGGAGCTGTGGGATGTGAAATGCCTTTGTATTGCCCTGCCCTCCGTTGGGGCAGCCAGTGGACAAACACATGTGGTGGACTGGATACTTGATGTTAACACTTTACCACCACCAGTGACTTTGCATATTGGAATGCATGGGCTACAATGTTCTGGGAACATGATGGGGGTCCTTTTGAGCGGGGTAGACAATTTAAATTGGGGAAAATAGTAAAAAAAAAAACGGGGTAAGCCAATGAAGAGCCGACCCTGGGGATTCGGGTCATTAGGCTCATACAAGTGTGTGAATGGAAGGCACTCCCAATTTGGACAGGGAACACGCTTCAGACTTTCATCACAGACAAGGACAAACAGATGTCTGGGTATCACAGCCAACATGCATGCTTCCATTTGTAGTGGAGAGAAAAAACCTTTCCAGCTTGTTTGAATGGAAGTTACCCATAAACCTCCGGTGTAGCGCTGACATGTGCAGTCTTTTTTTTTTTTCAAAAGCCCTTGGAAACCCTGTGTTTATTTAGCATACTTGGGATTTTATAAAAGAAAAATCTCCCTCCATGACTGCATTTACCATTTCAGTCCCATAGGACTTTCAGAACAGAAAGGGAAGGCTCTCTCCTCTACAGATGTGTTGTCTTGTCTGTATTCATTTGGGTTGCTGGGTCTTTCTTTGGTATGTTCCAGTCTGTAGGTCAAGTGTTTCACACTTCTCCGTGTCAAGTCTGGTGTTGGTACCACTTAAGACAATACACTGGTAGCTATTACAAGCACAAAAGTTCACAAGAAGTGGCGTTCATGCAAAATAAGCCAGCCGAAGCTGTTTGGAGATCCTCAGGGGAACGTGTTCTCACCTTGCAGCTCATTTACCTGAGAGGGAAGGTGTTAGTTACATGGTAAGCTTAGACAATTCCCAGAAGTCAACATTGATACCTCTGTGTAGTGTTACAACGTAAGCAGCAGCCCAGAACCAGTCCGATTTAAAAACATTTTTTTTAATAGTAATTGCAGTGTAAATGCAGAGGAGAGAGAGGAATAGGCAGAACGGAGGCCTACGCACTTACAAGTGTCTGGAGAAAACAGCAGGTGGATGTGCTGTAAAGGCTGCCAAGCCTCCACACCACACAGGGGTTAGGCTAATAAACAGTAGGCCACCGGTAACCCAGCATGTTAAAAACCTCGTGAACAATGACTAGCATCTAACCTCTCCATCTGGACCCAGTAAGAAACAGCAGCGCGGAGAGGGAGGGCCCCACGAGGGAAGAGCCATAAAGAATATTGATGGGTCTCGTGGCGTGGTGCAAGTCAAATCACACACACACACACACACACACACATACAGAAAAAAACAAAAAAAAATAGTGTGAAAGATGGGACTGTCTGCTCCACAACTGACCCAATGAGCACTGCTGTTTGCTCAACATTTGTTTTCACCATATCTTGGTGTCAAAGTGGGAAATTGGTTTTGGTTGAGGAAACAGACTTTTTTGGTGCGGTATCAGTCAGACATGTCAACTCTGGCTCCAAATCACTCCGGCGGTTCTGTGAGTGTGATAGGGCTCCGTCTTGGCAGAGCACTCTCTCTGAGTATCCAGATAAGTGTTTCTGCCAGTATCTCAGATCCAGCCTCGC
Organism: Trachurus trachurus; assembly: GCF_905171665.1. Lineage (NCBI taxonomy): Eukaryota > Metazoa > Chordata > Actinopteri > Carangiformes > Carangidae > Trachurus > Trachurus trachurus. The sequence continues at coordinate 32,124,664 of NC_139895.1, forward strand.
CATCCGCCTTATCAGCCATGAACACACTTACCCCCACCACTCCCCCTATACTATCTGTGTCATCGGATCCAATGGGGTCACAGTGGAGAGCCAATAAGCATAGCTTTGGTTTGATGAAACCAAGTCTTTCTTTTTTTTTTCTTTTCCTTCCATCATTCTCCATTTCATTTCTGTTTACCATGTGGGAAATTATGATAACACTGAGAACGGCAGTGAAAATATTGATATGGTTTATTGATTTCACATCGCTGCCTTCAGTCTGATTTCATTTGAGGGAATCCCTTGTCAACAGTTGAATAAGATAATGTGACCTATATCTAATTATATGTTACTGCTTGGTTTACACTCTTCAATAAAACAATAACTAACCTGTTTAGCTTAATTTTTAATTAAAAAAATTGTCACTTCAATCCCAATTTTCCAACTAATTTTCTTACTATAAGTAAAATACATTTTTAAAAAGCAATTTTGAAATACAATATCATTCATTTCATATTTATCTTATTCTTTAATCAGGCCTCAGCACCAATAATTGATTTTGGCCACTTGAGGGCATCAAAACAGTCTGTTAACACAACACAGAAATATGTTCTCACCTCATATAGCTAATGGTTGTAGATGATGTGTTCCTCTTTGCAAAACATAACAATTTTCATCAGTAACAACATATTAATTTGCATTTTTATCTCTCCACTACTTTGACGTGTAACATGTCGGGAGATAAGGACAATATGATTACATATTCATGTTAACAATTATGTGTGAAAAATCACCTCCTGTAGATTCATTTTCTTGTGATTGACTGATTGGTTAATTAATTAATCAATTGAGCTTTAATCATGTCAACCAACCGGAGCCTATTAACACTATCCAACAGAGAGGAAAGCTGCTGCTGCAGGAAAAGATAAGATGACAACAGTGGAAAAAAAAAAAAAAACACATGGTGAGGTGGAGGGATGGAGATCTGCCATAAAGCAAATTAATCAATTCAACTACAAAGCTGGTACCGTTGCCAACGAAATGACACGGAAATTGAGCCCAGGCCACTTTTGCAACGGCTCTGTGTGTCAGTGTGCGCTGACCTGCTCAACCTGACCTGCTTCTGAAATATAGGCCTTCCACAAGGAGCAGACTGGGAGGCCAGGCTGTCAGCCAATCAGCTGCGTCCTCCCTGCATCACTGCCGCGCTGTATTACAACCACAATTCGCGCCTCTTATTACCTGCTCATTTCTCCCCCCACAATGAAATGAGGTGAGAATGATCGCTCGCTCGGTCTGGTTCTCCAGCAACGCTCTGCATCTCTTTCGGTTGTTAAGAGAACAGTTTACTTCTTTATTATGCCGTCTAGGGTTTTGTGAAGCGCCGCGGCGGGCCCCGTCGGTCGTAAAAGAAGCAGAAAGAGAAAGATGGTGTGTTGTCTTCCAGAGCACGAGGTGATAAAATTTGAAAAACCTTTTCTGAGAAGCAGCAACAACCCCGTTCCATCGATCACGCATCGAGCAGCCAAGTCGAGCCCCCTCCACCCCACCCCGCCCCTGCCTCATGCTGGAAATTCATTTCTGTGTTTGATGATTATAACTCACAGGCATACTGCTGTCCTCAGCAACTCACTATCTGGCCATGACCTTGGTGGAGCTACAGTATCCAAATCAATATTCACCTAGTCTAGCCCAGGACACATGTGGGAGGTTTCTTTCACCTTGTAGGCCTGTTGATTATGATGAATATCTTTATCAAGAGATTTGCGGGGCTGCTGGGAAATGGGATAGCACAACCAGAAGAATGCGTTTATTTCAATATCACTTACGCAGGAAAGTGAGTTTCTGTCACTGAGGCCAATTTCCTGGTCATTTTCTCTTATTGTGGTTTGACAGTATCTCAAGGTGAAAAGAGCCCCAGACAATAACCCTTCCTTCAGTCCTTATACCAGCGACCCAGATTCGGATTCTGTACCAAAGGAGGCAAGCTGAGTTTTTGTCACGGGTGACCTACAAAACTAAGCAAGCTTGATAAATTCTTCAGAAATGAATAGAAAGCGTGCGCGCATCCTATCAGACCTGTTTAACATACAGTCGTGGGACTTGAGTTGTAGTTGTGGTCATTGAATATTTACAGCTTTTACACACCAAGTGGGGCACACTGCTTCATTATTCAGTTTGTTTGTTGTCGCGTTTACAGTTGGATGCGGCGGCATCTGCTCACGCTGCTGCCATTATCCACCGACTGTTCACAAATCTCTCTCTTTTCATTTTGTCAGACTGCGTCTCCACATTTGGTCCACCTACTTTTTGAACGACTTATCTCACTTTACTGTTGAACACAATCTCATTTACTTTTATTTATTCAGGGTGGGCCAATTGAGAGCAGGCTCTCTTTTTCCAATGACGCCCTGATTACAATAATGGAAGCAAGACAATTTAATCAATGCATATAAAATATGCATGCAAAGCGTAAAACATAAAACAATAACTTCAAAAAGTATATGCACGTTCAGAATGCATGAAGTCCATGTTATATGTTTGAAATGATTGAAAGGAATCAAGTCATCCAACTGAAGCTGTGACCAAAGATTATTCCATTTAAACAGATAAAAAAGAAAAGAAAAGTCCTACAGTCAGTCCAAACAGTTGGGATATTAAGAACCAAGTAATAATGAGCATGAGGATAGAGTATGGGATAATTTAATATCATAAAAAGTCAGCAAATTTGTTAAGTAAACAGGTACTTTGTTAAAGGGATAGGTCAACATTTTGACATATTGCCCCATTGCCATAATTCCAATAGGTTTGTTACCTTTAATTGTCGGTGCAAGCTATTTTAGAACGGCAGAGCAGAGCCGTGAGCTGCTCAGAGCTATACGGAGGCTAATGGAATTTCTTGGTTTCCCTCATCAAACTCATCAAATACACAATCCAACAATTCCAAAACGCTCTGGTGGACAAGTTGTGACCTGCACATTCACCACGCTATGAGATAATAACAGAACGTTACCAGACAGAGTTGTTTTAGAGGGAAATTCATGCAAAACCGCTGTGCTATGCGAGTTCCCGTCTGGGGCAGTTTTTCGGCAAGCGAAAACAACTCCGTCTCGTAATGTTCGACTTGTCCACGAGAGCGTTTTGGAGTTGTTGGATTGTGTATTTGATGAGTTTGATGAGGGAAACCAAGAAATTCCATTAGCCTCCGTAGCGTAGCTCTGAGCAGCTCGCGGCTCTGCCCCGCTGAACTAAAACCGACAATTAAAGGTAACGAACCTATTCCTAAAACTATAGGGATTATAGCAATGGGCCAATTTGCCAAAATGTTGAACTATCCCTTTAAGCAAGGCCCTATACATAAACAGTGTTGCTCTCTTCTCAGTGTCACAAAAGTCCAGCCTACATCTTGGTAAAGCTTGCAGTGATGGGTCGTGAACCCAAAAGTGGATTTTTAGTATAGAGGGAGAAGCATGCATTAAATGACATCTCCATAATAAGACAATGATAGAAGAGCCAAACGTCTTGCCTCCTTCTACACCCAAATAACCACTGCTGTTGAATGCCTGGTGACTGACGTGTTTTCTGTCCTTGGAGCCGCCATATGGTCCAGTCTCGGCAAAGGTGAACCGCAGTGATTAAGTTTGTCAGCATGTGGTCTTGGCTGAATTTTAAAGAAATCCCCACTTCTGCACACGACGTCTGCAGTCCTCCCCAGACTCAGGGTCTTCTCATCAATCTCTCAGTGAACTGAAAATTTGTGTCTTAAAGACAGGAGACAAAAAATATACCACTGGTAAAGTAATCATCCACACAGGATTTATTTGTTTTATTTATTTCAATTTGAAGTGGACTGTTCAAATGGAGGCAGGATCAATGCAGAGTGATAGACCGCTGTAATAAGACAGATCTTTGCATGCCGTGTTGCGCTGGAGACACCCAGTAGCTTATAAGGATTTGTGCTGACTGGACTGTCCTGGTTTTACTCTTATCTTGATCCTCTTGGTCCTCCTTTGTGTGAAATAAATACATTCCCATGATTTACTCAAGGATTATGGTTTTAGACTTACACAACATTGCAGGGGGAAAAAAAGACAACATCTACTGTAGGGACATCGTGGAAAACACTTCCACGTTCTTGCAAGAATGGAGGGAGCTGCTGCTGCTGCTGCTGCTTGAACCGGTCCTAGGTATGATGGTTTTTACATTACACTAATGGGAAAATCAGATATGTAAGAGAGGCGAGGATTATGTAAGGAGACACTTCTGTGGATTGTAAATTTCAGACTCTTTGAGTCGCTACCACTGTTTCTTTTGGACTGCAAACGTGTATGAACTTTGTACAACCATGCATTTTTATCTGCATGTTTCATACATTCTGATGATATAAAAAATGCTTGAAACCTTATATTTAGATTTTTCTTTTGGTAGTTTTTACAGTAGTTGCATCTACTAATTAGCCTTAGTTTGATTATTGGGTTTGGGAACTGACTTTTCTCAGTAGAGACCAACAGAGATGTGGATTTAGTTTGCAGGATCTAACTTTGTATCGAACCACCGGCCAACATAACATTTTCTCTTATTCCCGAATGTGATTTCTCTCTAACCTCAACCAAACCTAACAAACTGAACCACAACCAGCGATGTAGACTTAGTACTGTGTTAGTATAACTTTAATTTTGGCAGCAAATCAAATCCAGTTACTGCAAAAGAACAGACAGTTTTGCGTGAAAATTGTTGTTGTATTGACTTTTTGGCTGTGAGGCATCATTCATGAGACTGGGAATATGAAGCCGCTGCCGCAGTGCATTGGCGTTGGGGTCAAAGGTCGGCTGTTTGATTGGCAGACTCTTTCACTTGAATCCTGAAGCAACAATATCATAAAATCAACTAAACAATGAGAAGGCTAATCACTTTTGAAACTGACCCCATGGAGCTTTCAAGCATTCCCAGCTCTCACTGAGAAGTATAAAACTTAAAGTGTTTCCCTTGCACTATATGTGTATGTGCCAGCAGGTTTCCCCCCCCTGATAAAATTCTCCTCACATTTGACCACAAGGCAGGCAGCAAGCTTTGTTGCTGTTTGAGAAGCTAACTATAGAGCAAAACCAAGTGAGGGAATTACAAAGCAGCAGCAGTCAGATTGTATCGAGCCCATGTCTGTGGTGCCAGCAACCAGCTGCATTAGCATAATGCCAGGGCCACAGGGTGCCCATGAAGGAAGTCCAAACAGAGGGATCAGCTCTGTGTTTCTCAGGGTCACACTCAGATTCTCTTATTGTGATTGTTGTGTTTCACATTAAAGATTAGCGGACGGCGGCGGAGGGGAGAAAAGGTCAAATAAAACAATTTCTCAGACTCTGTGGAAGTTTCTTCTCTTAATCTATTTCTGAATGAAGCCGAGTTTCGCCAGAGCCACAGATTCCTCAGACAAAAGCCTGCTTTGGTCTCTCAGGGCTGCCTCGCTCGGAGGGTCCATGTGGAGAGCAGCCACCCCTCAAAGTGGGAAAGCCAACCATTGGGCCAAAACTAAAACCTTAACAGCAACTCAAAGCAATTTTCTGCCTATTTTGTGATTTAATCCCTGGTTTGTGATGCTTGGGCGCAGTGGTGTGTCTGTATTGGTGTGTGTGTGTGTGGCTGTGTGACATAGCGTGTTAGCGAGTGAGGGGGAGGTTCTTTCAGATCCCTGAGGGCCCAGATCCTCAGCGCTCCCATCAGCCAAGCTACATTAGCACTTTTACAGTCTACCCATCATTGAAGCGCTCATCCCTTCCTGCCTAATCGACGGCTGAGGAGGTTGGGGATGGTGGGGGGTGAAGCCGTGGGATCCCTCCAAGCTGAACTCATCTGTCTGCTTTCCTAATCACACGTCAAGCTGCATGGGATGAGCAGACCCAGCTTCTCTTCCTGGAATATTACCTGCTGACTGTCAGTCCCCCTGCGCACATGAAAATGCCCAGCAAAGATGCCCCTGTGTTTCCACTCATCAGCGCGACTTAGTCAGGTATAGCAGCAGCGGAAATGAAACCCCATCATACATTATTCCAGCACGGCGGTTGAAATGTGTTCTGTGTGCCCTGCAATCATGCATTTTCATATCTGCTTTAACCAGACATTTTCATGTTGGCTGCAAACAGCCCGCTCTTAACCTTTACAGATGCCAAGGCAGCACACACTGCTTTTATTAGAGGTAGGAAATGATCGTTGTCACGTCAGCATCTCGCACAAGTCGGAGTGAAAGGTGCAATTATATAAACTCAGCCTGAGACACTTTAGAAAAACAGGCAGGCCTCAGTTGTGCTTGGAATCTATATTCAGAATTTATCTCTCCCTATTGGTTGTAAACAGGCCAAGAATTTTACTAGACCTTGTTTAAATAACTGGAAATCAGATTATTAGAGGAAGAAAATTCTTAACCCCCCCTGTTGTCCTCCTGGGTCAAGGAAGGAAGGATGAAGGGAAAGAAGGAAGATAGGTAGGAAGAAAGGCAGGAAGGATGAAGGTAGAGAAGGAAGGAAGGACCAAGGGAAAGATGGGAGGAAAAAAGGAAGGGGAAAAGGAAGGAAAGATAGATGGAGGGGGGGAACAGATTGGGTCAAAAAGGAAGGAAGAAGTAAGGATGAAGAGAAGGAAGGAAGGAAGGAAGGAAGGAAGGAAGGAAGGAAGGAAGGAAGGAAGGAAGGAAGGAAGGAAGGAAGGAAGGAAGGAAGGGAAAAGGGAAGGAAAGAAAGATGAAGGGAGGGAACAGATTCATTCAAGGAAGGAAGAAGGGAAGGAAGGAAGGGAAAAGGGATTGTGGAAAGAAGGAAGGAAAGAAAGATGGAGGGAGGGAACAGATTCATTCAAGGAAGGAAGAAGAAGGGAAAGAAGGGAGGAAAGAAGGAACGGAAAAGGGAAGGAAAGAAAGATGGAGGGAGGGAACAGATCAGGTCAATTGGATCAAAAGAGGAAGGGAGAAGAAGTAAGGATGGAGGGAAGGAAGGAAGGGAAAAAGATTGTGGAAAGAAGGAAAAGAGAAAGGAAGAAAGAAAGGAAAGAAGAAAGGATAGAGGAAGGGAACAGATTGGGTCAATTGACCCAGAAGGACAACAGGAGGGTTAAAGAATCATCTCTTGCTCTTATACATATCTTCCCTAACATAATCGGTGTAGAGGGCAGAACAGACTCAGACTCACATGGAGCAAGTGCAGACCGTCGACCAACCAGCATATTTAATTTAACGCTAACATCAAACGGCAAGTGAAAACATCTGGTTTAAAGTTTGGCTCCTGTGCCGCTACCTCAGCACATTTTTTTTCCAGCAGACCTTTTAAAAGAATCATGTCTCAGAAGGTGGGAGCAATAAGAATCATGTTACAGTACTAAAAGACAACCCAGTAGCTGTCAGGAGAGAAGTCCGGGAATGCTGACCTGCCCTTTTTTTTTTTTGCAGGTATAGCACACAAAGGTCTGCTGCACAAACACAGATGGTAAAGTACAGGCTGGTATTAATCTGTCAGCTCGGGGGTTGTGGGTCTGGACCGTGGAGTAAAGAGGAGGGTCCCCACCGCCGTGCAGGTGTTGTTTGTGGCAACCTGTCATGACATGATGGGGGGGAGAGAAAGAGAGCTTCAGATCTCCAAGGTCACATGCCGTCCCTGCAGTAATTGCTGCTCTGGGTGCTGCGGGATTGTGAAAAAGAATGCTCCCAATGTCATCTGTTAAGTGTGTGTCCACTCCACCGGGAGCAGAGGGGCTAAAATGGGTCAGAAGCAGCAACAGGATTGGAGGTGGTCTTTTGTTGGGGGGGGCATAGAAGAAGGTTAATTGCTTTTTAGTGGGATACTATGATATTTCACCCCAGCTCTGGCTCATGGTGTGGATGTGGATGAATGGTGCTTTTGCAACGTTATAACTTTGCATTTTATTGGGATTTTATGTGATAGACCAACACAAAGTAGTGGGTAATTGTGAAGTGGAAGGAAAAAGATTTTTTTTTTTTTTACAAATCAAAGAAAACTTGGAACTTGGAACTTTTTGGCCTGCATGTAAAACGCAAAGTATGGCAGAAACCTAACACTGCACATGAACCTGAACGCACCATCCCCACCATGAAACATGGTGGTGGCAGCATCATGTGGGGAGGATTTTCTTCATTAGGGACAAGTTGTTGAGAGTTGATGGGAAGATGGATGGAGCTAAATATATATGTATACACAATCCTGGAGGAAAAGCTGTTAGAGGCAGAAAAAGACTGGAGACTGGGACGGAGGTTCACCTTCCAGCAGGACAACCACCCTAAACACACAGCCAAAGCTAAGGAAAGGTTTAGATCAAAGTATATCCATGTGTTAGAACAGTCAAAGTCCAGACCTAAATCTTACTGAGAATCTGTGGCAAGACTTGAAAGTGGCTGTTCACAGACGCTCTCAATCCAATATGACCTAACTGGAGCTATTCTGCAAAGATGAATGGGCAAAAATGTCGGTCTGTAGACGTGCAAAGCTGCTAGAGACGTCACGCACCCCAAAAGACTTGGAACTGTAACTGCAGCTAAGTATTGACTTAGGGCGGCTGAATACATATGCACACCACACTTTTCAGATATTTTACTGCAATAAATCTTTAACATCATGTATCATTTTCTTTCCACTTCACAATCGTGTGCTACTTTGTGTTGGTAATAATTTGTTGATATCACATCCCTATAAAATACATTTAAAGGGACATTGTGTAACTTCTCCTGTTATCTATTCACGAAAATCGATTATTTGGTTCAAAAGTCTGTTTTTCATTAACCAGTAATCCCCCCATCAACAAACTGAAGTGGTCCTTTCAGCTCTGAATTAGCCGTTCATATCTTTCATATCTACATGGAGCGGGTAAGCTCGGTGCTGGCTGCCATGTGGTGTCGCCATGTTTTTACGTTCAGTGGCAGCGTGACGGTCGGAAACCACGGAAACTCAGCGGAGACACCGGAGCTGTCGGCTCAGGTCGAGGTGGTGTCTGTGAAAAGTCACCGCGGTAACACAGTGAGGAGGAATGGAGCGTTACACTGATGCTGCATTCACGTGCAGTCGGGGCAGACGGCCGTCGGTAACAAACCAGATGTCATTTTAGTCAGAAGTCGAGAGAAAGCCGGTAAAACATGGGTCAGGTAAACAATATGACATCACCATGACAACATATTGTCAGGTGTATTGTTCTGCCTCGTGCTGACGGACCACTTGTTTACATAGAGGCTTGTTTATGCCGTTACGTGCAGCGGCTGTTGTTCGTCTGCCGTCTGCCCAATTTCATGTGAATGCAGCATGAAGAATACGATTGAGTTGCTTGCGATATACAACCGCAACGCTAGATGGGAGGAATTCCTACACAATGTACCTTTAAGTTTGTGGTTGCAACGTGATAAAATGTGGAAAAGTTCAACAGGCATGAATACTTTTGCAAGGCACTGTATGTGTGTGTGATGGAAATGTTCTATCGATCACAAATGGCAAAGGCGAATGTGAATATCCAGCAGGATTTTGTGTGAATGATTGTGCTCCTATGCTTGATGTGGTATTGGAAGCGAACACTTAAAAGTAAAACAAATGAATATTCCTTATCCTAGGGCTCAAGACAAGAACACCAAGCTGACATCTGAATAGACTGTTCTCCATTCAGCTGCGACTTCATCAGAAGCTGCGGAGCCAGGCTGCCATCATGCAAATGAGAGGCTTTCTTCTAGGCTGCCTGACCGTGGCCCTGGCCTTCGAGCTCTCCACGGCCGGCCTGGTGAAGGTCATCCGCCACCGCAGAGAGGCACTGATGCCCAAGAAAACGCAGGAGAACCTCACCCTACCGCACCCCGACCAGCCGGTAGTGTTCAACCACGTCTACAACATCAACGTCCCCACCACGTCCCTCTGTGCAGTGGACCTGGAGTCGCCTGGAGGTTCGGAGCCAAAGCACAAGAGCGCTGCTCCGATGGGCATGCAGAACACTGAGCACATAGAGCAAACCTTGGACGGAGAAAATCAGATCGTGTTCACCCACCGCATCAACATCCCCAAGCAGGCGTGCGGATGTGAAAACCAGATGCCAGACATCAAGGACATCCTGAACAGGCTGGAGATGCTGGAGTCAGAGCTGTCCACTCTGAGGGAGCAGTGTGGCAGTGGGTCAGGCTGCTGTGGTGCCCAAGTTACAGGTAAAACCTAAACTCTATGCACTGTTATGCTGTAATTCTGATGCCAGTGAATTTACTGTTTAGTATGCATGTGGGAAACTCAGGTGAAATCCATTTTTTAAGAGCTTCTAGTATGTTTGAGAGTAGAAAGGTCATGGTGGAGAACAAGGGAATAAATGCAGGCTGCCACATGCAATATTTTCAGGAGACCGTAGCACCGACTTTGCATCTTTTGGTCCATTAACCACAAATTGGCTGTAAGTTACATTTCTGTCATTCCTTCTTCGAAGAACACCTTCATAGATTTATCACTATATTCATTTTACTGGCATGGAAGTCAGCACACAAAAACATAAAAATTAGCGTAAGGTAATTTGTCCATTAAAATAATAAAATAATTACTTCATTTATTGTCAGTTGCATTATTGTTTAACTTTTTGTGAAAATCCTCACTGGATTAAAACACACAACATCCGATTTTGAGAGTTCAGGAAGTAGTGGAGCTGTGCAAAGAGCCCATTCCATAGTATTTGATCTGACTGGTACACAGTTGAGGGACTCAAGAGTACAACTCTGAGACAGTGATAGGATAAAGTCTTTACATTAGGAAAGGGTGCAAAATTTTGAAACCCATGTCAAAAGTGATTTTCATGTTTAGTCAAGACCCAGCCCTAAATGTATCATAAATATTTTGGGAGTAACTGATGTCTAAATTTTGTCCAGGGGTCATGGACGTGGTACAAATTGAAGGATCATCCAATTAAGATGCTGGATCAGACTTGATTAAAAATACTCTCTTTGCCTTTGACGTTTTCCTCCAGGTGAAGTGTCCATAAAGCCCTACTGTAACGGCCGTGGGAACTGGAGCACTGAAACCTGCAGCTGCACGTGTGAGCCTGGATGGAAGGGCCCCAATTGCACTGAACCCGAGTGCCCCAACGACTGCCAGGACCAGGGCCGCTGCGTGGACGGCAAATGCGAATGCTTCGAGGCCTTTGGAGGGGACGACTGCAGCATTGAGCTCTGCCTGCTGGACTGTGGCGACTATGGCAACTGCGTGGAGGGCTCCTGCCTATGTGAGGAGGGCTTCATCGGCGAGGATTGCTCCGAGACCAACTGCCTCAACAACTGCCTAGGCCGCGGCCGTTGCGTGGAGGACGAGTGCGAGTGCGACGAGCCGTGGACAGGCTTCGACTGCTCCGAGCTCATCTGCCCCAACGACTGCTACGACCGCGGACGTTGCGTCAACGGCACCTGCTATTGTGACGAGGGTTTCGCCGGGGAGGACTGCGGCGAGCTTACCTGTCCTGGAAACTGTAACAACCGTGGCATGTGTGTGAACGGCCAGTGCGAGTGCCAGATTGGCTACAGCGGAGAGGACTGCTCCAAGCTCACCTGTCCCAAAAACTGCCACGATAGAGGCCACTGCTTCAACGGGAAGTGCATCTGCGATCCAGGGTTTGAGGGTGAGGACTGCTCAGTCCTGTCCTGCCCAGACAACTGCAGCAACAGGGGCCAGTGCATCAACGGAGAGTGCGTTTGTGACATAGGATACCAGGGTGAGGACTGTAGCGAGCTGTCCTGCCTCAACAACTGCCAGGACCGGGGCCAATGCGTCGACGGACAGTGCGTATGTGACAAGGGCTTCGCCGGAGAGGACTGTAGCATCAAGACCTGTCCAAAAGACTGCATGGGACGCGGAGAATGCGTGGACGGAAAGTGTCAATGCTTCCCGGGCTTCACAGGGAAAGACTGCGGCGAGCTGACCTGCCCCAACGACTGCCTGGACCAGGGCCACTGCGTCAACGGACAGTGTGTTTGTCACAAGGGTTTCACCGGCGAGGATTGCAGCGAGAAGACGTGTCCCAAAAACTGTCTAGACCGAGGGTACTGCGTCGACGGTAACTGTGTGTGTTACGAAGGTTTCACCGGACTGGACTGCTCCGTACTGACCTGCCCGGGAGACTGCCAGAACCAGGGGCGCTGCGAGAACGGGGTGTGTGTGTGTGACGAGGGCTTCATCGGAGAGGACTGCTCTGAAGGTAAGACGTATTGACGCGATGTATGCAGGCTGTTTAGCTGCCCACAGCTTCATTAAAGCATTTTGATATTAGTTCATACTACTAACTGTGACAGACAAATCCAGGTTACCCCAATTGGTAGCCCTTTACTTGACAGGTGGGTGCAGAGTAGGGGTGTACAGCAAGTGCAGTATTCGGATTCGGATTTGGGCTTTTAAAAAAAACCTTGGATTCGGATTCGGGAAGAAACCGGAAGTGGGCGCACTGACTTCAGCCGAGTAGCTAACTTCCGCTTTAGCTCTCGGCTAACTAGGGAATAAAATAATTTAATTGTGCGGGTCTTCTAGACTTTCCAAACGTAATCGGACTGAATGGATCAAATTCTGGTAGAGAAACGAGTCGTTTCGCGGGGGTTGTGACACTCAAAAAAATGTATCCACCGTTTTATAGCCGCTTCTTTTCCCATTATTGTCTATAAGAAAAATGCTAAGTTGTTGAACGGTGACCCTGGAAGTATCGGTGAGCACTTCCTGTCTACTGTAATGCAATGCATGCAGGGAGTTGCTGTTTCTTAGCAATCCTAACGTGAACTAGACACAAATGAAACAGGGTGACTCCCGTCGTAGCAGCCGGCAGTGCTGCCTGCTCGTGTTTGGTGTTCTACTCATGTTGTGCTTCTATGGCGGGCGCACCAACGTTAAGGTGCATTACCGCCACCTACTGTGTTGGAGTGTGAACCAGAATCACCTGGTTATGTGTTGTTGCTGATCCAAACCTTTCTTTTTCTTTAGAAAAAAGCTCCCGAATAATGAGGAGAAACTTCGGACAGAAAAACTATTCGGGATCAAAGCATTATTCGTGTACTTCCGAATACGTATTCTGGTTAGGGTACATCCCTAGTGCAGAGCACATTCATAAGACCTTTCATAAGGTGTTCATAATGCATTCATGACGGCTTCATAAGGCATGACTCGACTAGCATTTATACATCAGAGTTACACTGCTATTGAATAACAAAGTGGGATTTTTTTTCAAAATAAAAGTCCCCAAATTGCACCTGGAAATACTTTATTGAGTTTGGCTCCTGTGCCCACGCCCTTGCCAAAGGGAAACATTTAATTTTTGTGAATATTTCATGAATAGCTTGTGCATGTGTGGCAGGACAAAGGAGGGCCCAGGTGGGGTTTAAACCCCAGTCTCCCGGGTTAGAGTCATGTGCGCTGACCATTTGACCAAACGGTCATCCCTGAGGCCAAGTAACCAGGGCACATCATCAATGGGAGGCATAGTGACAGGACCGTCAACTGTCACACATGTTATTTTGTATGCCACTTTACAATATGGTCAGTGAAGGCTTCATAAGGGCAAGGAGTTATTTGTAAAATTTTCATGGATGGTTTATGTTATTTTGCATGTCACTTTAGCCTACACGTGGTGAAGGATTCTGAAGGATAACTGAATTACAAATGATGCTACCACTGGAATGGTTCGCTGTCTGGGCAATTTGGGTGACAGGAACAAAGCAAACAATGCATAGATTCTGCATACATAACTTTTTAATGCCCCAGTAGGCCTATACTTTCAGGTGCGGTAAAGGGACTTTGATGAAACATCTGGGTAACACACAATGCATTCGTGACTGCTTTATGGGGCCTTCATGAACAATTGCAACAGAATGCTGATCAGGGGTATTTTGTTCTTGTATTTCCAGGTATAATTAGGGGACTTTTATTTTGAAAAAAATTCCCAGCTTGTTACTCCACAGCATGTAACCCGATGTACTGTATGAATGCTGAGTCATGCCTTATTAAGCCGTCATGAATGCATAACGAACACCTTGTGAAGTAAAGTGTTACTATCCAATTCCCATGCTGCTTTTAGCTCTGGTTTGGTTTCCACACAAAAACAAAACAGAGTTTCCACCTGCTAGCTAGTTTGGTTTGCCTGTTTGATACAGACCAGAAGTGTTTATCAGAGCTAGCTGCCTGCTGCTATTGACACTGAACCTACCGGTAAAGTTTGAGGCCATGTAACAAAACAACAAGCTGAAAGACAGTAAAATTACAAAAACTAAAATGAGCTAAACCTGAAGAGCTGAGAAGAAATGCATAATTAGATGACACTGCTGAGTCATGTGAGTCAGTGTTTAAATAAATACTCCCCAATGCAGCTTTTTTATGTAAAGGTACCACTCAGACATACCAACAGGGTTGCCAGGTCTGTGTGCCAAACAGCAACTCAAAACCAGCCCAACCCAGTCGGTTATGTGCTGTGGTGACTTCAGCATTGGTATAATTAGTGTGTCTGTGGGGCTACATGCTGATCTGGCCTGGAGTCAGGTTGGAAGGATTTGGGTATAAATATTTGTCATTCAAAATATGAATCTGTATTGATAGGAATTACTCATATCATCTGTATGCAACAGGTCTGCCCAAGCCCAACCTGGGGACATTTTTTTTTTTTTTTTTTTTTTTATCTCCAGCAACACTTAAACAGTAGCCCAGTTCCAGGAATAACGTGGATCTGGAAACTCTGTATAGCAACATGGTTTAATTTCACAGTTCACACTGATACAATTTGTAGTTTAACAATGAATCCATGCAGGGAGTGGTATGAGCAGCTGCAGCTTCACTCCTCTGTGTCTGAATGTAAACCTCATATGTACAATGATGCCTTCGCTGTCATCATGTTTGGTCTTTGAGGCTGCAGGGCCTCAAGGGGACGAAGTAGATAAGACCTTACACATTTCCATGAAGATTATCTGACATTGGAGCTCATTTTGGTGTAAATATTCCTTTAGAATGTTTTCTGAATAAGTGGTGATCTGGCAACTTTTGGTGTAGTATGAGCATAAGATATATTGTAAGAAGCTTTAGTGAAAGTCCAATTGGAATGAGCTGTCACATGTAATATTAAATCAATACTCAACCCTCAACTGAGGATCTTCATACCACATATGAATAAAAAAACAAGCTTACTGAGTTATTACTAATCTAAATAATTCAGCCAGTTCATATTCTGCCTGTGAAGTATGAAGTGTTACAACATCAATACAATTATATAACTGAAATGGAAAAGGCAGATGGCTTTAAAAATGAATATAGAACATATTAATCCACTTGGATCCACTTTTTGGATAGTGTGTATTCAGAGGAGTCTGTTAAGTGTCTGTTTTGTTAGATACTTATGAGAAGGTTGACTGAAAGGCACTTGAAATGCCTCCTGTGTGCTCTATGGGAATGAGCTGCAGTACATTGTGTTATTCTGCTTTTGACTTTAATATTTGCATAGTAATATTAATTCAGTAAGCCTTAACAAAATATGAAGTGTAATTATTTTATGGATTCTTGAAATTCACTACACGACCTAATAATGGTCGCTGGATGTAATCTTATTTTCCCTTTCCTGGAAACACAGGCCTTTTATTTACGTTGGCAAATTTATGATATGAACCTTTTGATTGATAGAGTCTCTGTTACAAAATATGAATGGAAAATGTTTCTCTTCAATAAGAGTTTTGATTTCGTTCTGCAGCTGCCATTACAATGATTTGCTTTGGAACATATTTATTCATATTGTGCTTGGAAAAATGTTGAGTTGTGATGTCGGAAACTTCTCTTTTTGGAAAACTGCCATTGACGAGGGGCGAGGGGTAAATCACAGTCAGAAAATTCCATGATTTACGGGTTTGTGTGTTTGAAATTATCATAAGCATTTTGTCCTTCTGTGAAGTTTCCCCAACTTAAATATTAGAAAAGCCCACTTTATGGAACAAAAGCAGCTTTTAATGAGCTTTACAGCGTGGCTCTGACTGCTGCACTCAGTCTTCAGTTATGTTCTGCAAAATATGAGCTGAGATAAAGTCATTTGTTTCCAAAGAAAATCAATTTCCAAACTCTTGAGGCATCAGCTCGGTGTTATCTTACCTCTTCTGTCACTTGAGAAAATGTTCAGCTTATCCACCTCTGGGAGCATTTCTGATAATACAGCACTCAGTAAGCCTGTTACTACGTTTCTCCCGTTTTCAAATCTTCTCTGCTAAACGACTTTTATTCTCCATATCTCCACAGTCTCACCACCCAAGGACCTTAAAGTGACGGAGGTCACCCCGGAGACGGTGGACCTGTCCTGGGAGAATGAGATGCGTGTGACCGAGTACCTCATCACCTACGTGCCCACGGCGGCTGGAGGTCTGGAACTGGACATGCAGGTGCCCGGAGACCAGAAGACGGCCACGGTCCGGGAGCTGGAACCCGGCGTCGAGTACCTGATCAGCGTCTTTGCCGTACTCAGCAACAAGAAGAGCGTTCCTGTCAGCGCTAGGGTGGCGACACGTACGTACAAAATGCGGCGTTTCAGTGAAGATGAAACGTATTAAAGGGACAACGAGGAGTTTTGGAAAAGCGAAGCGTTTTCACAAGGGATGTCCCGATACCACTTTTTCACTTCCGATACGATACGGATATTGCAGCCTTCAATATTGGCCCGATACCGATATTGATCCGATATTAGGGGTGGCGAAAAAAAAACGATTATTTATATTTTTCAAATTCTAATACAAAGGAAAGTCCTCCTGTTGCTGACTGACAGGCTGCTGCTGTCATGTTCTTCTATGGGACAGAGTAGTGAGCTTATTTTGAACTGTAAAATATTAAAAAATAAACCTTATTTACAACTGTTATTGAATTAATGTATGTATATATAGGCTATATAATTAAAAAAAAAAAATTAAAACAATTGCATATCGGATTTGCATAGAAAATGACCTTGCTGTATCTATTTTGATACACACATTAACACGTTTCTACTATAAAATAAGTTATGAAATATTAAGTAGTTTTACTTTGCATCAATGCAGGAACTATTCCTATTGAAGTTTCAGTAACAATACTTAGGTTTTTCTTACCTTAACTTAAAACGCATTTGGGTCACTGACTGACAGCGGCCATATTGGATGTCCCAAGTGAAGGCCTGCTGGTGCATAAATAACTGCACCCTGGTGGATTATCTGATCATTGCATGTATCTGATTGTATACATTAGGTTTTTCAGGAAAATAAATCACCGTGAGGATGTAGAGGTCTCAAAAACTCATGTATTTGTATCAAATTTGATACAAATGGCGACATAGGGTTGAAGAGTTGTGTTGCGTTTCTCCTAGATCTGCCTGAGCCTGAAGGACTCAAGTTCAAGTCAGTGCGGGAGACGTCGGTGGAGGTACAGTGGGACCCCCTGGACATTCCCTTTGATGGCTGGAACCTCATCTTCAGAAACACAGTGAGTCCTGCTTCCTATTATGTTAATGGCGCTTCTGTATTCCAGGGAGTGGTTGAACTCTAGAGCCTACCACATCATTATCCATATTTTCCTCTGGTAGAAACCATATATGAACCACTGCAGACTCCCATCTTCAGATGCAGTAATTCCCTAATGTGCGCGCAAGAGGATCAGAGTGAGGATCCAGTGGAAAGTGGTTGAGCCATGCCAGAATGCAAACACACAGCAGTCAAGGCTGTTAGGACGTCCTGACAGCTTCAATGACCCCATACAGCATATAGCAAATGTTACTTTGTTTACTGCTTTATTTTCCTTTCTGAGCATTCATAGAAACCTTTTCCAAACAGTGCCACTGGGAGTTACTCAAAGCCACACTATTAAACTGAGTACCCTGTCAACTCTTTAAGTCCAAACGCCACCCAGAGCGCCATTATGTATGATTTGTATGTTTCTTTCCCTCACCGCTCACATTATGCCAGCTCTTTGAAGTGGTTGATGACTGCTGTGTTTTGGTGCTGGCAGAAAGAGGAGGACGGAGAGATTCTTAACTCCCTTGGCCGTCCAGAGACCACCTTTGAGCAGTCGGGCCTGGGGCCTGGCCAGGAGTACGAGGTCAAGCTGGAGGTGGTGAAGAACAACAAGCGCGGACCCCCTGCCTCCAAGAACGTCTTCACCAGTAAGTGTAAACATCCAAACTGCCGACTGGCTCATCGATCTTTTGTTTCAGACGTGTTGGAATGGTTTTTATTCCAGAATGGTGAACGTGTAGTCAGTTTGCACTGGGCTCTCTGACTTAACCCTTTACTGCGTGTCTTTCTCAATCATATTTCAGTCCTGCCAGAAAAATACAGAGTTTTTTTTGTGATTGGTGCTGGTGGCCTTTATTATGTGGCTGGATAAAAAAAAAAATGCAGCATATAAATGCAATTTTATGCTTTGAAATTGCAGGAATTTGCTAAAATTGAGAGAACTGGCAAAAAAAATGATTCCCCCAGCGGCCTGATTTCATTAGGCTACAACCTTAATGTGAAAAGAGAGAGAAAGATTTCCAATGACTTCCCATGATAGGCAACATTCTCATCTTGTTTTATTTCAAAACTTAATAAATATGGCTCAAACTTTCAAAACATTCCTGAGTCTATAAAGATCCGTAGCTTTAAAAACGAGAAGCACATTTTTTCGCGTGAGGCGATAATGTTTTGCGTCATGTAATTACATCACTTCATAATGTTCCCAGGGCAACAGGGGGAAAATGGCTGATCTAGTGTGAAGTTAACATGTGAGGCAACATTTTCCAACTTTCTTTGACTTTTTTGCAACGACAATGCAGGGATTCTGAAATCGTAAGCCCCGCATATTTCACGCATTTTGTGCGGAAATTGGCAATTTCTGCCTTGCCGTCCAACCACCGCATAATATGCTGGCTTTGGCTGATTATTTGCATGATATTTTGTAATCTAAAAGCTTTTGTTCCCTCATTGTGTACATTGAAAACCAATCATGTAGAATATAATAGATAATACAAACTGTAATTTAATCTTGACTATCTGGTTTTCCCATGTGAAAGCCATGAAATGGAGATGGTCAATTCATTTTGTCACTATGCTGTTGTAGAAGAAGTGTGTTATATACTGTAAGTGAGTGAACCCTCAACCTTCTTCATATTATTCATAAATAACATAAATACCTAATTTCCATCATGCTTAAACAATCCTCTGACTGCGGCTCTTTTAATGATGTCATTTATTTTAATCTCTATTGGAATATTGGGATCTGACTGGAGAATTATTGCTACTATTATCTTAAAAGTGCAATGATGAACTTTTTCTTCTTGCTGATGCTCTGGAGATTCACTTTAGTTTTGTGGTACATTTGGAGGAGGGCGTTCATCTCCACAGTTTGCAAAATTCCGTTTTTGCTATCATAAATAATGAACATTAACTGTTCCTGGTTTAAGAAATCTAATCCTGCTCTACACATGTGGCTGTGTGGTGGCTCTTGGAGAAGCTGTGGGGTAGAATCTTAATGCACCATCTGAATATGACGAGCGTTTCCACAGATTTAGTTGCACTCAAGCGATCACATAATAAATGGTGTGTATGGTTGTCTGCGCACAAGCGGGAGCCTGGAAGTCCATTTGTTCGGCTTTAGGTTTTCCCGCCTGCAGACAAGTCTCCTGTCCTGTAGGAGGACTTTGGGACTGCAGCTGGTGATGCTGGATCTTGTTCTGCTCAGTTGGAGAACTGGTTCATTTGCTGCTCCACAAAACTCAATGAGGCTGCAGAGCCGAACAAGGACTGCTGTCTCCAGCTGCAGTAAGCATTGCTGGCTGTTTGACAGTTAACATGGTCTGGTTAGAAGAGACCAAACTATTCGGATCAAGTATCTACATATTGACTGATTGATTTTGTGTATGCTGGGACTGGCTCATGGGGCCTCGCATTGACAGATGGAGGCAGTTCAGAGTGGTGTGTGTATGTAAGGTGACAGCAACTATGTCTTTAGCCTGTCTTTTAATGGCACAATCTGAATGATTCATCTGAAAGTAATATAGGCCAAAGAAGTGAAATCATCCAAGATATAAGATCCTAAGATTGCCCATTACTACGGAGTATAGAAACCTGTACAACTACTCTCAGTTATCACAATAGGTGGAAAGGACCCAGACTTTATCAGATTCTTATTTCCTCTTTAGACAAGAATATGTCCCTATTCCATCTTTGCAAGAATTTGTAGATTGCAATGAAACCCATTTAAATGTTGGGTAACACTTTATTTGACGCCTATCTCTATAATGCATTATAACCATACTTATAATGAGTTATAATGCAGTTATAGCACTGTATAATGGTAGTTATAAACAGTCATAAATGATCATAATGCTTTATAACAATAATCATAACACACTAAAGCATTTTATCATGACTTATAAGGTCAGGTATTATAATATGTTATAGTAACTCGCTGACAATGCCCACATCGATAATGCATTATAAATATAGTTATAATGTGTTATAATTAGCTTATAAACGTGTAAAACTATCATTATAAACACTCATAAATTATTATAATGCTTTATAACAATAAGTATAACACATTTTAGAGCACTGTAACTCTATTATAATTTATTTTTATTTTTAATTTATAAGCCATTATAATACGCTCTATGATGTGCTTATTGTTATAAAGCCTTATGATAATTTATGAGTGTTTATAATGATAGTTATACATGTTTATAAGACAATTATAACACATTATAACTATATTTATAATGCATTATCGATGTGGGCATTGTCCAGAAGTTACTAACAATTATAACGTATTATAATACCTGACCTTAGAAGTAATTATAAAATGCTTTATAGTGTGTTGATTATTGTTATAAAGCATTATGATCTAACTATAACTATAGTTATACAGTGCTATAACTGCATCATAACTCATTATAAGTATGGTTATAATGTGTTATAGAGATAGACGTCAAATAAAGTGTTACCTGTTGGCTTTATTACCATCCTTCCTGCCTTGACACAACAAATGGAAATTGTATAAGGATCTGTAGGAGTTAAATTGGCCAATTTGTGCAACACTTTAATGAAATCATTTGTAGTGAACACTTGGTAAGTTTGAGGACAAAGAGATAAGGGATGGACAGTCTATTCATTCTGGATAAATTCTTTGCTCCTCATGAACCTTAAAAAGACTTGACCCTCAGAAACGTATTCATACAGTGCAGCAATAAACCCCTGGCTAGTGGGTTCTAGAAAAGCTAAATGAAATAGAAAGCTGCACCGTATATCAAGTAAATGCAGTCTTGACCTCTCAGTATTAGTCCCAACAACTCTATTAGAAACACATTTGCCAGAGAATAAGCCCTAAACTCTCTATTCAGGGGTTCAGCCAGTGGTGCAGATTGAAAAAGTGGATTTTATTTTTTTAGAAATAGAGGTTGTTGTGGAATAAAATGTCACTTACAGCTGTCAAAGCTAAAGTGCAGACACAGGTTGTCACCTTCATACCTCTGCGTAGGTTCATTGAATTCTATATCTGGCTTATCCATCTTGGAGCAGCTCCCAGCAGAGCATTGTAAACAGGCCGACATGTCAGCCCTGACTGATTAGCTCATTAGATTTCATTGTATTGTTGTGATTTAGTGGCGGTAGTAAAAAGAGATATGGATTTCCAGCCCTATTGGTAAGTTATGAGATATCTCCACAGCTCCATCAGGCTATAAAGCCCAATGGCTTGTAACACTCTCAGGAACTCTGGGGGGTGGGGGGATAAAAATCAAAAGAGAAAAGGGGGTTGAATGTGTGACTTCACCTGCTAGATCAACCTTCAACCACTAAACTATTTTTAGGTGACTTGACCAGGAGGGGGGTAGAGGTTACACTGCTCCAACTCCTGGTCAAGTTGTTAAATGTGTATTTTTCTTAAAGGAGGGGGGGCATGGTGGGCTGAAACTGAAACCTTCATTCACACTGCGCTAGGCTCCCCCCAGGGAGATTTCTGTTTCAGCAGAGCGCAGCAATGTTTGCCATACATTCAGCATTAGGTTTAATACACATGCAGCGGCTCCTTCCAGCTGCGGGTCAGGCCACTTCTCTGCTTATTTATGGTGTGAAAATGGTCTGCAGTGTGTGACCGACGAATGCATGGAAATACCATTAGAGGTCTGTCATTACCTTGTGTGTGTGTGTTTTTGTAAACCCAGCAGTAAGAGCCAGTTTGATGAATTACACTGATAACTATAACTACGTGTAGAGCACATTAAGGGTAGCCTAGGTGAATAGGGTAACATTTTTAACTAACACATATCACCATGAAACTTCCCAAGTCTATCACTTACATTAAGACAAATATTTTTTTCTATTACAAGTTTTGTCAAATTTTATGTTTAAATATGTAAATGAGGCAATATCTAATGAAATATGCGCTAATTTGCATACATTTCCAGAACCGAAATCTGAACAATGGATATAGCCACTTTCAAAATTCTTGTTTTAGTTTGTTGACATATTAGAGTCAGACGTTTTTACAGAGGGGATTGTGGATATCTCTTTTTATCACTCTGTAAATGAGAAAATACTGTCACCAGCCCACCAATAAAATGTTGTATGAATCAGGCTGTGAATGATATATCAACAATCCCCTCTGTAAAAACCTTCAGGATATAGACAGAAATCAAACTGGAAGGTTTGATGTCTGTAAGTGCTGCTGAAGTGGAGATTTCGGGCTCAGAGTCTGAGGAAAAACTCATTTTTGAGAAAATGGCCTTTAAAGACTTGTACTGTTAAATTCCATAGATTGTTAATGTAAATCGTACTTTTATGATTGGTTGTGGACACGGAAATTACAATTTTTGGAGCCCACATCGTTGTCCAGGAGAGAGAGAGCATTACAATGATACCTGACATGACATGGGTCAGACAAGAGACACAGCAGTATGTCACAGTAGCATGTTAACTTTTTGTAAATTTAGGAGAAATCTACTGATGAAATAGACACAATGAAGTAAAATAACCACATTAATGTGAATTTTCTACCATTTCTTTTGATTTTTCTGAAAGAATTCATGTTAAGGAAGAAAACTAGCCTAAAATCTCCACTAAATCTCTGGCCTTTTTCTCATTTCTTCTATAGTTCAGCTGCTGAGAAGGAAATGCAGTGATAATGTCTATTGTGCAGTTTTTATTGTATTATGATGCTTTCTCCTCCGTTCTTATGAGTTGCACATAATGTTCTGCATTGTAAGGAAAATATACAGTATCTTCAACTCTAAATGATGACACTGTTGTGAGAAAAGTTATTGGCAACAGAATCTTTTTCATGATTTGATCCCTGGCTGCAACCACAAGACCTGAAGTCATTCAGGACAGTTTTATATTCTTTATACAACAAAATATAAAACACAGTTTATCACCTTTTTTTATTAT
Organism: Trachurus trachurus; assembly: GCF_905171665.1. Lineage (NCBI taxonomy): Eukaryota > Metazoa > Chordata > Actinopteri > Carangiformes > Carangidae > Trachurus > Trachurus trachurus. The sequence continues at coordinate 32,148,026 of NC_139895.1, forward strand.
CTAAAAGAGTAAAGACGTGTTTATTATCCTACCAGATGTTTGAAAAGTTTGAATTCAGCAGTTACATCACCATGTTTGCCTCCACTGTAGGTAGGTGTCAATTTTTCAGTAGATCTTGGTTCGTAGAGCAAAAGAACACTGTACACCGTGGCCTGCATCATAAAACATTTGCATCTGTTGATTTTATGTCATATAAATAATAAAGAGAGATGCTGGAACACAAAATGTTTCTTGTAAAAGGAATCGACATCTAGCCTGCTAACAACTGTCATTCTTTCATGTGGACATGTCCCTCATGACCCTGTTTTATACATCTTGTATTGAGTCTGTGCTTATACCTTCTCACTGATGAGCTGGAACCTCAGCATCAGGTCAAAAACTGCACTCACTAAAATAATAAAGTTGGGTGGTAAGATACTGGAGTACAGCAGAGCAGAGCAGAGCTCACTCTCTGATCTGTTCAGCAGACAGGTGGGGGGGAAGGCTGGAAGCAGTCTGTCAGATGCCACCAACCCCCTGTTCGCTCAGTTTCACACTTTGCTCTCTGGTTCTATAGGTTCCCCCCTATTAAGAGCAACAGGTACAAGCACTCCTTTATCCTACAGCCACCTCTATTGTGGATTCTGGCCTGGAGAGGAGAAAGTAAGCCTTAAAGGGGACATATTATGGAAATATCACTTTTTGAAGGCTCTTTATTTGGGTGTTTGTCTTCCCTTCCAGCCCCAAAATGTGAGAATTAACAAAAAATCTGTAATTTTCAGGCTCCCTAGGTTGAAATCTATGTGGTTTTATGAGCTGTTCCCTCAGTTGTCTTCCAGTGATGTAACTAGGTTTTGAATTTGCATAACACCACCCCTACCTAGTACCAGTAGAAGGTGGGGGCAAGCAGTGGTTCATTTGCATTTAAAGGGACAGGCACTGAAACCAGCTGTTCTGAACAGGGCTGTTTTGAGAGAATGAAAAGAGCTGTGATGTTTGATCCTTGGGGGATTTTGACCAAAGCATGTCACAGACATCTTTCGGCCATCTTTATGTAACATGAACAGTAGGTAATTCATTAAAACATGACATAGGATTTTACATCAAGATGAGAGATTCTGTCATAGCACCAGCAACTGACTGGCAAAAAAACAAACAAAGATTTGGTTGTTTTGAACATTAGGCCTACTTTCATCAGCGGCACAAAAAAAAGTAGGAAAAACAAAAAAACAAACAGCAGAGCAATTTCTCCTCCTTATGATAAGAACAAATCAAAGAGGGTGAATATTTTTTTCTAGCTTTGATTAATGCATGCTTTCATTTGAGCACACCCACGTGCCAGCACTACTTGGATTATGAGGTTGGGAATTATCTGTGTTGCTCTCTGTCGCTCTCTTAATGTCTCCCATTACACCACCTTGCAGCGCGTACTGTGGGATTTGCATGCTGAAGGGTTAATTGTGTGCAGCGGCTCCCTCCGCTCCTCTCGTCTCTCTCCTCTCTCTCCTCCCCCCCTCCAACCCAAACCCACAATGGGTGGGAGGCACCAGTCAGTCAAGCAATCAGGCTCAGAGGGTCACCGGCCTCCCAGGAGAATGGTATTGTGGGACACCGGGACGTCACACCCGGAGCCGTCTCAGATGACAAATCTGTGTTAATCTCAAACATAGATTCATCGTTTTATCAGCCCCGCACAGAGGCTTGACTTTCCTCAAGTTGTTTTCCGTGTGACAAATCAATTTGGGCACTGGTGAAAAGGCGCCCTTCATGGGCACCGGGATTTTGATCTATAAATAGTTTGAACAACCTCATAAATGCAAGAGGACTGTCACATTTGTCAGTACCTACATTGCCAAAATGACTGTATTCATTGCATATAACACCCAGGCATCCCTGCAGACTCAACCTGTGCTTCCTACCTTCATGGTGTATGGTCAGGGTCAGGATTCATTTCCATCAACGGCTGGAGCAAAGGAAAAAAGCAATGTGATATAACCACGATACAAAAAGAAAGTAGAGCCTTTTGTGAAGAAAAATAGATTTGACTGCTGCATCTGCTGCTGTCGCTTATGGCAACTCATGTGTAAAAAAGCATATTATAGTGGTCAAAGTAAGACATGAAGGTAAGAAGAAATACAAGTATATAATAACTGGCAACGTGGAGTGAAGCATAATGGACCCTGTCAAGTTTCATTCCAGTAGGCTTTGAAATTCAGCCCTAAATGAACTGTAAGGTCTGCAGTGTCCCTGTGTTAACATTTCCTCTTCTACACAGTGATGTAGCAAGCAGCTCTATTCAGCTCATTGTAGAGTTCATGTTGATACGTGTGCAAGTCTGGTCGCTTTTCCTCTGTTTTGCTAACCCTCCTCCCGGCCATGTGCATTTGCTTTCAACGAGCGGTGGAAAACGTTAGCTATACATCCATTCTACCTGTAACAAGTTACAAGTCATTTATTTAACCATCATAATTACTCCGAAGCTGTTTAATTAGGGGAAAAATGTAGCATAACTTTAAAATTCTGCATAGTTCCTCTTTAAAATACGACAGTGGCTATTCATTAGGAAACTGAGAGTAGCCTATGTCCAGATTTGGTGACTTGTTAAAGAGGAACTATGCAAGATTTTTACCTTAAACCAACACTAAGGAACTTTTCAACCTTCATAAAATATTTTCATAACTTTTGTGATGATACATCGACTTACAACAAGTTGAATGACACCTCTGTCATGGCCTGAGGGGGTCTGTATCTCTTTCTCTGGCACTAAGCAGCTTTGAGGAGCATGGTAGGAACCCTGCTCTCACGCTAGTGTTCATGGGAAATGGAGTCTTCCTTCACTTTCACTTTTGCGAGTCACAACAAGGAGGGAACAGGCAAAACAGCACTTTAGCAATGGATTATGTTTGTGTTTTCACTTTGAAATGATCCACTGGAAACAGAAACTTAGTTTTGATGTCTTCTGTTAATTTTAATGCAGGATATTTACAGGGCTTCACGCTAGTCTTCATGGGAAATTGAGTCTTCCTTCAGGCAAAACACTACCGCTTTGGTCCACAGGCGCCGCCAAACTCAACCAAAACTGAAAGTTCTTTAGTACTGCTTTAAAGGTGTTCAGAAATGGCCGTTTGTCCTGTTTGTTTGAGTTGCGCCTCCTTGCACAAGTTTCCACAAGTTGCCGCACAAGTTTACCCGAGTAAGGAAAATTAATTTGATTGGTTGTTATCAAGCGGGCGGGATATTCAATGTTTGGGGCGGGGCCGAGCTCGGTGTGTCTATGTGTGTGTGCGAGTGTGTTTAGCTAACGTAGCTAACTGTTAGCTAGTAGACTTGCAGCGTTACAGCTTGCTAACTTAGCTAGCGAGGCTAAGTGATGGACCGCAGGGATCTGGAGGAGGAGAATGGAGTAACTTATGGACGGAGGAGAGTTTGGGTTGGTGGTGGTGGACGAGTCTCCTCGTTTTTCTCAGACGTTTGATTGACGGATGACGGATCCAATATCATGCATGAGCGGTTCAACTCTCAAGGCAGTGAAACAGTCAGCATATGATTCTTGTCAAAACACCCATGTCTGTTGTTTTCTATGTAAAGTCCTAAAGCACAGAGTAGGAGCGGGCTTAATGCTGGTGGGTTTGGCCGGCTGCGTGTCAGACAACTCAGAAATAGACTCGGGCACAGGAAAGACATCAGCAGGATTGGCCAACTGAGGGACAGGGGAGACATTGGACAGGACACAGGGACAGAGGGGATGTCAGCCAGGGCAGACAGGGTGTTGTTGGTCTTGTTCAGAGTCTCACTGATTGTTGATAGCTGGACAGCAGAGGCTCAAGGTTGCTGGGCAGCCAGTGGCCAAAAAATGAAGTCTGAATATTCTTCGGAAATAATTGGGTGCAAACATAGACAAGGCAAGGCAAGACAAGGCAGCTTTATTTATAGGCTTATAGCACATTTCATACCAAGTGGCAACTCAATGTGCTTTACATAAAAACAAAACATTTAAGAGTAAGAATTGGAAACAGAAAAAACATACAATTATTAAAAAAATAAAATAAAGCAAGAAAAAGAATAAAACAAAACTAGACTAGACTAGACTAGTTTGGAGCATGAAATATTGATTTGTATTAAAACAATTATGGGGACTTACAGTGCAAATCCAAGATTGAGATTTGAAGTTCTTTAAAAGAGCTCAGCCATAAGCACATGAAAAGAGAAATGTTTTTAACCTGGATTTAAAAGTGCTTACAGTCGGGGCTGATTTACGTTCTACTGGTTTGTTCCAGTTGTTTGCAGCATAACAGCTAAATGCTGCTTAGACAGATGAATAATTTGGAGAAGTGATATAAGAATGAAAATGCTTACATACACTGTAGCTTACATAGCTTGAACATAACTTTATCTTGAGGTTCTTCATTCTGCCATCTAAGTCTTTGCATCCAGGGCTCCCTGCAGAGCGGTGTACCTATTACATCCTCTCTCTGCAGCAGAGTTGGGTAGTGAAATCTGGGAGCCTTACCAGATGGTGCTTGTTGAATTACTTGCTAGTTTCAGCTTGACCTACATTTAATTTTCAGTTCATTTAAGTGATTTTGTGTGACTGGTGTCCGTCATGTAACGCATTCAGCGCGACCGCCCAGGCCAAGTCATGGGGCAGACAGCTGTGACCGTGTTTTCTTTCTAAACCTAATATTACATTTTCACAATCAAATGTTTGGATTTTTTTTCCGAATTGAATTATATAATCAAATTTACAGTGTTTGTTGACGGCATTACCGTGGAGCTGAACGACTTGGTTGATTGAGTTCTCCATGATGCAACGCCCACGTGTAGGCTACCCCCTGAGATATCTGAGGGAATTTGCCAGATGAGTCCGGGGAGACAGGGGGATGGTCAAGGTCTCTAGATCGAGACCAGACCTGCTGGTCAGTTTGGGAATAGGAACTGACAGTGGACCGGCTGGCTTGGGACAGGGGGGGCTGCAGGGCTCATGAACCTGAGCCAGAACAGCCCAGAGCGCAGGCTGAAGTGCAGGCTAATGGTTAATAAGCTGACGTCAGGGGACAGAATGTTACCTGTCTGGGATGTAGTCTGAAGAGCAGCTGGTCACCTGGGAGACTAGCTGGAGGCCTGCAGACTGTGGGTTAGCCAACTGGGATGCTGAGTTACAGGCTAGCTAACGGGCTAGCCGACTCAGGAGCTTTTCTTCCATTCACCAAACCAGACATGTCTGCTGAGTCTGTTATTTCATCAGTTCACATTTTCACTGCACAGTCAGAGAGAACGCAAACCGAAGCATGAAGCGGCTCGGCTGATGCAGCGAGGATACTTTGATAATGAAAAGAAACGGGTTTATAGGCAGATGGGGAAATGAACTGCTCGGTAATTGACAGACATAGGCATAATAGAATACCACACATGAAGAAGCGTATCCAGGAGTAAGAGCAGATTAACAAAGAAGACACTCAGGAAATTAATCTCAAAATGAAAAAGAGACAAGCTGACAGAGAGTGAGAGGAACAAGTGAAACTAATCAGGCAGCGCAGATGATCAAAGAGGCAGGAAACACAGAGGAGCAGGAGGCAGAACCACGGTGGACACAAAGGATTCATGATGAGTATCTGCAGGTAGTGACAAGTTATTAAAGTCACAATGATACAAAACAGGCTTCATCAGCAAATATGCAAATTATGATGGGTCACCTTTTTCAACCACTTGGAATTGCAGCTGTCAGAATTCCTAGTTGTCTATTGTTTCCAGTTGAAGACAAAGGTCTGAAGGATTTTATTTATTGACACACAAATACAAGACAGGAAGTTCTGCGATGGGTTAACTGTAATTTATGCATGTGTTCTCTGATTTATTGAAATCATATTTTTAATTAAAGTGAAGTTTGTTGATAGCGCTGCCCCTTCATACAATTGGCTACATGCAGAGTATACAGGTCATGAGTGTATGGAAATCAGTCATTGTCATTTTCAGAATAAAAGTCATGTTTATTTTGAATTCAGTTTGAACCTTTCATTTCTAAATGCTGCAATAAGATAAAACGAGACAATCAGAATAAAAATAATAACAGCATGAGTTAATTGCCCAAATGAGTCCAGTTTAAAGGGATAGTTCAACATTTTGGCAAATTGACCCATTGCCATCATCCCTATAGTTTTGATTCGTTACCTTACGAGATGGAGTTGTTTTCGAGGTAAATTCATGCAAAACCATTGATGTGCGTTCCCGTCGGGGCAGTTTTCCGGCAAGCAGCCTCTGCATTTGCCTCTAAAACAACTCTGTCTCGTAACATTCCGTTATTATCTCATCGCGTGGTGAATGTGCAGGTCACAACTTGTCCACCAGAGCGTTTTGGAGTTGTTGGATTGTGTATTTGATGAGTTTGATGAGGGAAACCAAGAAATTCCATTAGCCTCCGTAGCGTAGCTCTGAGCAGCTCGCGGCTCTGCTCCGCCGTTCTAAAAATAGCTTGCACCGACAATCAAACCTACTCCTAAAACTATAGGGATTATGGCAATGGGCAAATTTGCCAAAATGTTGAACTATCCCTTCAAAGAATGAGTTAATTTTATTAATAACCCTCTCTATGTCACCCCTCCCTCTCTAGTGATCGATGCCCCCAGCCAGGTGAACGTACGTGACGTGACGGACACCACGGCTCTGGTGACATGGTTCCAGCCGGTGGCAGCGGTGGAAGGCGTGAGCGTGTCGTACGGGCCCAGCTCCAACCCTGCTGACCGCACCGTCATGGAGCTGTCCTCCACTGAAACCCAGTACCACCTGGGAGGACTCGCCCCTGACACCCAGTACGAGGTCTCTCTGACAGCTCGGACAGGAGACAGGACCAGCATTCCTGTTTATGAGTTCTTCCTCACAGGTCAGTGGAGTAACAATGTACTATGTTGCATTGCTGTTTATTATAGTATAATATCCTCAAGACCATGCATGCTTTAATTATGGATTATATCCTGCTGCATGATTGAAGAACCAAATGTCCTCCCAAGTTCACTCAAATGTATATAAATATTTAACATGATATGACAGCAGGTCTTTTATGATTGTTTGTGGTTTGGTCATAATGACTTAGGAGTCCTCATCATGACTTTGGACTTCTCCCATAACTCGCTAGGCCCTACTTTTAGAACCAAACAGCTTTGTGAGTTACTCTAAAATAAAGACTGCCATTATTATATATTCTATATTCAACAACTTATTTGTTGAATATATTTTTATACCTAAGATCAGACCTGGGCATTTTACAGCCAGTGGGCTTTTACTTTTAAATGTTTAACTGAAACGTCTATGCTTCTTCCTGTCGCACATGATAGAGATAATGGTATTATTATTATCATTATAATAATATTTATTACATTTGTGTATTAATGTAACAATTGTTCTTATAATAAGATGCTGTTTGGAGTGATTTTTGATATAATAATAATAATAGGGTGAGTGCACTGTATGTTTTCTAGATTTGATCTCAACGGTAAAATTAAGGTACAGGGTGACAAAAATTTGTGTGGCCCTCAACAATGATCTGGGGCCCCCCAGGAAATAGTACTGCCCATCCCTGCCTTAGATGCTTTCTCATTACAGTCCCTGGTTATTGTGTATTTAAAACATGCACATGAATCACATACATACATTCTAAATATCAGATGTATCATGTATATATTTTGAGTGTATAGTGGTGGTGATAAGCCTAAAAGGGACTACATTAGGGTCATGTTAAAGCCCCAGTATGTAACTTATTTGGCTTTTTATTAGCAAAAATCAAATATTGCTTTACATAGACGCTTGTTTATCCTGTTACATGCAGCGTCTGTTGTCTGTCTGACGTCTGCCTGATTTCACGTGAATGCAACATCAAGAATACATTCCGATATGCAACCGCACCGCTAGATGGGGGGAATTCCTACATACTATACCTTTAAAATGACACCTGTAACAAATCAACTTGTGCGTGTCAGACCTGGACGCCCCCAGAGACCTGCAGACAGTGGAGCTGACGGACGAGAGCATCACCCTGGAGTGGAGGAACAGTCAGGCTCAGGTGGACAACTACCGCATCAAGTATGGACCTCTGTCTGGAGGAGAGCACGGAGAGCTGCTCTTCCCCCCTGGACCCAAAGACACCACTCAGGCTAAGATCACAGGTACTACACACACACACACAGACATACACACACAGCCATTATTTACCTTACAGGTTGCCAGGTTGTTGAGCTGTGCTGCATTATCCAGAGAAGTGTCTCTGTCATTTACCTTTTCTTGCTATAAATGCAACAAAATAATAGAAACAGTAGGACACCACAACAGGTGTGCATCCACTTTTATTTTCAGCAATATCAAGTTACATAAATCAAATAACTGCCACATCGTATAGATTCAGCAGCAGAATATGCCGCAGGTGTAACGTTCACAGCCTCATGCACCACTAAGGTTTGACACTTTTCATTTGTTGCCGTTCTACACGGTTCATCACAACTTCCTCAATTGATTCTGGCTTTTATTTTGAAAAAAATAAAAAAATAAACCCACAGGTTTCAAAAGTAAAATACTTGGGTTAGAAGTTACAGATTTAGAAGAGTTACTTTCTCAGGATTGTTATGTCATCAGACAGAAATAGACAAATCCATCCACTCACTCAACAAGTCATCAGACCAGCAGTCTTTAGTTTAGTTAACCAGCATGTTTATATTGGGATCCTGATTATGATACCAGATTGTCACAGAAGTCATTAATGGACAGATGTTAAAATAGACAAATTAACGTCTGGTCTGTAATTCATTAAAACACAAGATCATTTAGACGAGCACGAGGAAAGAGAGCAAGAGAGTCTGAGTCTCTGCTGGTAGTGTAGCAGTTGGTTGAGAATGACAGTCACAATAGAACCTGTTTTAGTGGAACTAAAATATTACACATCTTATTATATTATATAAGACCTTTTAATTAGAAGAGCAAAACTTGTTGCGATCAGTGTGAGGCTGCTCAAATGGAGTGTTTAACTGAACTGTGTGTGTTGCTCCATTTTAAATAGTCGGTGTTACATTCAGACTGCTTATTTCCTGCTCATTACTTTTCATTCTCGTAGTTAAATGTCAACCATGGGCAACACAGGCATTTCATCACAATACCAGCCAGGGGCGTCTGACATTCAGACTTGTTTCACTCTGAGATCTTGCAGAAAAGTGGACGATCTATCCGCCCCACTGACATTATAAAGCCGTGGCGGATCTGAGTTTGTTTGTTTTTTCTGTTTATTTCCACACTGGTATTAGACACCATGAGAAACAACATAAAAAGCTTCTAAAAATGGGTTAACATTGTTTTTGTCAGACCCTATTCTTTGTCCTTGGGAGGCCCGTCCCGTGGAAATAAAAGGGCCACATCGATTCAGCCGACGTCCCCCCCCATCCTCTGCTCCACAAACACCTCAGCACTTCTTTCACGCAGTTATTATCTGTAATTGCCTTCACGCTCATGGTTTTATTGATAATGAGTTTCCCGGGCATTAGGTGTAATTTCATGCTGCAAGATTCTCTGTGTGATGACCTCTGTGGGAGTTAATAAAGGAATTAGAGGCGATCGGGCCCAGAGAGGGCTTAATTGTGGGGACCAAAGGGCCACCAGAGTCTGGCATATCATAGCAAGTAGTGTTTCTGCGCTGCGACAAGGGCCCTATAGATCCATCAATGCAAATACAACACTGATGTTCCACGGTGAGCGCAGACCTACCATGAAATGCAATTAGGCTGCCATCTATTATGCAATCAAGCCGCATGAGAGCGTTTTTGTGCTTGGCCATAGGCACTGGAACCATTAGCTCAAACAGCTGGCCACTTGACTGCGGAGCCTCCCCATCGTTCATTTAGTGACACCTCAGTGGATTTGTACAAACAAAACATGCTTCTGGATCACTGTGTTGTTATTTGTGTGTGCCGTCCTGCAGGCCTGAGACCCGGCACAGAGTATGGGATGGGCGTCACAGCCGTGAAGGATGAGAGGGAGAGCCTTCCCACGACGACCAATGCGGTGACGGGTAAGATGCTTTCAGTGTTCATATATGCAGAAATATACATTCATATCTGCATACATATACTGTACATGCACCTCATACAGTCACATTTTGGTTGTGTAAAGCTTTGGAATTTTTTGTCTTGTTTTCTGCCTTGGTTAAAGCGTATCCAAGAAATCCCATGAGCCTCTGTAGCGTACCTCTGAGCAGCTTGCGGCTCTGCTCCTCCATTCTAAAAATAGCTTGCACCGACAATTATAGGTAACGAACCTACTAAGACTATAGGGATTATGGCAATGGGCCAATTTGCCAAAATGTTAAACTATCCCTTTTAAGGCAAAGGAAAGACATTGCCTCCTAGATGTAGAATTGAAGAGAAACACACATTTCAGGACCTCTGACTTGTATCATCAGAACAGACATGTCCTGCAATTTTTAGCCTCCTGTCATATTTAATAGTCTACTCTTCTACAAAAAAGAAAATTGAACCACGTGTCTAACCGTGGGTCTGATATCAAGATGTGAAACGAATTGTGACTTAGGGTTAGGGTTAGGGTTAGGGTTAGGGTTGGGGTTAGGGTTAGGGGTTAGGTTAGGTTAGTAAATGAAATAAATCCAGCTGAGTCAGCATCAGTATTTGACCATAGACAGTGCACACATACTGTCTGGTCAGCTGTCTGCCTCTGTGCATCGCCTGGTAGATCGCATAACAATGATTTTATCAGCTGACATCACATAGTGAACTTATAAGGATTGGACCGTAGGAGTAACAGACTTAGGTTACTTAAAGGTTTTTACCTTGTCTGTTTTTTTCCCCCCATTTAACAAGCTTCATCTAAACTGTGTGTTACGTCTCAGACGACGGCCTCAGGGTTTGCCTCAGACAAGCTGTGAATCCATTCACCACCTCCCTTCCCTTCTTCCTCTCTAATTAGCCCTGGACGCTCCCAAGGACCTGACCGTCGCGGAGGTGACGGAGACCACTATTATGCTGGAGTGGACGCGCCCCCTGGCCAAACTGGACTCGTACCGGCTGGTCTTCGTCTCGGCCGACGGACACCGGTCTGAGGAAGTGGTCCCGAGCAGTTCTGAGTCTTTTACCCTGAGGAGCCTGACGCCCGGCGTGCTGTACACCATCAGCATCACGGCCGAGAGGGGCCGCAGGAGCAGCGCCCCGGCAACCGTCTCAGCACCCACAGGTCAGCACCGCCAGAAAACACGCACACATTTTCAAACAGAGCATTTTTAATTCTATAGTGGTGCCTTGTTTGACATTACAGAGGAAACAGTGGGATTTCACTCATTCCTACATGATAAAACTGACATTACATTACCTCGCTCTGTATTTTTACCCATGCGATTACTGTCGGAGGCTTTTTGGTATAATTGATTCGTTCAAACGAAACAAAAAGCCTCAAGTCGTATCCATGGAGATAGTTTGAGCTCTCCAGAAACACCGTCCTGAATATTCTAACACTAAGACCTTGCCTCAGACTGTTTTCAGTGCAGCTACTTTCTTTTAAAGAAATAGTCTCTTCAAGAACTACTGAAAGTGAATTCTGTGGATTAAGCAGGGTAACAAGAGACAAAGTGAACTTCTTTTTTTTAAAGCTGCACTCACATCTTTGCATGAGTCAGGTTTCTTCATATTTCCAAGAGAGGAAGTAAAAAAATCTTTACCTTTGACTGCATTAGTAGCCCAGACTTGGCATGTGTGAGATTCAGAAAGTGTGAAATGTGTGTGAGACAGAGGCTCCTCTGAGCGTAGCTTCCTGTTTCCATGAACTCTGTAGCTGGTGGCACAGGGTCGGAGAAGAAGTTCTCATTAACCAAAACTTCAGTTTTTTGTCCTTTTTTTTTTTAGTGCTGCGGCCAAACTGAAGGCAATGAATTGAATTCATTGTTAGCTTCTCAATGTAAGACACTTTGTCTCTACAACCCCCCCCCCTTCCCTCCGTCAAGGTCCATTTGTAGCATGTAGGATTATTTTTCTTTTTGCCCATTTTTTTTTCTTAAATCAAAACAAGAAAAGACAAATGAGGTGACTGTGGTCTATTTTTCGTGCTGCGGTCAGGCTGCCTCCGAGCCAAACATTTCACAAGTAAATCTTCCAGTTATGCAATGAGTGCCCATTAAATGCATGGCTACAGGCAAAAATCGATACGGCATGAGGGAAAAGTTGGTGAGTCTCTGGAATAACTGTTTTTTGTTGCATTTTTGTGGACTGCACGCTGCCAAGAGGAACATTATACAGACTTCTATGTGTGTGTGTGTGTTTGTATGGATGTGGGTGGGTGAGTGCGCACGTGCATGTGTCTACTCTCTATGTCTACTTGTCTGTGTGCTCATGTGTGGCAACGTATGATTGAGAGACTGATAGAGACTGAGTGAGGCTTTGGGTGTTAGCGTGTGTGCATGTGCGTGTGTGTGTGTGTGTGTGTGAGCGCGTGGGAGGCTGGGAGCTTGTATGGACATGTGTGCATGCTGCAAAATGTTCATTCATGTGATAATTGTTGGCGTAAGCCCTGCTCCCCTCTGGTTTTGTGCGATTTGACCACGATGAACTGTGGGCCTGTCAGATAAAAGGCCACATGCTGGGACTCCTGTTAAAACATTGTCTCGGGGAAAATCAGCAGCCCTCTAATCCACAGCCCGGCCGATCTGCTGCCTTTATCATCCCCAGACATGTAGCACAAACACAGATCACACTCTCCTACAGGACGGATTGGAGGAAAGAGGAGGGGTGGACGAGGTGACACCAGGTTTGGAGGCTGAGTGGGGACTGAATAATTCTGACAATCGCTTAAACAATTGCAGGAATTAAATGCAGCGAGTAAACCTGCTGATTCAACACCGAGACAAAATATGTTCCTAAACATCAACATAGATTTATTTTATGATGTAAAAAAAAAAAAGATGTAGAGACAAAGCAGTATGATAAAACCAGGGGAGTCGGTCAACAAAAAGACAGGATTATCATAATTTAATCTAATCAGTTGACTGGGACAGAATCACAGACTGACTGACACTCAGAGAACAATAAGAGCAAATGTAGAAATGATAATGACACATTCAATGACTGTTTGTACAAATGAGAACTGAACAAACACATCTGACCACACATTATTAACACACAGAGGTGTCTGAAACTGATATCAGAGTGCAGGTGGTCACATAATATGTATGTCTATAGATATAAAGATATACATGTATATATATATATATATATATATACACACACACACACAGCATACATTTATATATATATATATATGTGTGTGTGTGTGTATTATTATTGTGTTTGATCACCCATGTACATTTATTCATATGGTTTTGGTGTCATCAGTCCGTCCTATGATGACGTGCATGATTCTTGACGCATGACAACAGAAAGCATGAACAAGGCAAGATCATTGTCCTGCATGAAGCGAGGTGATCTGTGCCGCAGCCTTGAGCCTCACTGTGAAGACTCAGACTGATGCATTCTTAATGCTGCAGTCTTCTATGAATGAGCCTGTATCAAATGACAGATATCAGAATCACAAAGTGATATCTCAGGAGCCCATTTGATGTAGTGACAACACACATCGCCGCCTGCATGACACGACAACAACTGAAACGGAACTTTTAAGGGTTAACCGAAATTGAAGTTAACCCTTCGAAGTTCAGTTTCAGTTGTTAGTCATTATACTAATTATTTGATGTAAACATTAAATAAAACAGGTCATCACAGGTATCACTTTGCAAGTTGTTTTATTATCATTAAACTTAATACTTTTAAACAACCAAATATATAAGTATAAAGATGAATGTATTATCTCTAGCTTTTTCCATCTGGCTTTTTAACAAGTTACAGAGTATTTCCACAGTTGTCCTTCACTTTAAAACTGGAGCTTTGTATAAAATGTAAGCTGTATGCCCAAGTCCCCATATTTAGCAATACGGTATGGAAACCTATATGGTTTATAACACACAATATTGTATTTTTTGGAGGGTCTGACCGATATGGATTTTTTTTTTTTTTTTGGGGGGGGGGGGGGGGGGGGGGGGGGCGATGATTATGTAGATATTAGGGAATAAAAAATTCCCAAAACCGATATATAACGATCGATTAAATCCTCAAAAATGAATAAATGCTGCTTTTAATACTTTTAATCTAGTTCAAACTTGCTACAAAGATAGAAAATTATGGTAGAACATTTCACTATTTTCAAATACTTTTGTCCTAAATTGCTGCGTGGGAGCGTGTTGCATAAAGCTCTGGGAAATTAAATAATCATGCATAATCACCCCCTACCAATCACCCACAAGGACATCATTTCGAAGTAAAACCAAGTGATATTCCCTGAACTTTATTAGTGAAAATATAAGTGTTAACATTGGTTTCTATTGGCCAACTTTTAGAGGAACTAAACCCCCAAACCACTTTTTTCTGCTGAAAACAAATATATTTGGGTATAAGGTAGTGTTGTTGGTTGATTCTGGTCCAACTTTTGACATTTTAGTCAAAATATTTCAACTTGGTGTATTTTGTAGTAAAAATGTAGAGTGACTGCCCTCTATGGGTTGAAACACGGCTATTACAATTGAATTTTTCTATTGGCTGAGATGGAGGCAGATGACGTTTTGGAGGCAGCTTTCGTCACCGGCCACCAGCTCCCCGACCAATCAGCACCGGCTGCTGCCTGCCGCTAACGGTTGCTAGGCACTCTAGTCTGCTGTGGCTAACGGCTGCTAACAGCTGCCTGAACGGGAATCGTTAGTGCGGCCGGCGCTGGCGCTAACGAGCCGTTAACGAGCTAACGAGCCGGCGGATCAGCTGTAGATGCTGTGTCACGGCTCCTAGTAGTGTCCGCGCTACTAGTGCTGTTAGTAGCTCGTTAGTAGCTCGTTAGCGCTAGCAGAAGTGTCGATGTGTGTTTATTACTTTTTTTTCTCTTTTGTGTGATTTCGCGGGTGTGAATGGGGCGCAGGGGGGAGGGGGGATCGGAGAGTGCTCCTGAGTCCCGCCCATAATCAAGGCATTTTTTGAATTTCAAGCTTAGAGCACGTCATCCAAAACTGAGGGGTTTAGTTCCCCTTTAATGATTATTCTCTGAGTCTAAGGCTATAATCGGCCGATTAATCAGTCACACCATAATTTCTGGACAGTTTTAGGGTCTTTCATGTGTTCATGTGTTAATCTTCTTTTAAAACTTATTTTATATCATTATAGTCTTACTGTCATTCATTGTCACCATTAACAAGCACTTGTATCTACTTACATGTGCATCATATTGAGTTCTTCTGAACTGATTATAAAGGCTAAATAGAAGAGTTCACTTGTTAGTAAAAAAAAAATCACAACATTGGGAGAAAAGTTTGCTGCTGACTCAAATGCTGCCCGCACTCAGCAGACACATCATTCACTAAATGCATTTTCCCTGTCCATGTACACACACACAGGCATGTATACCCACACCCATCCCATCCCATCACATTCCTATTGTCTACTTCCATTTGCTCACCACTCTTCCACACAGCGAAAAGAGGATAATGGGAGCCTTGATGTTTACCTGGGCCATCTATCTCTCTGTGTCTTTCTAATCGACTCTCTGAATGCTTGCACACACAATGGACTCCAATTATAAGGCAGCTGCATGTGGCTCTGCACGGCCTCCCCACGGGTTTGAAGTGGACGGCGTACTTCTGCCATACGGGCCGGGCTACGCCGCACCTTCAAATGTTAATGGCTCATTCGCGGCCATTAACGTGCGCGAACCGCATCAGCATGTCTGTCTGCTGCTTTCTGTCTTTAAGTCGTTCCACTTATATGGTAATGCAGAGGAGATGGCTATAGGCAGCCATTGATCATGATGCTGTTTGTTCCCTCTGACCTTTTATAGTGCAAATAAGGGAATGTTTCCACACCAGACAAAGTAAAGAGGGTTTTTTTTTCAGTTTCACCTTTTGACAGCAACATGACATGATGATGAAATACAAATGAGAGATCCTCAATGTTTTCGCTGCTGATATTGTCAAGGACGACTCATCCATTGTTGAGAAAATATCCATCTTGTTTGGTTGATGTATAGAAATATATATGTGTGTGTGTGTGTGTGTGTGTGTCCATGCTTGTGTGTTGAGAGGTTGGACCGATATGCAAAGCCAGAGCCAGTTCTGGATTTTTTTTTTTTTTTTTTGCTTTCTGCTACCATCTCTTGTGTTAGGGTCAGTTTTGTCAGTTTTTTTTTTTAATCCAATTAGTTTTTCTTCTCTTTGTTACATTGTTAGGCTTCTTAATATTTTTGGAGTGGGCCCCTGGGCCTTTTTTGTCAGTAGCCTATACCCCTTGACTTTACCTTCCTCTTGTTAACTTTCTTCTACCATCTCTTGTGTTAAGGCCGGTTTTGACCCGAGTCCGGTCATTTTCTAAGTAACGCTCTACAGCTCTAAGTCTCTGAGTGAGACCATTGGAAAAAATCAAAGAAAAATATGTGCAGACCGGACCTAGCTCTCCTCCTGCTAGCTGCACTACACTGTAGTTAAACAGCAAAGTAATGGGGCAGTTCTTATAACTGCGACTTTGGCCTCTATAATGAATAAAAATATCACTACAAATGCTTTGCAACAACCACCAGTTCTTTACCACACAACACTGAGTGTGCATAACTCCATTAATATGAGAAAGCAGTGTTAACGTGTGCTTTTATCACGTACCTCTGTTTACTCTTCCTGGATAGACCTACTAGTCGACTGTCGAGCTCGGGACTGTTTCCATCAACAAAGACAAAAACGTGAGGAAAACATGGATTTAGGAGGAAAAAAATATTTTGGATGGGGAAAAACAGTTATATTCATATTGAGGCTTTTTTTCCCATCCAAAATCTTTTTTTTTCCTAAATCCAAGCTTGACACTCTCATTTGTTTCTCATCTCTTGGTTACGTTGTTAGGCTCCTTATCCATGAAAAGGTTGGTTTTGCACTCATGACTTCAGTTTTTACTCTCATTATTGTTATAACTGGGTCATAAACGACCCTAACAACACAAATGTCATAATTTTAGCCAGAGCATTTTAGAATTTTTTAATTTATTTATTTTGTTTAAATATAAGTTCCTTCCAAAGTCAAAAATAATTTATGTGGTACTTTTATGCATTAAAAACCTAAAAACGGGTCAGTGGCGACCCTAACACAAGAGAAAGGTTAAACTTCCAAAACACCCAGCAGAGGCTTTGAAATCCGTATTGGTCCAACCTTTTTGTGTTCATCCTGTATGTGTGTCCCAGTCCTGTAACTCCATGTCGATGTGTTTGTCATCACCCAGAGGAGGAGAAGCCTGTGGTGACAAACGTCACCATCAGCGACGTGTCATGGGACAGCTTCCTCCTGTCCTGGTCTGCCGAGGACGGGGCGTTTGAGAGTTTTCTGGTCGAGGTTACCGACGCAGAAACGGGCGCCGAGTGGCAAAACCACACGGTGCTTGCCGACGCTCGCAGCCTGGCCGTCTCTGACCTCTCCCCGAGCACCTGGTACAGGGCCAACCTGTACGGGGTGCACAGAGGGTCCCTCTTAGACCCTGTCTTTGCAGAGACCATCACAGGTACCAACGCCGTCCACCTCTTCAGGCCTCGCTCTTTACCTTTGCTTCCTTCTCTTCTGCCGACACAGTGAATTTAACCAGTTTTCCTGTGTGGACTTTTTACATGACAGTCACTTTCAGTTGTCAAACAGTGTTTTTGTCTTCTCACGGAGCTCTGTTGTGCTTCATCCCCTGTCTGTGTTAATCTGACTCTGATAGGTGCTGTAGAGACACTTGTTTGTGTTTGTGCCATAGATTAGCACTGTCGCTATCATTCCATGCACTTCAACAAATGTCAGAGTGAAGGAGCTGTTTGGATTCAATCTAGATTTTAAGAATCCTCCTCCAAAAAGAAAAAAATGACTCAGCGAAAGTGGATTTGTGAGCCTGGGCCTTGTTGTGTGCCGTGAGAGAGACAAATCTTTGTGAATTCAACCTTCTTATTGCTCTGTGTGTTGGGATAGCAGCTTGTTTTCTTCATTCCCATGGTCATATTTTCAGGCATCTCCCATTTTTCTGAATACAAACTGTTTACCCTCGGCATTGGGAGTGCATTTCAAAAAGGTGATTAAGGACAGCCTTATACCTATCAGCCAGTCTGGTGGAAGTTATTCTTCGCTGGGTAAACAGAATCTCCATTCAGACAGTGTACACAACCCAAATCCCCAAACAAAACCCCCTCATTTGCCATCCATCATGCAGGTATGCCTTTTGTTAAATGGGCTAACACACCAAAGCAGCAAGCACACAAAACCTCCATTCAGTCCATATTAGTCCAGCCACAGATCTGCATTTGATCCACCCTTAAGCCGTCGGGCTGCCTGTTGGTACGGGTCCAGTCTGAGACGGCACCTGGTCTTGTTATGTGAACAGGCAAAAAAAAAGACAGTAATTACTGTACGTGCCTAATTACTGGGCCAGAACCAACATGGGTAAAATATGCTAATGATGCCTTGTACCTCTGAACACCTTTACAAAGCAACAACCACAACAAAATGCCTTTTGAGGAAACCATATAAAAACAATTAAAGCCAGACTAAAAGGTAGAAAAAAAAGAACCAGTTTTTGGGGGGTTAGTTGACAGTTTTTGTTTCAGCATCTATTCAGACATTATCATTGAACATTTCACTGATGAGGATCAGTCAAGTGGAAGAAAGATGGAAGGACTGACAGAGGAGAAAAAAAAAAACCCTTAGGCGCTTTTGTGGCTTTGTGTGAGGGCTCTCTTCTGTATGCATCCCCAGTTCCCTCAAGCCTGGACGGCTCTTCATTCTCATGCTGCCATTGCCCCTGGGCTCTGGCGCTGGAGTGCCAGGGGCTTCTGGGGCCACGCAGAATAAGGCATGCACTCAGCATGGCCCATTGTCCGCATGCTAATGGCTGGTGACGCAGCTTAACATTTTTCATTAGCATCACTTAATCCATAAAACATTCCAACTTGTGAATACAAGTGTTGCCTAATTTGATTATGTTATGCACGGTGGTCATCGTCGACGACGTCGCGCTGGAAATAAAAAGTCCTCCGCGGCAAATAGGCTCTCTTTTTGAGAGCGGAGAGACTGCGGAAGGGTATGGGGGTAGAAGGGTAGAGGTGGTGGGAGGGTGAAATCAGAAGTAAACTATAGCGCATGTTAGCTGATGGATGTGGCCCTCCCTCTCTTCCACTGACCAGCTAAAGCTGCCCGGTGGCTAATGAAGAGTGACAGCTCCCTGGGATTTGTCTGCTCTGCTTCTCATTTCCACTGCTTCTTCTCACATCAAATGCCTCATGCGTTTCCCCTCACAATGAAAAAAAAAAAAAAAAAAAGGGAGTTTCAGGCTAGTTCAAGGACCCCTGAGACCCTCACATTTGGTGTAGCGTTTTAATGAGCAATGGCGCTGGGGTTTATTGAGTTTTTTCCTGAGCCCTCCTTATATCTACTTCTATCCAGGCTGCTTTAAAAGCTCTGTCCGGTCCATGTGTCCATCTGGGCTGCTATACCGGAAGTTTTCTCCAACTAATTAGCTGCAACGGAATCATCCTCTGGAGAAAGAGCTTTTTCTCCAGCCACTGCTCCGGCTCACCCTCGGATTCTAGCACTGCTGCTACTAATGACTTCCTAATACTACAACATTACATGTATATACTCTCATATATGGATATAGTCAGATATCTGCCATGATAGATCATGGTTATATATATTTTTCAAATAAAATCAGATTTGATGAATTTGTCCAGGCTAAGCTAATGTACTTGCTAACTTAGCAAGTTTTCTAACTCAAAAGTCCATTATTTCATTGGTTCAGTCCATCTTTGGTGTTGAATCCAAAATGTTTCTCTCATCATCTCTCAGATAGTTAGGTGTTTAGTCTATCTGTTTGGTTCAGTTACCTCTTTTTTGGGTTGATGAAGAGAAAATCTAAGCCAAGTAGCCTGGCCTTTCTAAAAATTTACTGGAAGTGAGTTCTGGTCCGAGTCACAGTTGTGTGATTGAGTCAGTTTTCCAGCTTACTAACCACAGTGGTTTTATGTCAGATTACTAAGCCTCAAATCATAACAGCTGAAGTCTTTTGTGTGGCTTCCGCAAATTCATTTCTTCCGTCTTTGTTTTGTTAGCCAGCTTGCAGTACAACTCTTTTTTCCCCTCTCTTTCCACTCTGCTGTAAAAGCTTTAGCTATTTGATGACTGATGCTGAGCTTCCACATAACCAACGCTGGCTTTTTGCACATAGACTCTTACATGCTCTTTGACTGCCATGTTCCTCAAATGTCAAAGCACTCTTACTGTAAGTCCCACAGAGGAGGAAAATCTGACTTTCCCCATGTCACTCAGAGGCTGAACCGGAGGTGCAGGCTCTCCTCGTGTCCGACGTCACCCCCGACAGCTTTAGGCTGGCCTGGACGGCCGAAGAGGACGCCTTCGACACCTTTGTCCTAATGGTCAGCGAAGCCGAGGGCGCGGGCCAGCCGCATGAGCTGGTGCTGGGCAGCGAGGAGCGCGGCGCCTCAATGACAGAACTCACTGAGGACACAGAGTACAAAATTGAAATCTTTGGGCTCATTCTGGGAAAACGCTCCAAGTCTGTAGTGGAGAGGGTGAGAACAGGTACACAGTGACCGAACGGAGACAAGAAATCAGAGCTGTGAACTGAAACTCTGGACCGGTCTCGTCATCGTAGCCGTTGTTGTCAGTTGTGTCTTTTTATGGTAACAGCATGAAACGTTATTATGTTCTATGTCCTAACACTGTCTCTTCATTTGGTCTCATGGTGTAGTGGCATTAACACAAGGCACTTAGTTGACTTCAATGAAAATGAGTCACCAAGTATCTCATGAAAGATATTGCCTCATTTACACATTTAAACATAAAGTTTGACAAAACTTGTAATACAAAAAATATTTGTCTTAATGTGAGTAATACACTTGGGAAGTTTCATGGTGATATCTGTTAGTTAAAATTTTTACTTTAAAATACATTAAAAAACCCATAGACATTTCTGTCCACTTGAAGGGTCATGATCAAGATCAAGATTCTTTATTTATGGGTGTGGTTAAAATGCATTACGGGTCCAAAAAATAGACGTTTACCCAAAGATAGCCTACACCTCCTTGCCAAAAATCAGGCCCCAGTGACCTTTCATTTGACCCTGGGGAGTTGGGAAAGTGTGAAAGGTGGACAAAAATGACATGCCATACTAAATACACAATGTCTACCACCACCATGTTCTTCAAAGGTGAACAATCTAGCTCGCCCCCCCTTTAAAACCACCTGCATGCCCACCACCTGGAACTGCTTGCTTTACACCAGTCATGCAGTCTGGGAGTGGGTCATCTTCTGAGGTTTAAAGAGAACATTTAGATAGCAGAGTAGTCCTACTATCTGAAAGTTGACTGAGGTGTGTCACAGCACTGCTGTTCCTGTACATATCAACCATTGGCCCTTTTCCATTACAGCGCTAATCGGCTCTACTCAATTCAACTCGACTTTTTTTTTGGTCATTTTCCATTACAACTGAGCACCTCCTCAGTGTGGGCGGGGTCATCGCAGCATGGCTTTTAGCTCTCTTTAGGATCCTCTCGTCATCCTCAAACACACTCGTCCAAGAACTACGGTGTGGGTTTTTTTTTACGCCAAGCAACCATTTAAATTTAAAGGGATATTTCAACATTTTGGTAAATTCGCCTATTGCCATAATCCCTATAGTTTTAGGAGTAGGTTCATTACATTTAATTATGTGCAAGCTGTTTTTAGATCGGCGGGGCAGAGATGTGAGCTGGCTCATGGTGTTTCTACGTTTCCCTCATCAAACTAAATACACAATCCAACAACTCCAAAACACTCTCGTGGACAAGTTGAGACCTGCACATTCACCACGCTATGAAGTAATATCGTATAATTATGTAACATTACGACACATGAAGCAAATTCTCGGAACTACTTTAGCTTTTGAAGTCACTCTGCCGAGCAGCCGTGTCTGGGATGTAGTTCCAGTTACGTATTTACCTCAAAAACAACTCTGTCTCATAACATTCCATTATTATTTAATTGCGTGGTGAATGTGCAGGTCACAACTTGTCCACCAGAGCATTGTTGGATTGTGTATTTGATGAGTTTGATGAGGGAAAGCTCAGAAATACCGCGTGCCGTGCAGAGCTTACGTCTCTGCCCCGCCGATCTGAAAACAGCTTGCACCGTCAATTAAAGGTAATGAACCTACTCTATACCTACTATAGGGATTATGGCAATAGGCCAATTTGCCAAAATGTTGAAACATCCCTTTAAAAACATAACAGAAGTTACTGTACAGATCAGTGGTCTCTGTTTCTGGTGTGTTTTAGCAGGTTTGATTCTTGTGTTAGATGTCGCCCTCATGACTCTTCTAGTCACAGTTTAGTATCGGGTCAGGTGCTTGGAATTTGATACCCCCCGCCAAAAAAGTACCAGATACCAAGTACTATCCCGAGTCGGGCCGAGCCAAGTACTGCTAGTGGAGAAGGGCCGCAAGTAGAAGACGTGCCCTATAGAGGGGCAGCAGGTGGTTGTAAAGAGGGACAGGCTGGATGATTCAACTCATACAATCGGTCTATACCATGACAGACACGGTGGTAGAGGAACTTTGATCAGTCACGCCAGAGGCCACATCCCATAGTGAGATACCTCAGTGAGAACCAGGATCGCCCTGGTAACAAAATGCCAATTTAGTTTTGATCATCTGAGGTGATGACAATGTGTGCCTTGTGTCAGCAACTTTGTGTTTCACCCCATCTGTCGGTGCTCCTGAGTGGTTCCAGCAGACAGCAGCGGCCCACATGGCTGGTTCACAGTCAGACCTACACGTGGGTTTACTGAAATCAGCCTTCATCTATATTGATGATTTGGGCCTTATTGCAAAATTATAAATCCCATGATGGTCAAAATGCTGAATATTATATTAATACTATAAAACTTTTTTTTTCTACATAAGGCCTTTAAAAAGCCATGGCAGTCGACCCCCACTCAGGACATTCACTCAGCTACTTGACTACTTAACGTTGTGTTGTCTGTTGTGTTCAGTCCTCAGTCTTTAACTGTCTGGCCCCATGTGTCAGTGTGTCTCTTTGTAAAGGAGGTGGAGGGGCAGTTGTCTATGTCACATATAGAAAGGGTGTCTGTGGCTGTGTCCCCTGTCCTCCCTGGGGGTAAGGCTTTACTCTTGGGTTGCACAGCGCATGTTTCACTTTTGTGTCTCCATGAAATGGGGGCAAGTTAATCCTCCTCAGGTCTGTCACGCAAGATACTGCGGTTTGCTGTTAGCTGGAAAGGGTTTCTCCAGGAGAACAGGCCTCCCCAGGCCCCCTTTGTCTGTCTACCTCGCTCTCTTTTACACACACACGCTCTTTTTTTTTTTTGCTCTGTTCTAAAACAAATGTCTCTCGGTGGTGGATCTGCTCTGGCTAAAATAACAGAATATGTGTGCTTATATTGTATGCTTTTCTCGTCTGCTTCCTTATTCCAGAGCAGAAGTCACTGACAATGTTATATCCACGCTATGCATTCATTCAGTTTCATTGACAAATATACCGTATGTTCGATCTTTTCTGCCCCTCACCATGCTAAGAGGGTTATACACATATCGACTAAACCATCTGTTTTTTTTTGTCTGTTTTTGCCCCCACCTGCTGTTTCTGTGCTGCCTGTGCCAGACCTGGGCTCACCCAAGGGCATCCGCTTTTCTGACGTCACCGACACATCCGCCACCGTTCACTGGGTGGTTCCAAGAGCCCGGGTAGACAGCTACAGAGTCACTTACGTGCCTGCTCACGGAGGTCAGTGTCCTCGTGTGTGTGTGTGTGTGTGTGTGTGTGTGTGTGTGTGTGTAAGTCATTTACAGCTCAAACATGGGAGATTTTGCAGCAGTGCCACTTGATTCAATAAACCCCCTTGACAATGTTAATCTCTAAAAGTTCTCCCCTCAGCTGCATCCCATCTTACATCAAGAAAAAATGATTTAATCGTACTATAAATGTGTGTTAACAATTTTGTTATACTCCGGGTTATTATTGAAAATTCAGCCTAATCCTCTATCAGCTACAGAGAAGCTCCTTTCTCCAATGATAGACTGATTCTGCCCCCTAGTGACTGATTGTGGGTATTTCTATGAGGAGAAAATGAATGATTTCATTACTTGTGAGATAAGTTTGTTAAGTTCCAATGAAAAAGTTCTAACACAGAATTTAAATGTGGTTTAGTGATAGAATGGACCATATTTAATCCATAGATGTAAACAAAAGGGAGGGGGAGTAAGAATTGTTTTTTAAATATGAATGTATATCCACGCAGAACAAACACCTAATGTAAAATACAGTAAAAACACTAAAATAACGCTCATGTCTCTTTGATTCCCAGGTAATGCTAAGACGCTGGCAGTGGACGGCTCTGAGTCTCACACTGTGTTGCCCAACCTGACACCCGGGGTCACCTATGAGGTCACCATCGTCTCTGTCAAGGGCCAGAGGGAGAGCGAGCCGGGGTCAGACAGTGTCACCACAGGTACAGGCTCATGGGAAACTTGCACTGTAACACACACACACACACACACCAGGGGGCGGGGGGCTGCCACTGATCGCTCTCTTCAATATAAAATAAAATATTGTACAGTTACAGACTGTTCACAGTATGTCTTCATCTTGCTTTTATGCCTATGACCTTTTCATTTTCCACTTTTGTCAATATTAAGATTATAATCAATCAATAATCAACTCTGTTATAAGAGCAGAATAAGCAACATAATAAAGTCTCATAGTGAACATCAATATCTTATACTTAGAGCTCAGCAACCAGCGGATCATTTCACAGTAAACACACATACACAATCTGACGGATTGCTCCCTCCTCGTCGTGACTCGCAAAAGTGAAAGTGAAACTTAAGTGAGAGCCGGCTTCCTACCACGCTCCTCAAAGCTGCTTAGTGCCAGTGAAGGCGATACAGACCATAATGATACAGACTCCCTCAGGCAATGACAGAGGTGTCATTCAACCTGTTGTAAGTCCATGTACCATCACAAAAGTTCTGAAAATATTATATGAAGGTTGAAAAGTTCCTTAGTGTTGGTTTAATTTAATTTACGGCGGAGCAGAGCCGCGAGCTGCTCAGAGCTACGCTACGGAGGCTCATGGGATTTCTTGGTTTCCCTTATCAAACTCATCAAATACACAATCCAACAACTCCAAAACGCTCTGGTGGACAAGTTGTGACCTGCACATTCACCACGCTATGAGATGATAACAGAACGTTACCAGACAGAGTTGTTTTAGAGGGAAATTCATGCAAAACCGCTGATGCACGTTCCCGTCGGGGGCAGTTTTTCGGCAAGCAGTCTCCTCATTTGCTTTGGAAACAACTCTGTCTCATAACGTTCCATTATTATTTCATTGCGTGACACACACACATACACACAAATGTATATTTTGGCTTGATTCTTCAGTTTTGTGATGCTGCAATGAAGCGACTAAAATTGACACGACAACAAATACTACTGCACATGCAGCAGCAGTAACAATGTTTTATTCAAGGATTTTCATGAAATGTGTTTAGTCTTTTGGTGTTCAAATAACAATGAGGTTGAAGATGGAGAGATTTCACTTCCATTCAACTCAATAGTCAAATGTCCATAGGGAGATATGCAAGTATGGTCAATTCACCCTAACGGAGTCTGTGTGTGTGTGTTTGTGGTGTGTGTCTGTGGGGGTGCAGCTCTGGATAAGCCTCGTGGTTTGACTGCAGTCAACATCACAGACGCTGAAGCTCTCCTGCTGTGGCAGCCCGCCATCGCCACAGTTGACGGCTATGTCATCACCTACAGTGCAGACTCAGGTATGATGCATCCAAACACACAGATAGAGGAATAAACGGTACATACTAGTACTCTACAAAAGGAATAAACAAAGAGGAAAGTGTAAATAGAGATCAACTTTTTACTTTTTTGCACTGGTGTCCTGTTGTCACCATAATCAGTCTCCCTAATCCTGTCTTGAACTGAGATCCAGATGCTATAAAACAATACTGCCCTACAAAGGCAAAGTGCAGTACCTGCATTTTTTTCAATTTTTTTTCATTTTCTTTGACCAATCAAAAGTGTGGCATATTCTCTTCAATCTGGTAGAATTTGATATTGGTACTGCTAACATTTCCAGAGTTATTGGGCTTTTTATTTTGCTGTCCATCCAAAAAAGCACTGTGAAACCAAGGCAAAGTGCAGTATCTGCAAAGAGTAACTGTACTCCCTACATTTTATAATTTACTCTATATAATTCCATTGGAGTTAAACCAAGGCAAAGTGTCGTATCTGTAGCTAATACCAAGCCAAAGTGCAGTATCTGCCATAAAACCCAATAATTTTTTTTTTTCCTAACTTGCACTTTAAGGACTGCACCCAATTCCGTTGTAATTGTGCAATGACAATAAAGACATTCATTCATTCAATAAAGACAGTCATTCATTCAAAATTGGTCAGAAAGACAAACTACAAAATACATTTAAAGCAGAAGTAAGCGTTCCGGTCGTTTTGGCTAATGCTGTGTTCCAGGCAGGCTTTTGAAACCGCAAGTTACGGCTTCAAGTCACGACTTACGACTTTGTAGCGTTCCAGGCAACCCGTAACTCGTGTTTTTCCGACCTGTTGCCTGTGAAAGTCACTATAACGGCCACTCATAACTTCCCGTGAACCCGTGAACTCATACCAGATCGAACTGGTATGACTTCACAGGTCAGAAAAACACGAGTTACGGGTTGCCTTGAACGCACCATAACTTCTTGTCAGCCGATGGAGTTAGCAGTCCCCGCCCTCGTCCCTACGTCACCACATTCACGTGCATCCCTTGGCTGCACACACAGAGAGGACCGCCCCTTTATGCCGTTCTCTCTCCTCATTGGATAAAACTTGTAGGATACAAGAAAAGTTTTCTCCTCGGCTTACAGCAGAGCAGAGTGATTGACAGACCCGTGTTTCAGACCAAACACTCTATATAAGTGATTGTTGTCGGAAGATATAACTATTTAAGACTTATTATTAACACAAACATTCCGCTTACTTCTGCTTTAATTCAGTCCACCTTTATCTAATCAATTATAGACTTGGTAGTTAATCATAATTTGATGCTTAAACCTGACAATGAAAAACACAAAAAGCTGTTTTTCTCAGTTTGACATTTTTACAGATACTTCACTTTGCCTTTGTAGGGCAGACTAGCTCTAATGATTATTACAACCTTTTTAAATGAAGATTATAGAATGTAGAATGTAGATACAGCTAACGGTGCAAAGCAAGGTTTTCCAGAACCTTCATTAAGGGCCGACCCTCAGTTATACCTAAGTGAGAGAACAAGACCAGTCTTCAGTAACACTCAGGTTTAGATGAACAAACTCCCGAGTGACACATCACAATATGAAACACCCTCTGATTTCACATGTTTGTTCCTCCCTCATTCTGGTTGGCCCCAGTGGCTCCGGTGATGGAGCGCGTGTCTGGGAATGTGGTGGAGTTCGAGATGACTTCCCTGACGCCAGCAACGCACTACACTGTGAAGGTGTACGCCGTGAGGGACTTGGCCAAGAGCGCAGCCACGACAACAGAGTTCACCACTGGTGAGCGATCCCAATTCCTCTATAAACAAAAGTTCTAATAAAAACCCAAAATACCTTTTCCTTAAAGGGAAAGTTCAACATTTTGGCACATTCGCCTATTGCCATAATCCCTATAGTTTTAGGAATAGGTTTGTTACCTTTAATTGTCGGTGCAAGTTGTTTTTAGATTGGTGAGGCAGAGACGTGAGCTGCTCAGCTAGCTGGCGCATGGTACTTTCACATTTTCCTCATCAAACTAAATACACAACCCAACAACTCCAAAATGCTCTCATGGAC
This sequence comes from Trachurus trachurus, assembly GCF_905171665.1. Lineage (NCBI taxonomy): Eukaryota > Metazoa > Chordata > Actinopteri > Carangiformes > Carangidae > Trachurus > Trachurus trachurus. Next base: position 32,175,964 of record NC_139895.1, read on the forward strand.
AAGTTGTGACCTGCACATTCACCATGCTAATAATAATAATGTATAATTATGTAACATTACGACACATGAAGCAAGTACTCGGAACTACTTGCACTTTCAAAGTCACTCTGCCGAGCAGCTGTGTCTGGAATGTAGTTCCGGCTGCGCATTTGCCTCGAAAAGAACTCTGTCTTGTAATGTTCCGTTATTATCTCATAGCGTGGTGAATGTGCAGGTCACAACTTGTCCATGAGCGTTTTGGAGTTGTTGGATTGTGTTTTTAATGAGTTTGAAGAGGGAAAGGTGAAGAGGGAAAGGTGAATGTACCACACGCCGTGCAGAGCTCACGTCTCTGCCCCGCCGATCTAAAAACAGCTTGCACCGACAGTTAAAGGCAATGATCCTACTCCTAAAACTATAGGGATTATGGAAATATGCTAATTTGCCAGAATGTTGAACTATCCCTTTAAACACAGTGACAGACACGACATGTAACGACAAAACACGGTCAAAAACTTTCACTTTCAGACCAGCAGCTGTTTAAGAGGAAGTTCACCAAAAATAATATACACAAAAAAAAAAAAAAACACCAAATAAATACTGAAACGGCTCATACACATTTTTTTTTTAGACTTTATTTATTTGCACATATAAAATATAACAAAACATTTACTTATCTCTCTTACTAGTGAGAAAGATACGAAAAGAAAAATGTGCAGGTGAGGTCTGAAACCCAAAAGGCTTATAACATGACCTCACCTTGACCTAACAAATAACTGAAACACAGTAAAGAAATAATAATCACATACCTTGTGCAAGGTAGAGAAATAACAAAATTAAAATTAAATAAAAAAAGAAAAGAAAAGAAATAAAGATAAGTGAAGATGATGATAGTAAAAATAATAGTAGTAGTAATGACAACAACACTAAATATATAAATAAATGGAAAGAGGTGAGAAAAGAAAGCGAACCTAAAGAAAAAAACTGATACAGATAAATTAAGTTCAAGTAAACACAAAAAAGAGAAAAAGAAAAAGAAAACATAAAAAAATAACATATAACATAAAAAATAACATAAGATGAGCCTTTATTTCTTCCTAGAGTGGAGAAATTTGTCTTGGGCAATCGAGAGATGAAGATTCAGATACACACAATAAAAAAATTAAAATAAAAAAAACATATAGCCAAGGCACAACTACATAAATACATCAAATGAGATGCTCCCAACGACACCACTCACATGACAGTTGTTAACTGACTGAATGTGTGCAGATGTGGACGCCCCTCAGGATCTGGCTGCCAGCAACATCCAGACAGAGAACTGCATGCTGACCTGGAAGCCGCCGCGCGCTGACATCACGGGATACATCCTCAGCTTCGAGTCAGCCGACGGCACCGTCCGGGTGAGTGGGGGGGAACCAAACCGGTGGCGGTGAAATACATCTCAAAGTGTTGAGGAGTGAAATGTTTGAGCATGTTTCTTCCCTCAGGAGGTGGTTCTCAGTCCCACCGCCGTGTCCTACAACATGGCTCAGCTCAGCGCCTCCACCGAGTACTCAGTCAAGCTGCAGGCCATCGCCGGGCCCAAGAGGAGCAGAGTCATCACTACAGTCTTCACCACCAGTGGGTTGAGTCATAGAGCTACATATTCTATCATCAGGGATGCAGCATATTGTGTTATGAGTGTGTAGCGTTGGCAAAACTGTGGCTGCTCTTCAACTGATTGATGCCTTGTACTGGGATTCACTCAAACATACCATGTTCTCATTTATAAACATCTAGAATTCCTTCTTTGCTTGGATGCATTATCTAATTTGTGAATTAATTTCTTGTAACAAGGGGTAGAAAATATATGTTAGCTTCTTTCTGCCCCCTTTCATTCAAGAGTTACAATGTTGTAATTTTTTATTAGTTTTATTTTTGTTTTTATGATAGATAGATAGATAGATAGATAGATAGATGGATGGATGGATGGATGGATGGATGGATGGATGGATGGATGGATGGATGGATGGATGGATGGATGGATGGATGGATGGATGGATGGATGGATGGATGGATGGATGGATGGATGGATGGATGGATGGATGGATGGATGGATGGATGGATGGATGGATGGATGGATGGATGGATGGATGGATGGATGGATGGATGGATGGATGGATAGATAGATAGATAGATACTTTATTTATCCCGAGGGAAATTCAGTTTCTCAGCTGCACAATAAACATCATCATTCTACAACAAGACAAGACGACAGATCGGTTCATAAAATGAGTGCATAGAGAATAGAAGGATAATTAAGAATAAAAGAAATTCATGGTAATAAATAATAGAAATTATGCTTGATAAATGAATGAAATAAATAAATAAATAAACTAAACTAAACTAGTTAAAGGAATACACTGTTGTTTTATCCCATAGCTGTTCACTGTACTGTCTGATCCTATCATATTTTGTGTGTCTGTGTGTGTGTGTGTAGCTGGCGTGCTCTACAGACACCCCAGGGACTGTTCCCAGGCCCTGCTGAACGGTGACACCACCTCAGGCCTGTACACGGTCTATCTGGGCGGAGACGAGAGCCAGCCCATCCAGGTCTACTGCGACATGACCACTGACGGAGGCGGATGGATCGTAAGTCTCTGATCAAAGGGACAAATATGATCAATATGTATTAATGTTTGAAAAAGCATCACTGATTATACAGGTGCATATTGATAAATTAGAACATCACGGGAAAAGGCAACGGTTTCCTATAAGCCTTTAAATGGTCTCTTAGACCAGTGGTTTGCAACTGGTGGGTCGGGACCCAAAAGTGGGTCGCGGACCCATTCTGGATGGGTCGCGGACAGCTGGTCAAAAAAGTAAATCATATTTAATGCACATCTGATGTTGGACATGTCTTTTATTTTGAAAAATAACTTATATTGAAAGGCACACGAGACACGTGAACACATGCAGTTGTAATGCTCCTCCTCAGTTTCTTATAGATGGGTTTCTACTAGGTGCGCGCAGCCAGGGGGCAGAAGACTGCTCGGAGTGAACTGATATCAATGTAGATGCTGTATTGTTTGTAGGGCTGCAGCCGATATCCGAGTACTCGAGTACTCGCTCGGCTTGGACGGTATCCGAGTGCCATTTCACTACTCGGATACCCCCCCGGTCGGACGGTCTGATGGGAAGCGGGGGCGAATAGCTATTTGAACACATTAGCATGCTACCATCACAACGCGTCAACCCCATCTGACTGTGTGTGTGTAACTGCCTGTGTGTGCGAGGAGGAGAGAGAGAGGCCGCCAGACTCGTTTATTAATGCAAAACGCTGGATACGCTGGTTGATAAATTTCGTTTTTATCAGACCCATAGCTATAATATTCCCAGAATGTATTTCAGATATGTCCAACTAGTCAGCTGTCATATGGCCCGACATTAGCAGTTAACTCATAGAGAAGCCCACTGTGTAGGCTACACAAACAACAATTTGCGTGCATTTAAGTCTGTATGTGCAAAACTTTTAATTAAAAAAAAAAAAAGTATATTATTTTTAGTTTTACGACACCAGTGCTGCACAGACTCTCGCCGCCTTTAGGAACTTCGGGACCCCAATCCGCCCTTTCAATGACCTGGAGCCATAATCTTCTTCTTTTTTTGGCAAACGGATGAGATCCCCTCGGTTTATTATACAATTTCCATCCATCCTTTTGCCGGTTTGTGCAGTGAACACCACAACAACTCCTTGTCCTTTTCGTTTTCTGCTTGACTCCGCTTGTAAATAATGAGAAATGTCCTGCTTTCTGCCCCCTGGCTGCGCGCGCACATCTGCGATGACGTTGCACAGAAACCCGTCTATTATTTGCTCTGAATGCAAAGATATCAGTTTCTTATTAATGTGGCCTGAATGCAGTGAATCTTGTTTTGTTTTGTGGGTCTTTATTTTGTGCAATTTGCTCAATAAAGAGCAAAATTAGTTTTTAAAGGTTTAAAAAAATAATAATCTTGGTTTGAATTCTATAAAAGTGGGTTGCGACTTAATGACCATGGGAAAATGTGGGTCCCAGAGTGAGACTAGTTGAGAACCCCTGTCTACTCTACAGGCCTTGATGCCCAATTCCCATTTGTTGCCTATACAATTTTATACAACTGTCTATTTATCAGAAGTGACCTATATGTGATATCTGCAATTACACCTGCTTTGTTTGTGTGAAATAACCCACTGAAGAGGAAATAAACTAGTGAACTTTTTTAACCCTTTAACTGCCTGCTCGACCGCTGGTTAAGCCATCTCTACCACTCGGTTATATGAAAACAAGAACTAGTGAGGTAAAAAAACAACAAAAAAAAACAGATGCCCAGACACTACGAAAATGAAACACTGTAACTCCTGTGACAGTGACCACAGCTGGCCACGGTAGTCCAGGTCAACCCCACGTGTCAATCACGGGCTACAGAGGTTCAGCAAAACGTGTGGGCATGCAAATTAATATTATCATTGACATCGTATGCCACGCATTGCCAGGAAAGATCAGATCCATCTGTTTAGACTGCAGAAGTATTGGCAGATATCCAATTTGTATCTGATACATTTTCACATATGACAGGGGCCTGGATCTGATCTGACAATATCCGATTCCATGCATATGTGTCCCGTTTACATGTTCGCCCTCTTCACTCTCTTCACACATGACTGCTCTGCCATCCACCCCTCAAACATGGTGGTGAAGTTTGCAGATGATACCACCGTAGTGGGTCTCGTGTCAGACAACAACGAAATCCACTACAGAGCTGAGGTCCAGCACCTGATACAGTGGTGTTCAAATAACAACCTTATTCTGAACACCGCAAAGACCAAAGAGGTTATAGTTGATTTTAGGAGGTCCAGGAAGACTCAACATGCCCCGATCTGTATACAGGGGGAGGCGGTGGAGCGTGTTGAAACCATCAAGTTCCTGGGCATCCACATTTCCTCTGACCTCTCCTGGTCATTGAACATCTCACTCCTGGTAAAGAAGGCCCAACAACGGCTCTTCTTCCTCAGGAGGCTGAAGCGAGCTGGTCTCTCCTCCAAACTGCTCGCAGACTTTTACAGAGCAACAATTGAGAGCATCCTGTGCCTCAGTATGACGGTGTGGTACGGCAGCTGTACGGCAGGGGACAAGAAGGACCTGGCCCGGGTGGTGAGAACTGCACAGGGGATCGTGGGCTGCCGTCTGCCTGATCTGGACTCTGTTTACACCACTCGAGTCCAGAGGAGGGCTAGATGCATCACCTTAGACCCCACCCACCCGGGCTACGAACTGTTTGTACCGCTGCCGTCTGGCAAGCGGTACAGGTACATCAAGGCAACCACTACAAGGCTTCAGAATAGCTTTTTTCCTAGAGCGGTGAAGGCTATCGCCCCCTTGTAGTGGCATGCACACACACACACACACACACTCACACGTACTTTCCCTCCCAGATACACTCAGACTGGCACTTATGCACTTTATTTCCATGCAGCTACCCCCACATACTTGTGCAAATTGTATTCTTTATTTTTATTTTTCTATTCTATTTATTACTGTATTGTATGTTGTGTTTTTAAGCCGTGGGTCCGAAGACAATTTCATTATCTTGAATAATGACAATAAAGATACTCTGACTCTGACTCTCTGACTCTGACTTCATGTTACAGATCTGATCTGTGCCACTTGAGACTCGGAATTTGGCCATTTGAACTATGTAGTGTAAAGACAGCCTTGGTTCAGTAGCTCCACTGTCATGGAGAAGACTGCTGACCGCCATCATAGTCTACTTCACTGAGATGCTCCTGTACATTACTTGTGGCTCTAACCACTGTGTAGAACCTAAAATACATCTCAGCAGTTTCGAAGGTATTCATCCAGGTATTTGCTTTGGATTGTAGCCCCCAAACTGTACTGTTATAATTCAGTACAAGAAACAGTTTTCAGTTTCAGAAGCTCCTATTAACCCACTGTACATGGCCAGCACCACACAACAGGCACACAAAGCTAGAGCCTGTAGGGGTTTTTCTCAGGGGTTGGTTGACTTGCATCTGTTAGTGGGCTGGAGCATAACTTATATTGGTGTCTTATTTATTAAGTTTTAGTTTTGTCTTGCAGCACTGTATAGATGATCTTTACTAAAACAATTACCTCAAAAATGGTATAAGGTGTATAAAGTTATAGATCACTATAGTGTTGTGTTTTGTTCCATTGCACCAAAGGAAAAAAAAAGCTACTTTAATATCATAGGATGAGAAGGAATTAATAGACAATATGATTGATTTCTGTTGATACGAGTCCATGGTCTGCTGCAGCTAGATGAACTTGTCGAAACAAATACTGTATATAATATTCTATGATACTTTGGCTTCTTTCAAAATCTCATTATAAGACTTTATAGCAGCAGTGCTTGTAGAGATGTTTCACATACAGCTGATCTCATGTTCTTCATCTTGTTTTGCTCTCTGCAGATTTTCCTCAGACGCCAGAGCGGACGACTGGAGTTCTTCCGCAACTGGAAGAATTACACGGCCGGCTTCGGTGACATGAACGATGAATTCTGGCTCGGTAATTTCTCACAAACACCAGAGCACAACGCACTGTTTCACAATACATAGGGACATGGTAATGTATAACTCCCCATGTAATTATAATGAGAATGAACAACATTCAGTGTTTTCTATCACCTGCTGCTGATATGATGTATTTTGTTGATTAAATATACATTGCATAAATGTAAAAACAGCAACATATGAATCGACTCTACAGTGGTTCTACATGGGCTGATTAAAATTCTATTTCATTATATAATAAAAAGCATATTGTGTGGGAGGCATGAAACACTAATATAATACTGTACACAGAGGAATAGCAGAGAGAAACATTAAAATCTGGATCCAAGCAGTTATCAGTCATCAAATATCATTTAATCCTGTTAATAATGTATATTTTGTTATTTAAATGTTAAACCTTGTATTATTACAAAATATATCAGGAATTCTCATCGTTTGCTCATAATTTCCATTTTTCTAGTTAATAACCCAGTCTCCTCTCACTCAGGTTTGTCCAACTTACATAAGATCACAGTTGGAGGTCAGTACGAGCTGCGAGTGGACCTGAGAGATAAGGGAGAAACGGCCTACGCTCAATACGACAAGTTCTCCGTCTCTGAACCTCGGACCCGCTACAAAGTCCATGTAGGAGGATACAGTGGAACAGCAGGTAAGGCCGACTCCTGCAGCCCGCAGCCATGAATACAACGCTTCTGTCCAGCACCTTTCAGTTGCTCTCACAAATACATAGTTCAAAATATTAAAATGTTCTTATGTAGTTTTATTGAACAGTTGTTGTGGACTGTTTTCAATGGTAAATTATGGTAATACGCTGTCAATGATCTAGTGAGAATATCAAGCAGTATGAATTTTATCACCACCAACAGTTCAGGAAAGAGGTTAGAAATACATGTACATTACTCAGTTAAATAAATTCCATCAGAACAAGTTCATTATAAACTTCAAAAGATGAGGATTAAATTCTCATTTTATTATTCAAGTTCCTTTTGTAGTCTGTTTGAGATAGATCTACTCTCTACATTTGTCTTGTTAGTTTAGTTAGTTAGTCAGGATGCTTCATCAATTAATCAACCATATTATCTATTCTATTTCATAGATCAAAAAGAGGCTGAAGCTATTAGCCTATATGCCTACCATTAATCCTTTCCATTAGACTTTAAAGCTATTTAGAATTTCAATGTTTCCCAATAAAGTTGCCAAAAATAGTATATCAAACCCAAAGCATAAATATATTAATATGCCCTGTTGCCCATAATGTTGGAATATGTTTGTTTTCAGACACATTTATCTTTTTATTCCAGTTTATACACATCAGTAATCACCTTTGACCAGGTGCAATGTTACATGCTGAGTCCCATTTACCAGTTTTGGGAAGATATACACTTCTATCAAGAATAAATCACACTGTCACAATCATTTCATGAGAAGAGGTCAAAAATGTTTTTATTCCAACCCAATAAAAGAAAACAAAAATAATCATTGACAAGTGAAACCAAAATAATCAGCAGATGTTGCATACTCAAAACTGAAAAGTCACTCTCCAGACACAGAGGAATAAAAAATAAATAAAAAACTAAAACTAAAACAAATGAACAGATGTAGGTTACAAGCTATGCAGCAAAAACACCTACGGTAAAAGACCCTGTGTAAGTTTGCTGACCAGCTCTCCAAGACTTACCTTCTACTGCCCTTGCAATAAGTTTGGGCCCATAATTGACAAACTGTCTTATGATTTTATATCTGAGCTGTATACAGAGTCACTTTTATGAGTCCAAGCCTGAAAGGACATTGTCTCAGGGACATGCTAAATAGAGTGCAGCAAGACAGACAGACAACACAGAACACAAGTTAATAATTCATAATCATAGTTTTAAAATGACTTATAATGAACCCTGTGGTAGCTCCTATTACGGTAGTGAAAATACACAATCACACACTGCTTAAAAAGAATTTCTGAACCATTTCCTAGAAATAAAATCTAAACCAATATGGAGCAGAGTGAGCAAATGCTTTTGATAAATCAGTGCAGAGTGCAGCACAGTGTTCTCCCTTATCAGCATCAGATAGAGATCATTAACAACTTCAGCAGCAGTGACAGAGCTTCATGTGACCAGACTGATGAGGGTGTGAATAGAGTGACTGGAGTTCATTGTTAAAGCAGAAGTAAGCGATCCGGTCGTTTTGGCTAATGCTGCGTTCCAGGCAGGCTTTTGAAACCGTAAATTACAGCTTCAAGTCACAACTTACGACTTTGTAGCGTTCCAGGCAACCCACTCGTATTTTTCCGACCTGTTTTACCTGTGAAAGTCACTATAACGGCCACTCGTAACTTCTGACCCGTGAACTCGTACCAGATCGAACTGGTACGACTTCACAGGTCAGAAAAACACGAATTACGGGCTGCCTTGAACGCACCATAACAGTCCTCGTCGCTACGTCACCACATTCACGGCGTTCCTTGGCTGCACACACAGCCCTGCATGCCGTTCTCTCTCCTCATTGGATAAAAACTGTAGGATACGATAAATGTTTTCTCCTCGGCTCAGAGCAGAGCAGAGTGACTGACAGACCCGTGTTTCAGACCAAACACTCTATGTAAGTGATTGCTGTCGGAAGATATAACTATTTAAGACTTATATTAACACAAATATATCACTTACTTCTGCTTTAACTAATGATTCCAGGAGTTTAGAGAGACTGGATCATTTGGAGATTGACTGATGAGGTGGTTTACATCACCATCCTCATGATGTGCAACCACATGTTCTGACTTTCAGACCTCATAACTCCTCATGTATAATGGAGAGATTATAAAGAAATGTAATGTGGTGGAGGATTTGATAGAACTGTAAAAGAATTGGAAATTAATCCTTTAAGATAATAGTTTTTTGCTTTCCCTAAGGAGGATGTATATTATTTCTGAGCTGCCTGAATGTTAGCCAATGAGCTGCTTCACCAGGACACCTTACTAGAGTCCAGGCTTTATCCCTCTCCTCAGTGGCGGACTGGGACAGAAAATAGGCCCTGGCATTTTTGACAGAGAGAGGCCACACATTATACACACACACACACACATATATGTATATATATATATATGTATATATATATATATATATATATATATATATATACACACATATACATATACATAAATAAACACACACACACACACACACACACACACACACACATATATATATATATATATATATATATATATATATATATATATATATATATATATATATATATACATAAACACACACACACACACATATATATATATATATATATATATATATATATATATATATATATATATATATATATATATATATATATATATATATATATATATATATATATATTGCTTGAAATAACAGCAATATGAATGGAAAGCATAAGGAACATCCAGATCTGGACGTTTCTTATGCTTTCCATTCATGGCATTTAAAAATCAGCTGACAGAGGGAGAGCAGCCTCGTTTGGTGATAAGAAGAACAGGTTCTTTAGTGTAGGAACATGAGGAGAAAAAACATGCAGGTTTTCTGTAACATTATAACTAAGACTGCACCACCCCCCCTCCCCCTCTCATCTCCCTCCCCAGGCTGAATGAACAGGCGATTGGGGGGAAAAAACAAACAAAAACAATTGCTAGTCGAAGCGGTAAAAGCGTTAAAAGCATTGCGTGTTAACGCTTTAACTTTGACAGAGTGATCATAATGATGGGGAAAGAAAATGCATTATTCAAACTCAGACGGTGGAGGGATTCGATCCCACACAGGAGCAAGATTTTTGATCACAAGACAAGGTGCCTTACCAGTTGAGCTACACTTCACACTCACTTCTCACTGTCAACGGCTGAGTGACGAGTGAGCTTGCGCATCTATGGGCCTGCAGGCGTGTTGTTGCCACCTATTGGTCTGGACATGGAACAACAGTAGATGATAAGCAAGAGAAAAAAAAAACTGTGACGGCTGCGCAGCGGCCGGCGGCGGCCGTCCTGCCGTACCGGCCGTTCTGGTATTCTCCAGAACGTACAGATGGCCAGTCCGCCCCTGCGCTCTCCTTGAACTTAATGTTAGTCCAGTGGAGAACCAGGGGCATGATCTGTCTTTAACCCTGAGCTGCGGCTCCAAGATTGATTCTACATTCATTATTTCAGAGGTGTGATGAGTATTACTGTCAGCAAGGTCAGGGAGGAAAATCTTAGCTTAAAATAAAAACTCCAGAAGCTGTGATTTTCTATCTTCTATTTGACAGAATCAGATAATTTTGATCGATCCTGTGACAGGCTGTAGCGCCCCGTTATGTAATAATGCCGCATTATGTAACAATGTAATACATTTTCACCTCATGATGTAATAATGACGCATTTTGTAATAATCTGTCATATTTTGTAATAAAATTCTTGAACGCAACATGTAACAAACTTTGTCGCATTTTGTAATAACTTGTTACGTAATGCACCAAATTATTACATTTTTTTCATTAAAAAAGTGCAACACCTGCATTTTCTTATAATTCGGTACATTATGTAACAAGTTATTACAAAATGCGACAAAGTTTATTACATATTGCCTTCAAGAATTTTTTTACAAAATGTGTCAGATTATTACAAAATGTGTCGTTATTACATCATGAGGTGAAAATGTATTACATTATTACATAATGCGGCGCTACAGGCATACATTTGAATCATTTGTTGACTAATTTTATTAAAGTCACAGAGAACCAGCAGCTCTGAGTTAATGTACTGTGTTAGTAAGTTTGCAAATTTCTCTATTCTATACTATAGTAGCTATTTCATGCAGTTCACAGTATTGTGGTTTATACTGTGGTGTCACAGTGTTCATCCACCACAGAAACACAACAATGGACCTGCTGCTAAAAGAATCCTTCAGCTGACGCTCTGTCTGGTGTGTGTGTGTGTGTTTGCAGGTGACTCCATGACCTACCACCACGGTCGTCCATTCTCCACTTACGACCACGACAACGACATCGCAGTCACCAACTGTGCCCTGTCCTATAAGGGAGCCTTCTGGTATAAAAACTGTCACCGCGTCAACCTGATGGGACGATATGGAGATAACAGTCATAGCAAGGTACAGTATCACTGCATCCAACAGAGCTCACTGTGCACTTATTGATTCTTTTCACCCTGTATGTGGAGAATCACAGAGAGGACATGATTCTTCTAGAAATCCTGTCCTTGTATATTGAAGAAAACAAGAAACAAGTTTACCTTTGTGTCAAGTTCTTTTCTCTTTTTTTTGGACCAAATTAGTTCTGTTAATGCATAATGGACTGAAATTTCCAAAATAATCTGGATTTTTTTTTAATTTTCAGCTCTTCAATATCAATAATGTTCTGTATACATCCGAATTGTACCACTTGCAAACAAACTGGTTAAAAAACTAAAAAAGGAATGAATATGTATGGAATGAAGACAAGAACTGATGTTAGTTAAAAACTATAAGTAAAAGTAGCAAACAAGATAAAAAAAAAATTACAGACTCAGGGCCCTAGTTTCTTAGACCGAGCGAAGTCTAAGCTCAGCGCAGCTTCGCCACGCCAACGGGGCGTGGACCAGGTCCATTTCGCAAGATTGGTGGGCCGCGCAGTCAGACTTAGACCAGCGTAAACCCTCCCCTCGTCCCTCCCACCGGCGCAAACGGCGAAGAGGGAGGAGACAGGGCGGGAGGGAGACAGGAGGAGGAGAGAAAGGCGTGGAGTGGGTTTGACACAGCCGAGTCAGATCTTCACCAATCAAATGAGCTCCTCTCCTCACCTTTAACTGCGCGGAGGGCGATGCGCGCTGCAAGTTTGTCATTTTATACTTGGACTGGACGGAGGAGACAGCGACGCCAGAGGCCGAACCTCTCCCCGGAGGAAACAGCTGTTTCCCCGGAGGTCCGAGCTCAGAGTGACCAATAATGAGTTCACTAATAATAATACAAATATCCTTAATCAGGTTTGATCTGATACACTGAGAACCCCTGCCCAATGTAAGAAACAACAACTAATAAACTAATAAAGAAACTCACATTTATTCAAACCCTGTAAGCAAGATGAGAGGTATAATCACAACATAAACAAACACCATGCGTAACGGATGAAATCAGCGTAAAGGACGCTCTCTCTCTCTCTCTCTCTCTCTCTCTCTCTGTCCGTCTCTTTTTTTCTCTTTTTTTTCTGTGATAGAGATGCTGAGTATACGGCTATATACTGACTATCTGATACCGAGGCTGTGGTGGACTAAGAGAGATGAAGATTTGTGTTTTGTATTTCATTACGGCTGCCTGATGCGCTAATGAATTAATAAGTAAATAAATAAATAAAGCGATCATCACAAGGGCAGAGTGGTATCTCAACACGGCAGCGACATGCAGTCATCCACCCTCAGTCCTGCTTTTGGGACATCCACAGCTGCTTTTCAGTGCCAGTTCGTCCCTGCTGTGTTAATTCAGGTGGAGTTTCCATTACGCTGCCGACAGCCTTTGATCTCTGCTTTGATCTGACGTCAGATGTGACGGGACAATCTATATAGATATAAATTCACGTGTTGATTCCATTAGTTGCATTAAATAGTGGTTATTGTGGCTATTTATTGCATTGAAATGTGCCTGGAACTGTGGACATCTGCCTGTGAGGTCTTGGTGACGTGTGTGCACTGCAGGTCAGTCAGTCAAACTTCCACTGCACCTGCTGCGCTTCGCCCTGCGCTGAGAGTAGACCTGGTTGGAGGTGGCGAGCTTTCAGCGCAACCTCGGCGAGACATTTTCGCACAAAACTTCCACTGCACCAAGCTGAATCTGTGACGCCTCCCCCTGCTGCGCGGCCACGCCTATCTCAGCGCAGCGCGATCTACAAATCCCCCAATCTGACTTTGCGCTAGGCTGCGCTGGTCGAAACTTGCATTAGACCGGCTGCACTACCTTGCGCCACCTGCGCTGCGCCAGCAAACTAGGGCCCTCAGTCTCTTTTCATGGCCAAACATAGGAAAGAGGGTTAAGGAGCCTCATACATCTACTCTCTTTGACTGAAACACATTAAAACAAGTGCCTACTCAGCACAATCATCATCATCCATCATATTAAATGAAGAGGCGAGGAGTCTCTTATTCAGTAATGAGACAAGTTACAAACTAAACTATGATGTACAGTACCTGCAGTTGTACTGTGTAACTACTGTATGTAGCCCACCAAAGGCAAACTGCACTATCTGCATTTTTCTTAAATTTTTTTTTTTTTTGATCAATCAAAAGTGTGGCATATTCTCTTCAATCTGGTAGAATTTGATATTGGTACTGCTAAAATTTCCAGAGTTATTGGGCTTTTTATTTTGCTGTCCATCCAAAAAAGCACAGTGAAACCAAGCCAAAGTGCAGTATCTGCAAAGAGTACTGTACTCCCTACATTCACTCTATAATTCAATTGGAGTAAAACCAAGGCAAAGTGCCATATCTGTAGCTAATACCAAGCCAAGGTGCAGTATCTGCCATAAAACTGTCAAAATTGGAACTACAAAATACATTTAATTCAGTCCACCTTTATCTAATCAATTATAGACTTGGTAGTTATTCATAATTAGATGCTTAAACCTGACAATGAAGAACAGAAAAAGCTGTTTTTCTCAGTTTGGCATTTTTACAGATACTGCACTTTGCCTTTGTAGGGCATGTTTGTTGTACAGAGTGTAGAAAGCAAGACGTTTAAGAACATGGTACGGATCACTGACTTCCCAGACTGATGTTTTTAACAGAGCTGCTGTAATATGAATCTGTGACGAGGAAGAAGGCTACTGACCTCTAATAAATGTGTCCCGTCTTCTCCAGGGTGTAAACTGGTTCCACTGGAAAGGCCACGAGCATTCCATCGAGTTCGCAGAGATGAAGATCAGGCCTTCCAACTTCAGAAACCTGGAGGGAAGAAGGAAACGGTCATAAACGCTCCAGAACGCCCCACCACCACCACCACCACCAACACTAACAACAACACTGCTACTACTCCGTCTGGACTCCCACACCCACCCACCCATCCACCCAGCAGCTACCAAAGCCACTGCCAAGAGCCCTGCTGCCTCCACACAAAAACCCTTCCCACCTCCCTCCCACTGTCTCAGAAATCAGCCTCAACTCCATAACTCGCCCCTTCTCCTCCTCCTCCCCTTGTGGAAATACTGCCAGTGCTGAAATCAATGTGCATGTTACAAACTGAAATTAAAAACCAAGCCCACACAGATTTAACTCACGCACCAAAGAGAGCAAAAACAAACTCCATCTCACCCGATTCTGACCCGTTCCTCTTGTGTTGTAACATTATGTGGGGAGGCGTGAGCGCAGCTCGGGCATTCTGTTGTGTACAGTAATTAATACAGTTCCCTATCTCACATCCAAGCCACTTTTTTTTTTTTTTGGGGGGGGGGGTATTCCAGAATGGACAAAGCTGTTTATAGTACAATGTGGTCTTGTTTTAGGTTCAGGGTGTCTTTGCTAAAAACTGATAAAACGCTGAAAATTCAGATGGATTATCACTTCATTCCTTGTACAGCGCTCTACATGTACGGTATGCATCTGATTTGAAACACTTGAAAAGGGATATTCCTCAGATGGCAACCACTCCCCCCCCCCCCCCGAGATGTCAGATATCTCCATCTAACTTGCCATTCGTTTGTCTTTGTGCAACATCACCTGTGTCAGTGTCACCTTACCCGCCCTCCCTGCCCCTCCCTGCCCCCCCAGGATCCCTTTAGTCTCCCTCGACACAAGCCAACATCTGAAACGATACAGATGGAAATGTAAAGAGAAAAAAAAAATATTCTATGTAAAAGTATTTCCCATGTCCACCTGGATGGCAATGTTTCCATTCATTACGCGAGAGCACCTGAATGCATCATTCTGCAGCCACAATGTTGTGTTTTTCAAAAAAAAAAAAATACCTGAAGAACAAAGAAAAGGGAAAAAAAGCTGATGTGTTTTGACTTCTCTTCTGAATCCAAGGCAGGACCTATTATTATTATTATTATTATTAATATTATTCACTCTATGATGACATGCGGTGATTATTACATAGTCTTTTCTTTCTTTTTGCAAAATGTGAATACAGTACATGCTGTATATGTGGAACAAGAGAATGTTTACGTGTTGTTAACACAAAAGATGTTGATGCTCGAAACGTAAAAAAAAAGAAAAAAAAGAAAAGGCAAAAAAAAAAAGGCCAATTCCAATTGATTTCCAGTTGACATAGTGTGGCCTCGATGCTTATGTTGATGAAAATAGTGTTTGAACAGGCCAAAACTAGAGAACTAGTTACTGTTTCTACCCCCCTGACCCCCCCTCCTGCCCCCACCCCCTGCTATGGCAGGATACTAAACTAAACCACTGACCTTCTAAAGAATGCCTGTGTAAATTAAGTTTGTTTTATTGTTTTGTTTGTTTATAACTGGGTGAACAACAGGTGTTTCTCTGTAAACTGTATTACAATAAACAGTTTGTTTAAAAGGAAGACGGTCGGTCGGTGTCTGTGATTGAGAGAAGCTGAGTCATTACTGTAGATCCACTTCTTCTATTGATAGACCTTCATTTTAAACCGACAGGTAGGATGTTCACAGAGGAATGCACTAAGAGGATTCAGACTCAACAAGTCTCCATTAATAACATCCAGACCACTTATGTAATAATATCCAATGACATCATCAGCCCTAAAATAAACATCTGTCACCATCTGCTGCCTGAGAGACACCATGATCATGGACCATGTTTAGCAAGTAAAGCAGGTCTATTCAAACAGTGGCCAAATGCAACCTCCAAGTGGCCCGGCCCAAGGTCCTGTTGTAAGAAATGCAGAAAAACCTGAACTACAGCCATCAGGAATTCCTACAGTAGACTGTGAATACTGTTTTTATTCTTCATGCACTTTGAGGTGTGCCTAGGTCAGCCTTTCTCAAAGTGGGTGCTGCGGCACACTGGGGTGCCGTCTGACTGCGTCAAGGGTGCCGTGAAAAAAATACCTCTTCTGACATTTCATAGAATACATTCTCTTTATATATGCAAAGGGGCCGTGTCCACCGTCTACTTTCCATTCAGATCCTATGGAGCTCGGAAAAAAGCTGTCGGACTTTCCTTTTTTTGTTGCGGCACTGAGAGCGCTCAGAGTTGAAATATATATTTATATATATACCAGCTGCGGAATGACTATCAGTACGACCAGGAGATCTCCCGGTCGGCCGCCCAGCCAACATACTCCAGCATACCATCGAGCAGGTTGCCCTGCGCGGTCATGCGGCCTTTATGACCAGCCTCAATGAGGGTAATGTAAGTCAATCATGTTCTCATGATAATCTTCAAGGTTTCCTTGAATTAATTAATATTAGCAGTCCAGCCATTATTTATACCACCTCTTGTCTTTTTACATCTCACTCATGGTTGCGATAGTGACGCAGACTCTCATCAATCCAGACTACTAGGCTAAATGATTTTTGTTTAGCCTCCTGTCTTTATCTAATTCTTTTTGTTCAGATATAACTGAATTTTCATGTCCAAACATATAAAATAACCAGCAATGTTTGTTCGTTCTTAAATTGTAGAATGGCGCAAAGCCTCATGGGAAATGGGAAACGCGCTAGAGAAAAGTCACTGAGAAAGTTATTAAACTAGCGGCTACGGCTAAAAATAGAAAAATAGAACTCACGGAAGCTAAACAGCAAAGCTTATCAGTCCTGCCCGTGTGTCACGTTATTTATAAGTTATATTAATTTAACAAGACAACACAGTCCGTGCTAAGTGGGCCGGTACGTCGGTACCGTTACTTCTGGATTTTAACCACTCGAGAGTCGGAACCTATGGGCACCGAAGCATGTTGGTGAGTAGGACAAGACCCGAAACCGTGGCGTTTGCAGCGCGCCGTCAGTAAGATCCATACGCAGAGCAGAGTAGGGAGGGGGAAATACCTGACTGGATGTAATGTTATGGTCAGCAGCGTTAATGCTTGAGTGGCACTAATTGCAGCTCTTTCACCCCATTCAGCATTTCTGTAGCCTACTTTAATACAAATCCATGATCTAACTGGTGCCCACTTCTGAAGGAAATAGCAAAATATAGCTACCCATATTTCTTATTTTTCTTATTCTTACGAGAAATTAATGGTTACCTAAAATGATCATCAGGTTGAGGTGTAAAAACTCTTTTTTTTTGTTTTTTTGTTTTAGTTTTTTTTTTTGCTATAATAATAATAGGCTAATACATTTTATTTGTAAGCACTTTTACAAATGCTCAAAGACACTTTTAAAAATCATAAAATAGAGAAGAGTAGAGAATACTTTATTCATCCCCAGGAGGGAAATTCAAATTAAAGTCAGAATGAAATGAAATTAAAAAAAAGAAATAAAACAGTATACAAAATTATACATTAAAAGCTCAATGTATGGGTGTGTGTGTGTGTGTGTGTGTGTGTGTGTGTGTGTGTGTGTGTGTGTGTGTGTGTGTGTGTGTGTGTGTGTGTGTGTGTGTGTGTGTGTGTGTGTGTGTGTGAATGATATGATAGCTATAGGATATGAAAATATGGATCTATAAAGAGTAGCCTATAGTAGTAAAAGGTGCTGATATGAAATCGAGGAGTGAGGAAGCTAAAAACCTCACCTTGGTTATTGGTTTTTCTTGTGTTGTTTCGTTTTTTTTCGTTGGGTTGTTTTATTGAAGTTTTTGCTTTTATTGTAGGCTATTCTACCTAATTCTGTCGGACCCCAGGAAGAATAGTGGTTTTGCTGCAGCTAATGGTGAGCTTAATAAACTAAACAAAACATAACAAAACAAATCAGAGTTAGAGTTAATAGCAGCACATAAGCTATAGGCTAATAAAGCAGATTCTGTCTGAACTCGTACACAGTTACCTCGGGGACCGGACATAGTTGATCCGGACCGCTGCCGTCACTTTCCAGACTGTTTCCTGATTCTCCTGGTGGGAGTGGCCGCTGCTCTCGGCACAGGGAGGGGCGTGCGCGCGCGTGTGTGTGTGTGTGTGTGTGTGTGTGTTTGTGTATGTGTGTGTGTTTGATCGGAGCTGCTGCTGGCTTTCCTGGTTCCGCCTCGGACTCTTTTCTCCTCCAGATGAGGAGAACGCGGCCCTACGTGGACGCGCGCCGGTGAAAACGAAGCGGACCCTGGATCTGGATCTGCTCAGGCGATGAGGACTTTCTCCTGGAAGATCATCAAATTACTCGCCGTCTCGGCCGCGCTCGTCCTGTCCGCTCATATCTTTGTGAACACACCGGGTAAACACCTTCCCACGCCCTGTCCCCTTCCGGAGGAGGAGTACAGGGTCATATCCCCTGAGACATACCGGTATGTCCTCAACCAGCCCTCTGCATGTAGGGGGAGAAGCCCCTTCCTGGTCTTCATGGTCCCGGTTGCTCCTCAGGAGGCTGCAGCCAGGGAAACCATCAGGAGAACATGGGGTGCGCCAAGTCAGGACACCTTAACTCTCTTCTACATGGGACTGCCACAGGTAAGAGAGAGCTTCTATATCTTCACCCTCCAAACACTAACCCCCAGAGGAGAACCCCTAAAAATAGGTTTTTAACACTTGCTTTGTAACTTTAATGATTTATTAATATTTGTTTTGTAACTTTGGTGATCCTTTATATGTGTGATGTTGGTTGTTTATGCATTTGTATCCACTCTGGATCATATACACCGTTGTTTCCTTTTTTTTCTCTCATGATTATGAAATATTTGATTACTATTTCACTGATGAAAAAGACTTTTTGACTACAAATGGGTTCCCACTGATTATATTTGTGTTTTTCTGGGCCCAATTGTTTAATTATAAGTGTATGATGTTTTCTATATTTAAAAGATTTTCTATATTTAAAAACTGTATATTTAAAACTATATTAAAAGTGTATATTTAAATACTGTAAGCTGAAGGATGTGCCCCTTACCTTCAGGCTCGCCCCTCCTCACCTAATTGGACCTCACACCCATACACCTGTGACCCTATATATGGGTGTGAGCGTTCCTTTGTTCTGTTGGCACCTGAAGAAGACCACACATGGTCGAAAACGTTTGTGCAAGTGCTAAATAAATCACTGTGACCTCACTGTGCGGGCAACCCTCTCTTTTACTACCACAGGTAGGGGACATGTCCAGCGTCCAGGACAAGCTGCAGGATGAGAGCAAGAAGCATGGGGACATCATCCAGATGAACTTCCAGGACAGCTACAAGAACCTGACCATCAAGACGGTGATGATGATGAACTGGGTGGGGACCCACTGCCCAACCGCCTCCTACGTCATGAAGGTGGACGCCGACATCTTCGTCAACGTGTTCTACCTGGTCAGGTGGCTGGGGACATGTCCACGGCAGGGCTTCATCACGGGGTCGGTGATCAGGGACGGCCGTCCGAGGAGGGACGGCAACAGCAAGTGGTATATATCAGAGGAACAGTACCCCGAAGACAGCTTCCCCCCGTACGTGTCCGGGGCTGGCTACGTCCTCTCCGCAGACCTGGCCAGCAGGATCTCCTGGGCGTCCAGGTTCGTCCGGGCGATCCCTCTGGAGGACGTGTACGTGGGGTTGTGTCTGCGCGTGCTGGGCGTCCGGCCTGCGTATTCCCTCGGCCTGCTGGGCCTCAGGAACCTGTTTGAGGTCAGGGACTTGGAGTACGACAGGTGCAGCTTCGCCAAACTCATCATCGTCAACGGGTTCAAGCCGCCGAAGCTGCAGCGGGCCTGGCGGGATTTCTCTGAAGGCCACACCAGCTGCTGACTGAGAAGTTTCACCAAGTTGCTTCACGGCTGAGAGCGAATGAATGGACAAAAACAAAGGAATAACTATAGCCTTCTGTAAAGGAAGAAAGCCATTACACACACACACACACACACAGTCACGGGGAGGAGGTGTTCAGGTAAAAGGGGAATGAGATGACAGGTTTACTTGCAAACAGATGAAACTATCAGAGTATATTCTAGGCCTACTACCTGCTCTTTAAAGGGACATTGTGTAACTTCTCCTGTTATCTATTCACGGAAATCGATTATTTCGTTCAAAAGTATGTTTTTCATTACTTTTCATTCATTATTTACGTTCAGTAGCAGCGTGACGGTAGGAAACCACGGAAACTCAGCGGAGACACCGGAGCTGTCGGCTCAGGTCGAGGTGGCGTCTGTGAAAAGTCACCGCGGTAACGCAGTGAGGAGGAATGGAGCGTTACACTGATGCTGCATTCACAGCAGTCCGGCAGACGGCCGTCGCTAACAAACCGGATGTCATTTTAGTCACAGAAGTCCAGAGAAAGCCGGTAAAACGTGGGTCAGGTAAACAATACGACATCGCCATGACAACATATTGTCACGTGTATTGTTTTATTGTTTATGCCGTTACGTGCAGCGGCTGTTGTCCGTCTGCCGTCTGCCCAATTTCAGGTGAATGCAGCATGAAAAATATGATTGAGTTGCTTGCGATATACAACCGCAGCGCTAGATGGCAGTAATTCCTACACAATGTACCTTTAATGAAACCACAGACATGTGCGGTCTCCCTAAAGGCCACGAGCCAAAGAAGTTTGAACCAGTGGTTTAATCAATCCTCAAGAAGCTGTGCCAATGATCAGCTGATTTGCGTCTCTTTTTGTTTTTTTTTGTTTTTTTTTACAATTTTACCACTGACATTTAAAAAGCCAAATCTTTATATAAATGTGACAGGCAACAGTTCATCAATAATTTGCACTTTAGAAGAATGGTGAACGTTCTGTCTCATAGTGTGTCATAGGAAAAGCTGCTGGGTTTGATGTTATGTGAATAGTTGCAGGTAAAGTTTCTGTTGATCAAGGAAATCAACTAATTATCCAGCTTTATCTAAAAGAATGTATAGGTCTGAAATTATTATTCATCGTTTAGTTGATTAGCAAAAAACGTAATCGGCAACACATTTAAAGAGTTATCGATCATCATAAAATGCATATCTGACATTTTATGGACGAAACAGTCAAGCAAAACAATTGAGAATTCATTCAGCAGAGAACAAGTACAGGGTGAGGTCTTCACAGTCTTCAGGTTATAATCACATCACTACATCAGACCAGATAGCCTTTAACTCAAAACACCAAACTCTTCTCCAGTGCCTGTTTTATTCAACAGTGTTGGATTTCACTGGTTGTGAAAGGTGCTGCAGAAAGGAATGTTATTATTATGATTACTTGCATTTAGGTGATGCAGCCTGAAGCCATGTAGAATGACCAAAATGACTGAAGATAAGGTTTTTGGCTGTAATTGAAAATGAAGGTAACAGTCTGTTGAATGGATTTTGGCCTGACCGCAGAGGAGACAACACTTTAGCCTTATGCACCAATGTGCTTTAATTCTTTTTCCAAAATGCTGAAAAAATATAGTAATGCTGGTGTGAATATGATATAATATATAATGTATCCTCAGACATTGTAATATAAACCAAAGACTATTATAAATAGAGCCAAGTTTGTACCTCATGCGTTTTATGTACAGTTGGTTTCCACAGGTTAAACATTATTATGTTAGAACATAAAGATTCGATATTGCAGTTAGAGCTTCATGTTATAGATGTGCAATATAAGCTTATAAAATAACCTGCAGCTTAGCTTTGTTAGGTTGTGTGATAAGAGAAAGTGCCTATTCATGTCTAGTATGCGTTGTAGTTACAGCTGAGAACCAGCTGGTGGCAGCATGTGTCAGCAGCTGACATGTATGTTACACTTGACCTTCTGACAGTGATGCTTATAATTACAGGTGAGGGAAAAACAGCTTGTTCCGTTATAGACGGACACTGATTATGAAACACTGTGCACCACCACGATGCCTCATAGAGCTTTACCTCATCTCTGGATATCAGGCTCTGTATTTCTACTGCATATTAATGTGGAAATGTATGACAACCGGCATTAAAAATGTTCTCATGATATTTTATCAATCGGAAATCATTACTGCTGTTATTGATCAGGGGTTGTCACTGCAGCTCAGTAAATGCAAATGATCTTACCATGAGATTGAAGAAGGTTGAAAAAACTAAACTAGTAAACAGTTAGAGCAGATGTGGAATGTTGGATATGAAATATGCAATGATGCAAATAATATCAGGGGTCTCTGAGCTTTTTTTTTTAGCCTGTAGAGCTGCTTTGACCAAATAAAGGTGATGAGAGATCGTCATGTCTGGTTGTATTTTATTCACATTCTTATTTCAAACTGATCTCAAAAACAAATCAGATCATTTAACGAGTGATGACAACATCCAGAATTCAGCTTTTTGTACCAAACTCATGTGAATGTCACATCAGACGAGACTGTGAGTCATGGTTCAGTCAGAGCTCAGCACAGACATGATAACCACACTGAAGAAGCTCCTCAGTCAGTCATCAGCGACGGATGACAGATGTCGGATTAAACAGGAACTTAAAATACAGAATTCACTACAGTTCATTTTCTAAAATTTACACAAACATGGGTGAAAAAAACTTTCTGTATCCATAGCAACATATGTCCAGTTTGTTGGGGAAGTTAAGTTTATATCTGTTCTGTTATGAAGAGTAGTAGATGTAAAGATTTTGGCTAAAGCCTTGACAGTGAGGCTTGAACTAATCATCATAATAGGTTTATTGAAGAAAGTAGTTCCTTTAATAATAATTATTCAGCATTTAGCATATCTGGCTTGATATTGATTGGGTTGAATGGCCCTTCCTATTCATATTATGGCAAGATTGTGAAGTCAGTGCTTTGCCAGTCTCCCTGTTATTTTAAATTAATTGTTGCTCAGATTCTCCATTAGACCATGGAAATTGCAAATGAGGCCCCTTGGGCCCCCTTTTGTATCTGTTGGCTTTTAAGGCCCAGCCGAGCTTAATATAGCTCCCTTCAGAGGGGCTATACTGTTCAAGACAAGACAGCAGGCTACATCAAATCTGTTGCGCTCTCTTGCCCTTAGTGAGAAAAATGATACTATCCCATGTTTGTAACAAAATACTACAATAACAGTTTTCCCCTGTCTTGAAAAGCTGGTCAGGATTAATGTTAAACCAGTCATTATGTGCAATAAAGATATACTGTAGGTGGGAAATCCCACTGTTTCCTTAGGTAGTATTAACATGTGATTTTATATTCATTTCAATTCAAATCAAATGGCTTTGTTGGCATGACATACATTGTACATATTGCCAAGGCAAGCGTTTGGAATTTTAAAAAAATCATATGACACAATGTTTACAGATTTCATTTGGCCACACAGAGAGGCAAAGCACTTGGGGATGAGTAAATCCAGAAACATGTATTAATAAGGAGCCTGATGATGTAATAGCCTACTGGCCATGTTGCAAAGTCTACAAATAGCCCCTATAAAAAAAAAAGACCTGTTGCACATCAACAGCAACAGATTGGATGATGTGACCTATTGAGAGCAGACGGTGAAAGCATTAGATGCAGCCTGCTGCTTGATGACTGCAGTGGGGCCGGTGCTGGTGAGTGGGCTGCTTCATGATTCAGCAGTGAGGCTGAGCGTCAGCAGATGGCAGTTACTGCTGCATTTATCCACAGAGGGAGAAGGTGGGTAATGTATTCTCCTGTGGTACCAGAGTCAGAAGATTAGGTGGAAGATTGTGGTGATCCTGACAAGTGGCATTCGTTTATGTTGTTGTCACGAGTAGTGAGATGATGTCGAGTTATTTTTATCCTAACTGTGTTTAATCTTCTACCTTTTTTTTTATACCTGCTTCTATGATACATATCCTCTTTGTTTTCAAGTGTAACTTTGAGGTTCTTGCAGGTCAGTGTTGTACTTTCTAAGTTTACTATAAGGACTGTAACTCTTCACTGAGGCGCACACACTGTCCCCGTCACCGTGGAGAACAGGTCGACCCTCCTGGCTGCCATTTGAGAATTCACCCTCTGGCTCTGGTCCCTCCTGTTCAGAGCTTCCTGTCTTCAGACCAGGGGAGTTCCTTAAACTTTGCACAGCCTCATTCCCTTTTCACACACCATGACATCACAATAAGGTCTAATTGCTAAGGACTTTCACACTTCTTGCATGGCAATAAAGTTTTGTTTGTTAAAACTGAGTCTTTCCTGATTGTTCAGGTTGGACATGGTCTTTTATTTTTTTAAATCTTTTTTTTCAAGCACTTTTTCTTTTTTTATTTATAGATAATTTTCATTTTTTAGTAAAATTACATAGATAGAATATTCCCAAAAATATCACCCATCTTTAAAAAATGTAACCAAGCGGAGGTAAATCTACTTCACAGTTACACACTATGCCCCAAACTAGAAAATTTCTGGACAGCAGTGTTTTCATTTTTCTCATAGGTCTTCAAGACTACATTACGACCAGACCCACTCTTGGTTATACAGTACTAGGGACATCAGGGAGCACTGGGAACCTACAGAATATGCAGCACCCCCTTCTATCCTATGGTCTCCTCTGTGGGAAAAAAAACTTGTTCTCCTCCATTGGAAAAAAAACCGGAGACACCTATACTTTCAAAGCATGGTTAACGGCACTGACTGATACATTACACCTTGAAAGGATTCGTTATTCTCTTAGTGGTAGGTTGGAAGACTTCAAAAGGATGTGGCAACCGATTATTTCTTTCTTGAAACAGGATGTAGGACAACCTGAGTAGGACTGGGTGGGCGGGACGGGTTGGGTCAGGGAGGGAGTTATTATTTATTTATTTTATTTTAATAGATGTATTTATTTAATTATTTTTCTATTTTTTTTTCTATTTTTTTCTCCCATCTATTGTTTTTCATTTATTTACTTATTTGTAGGACACCTTTGTTACTTATATTTCAAAATAATGAAGCATTGCATAAACCAAAGATGGATGTATTTTGGATATACTGTCTGCTTGAAACAGATCATTTTCATCTTTTAGTACAAAAGGTAACACGTACACATCTATAGTATAGTATATCCTACAGACAAAATATCATACACCACACATGTAAACAGTCTCACTCATTGGCCAAATAAACATCCCATTTCTGCCATCGTTTTTCACACAGATCTTTTTGGAGTCAGATTGAATAAACTAGCACTTTTTCTTTGAAATTGCTGCCAGGTATATATAAATCACACTGACACATCATCAGTCCTGGCTAACAGCAGTCTGTTTACAGATTGCAGCTGAAAAAGTGCAATATCATTCATCTGAACTGATTTAGACTCTGGTATCTCGGAGAAAATAGCAGAATCTTGTACTGGCTGTATGTGTTGTTTCTATCCTTTATCTGAGACAAGCCAAATATGTGCATTAACAACAATAGCAAAATCAAATAGCAGAGCATTTTACAACATTTCCATTACCTTAAGTTTAGAAAAGAGGAAATGAATTTGGGCATACAAATGGAACATTTTCGAGTCTTGTCGATGAGTCTGAGGGTGACAATAATTTGACTGACAGCCGTAAAAGACAAGAGGTCAAAAGCTTAAAAGAAAGTGTCTAAACAACTGCATTAAACAATGTTAAATGTGTAT
This sequence comes from Trachurus trachurus, assembly GCF_905171665.1. Taxonomy (NCBI): domain Eukaryota; kingdom Metazoa; phylum Chordata; class Actinopteri; order Carangiformes; family Carangidae; genus Trachurus; species Trachurus trachurus. Next base: position 32,202,013 of record NC_139895.1, read on the forward strand.
GATTGTGCAATGTTACCATGCAATACACAAAAAAAGCTACATCATGCTCAGGAGCTCTGCATGTTGTATTTCCTGTACATCCTGAAGTGATATGAACCTCCAGCTCAGCAGCTTAAATTAGCCTCTATTGTCATGTTCCTTTTCTCATTTCACCATGTAAAGCTCTCCTCCATTCTCCACAGTGTCCATTTGTCTTTTATTTGTGTGCCTTCTGTTCCAGTCTATTCATTTCCCACACTGACTGAGTGGGAGTTTTTTTTTTCTGTGCCAGAGCTCCACATTGTTGAAAACACTCCCACCTCTGTGCTGTGCTTCATCTAGATACTTCTGATCAGCACAAACAGCTATCAGAAGAGACTGTACTTCATTTCAAATGCTCATTATACACTAATGTTTGCACTATTACAAAGACAGAATGCTGTTATTGTGAGTTCACTCCTTAAGTGGAAGCCTAGATGGCTTCTGAGGGGGGCTCAGAAAAAGCCATATGAATAAATGAATACAGAAACATCCGTCTGCTTTTACATATAAATTCAATTTGTGACTCCAGTCATGTTTTTATCATAATTTTGAAATATAGATGATTTAACTAATACATATTGAAAATTGCATGTCATTTTTTGTTATTTATAGATTATTCATTATGTTATCATTTGGTCTTTTAATAATTATTTTTCTATTGCATCTCAAATATATGGAAGAGGATTAGGGCCACTTAAAAAAAGTAAGAAAAAAAAAGCGACTACTGACTTTTTTTTCTCAGAGTACTGAGTTTAAAGTCAAGTTCTCAGAAAAAAGTCAGAATTCTGACTTTAACATTTTGGCAAATTCACCTATTGCCATAATCCCAATAGTCATAGGTCCATTACCTTTAATGCAGTAGCTACATGTTGTTATGAGATCCGTGGAGCTGAGACACGAGCTGCTCAGGAGGTGAACGGTACAGGTCCCCTGTCCCTCATCAAACTCATCAAATACACAATCCAACAACTCCAAAACACTCTTGTGGACAAGTTGTGACCTGCACATTCACCACGCTATGAAATAGTATGTAACATTATGACAAATGGAGCAAATACTCAGAACTACTTTCTTGAGAAAACGGGAGTAGCTGCACTAAATGTGCACTTTTGAAATCGCTCCGCCCAGCAGCCATGTCTGAAATGTAGTTCCTGCTGCCTTTGCCTCAAAAACAACTCTGTCTCGTAATGTTACATTATTATTTCATAGCGTGGTGAATGTTCAGGTCACAACTTGTCCATGAGAGTGTTTTGGAGTTGTTGGATTGTGTATTTGATGACTTTTGAGGGACAGGCGAGTCGACCTGTACCATTCACCTCCATTGTATTCACTGAGCAGCTTGCATCTCTGCCCTGCTGATCTCAAAACAACCTGCACTGATAATTAAAGATAATGAACCTATGACCATAGGGATGTGGTTCCCAACCTTGTTTGGCTTGTTTTGACATCACAGATTACTGGCGACCCCCAATCAAGATGCGCCAGCTCAGATATTTTTATATGCTGCATTTTGTTTGAAATTGATTTATATTAGAAAATGTATAGAATACAGTTGTTTAAGAGTGTGTGTGGTGTTTTTAATCATAATTTTTAAAAGAAAAGTAAGTAATTAAAAAAATATATTTTTAACAGTATTTTGTTTTTATTTATTTTTTTATCAATAGACATTTCAGGCGACCCCATGTGTGGTCCTGACCCCAAGGTTGAAAAACACTGGATTATGGCAATAAATTGAAAACGTTGAAAAATCCCTATATAGTCAGAATTATGAGGAAAAAGTCGGATTTCTGAGTTTAAAGTCAGAAGTCAATGTTTTATTTACATTTCTACGACACTTGTGATCCTCCATACACCTTGAACGCGAGGCACCAGCTTTGACCAGCTGCTGCTGCCGCCGCCGCCGCCGCCGCTCAGCCCCCCGCGGCCCCCTTCTCCTCCTCGTGGGTGGAGTTTAACTCACCGACGAGCTCGTGAAGCTGGTTTCTAAGACAACCCATAAAACATGCATTTGCATTTGCGAGGCTTGTTTCAATCACCACCACTGCCGCGCCACCACCGCTGCCACCACATCCACAGACACACACAGACACACAGAGACACACAGACACAGCGAGCTGCAGGAAACTCAACGCAGCGCCGTTTGCAGCGAGACGCGACGAGAGTGTTGAAACGCACACACAGGACTTCCTTCCACACAACAACAACAAACTGGAGCGGATCTATGATGAGTGACACTTCATCAAGAATCTCAAAGTGAGCTGTCTGTTTGCCCACAGCGACGCTGGGACTGAACCTATGTAAGTAGACTGTTGTTGGTCTTTGTGATCCTCTGTGTGTGTCAGTTTAAAGCTGAAGGTAAATGTCTTTAAATCATCAATATGCTTCAATAATCACTACTTACTTAATTAATTAGTGATCTAGATAGCTAACAGAGTCATACATATTACAGAAGGCAGGGTGAGTTTATTGTGAGTCATTGCAGTGGTTCTCAACCCAACCCACACTTGAAGGGGTCTCAGTCCTGATGGGTTCTGATCTGGTTCCGTTCTGAGATCTCAGGTCTAGTGGATTCCTCATCAGATCATTCAGTGTCACAGTCTGTGGATCATAAGAAAGTGAGGAGGTAGGCTACAGTCTGAGGAAAATAAGAATAACTTTATCTACAGTGAAAATGTATAAATAAGAGCTGAGTAAAACCAGGAGGTGTGGTCTTCAACGCAATCAGTGGCCAGGGTGTGTGTGTGTGTGTGTGAGAGTGATGTATGAAGTAGAAAACAAGTTGACAATATGAACACAAGCAGAGAGGGGAAAACACTGGGTCCATGAGCTTCCAGCTAAAGATGATGTAGAGCAGGACTTTGTCCTCAGGGTACCAAAAGAATGAACTACCTAGAAACTAAAGCGTAAAGCGAGCATTTAGGTAATATTCTCTGTTTTTTTTTTTTACCTTTCTCTGATGCTCAGGCAGCAGCAAAGGAACAAAGAGACTGATGCCGTACACAGATATAGAATAATTCACACTGGCAGACTGGTCTGAAGTTCCAAAGTCAATGAAACAAAAGCAAAACATAACACTTGTGGGTTATTTGATCATGATATCAGAGGGAGGGCTCGCCTACTGTTACAGTTTACCTTCAGATAAGGTTAAGTGCCATTAAAAAATGGGAGGGATTTAATTGGCTTTAATGTGTTATCAGAATAAATATTTAATCTTACATTATATCTACATACGTTCCACTGGCATCTGCAGTGACGGTGGAGCTGCTCACTCTGAGCTTCACTCACCTGTTGGTGATGTCCAGGAGGCTGCTGGTCTACAATCTATGGAGGAAACCAAGCAACAGGGGAAATGAAAGAAGACAGCATGACAAAAAATAAATTAGAGAACCACACCATCAGCTCAGCAGAATGTCAGCTCAGGTTAAGTCACTGTTATTTTTATAGTTCCAAATAAAAACAGAAATGATCACTTTTCATATAGAGCAGGTTCCAAATTCCCTTTAAACAGGTAGAAGGCTTGAAAAGCGTGAGTGAGGGTGATTATAATAGGACATAGTTACAATAATAATAGGCAGCTACTGACTTCTAAATATTGTAAATATAAAGTGATGTCCTTTGTGTCACAAAACACGTTTAGTTTCACTACTTCTCTTGTTAAAATGAAACGATTCTAAATGTACTGTCCACTAACAGATCTGATCTGTGGCTCTACTGAGTGTTTAGTTGTGGAGGGATTCAGAACCGGAGTCAGATTTGAACCGAAAGCTCTCAAGCCCCAGAATAAGAGACAGAGGATTTGGAAAATGTGTTCACTTTGCTTCTTAAACCTGTCGTGAGGGTTTTATGTTGGGAACCACTGTGTTAAAGAGCTAACTAATTCAATACAGTAGAGCAGGTGAAAGCTATCTCACAACCCAGTGTCTTTTCCAAAGCATTAACTCTGTCCACATTAACACTGTCTAAATGTCTGCCATGCTAGTTTGCAGTGTTGCTTGCTCCACAGTGGGTGTGTTGTTCTGTGTCTGTGTGTTTATCTGCTGTCGCATGTATGTGGTTCCTCCTCAGTGTCTGCACAGAGACCTGTTGCGTTTGTCCCATCACCCACAGGATGCACATGAATAGCTTATTAAACCAATGGAGTAAGTACTGAGAGATTCACATACTTTTTTTTTCATCTCTTCCTCATAGTGTTTACAGTAGGCTACTTTGTAAATGCAGATGTTTCCTACGACGGAGTATTAGGGCCACATTGACAAATAAAAAAATCACAAACTTGGTAAATTAACGACTTTATTCTCGTAGTGTTATGACTTTTCTCGTAGGAAATGTACGACTTTATTCTCGTAAATTTACGACTTCATTCTTGTAATGTTATGACTTTTTTCTCGTAGGAAATGTACGACTTTATTCTCGTAAATTTACGACTTTATTCTCGTAGTGTTATGACTTTTCTCGTAGGAAATGTACGACTTTATTCTCGTAAATTTACGACTTTTTTCTCGTAGGAAATGTACAACTTTATTCTCATAAATTTACGACTTCATTCTTGTAATGTTATGACTTTTTTCTCGTAGGAAATGTACGACTTTATTCTCGTAAATTTACGACTTTATTCTCGTAGTGTTATGACTTTTCTCGTAGGAAATGTACGACTTTATTCTCGTAAATTTACGACTTTTTTCTCGTAGGAAATGTACAACTTTATTCTCGTAAATTTACGACTTTATTCTCGTAATGTTATGACTTTTTTCCCGTAGGAAATGTACGACTTTATTCTCATAAATGTACGACTTTATTCTTTATTCTTGTAAATGTATGACTTTATTCTGTGTTTTCTTTTTTTTTCTCAATGTAGCCCTAATACTCCGTCGTAATTTCCTGACAGCAGAAGTGATTTGAATGATTTGTCTGTTTGTGGACTGACACATAACTCCACTGAGAAACCACAGCTTGTTTTGTCAGTTGACCTGATGTATACATGTGTGCAGTGCTGCGCTGCTTTCCCGTCCATGTCTTAATATCCTTCACAACAATAACGTGTCCGATCTCCTCACAATGCTGCGTTTCAGTTCCTCTGTAGACTTGACTTTCTTCAGATTCAAACGCTCACACTTTCTCTTCACCTCTCTGTCTCTGTTTCTTCTCGTCCCCTCCCGGCTCGTTATAGGCTGCCAGGTAACAGGCAGCAGCAGATTACTGGCAGAATACAGTCAGCCATATGCCGAGCGTGACAGGAAATGTGCGAGGGCGACATGCAACAGGGGCCCTGGGGTTGGGTGTCAGGGTTAGCTCCACTAACTAACTGAAACTGGCACTTTAGAGGTGTCACAGTAGAAACTGAATCTGACAAACGAGCTGAATACTATTTATTTTCTTTCATTCCCCAAGTTATTGTCTCATCAATATATTTTTACACTTTGGATGATTCACTTTTTTAAGGCAAAAACTTTTTTTTCTCGTGCACTTATCAATTTTGAGATTTTGGGACATTTTCATTTGTCTTCTTTCATACTAGAGGAAAGAAATGGTAGAAAATCCACATTGAGGTTTTTATTTTACTTCATTTTGTCTTCTATCGTCAGTAGATTTCTCCTAAATTCACCAAAAGTTAACAGCTACTGTGACATACTGTGCTGTGCCTGTTGTCTGACCCATGTCATGTCAGGTATCATTGTAAAGCTCTCTCTCTCCTGAACAATGATGTAGGCTCCAAAAATTGCAATTTCTCACGTATCAACAACAACTCATAAAAGTACGATTGACAATTTATGGAATTTTACAGTACAAGTCTTTAAAGGCCGTTTTCTCAAATGAGTTTTTCAGCAGCACTTACAGACACCAAACCTTCCAGTTACTATATTCCTATATATTCTGAAGGTTTCTACAGAGGGGTTTGTTGATATATCATTCAAAGCCTGATTTATACAACATTTTATCCCTAAAAACTTGATTTTTCGATTTTTTAGGGCTGGTGACAGTATTTTCTCATTTACAGAGTGATAAAAAGAGATATCCACAATCCCCTTGGTAAAAACCTCTGACCTTATTATGTCAACAAAATAAAACAAGAGTTTTGAAAGTAGCTTTATCCATTGTTCAGATTTCTGTTCTGGAAATGTATGCAAATTATCACATATTTAATTTAATTCGTTTACATATTTAAACATTTGGCAAAAAATAATTGTCTTAATGTAAGTAATTTCAGTTTAATGGTGATTACTGTTAGTTAAAATGTTTACCCTATTTACCTGTAGTGTCTAACCTAAGTGTATTCATATGATACTATTTCATAATCATCTAATGAACACTTTGGGCTCCAAAATGTGAAATAGAGGCAATAGATGAGAGCAGTTCTCTCTCTCTCTGAACTGCAGGGATTGTTCCTTCTCACTGTGTAATACAGCCAGGGATCATATTCTGCTGATGGCAGTCCAACACAAACACCCACATATGACATTGATCTCAAGAAGCACATGTAAACGGAGGACTGTCTTTTGGTGACCTCTGCCTTATGTGTCTATGATGTAAAATACTAAGTAATGTAAATAACCTGAAAATGCTCTTGCATTGTAACAAGCTCTGGCTCAAGGTCTAATTTACCAACTCTTTATTTACCGTCAGTGTTACTGTACACAGCACATGCCTGGGAGGCTTGGTTACTTAGCTACAGGGCTCTGTGGCTGTGTAGGCTGCAGCAGGCCTCTGAAAACAGTTTTTAGCGAGCCATCTGTGTCGTCTATCTCTGCCCCTCATCGAGGACTGGGGAATATTGGATCCTTTAAAAAGAAAAAAAAACGACAGAAGTTTGGAAGTCATTTTAATTTTAGCTTCTATAATTTTGGTCTCTACCTTTAAGTCTGTGCATTCCTCTTCAGGTTGGTAATGTTACTTCAGGCAGAACAACATGGGTGTGAAGGTCTGAGCTCACAGAGTTCTGACAGGTTTACAGCACGGTCAGGTTTCATGAGCAGAGCTTTATAGAAGAATCACACAGTGTGACTGGAACCAATCCAGTGTCAGAATACAACACAACACTTAACACACAGTTACAGCACATGACTTTACATGGATTAGCTGCACAGGTGTATTTAACAGCTGTCATCCCATTAACTATTTTGTTTTTCATTTATCTAAGAAAACAATGCCACGTGCAATCAAATAACCAACAGACAATCCGCCCCCCTCTCACACACACCTGAGGCTGCGCTCTGGCTATCAACAGGCTCAGGTTACTCTGGCTTTTCTTCTCCAGCTGAAACCTTGTTCAGGCCAATGTACTGTAATAAGCAACAACAGCAGAGCCAAGAATTTTATGTTTAATGTGTAATGTTTACAACTATCCAATCAATCTGAATTTACAGGGAACATAAGACAATAAGAAAAATTAGTAGACTTTTCCTTTGAAAATCTACATCACCTTACAAACTATGCAATTGAATCCATTTTGGAAGGTTACCTTTATTTTGAAATCAGTCCTTACACGCTCTTACAAAACAATGCTGGGGATAGCTCCACTGTACCTATTTTTTTAAGTGCAGCATATACACAATCATCGATCTAATAGATCTAATATATATTATATGTCTTGTTGCTACATGGTGCACTTTTGCCCAAGACGAATTTCCCCTTTTGGGGACAATAAAGTTTATCTAATCTAATCTAATAGATCTAATAGATCTAATAGATCCATAACGAAGTGGAGGCTTGACCACAGTGGTTAAATGTTACTAAGGTGGGAGATTTTGAAATCTTGTTTAGTCAAAAAAAAAACATTATTCTAAAAAACAGGAAAAATATTACTCTGAAAAACAGGAAAGTAAATTACTCAACAACAAAAAAAGACTCTGAAAAAACGCTTTTTTTTATTATGAACTGAAGCAGTGCTCCATGAAGCACAAACACCTCTTATTGAGTGTTGACTTGTCCATACTTTGAGTTTTAAACTGAGTCTGGGTTAAGTTAAATATCCTCATTTTACCTATGTAGAAGGGAGTTAGGAGAAAGGGAGATGTGGAGATGCAATAGAGATATATTACAGTGTTTGCACATTGAGTTTGACCTCCAGCGCTGTGTCTGCAGCCCACTCGTCCATCCCTACAAGCGACATGTTGTTTTCAAGCAGGAATTTTCTAAGCCGAAAGAAATTTAGAGCCAATTCTCTGCCAATGTTTCCACAGTGTTTGGACGGTGCAGTCAGTGGCATTCTGTTGTGGGTTTAGATTTGCACTGTTTGTTTGGATGCCATGCATTGACTCTCCAGTTCCCAGATGGCCATGCACGCATTTGGAAACAAAGAAATCGCAATGATTTACGTTGCCTGTTTTAAAAAAAATGGGCACATGGCACCATCGCCAAGGCTGCTGATGGGTTTAAGACCGTCAGTGTTTCCAAACGTGTGCAAAAAAAGCTGCTGCTGAGGTCATTTTTGGATACTTTTTCAAATGTTTCTGCCTGTGGGCTGGAAACAGCCAGAGTCAAAAGCATATTATTTTTGGGTTTTTCTGTACAAACATCCATCCATGCAATATCTCAGCAACACCTCAATAAAATGTTGCTCAAGGCTTCACGTGGCAATATGACAAGATTTCACACAAATGGATCATATTCTGTATGACTCTGGGCAAACAGAGATGAGACTGTGTTTATAGTGATCCAAATGAGCAGCAAAAAGGAAGAACATGTAACATAACCCCCTCCTTTTCCTCACCACCAACCTACGACTACCCTTTTTTAAATTCCCGAGACAATAGAACCCCACTCCCGGGAATCCTGGGAAATCACGAAAAAAAGAGGAGGATGCATTATACTGCTTTTAGGTTTACTACATGCTTATATATATTAATAAATTAAACTGAATTTACATTTCTTCACATAAAATGTTTTATTTCTTCATAGGAGGAAGAAAACAAGTGTGTCACACACTTTCCTGCACATTAATCAAACCGCGACACTTGGAAACAAAGTAACTGTAACAAAAGAGCCGTGGACCTCGGCTCATCAGAGCATCTTGACAGCCATCACATTAACAGTCTAACATTACTCCAAACTCACTTTTATAAAGTAGCAGACAGTACAAACAATTTTAGACCACTGCTTTAATAACAAAAACAAATTGGCCTTGCATTTTTTTTTTTTTTAATTTTAACAAATTATTGTGCTTTATGGTTCAATCCTAAATACTCACAGATTCCAAAATTTACTTTTGGAGTGGATATTAAGTTCTTCAATTGTTTGTTTTGCACAGACGTGAACAAGAAAATTACATTCCTCATGGTTTATTGATGTATTAGGTTGGTATTATGGTCTAGGTTAGTAGAATTGGAAAATACCCCCACCAAAAAAAAAAAATCCTGGGAAGCTTTTTTCCTACCTTAAAGCCCCAATATGTAACTTATTTGGCTTTTTATTAGCAAAAATCAAATATGTCTTTCATGAATACGTATTTCACTGAAGTCGAATCACACCCGCATACAAATGAAAGCTTTCTCGTACCTTAGAATGAGTTTTTACAAGTCGTTACAAATACATAAGTGGGCGACGCACCGAACCGAGGCGGCCATGTTGCATCGCCATTTTTTACGTAGGTAACCACGGAAACTCAGCGGAGCTGTCGGCCCGGGGAGAAAGTTTTCCAGGTAGCGCCTGTTAAAACTGTCACCACAGTGTAGTGTGAGGAAGGACGGAGGCACTGATGTTGCATTCAGGTGCAGTCAGGCAGACGGCCGTCGGCAAACCAACCGGATGTCATTTTACTCTACGAGAGAAAGATGGTAAAACGTGGGTCAGGTAAACAATATGACATCACCATGACAACATATTCACGCCTGTATTGTTTTACCACTTTTTTACATAGACACTTGTTTATCCTGTTACATGCAGCGTCTGTTGTCTGTCTGACGTCTGCCTGATTTCACGTGAATGCAACATCAAGAATACGTTCTGATATGCAACCGCTAGATGGGGGGAATTCCTACATATTATACCTTTAAATTGACTGACCATTTCCTGGGATTCATGAAAAACTAGGTCTTGTGAAGCAACAGGACCGACTACCATCTTTAAATGCTGGTCCCGCTCCATAGCACAGCACTTGAACAGATCACTTAAGTCAGCGTGTTGGTAACTGTTTCATCCTCTTCCCTGGTACTTGGAGCTGGAGCTGCAGCAGTAACCACATGACCACTTCCCTATGGTATTAGGTGGTGTACCACAGGGCGGAGGACATTGCAGTTACGACCGTAATAACAGCTTTGTGTTGTATCAGAGTGTTTCCATCTTCATGATGGTTATCACGTAAACAGTTACTATCTCTTCTCCAAATGTTCTCAGATGTTCCAGTGTAAAGAGGCAAAGAAAAGGAGTGCAACTGTTAGTGTTCGCTCACGTGGCTAAAAAAACAAATCGGAGTAACCTGAGCTTCAACAAGGTAAATGAAGACGCAGTGTGTGAGGTCAGCAGCGTGGAGGAAATGTATTATGTATCATTTTCGGAGTGACAAGGGATTGTTCTGAGGAAAGAGTTCCAAGCAAACAAACTTGTACGAGCTGGTTAAGTAGGTTGTCACTGAGCCAAATCTGACAAATGCCAACATGCATTAAAAATATGTAATAGCATAAATTTGCACTGATATACCCTTTTCAAGAAGCACTGGCAATGAGTTCAGGAAACACATAGGCGTCAGATATTTTAATAGCTGCTTTTTTCCCTGTCCGGAAGTTTTTCCTGAGTGGATGTGAGGGTTAAGGGCAGAGGATGTTGTTATGATGCCATGTAAAGCCCTTTGAGACAAACTGTTTAGTATAAATGGGCGATACAAATAAAATTGCCTTCCCTTTTAGTCCACTTCCAGGATATTTGTCTGGTTTTAAACTAATATTATTCTCAAATAAAAGCCGTGTCTCAAATAGACGCCTGCCCCCTTATACTGGCCGATCTAGCTGCATGTTTGAGTGAATAAAAGTCTCAATCAGAAGCCCAGGAAACCTCTCAAAGCCCTCTAGATCGCCCGTTTGAGCAGTTACTTAATTTGTGCACACAATAGTTGGGCAGCGCTGCTTAAATCACTCCGTCCTTTCCCCTTTTAGTCACTTTTTTTAGTTAACTTTAGTCAACACATTGTCAGTTCACTCAGATTCTCCACAATTCAGCATACAGAAACAAACTCCCTGTGAAGTCCCAATAGCATTCCATCGGTACAGATTAAACTTTGTCTAAATAAATGCGTGCTCCGGCTCTTTCCTTGGGTCGGTTGGTAGAAGTGGCCCCGTGGGGCCCACAAAAAAACCCAGTGGTCTAATCTTTGTATGACTGATTTATTCTGAAGACCCTGGCTAATACTCAAAGTAATGCTGCATTAGCATCAAAACAAAGTAGGCAAAATAAAAAATGATAAAACAGATGTAGTCTAAGAAATAAAACTGGAAAAGTCAGGGGGTAGGGGCCCACTTTAGTATTCTTTAAGGGGGGCCAGAATTCCTAGTAATGGCCCTGGTGGCACCAAAGGCTAGAGCACAAGTGTTGTTAAATTGAATTAATTATTAGTTTAATTTATTTCAAACCAGACCACAATGGACACAATTCAACAAGAACAAGAACAACCAGACAAAACAACCAATAAACACTAACATATCAATACAGCAACAGTTAGAAAAGAACAATATCTGGCTTGAAAAAGGGATGGATTAAGCATAGCTTTTAAATGTCCATCCCCGTTGAATGAAATCTTTATCCGTAACATGTAAAATAGAATAAGTAAACAACAAAAAGAACAATGAAAGCAAGTAGCTGCACTTTGCAGACTTTTGTTCACATGTCCGAAAAGGACTTTGGATGTAATATTCTTACAACCAATTTGATAGTGTTTTCCCATCTTTGCAAAAGATTTATGTGAAAGCAATTAAAAGCCTCTCCCATATAGACGCTGTCTCAAATAGAAGCTGGTTCAGTTTGGCAGTTGAAGCGGATAAAAGCCTGGGCGTTTGAGAATTTAGGATATTTGAATAATGGGTTGGAATGACTTTCCTGTGGCTGCCTGTTACAGCAGGCCCTATAGTGGTTCTCTGGTTAATGCAGCAGCTAGCTTCCTTACTGACAGCATACACTTCATCCACATACAGTACACTAAGTCAGTCATGGCGAGCGCTGATTGCATTACATGTGCTGCTGGGTCATGCTTCCTTCATCATCTGAGGGGAAGTTTTGCTTCCTGACCTTTAAATCACAGAACATTAACCTGTCTGGAGTAGTGAGGAAGCACAGGGGTGATCGTACCATTACCATCATTAGGCTGCCATTCATTGGATACTGTTGAGTAGACCAGGTCAATGTTGCATTAGTTAGAAGTGGATCCAGAGTCATTGATCTGCAGTGGTGTTTCCCATGCATCCCTGCACATATAGCAGTACACAGCTTCAGGCGCATACCGCCGTGCGTGAGGAGGACTGCTATTTTTAAAGCTGTCGCCCGAATTAGTAACGCAGTAAGATCTCTGGATGACATCAGCACCCAGGTCTAATATACCAAATGGCTTGACCTGTTTTATGTTGCGTGTCACTGATATGTCGCCCGTTGAAGCTGTTGCCACGTGCACCTCCCAGTTGTTAACGCACTTCCTGAAGACACGCTGACTGAAGCAGCTCTAGGGGTTTTTAACCGGGGTCCTACTGGAGCGTCTAGCTGGCACAATGTCTTCTACACAACATGTGGATTTAAAGGGACATTGTGTACCTTCTCCTGTTATCTATTCGTCTGTGAAAAGTCACCGCGGTAACGCAGTGAGGAGGAATGGAGCATTACACTGATGCTGCATTCACCTGCAGTCGGGCAGACGGCCGTCGGTAACAAACCAGATGTCATTTTAGTCACAGAAGTGGAGAGAAAGCCGGTAAAACGTGGGTCAGGTAAACAATACGACATCGCCATGACAACATATTGTCACGTGTATTGTTTTACATGCAGCGGCTGTCGTCCGTCTGCCGAATTTCACGTGAATGCAGCATGAAAAATACGATTGAGTTGCTTGTGATATACAACCGCAACGCTAGATGGCAGTAATTCTTACGGCCGTCGGTAACAAACCAGATGTCGTTTTAGTCACAGAAGTCGAGAGAAAGCCGGTAAAACGTGGGTCAGGTAAACAATACCACATCGCCATGACAACATATTGTCACATGTATTGTTTTGCCTCGTGCTGACGGACCACTTGTTTACATAGAGGCTTGTTTATGCCGTTACGTGCAGCGGCTGTGTGAGTTGCTTGTGATATACAACCGCAACGCTAGATAGGAGTAATTCCTACACAATGTACATTTAAACACATCAATAATCTATTTATGATGAATTGATTGACTATACACATACAGTACATGTTGATGGTCAGTCTCACAGTTTTATGATCATGAAGTCCATCATCAACAATAAGAAATAAATAGAGCTCATTTACAAAAGTAAGTTGCTGTTGTGTTCTAAGCAAACAAACACAGGGTTTTGTCTTCCTCTAAACTAACTCACAATGACCAATACTTGAATGCATCAATTATCTGTTCTAAAGAGTTGTAGTTGTTGTTGTTCTACCAGCCTCTGTCACTCACAGCTCTATTGACACAAAATAGACTCTTAAGAGGACTTTCACACCTACCTTTAAACCTTTAACAGGAAGTTCCGGTGGTTAGCCCACACACAAAGAAAAAATAGTAAAGATGGCAGCACATGGGGAGAAGAGGAGACAAAGTGTCTGATACAAATATGGACCGAGGACAGTATAAAAAGTCTGACTAAAGCTGCAGTCGTCTTCTACTTTCGTGCCAAGGACGTTCATCCGAATCTGAACTACATGAAAATATGGAACATGCTCAAACGTCACTGTCACTTTAATTGGCACGCCCTCAATTATGAAGAACGTTAATCCTTAATAAAATCTAAACACAAACTTCAACCTCCCTTACAGTCATCACAATTAGTCAAACAGACCAAATCTGCATGTTCACAAGTTTATTCTTGCTGTAAAGTTGGACACATTACAATGGGAGTCTATGGGGACTGACTCACTCCTAGGTTAGTGCCACTGGTTTCACAGGGATCCGATAAAATTAACTCAAGTGAATCAGTTTACAACAACTTTGAGTTGCTTTGAATAGCAAAGCATCACATTCAGTTGTGTGAGAGGAACCACTCCTCCACTGTCTTTTTTTCTTCTTCATTACACTGACTTGGAGTAGCACCTTGAATTTCATCATGTTGATGCATTGTGTGTAGATGGAAAGGCTTATTGTAATAGACACTTCATCCTTCATATTGATGCTTTAATGAAAGTAGGCTATAAATTCCAAGACTTTCATTTGTGCTGATGAGCATGAGGACCCACACAAACCTCACAGCTCATTATTGTCTTGCCCTAACCAAAGTAAACTGCATTCTCTTCCTAAGGAATTCATCTGACCGGCTACATAGTTGATCTGTCTAATCTTATAACTTGTGTGATTATAAATGATTAAAAGCTTGAGTTTTGTTTTGTTATAGGACGCGGCTGTGGTGATTTTGAAAGTAGCAATGATCATTGGCCTGTTCATTGCTGTTCTTTGCCTTTCCCTTGTCGGGCAGAAATATAAATGTGTAAATTTGTAATAGTTCCTGTTCTGCAGCAGAGGCATAACTTATCATTGTTGCATCCATTACCAACTGTGGCTGATGGCGGCGGTGGGCAGCCACAGCTAAGTGTGTTATGTAGCCCTTATTGATCTTACGTTAGCCCATCCAGCCTGAAACACTGATCCGTGCCCGCCGTCCCTACCTTTAAAAACCCGCAGACGAAAGCAGAGCACCGACGTGAGCGTCACCTCGCTTAGCGAAATCCATGAAGCAATTAACAGCTACTGTGGCTTGGCACAGGCCGGATTTAGGGCTCAGCTTTAATGCATGCGGCTGCAGCCAAAAATGTCAGGCCTGGAGGGCTGTTAATGGTAGATTATTGCTCCGCTGTGGAGCAATAGACAATGTTGACCACAATACTTTATGCCTGAAGTCACTGCGCCTCAGAGGATGCTGAGTTTTTACACAAAATCTTAATCCTACATTAAATTGGCATTAGTTAAAGGTCCAGTGTGTAAAAAGTGGCATGGTTTATTGTTCAAATCTGACAATAAAGCCTATAATTATTATTTTATATACATATCGCAAGGGTCTTGCTTTAGACGGCCAGCCAGAGAGCATGTTTCGTGAGTTTCAAAGAAGAAGGTGGAGGGAAAGAAGAAACAGCAGAGAGTTAGGCTGTGTCCAAAATCACTCACTCATTCCCCACTCCCTACTCACTATATAGTGAATTCAATATAGTGGACTATAGTGGACTCACTGGTCAAATGAAAAACACTTTTGGACACTACTCCACCGCTCAGTTAATTACGTATTACGTCGCGTAATTAAACCGTCCCGACCACGATCGTAACGGCCGGCCGGTGTAGGTACCAAAATGAAAAGAGGAGTAGGTAAAGCAATATAAGCATCAATATATATTTAAGCATCAAAGATGTTCAATCAAACCCACATAGTTTGAAACAACATTCAAAACACACACAGCCATTGTCACAACTAGCATATAAAGTCTGCTTGCTTAATGCTAATGTATAATGTAAAACCCCATAGACGGGCTAATATAAATTAGCATCGCTATTGCCATTTTGCGGTAATAAAGCTGCTAAAAGCTGTTTTAATTCTAGCTTTAGCGCTGTTAACACGTCACCATTTAATTCAGAGTCTGTGGTCAGGTTATAACGCTTGTTAGGAAATTTGTTCCAATGTTTGTTTTGGGAGTCTGTGGAAGCCGCGATTGGACAATTCTGGCTTTTTTTTACATTTATTTGGTAGCCTACCTACACCGGTCACTCTGGGCCGGTTACGGCGATCCGTGACCACAATGCATGTTGGGATATCTTGCTCCTGTTAGTGACCATCCGATGTTCACTACATTTCGCGGTGAATTGTGGGATAGATTCAGTGCACTATATAGGCCTAGTGAACATTAATAATCACTAAACATTTGGACACCACTACAAAAGGGCGTGGTCACTATATAGTGCACTATATAGTGAGTAGGGGGTGATTTCGGACACAGCCTTAGTAGTTAGTCGGTAGAGACGCCATTCAAGTTTTTTGTCCTCGGAGGCCACCGTTACTTTGCCGACCAGAGGTTTGAGTGCGAGTGAGTGAGCACTGCAAAATAGAATCTGAACGCTGGATGTTACAATTTTACACACTGGACCTTTAATTTCCAGTCTTTCCATACATAATGCAACACAACAATACAAAGTGTCTATATCTGTGTGTGTGTTTGCATGTCCTTGTGATAGTGTGAACTGGAGTGAGTCACCACCTTGACATCACCTGAAGGGAACTTTTAGAACAGCTCAGAAGTCCTTGGTTTTAAGTGCATAAACACACACACATACACACACTTACACCCTCTGCTTTGAGCTAATATCACATGTCTCTACGATCTTTTTAAAATTCCTCAGAGAATCCTCGTGTCTAGAAACGCAGCTGTGGGGGAAAATCTCGCTTTGGTGCGAAGTGATTTTTCTTCAGTGAAAAAGTTCATGGGCTGACATTCCTTATCAGCCGAGTGGACGTCAGCGCTGCGATGACCGGCCCTGATACTCCTGTTGACGCTCCGCTTGGTCAGACGGAGGTCAGACTCACAGTGGGTTGTGATAAGCGGCCTTCACTCCGAGACATGCGGTACTTCCTGCGTGTCGCCTGTAGAACTTTGTATACCCTATGTGTGAACACATGGAGGTTGAGCTGGTGAAGGTTTCTCGGCAGAGCTGACAACACAGCAGCCAAGAACAGCAGTCAAAGTGGGAAATGCGGTGTTGAGGACAGAAATGGAGGGTGAGAAAGACGAGACACAAACTGCTCCGTGTCAGCAGCAAGAGTGAAAAGGGAAGTCAACAATTCTGTCAGTGCAGTGACATTACTCTGCCTGATCTTTATGACATCTGAAATGCAGACAGAAGACTAATTGTGACTTATTTTTGATGTTTTTAAGGGGAACTAATGCAAAATTTGTACCTTAATTGAACAACTTCAGAGTAATTGTGGTTAAATGACTAGTTCCAGGGAGAATGGAGGCTCTCTGCCTTCCATCTAGCGTCTCTTGGGCTGAAAACCAACCTTGAAAGATCAGAGCCTCCGACCCGGTGTCCCAGCTCTTTTCTCGCCAGAAACATACAGTGCGTTTACATGCACAGCTAAGTTAAGCTATGCTCATACAGTAGCTCGACTTGAGCGTCGCGTCGGAGTTCTGTCCTTTTCAGTTTACATGCAACCTCCTTAACATAGGTGGTGATATCGTAGTTTCAGTGGATTAATACTGACCCCTTTCAGGTTGACTTTTTGGTCACCTATAGTAAAAAACAGGATATAAATAACGGAGAGCTCTCATCTACAGTTTGGGCGGAAAGTGTCGGGCCATGGGCTTCCTTTTTACTGTTTGACGCATCACTGTTTTTTTTGTTGTTGTTGTTTTTGGCCGGGTTCGGGGCCGGCTTCTATGCTACACTTTGTGCCATCTCTACTGTTGTGAAGCATGCGCACATGCATTGTCCACTTTCAGTCAGATTAAGGCGAATACATGCAGAAAACTGGTTTCCAATTGCATTATCTGGGTGTTTCAGTCAGATCTGAAGTCTGGTATTAGTCAGACTAACGTGTTTACATGCACTTCAGTTGTCCAGTTACTGTATAGTCGGATTAAGGCCGTAATTCGTTTTTTTTCAACTACGTATTGATAGGCTGCTTTAAGGCACTACGACACAAACACACCCTGTAATCTGTAGTCCAACATTTTGGCAAATTCGTGTATTGCCATAATCCCTATAGTCTTATAGGTTCATTATCTGTAATTGTCGGTACAAGCTGTTTTTAGATCGGCTTTGGAGGTGAATGATACTTTCGCCTTTCTCTCATCAAACTCATCAAATACACAATCCGACAACTCCAAAATGCTCTGGTGGACAAGTTGTGACCTGCACATTCACCACGCTATGAGATAATAATGCAACATTAAGAGACAGAGTTGTTTTTGAGGCAAATGCAGCCGGAACTACATTCCAGACACGGTTGCTGGGCGGAGTGATTTCAAAAATGCAAGTAGTTCAGAGTATTTGCTTAATGTGTCGTAATGTTACGTAATTATACATGAAGGTGTTACGTTAGCTGAGCAGCTTGTGTCTCTGCCCCGCCGATCAAAAAATAGCTTGCACCAACAATTAAAGGAAATGAACTATAGGGATAATTGCAATAGGCAAATTTGCCAAAATGTTGAACTATCCCTTTAACTTTATACTCACCTCGGCAGACATTGCTCAATGGATTGCCTTCTGGACGGCTTGACTGAAAACAAATGCACGTGGCTGGGTGTGGGGGGTGGGGGTTACAACTGGACCTGTAGGGGGACCTCTGTGGAGAAAAAGGCGACCAGAACAGAGAAAAAGTGACCACACCTGAAGTAGTTCCCCTTTAAGTCCCTGATATGTTATTTCCCAGTATTGTGCATGGTCATAAAATACAGGAAACATGATGTTTCTTCATGCTCTCAAAGTGTAAAAAGTTTGTGAGCCTGCTGTTTGTGCAGCGCAGACAGAAAGGAAGGAGCAGTGAAGACCTCTGACAGCAGAGAGTAGACGGCAGGGAGACAGGCTGAGTGACAGCCAGATGATAGGGCTGCACTGTAAGCGTTTCTCTCCCCGACAGCGTTGGAGCTGAAAGTGCAGCGATTGTTTAGTCCGGAGCCGAATGAACAAAAGCGGCCTGAATAGCCGGGGTTGATTCCCCCCCGGTTTGATTGACGAAACCCTGCCAATTGTGTTTGCGTGTCAGCGTGTGCTTTCCACCAGTGTCATTGTAAAGGCGAGAGAGGCTGTTGTCATGGAAAAAACAAACTCTGACCTTCAGTGTTGTCACACCGCTCCTCTGTGGCTGGAATTAGGTCAGGACTACCCCCCCTGTGAGGGACAGAGAGCGTGCTTTGCTGTGGTTACTGGAGTTTTTCACGACACTGCCCTTTAAGTCACAACTGCAGACAATGAAATAAATGCTATTTGAACAGAATCTCTGTGTAACCCTGGAACAGAGTTTTGGAAATGCCCTCGGTCTGGATGATGAAGTACTAGTGTGACTAACCTTGTTGTTGTCTCTTTACACTCTCTCTACAGATGTCATTGCTGTTTCTTGTCAGTAGTTTTATCTGAGACAAATCAGTTTCACAGTCCAGGCACTCTGCTTCCTGTTTACACCAGTTCACACACAGTCAGTGTATGTGAATGGTCACGTATGTAAGTGCTTTCAGGTGTGTTAATCTGGACTGAGGTTGTGTCTGGTAACGAGCTACGATGGTCGTTGAGATGGAAACGATTTTAGTTTTGAGAAGGTGCTCAGATTAGCAGCGAAGGGAACGTCCAGCTTGGTTCTGGAGCTGTGTTGCTTGAAATTATTTTTCAAAAGTCCTACTTAAAGCAGAAGTAAGCGATCCGGTCGTTTTGGCTAACTTCTTGTCAGCCGATGGAGTTAGCAGTCCCCGCGCTCGTCCCTACGTCACCACATTCACGCGCATACCTTGGCTGCACACACAGAGAGGACCGCCCCTTTATGCCGTTCTCTCTCCTCATTGGATAAAGGTTGTAGGATACAAGGAAAGTTTTCTCCTCGGCTTACAGCAGAGCAGAGTGACTGACAGACCTGTGTTTCGGACCAAATACTCTATATAAGTGATTGCTGTCGGAAGATATACTGTCACTATTTAAGACTTATATTAACACAAATATTCCGCTTACTTCTGCTTTAAGTACTAATTGTTGTTTTTAAAATCACAACATAGTCACAAAAGTTTGTGGTTATCCAGATCACAGTGCATGGGTTTTCTGACATGTAGGCTAACAAACAGGGCATCATAGATACTGGCACAGCAAAATGGTAAATGGTCCGTATTTATATAGCGCTTTACTATACCTGTAACGATAGCCAAAGCGCTTTACAGTACATCACATTCACCCATTCACACACACATTCATACACTGATGGTGGAAGCTGCCATGCAAGGCGCTAACCACGACTCATCATCCGGCCGCAGATTAGCATCAGGTTAACTTCCGCAGATTAGCATCAGGTTAACTTCCGCAGATTAGCATCAGGTTAATTTCCAGACATTAAATAATTTCTCAATTTTGCCAGGTTTAAAAAAAGATGTACTCTTTAGCAGACATAATGTACCTGATTTCCTCTAAATGTAATAGTTTCCCCAGCTCCCTTAGCCACATTTCAAATGTCGGAGCCTTTTCACATTTCCAAGATTGTAAAATTAGTTTGAGGGAAATAGCCCTATAGCATTATGTCTACTTTTCATCAATCACCACCTCAAACAGCACAGTTAGATGGCCGGTTAAAAGCCTTTGTGAAAAACTTAGACAAGGAGACCCTGAATGATTGTAGCTTATGACACAATAACAGTAGATCTGATACAGAGTTATAGTTCCAGCTGAAAAAATCATTTAGTTAAAAAACAAAAACTAAATAAAAACTTCAATGAACAATGCAAAACTAACTAAGACTAAACTGGTAGTTAAATGTATGGTAATAAGGACTGATAGGAACATTTGTGGGATATAACTAAAAGAGACTAAGACTAAAAGAAAAGAAAACTAGTCCATTTATAAAAACTAAACTAAAAAAGCTTAATCATGTGTTGAACTAACTAAAGCTAAACTGAAAAACAACCTGTTTCGTAGCTTATGCTGGTAATTAGAATGCACCTACATTAAGTCCTTTGAACACAAACAGCTTACTTGACGACTGTATGTGTTTTCTCTTACCGTCCCTCTTGTTCAATGCTCCTGCCTCTATTTTCAGCCTCACATTATTCACTGTCTTTGTTTCACTCTGTAAAGTGGAGGCACTTTCCCTCATCTATGCAGCTAATAAGTGGGAGAGTGAAATTAGACCTTTTGTGAGCATCTCTTTCATCCAGCGTTTGCTTAATGCATAAATTGGCCTTTTGGTTGTTATTGTCCTTTTGTGTTGATCAGTTTAACATCAGTGTGCAGTGAAATTATTACAGGCGCTGTTGGGCTGAGACTGTACCTGTATAGATTAAAGTAATATAATACAGATATGAACCGGAGTGTGTTGGAAGTTAGTGCCTGTAAGGTTAGGAGCTGCAGGAGCTTAAACTGAGCGAATGAAAGTCAATCACATTAATACGTCATGTTCTAGTTCAGTTAGCCCCTCATCGGATTAAATTTGAAATATTTTTCTCACAGTGTTGCACCTCATTGTCTCATCAATTTAAAAGGTCAGTACTTTAAAATTACATAAAAATGCACAAGTGGTTGTTTGCCTCCTCCAGTCAGACTAATTTCAGATACATCCCTGTTTATCCACAATAAATAGTTGCAAGAAAAAGTATGTGAACCCTCTGTGGCCCAATCAGAGCCCAGACCTGAATCCAATAGGGATGCTATGGAATGACCTCCAGAGAGCCATTCACACCAGACATCCTATAATAACATAGCTGAGCTGAAGCAGTTCTGTCAGGACAAATTGTCCAGAATTCATCCTGAGTGTTGTGCAGTTCTGGGGCCGTATTCCTAAAGATTCTTAGTGCAAGGAGTTGCTCCTAGTGGCCAAATTCTAAGAAAATTCTTAGAATCATGATGTTTTCTTAGAATTTCTCCTAAAAGTTAAGAGTAGATCCTAGTAAAGATAAAAGCTATTCCTAAAGAATCCTAGCTCTTAAGAGAGCTCCTAAGGTGGGATCTGTTAAGAGTAGGGAAGAGGACTTTTAAGTGGCTTAGGAGTTCCCTAAGCAGAGGACAAAATGGTGGACAGAAGAGGCAAGAGAGATATTCTCCAAACACTGGATGACAGTGAATTAATGAAACGCTACAGATTGTTCCTGTTCCTCTGTCCAGTTGGATTTCCTTGTTCTTTTCTTCTCCATTGCTGTTCACTGGTTTGTGGTAGATTTCAAAGCCAACCAACACTGCTTCTTATAGGCCGGTCAGCAATCACAGACACTGATTAAAGCTGAGCCATTTTACCCTTGTTAATACCAAATTGAGTTGGAAAGTTGAAAGTGCAAAAATTACCAGCATGGTAATTAATATAAGCAAATAAATCTAAGTTTCACTATGTGAATACTGTGCAAGTTTTCACACATTTTGTAGGATAATTTTAAAGTATAGCTTACTATTCATTTAACAGATATTTTCTTTTATGTGAAATAATTTTTACAATTACACAGTCTTCATAAGATTGGATTTTATGGTTAAATTTATCGATTTGAGGGTCCATCCTTTGCCCATTATCACCAAAAGTATATTTTTTTATCTAGCTTTTTTTTTTTGTATATTTTTTGGGCATTTTGGCCTTTAATTGACAGAACAGTTGAGAAAGAGACAGGAAATGGGAGGCAGAAAGACATGCAGGATAGGACTGCTCCACAAGGGATTCGAACCGGGGCCACCTGCAGTGAGGACTATAGCCTCAACACATGGGGCGGGTGCTCTTTATCTAACTTTTAGGATCAACCAATCACAGCGTTTGAAATGATGACTCATACCTAGCAACGGGGGTCAACCACGCCTCCTCACTAAGATAGGAGTCTCTGTCCATTCCTTGCTCAGAGTTCTCTGAGAGTGTTGTGGAATCATTCCTAAGCTAAGACTCCTTGCTAGGAAATTTTAGGTTAAGTTAGGAGCTCTCTGAGAGGATTCTTAGAATCTTTAGGAATACGGGCCTGCAGCTACAGGA
Organism: Trachurus trachurus; assembly: GCF_905171665.1. Classification (NCBI taxonomy): domain Eukaryota; kingdom Metazoa; phylum Chordata; class Actinopteri; order Carangiformes; family Carangidae; genus Trachurus; species Trachurus trachurus. Next base: position 32,224,831 of record NC_139895.1, read on the forward strand.
AACGTTTGGTTGAGGTTATTAAATCCAAGGGTTCACTTACTTTTTCCACCTGCACTGTGAATGTTTAATAGATATTCAATAAAGACATGACATATTATAATTGTTTGTGTGGTATTAGGTTAAGTACATTGTGTTTGTTTATACTTGTGACTTAGATGTAGATCAGGGGCCGTATTCACAAAGAATCTTAAGGTTAAAAGTAGCTCCTAAGGGCCGAATTTAGGAGCAACTCCTAAAAAAAGTGGGCGTGTCAGTCTTAAATTTAGGACTCCTAGTTTTTTAAAATAAGAGTAATTCACAAAGTATTTTATGCCTAAAAGTAGCTCCTAAGTCTGGGAGAGCTTAAAAGTCCTCGTGAGGACTCCTAACTCAGTAAGACCTATTCACAAAGAATCGGAAATGGCTGCAGCCAGGCAAATGTATGGAGGACTGTGAATTGCTGCAGAGGGGGGAGCTGGAGCACCTGCCCCTTTGCCCTTTGATGCCCAACGTGCCTTTTTGTCGGTGTTTTTTTTTTTTTTTTTTTTTTGGGGGGGGGGGGGTCATCTACAACATTTTCGAAATAAAACGGGAGTAGTGACGGTGACGGACTGTCCAATATAGGCGTCACAACGGTCGGACCGAGGTAACTGCGACCGCTGCGATGCAGTCATGCTGATGTGAGCCAAAAATATTTTTAAAAGGTTGGTGGGTGCGCTAGACACATATGTCTGTTAGTAGTAATAGCTCACGTGATAAGGCAGCTCCTCCAGTATCCTAAACGTATTGTCAGTCTGGGTTCAAATCCTGCTATAGGCCACAAATGTGGGTAATGCATTTTCTTTTCTCATCATTATTATGATCACTATATAATATTAGGGCTGTCAACGAATGTGAAAATTCATATTAAAATGTGGGAAGAAAAAAAACCAGCGGCTGCTTTGCGAGTGGACGCACTGACCCTCATTGCATTTGCACAGCGTCAGGAGAAAGTGAGACGCGACAAAAACTGTAGCAGAAAGATGCAGATGGCAGAGAGAAAGACAGAAAGTTCAGAGCCCAACTTGGCAGCAGAGAGATTGTTTTGGACTCGAAGCAATCTAAAAAACCCCGTCGCACCTGACGGCAGAAAAAAAAAAAAAAAAGTGGAGCGGAGGGGCGGCGGCGGCGCGTAGGAGGAGGAGGAGGAGGAGGGGGGGCGCCGCCGGCACTCAACAACTAATCACCGCGTTGAGCGCCTCGAATTCGTGCACGAGAATTGACGTAATCCATAGCAACGGGGCGTCACCAGGGGCGTCACTCTTAGTTTGCTCTTAGTGATTTATCCTTAGTAAGAGTAGGTCTCAGCGGCTTTGTGAATAGCTTTTAAGAAAAAACTCCTACGTAAAAACTTTTAGTGAGAGTTAGGAGCACTCCTAGCGGTAAGATAAAAGGCTAAAAGTAGCCCCTAAGGGCCAAATTTAGGAGCAACTCCTAAAAAAAGTGGGCGTGTCAGTCTTAAATTTAGGACTCCTAGTTTTTTAAAATAAGAGTAATTCACAAAGTATTTTAGGCTTAAAAGTAGCTCCTAAGTCTGGGAGAGCTTAAAAGTCCTCAGTAAGACCTATTCACAAAGAATCGGAAATGGCTGCAGCCAGGCAAATGCATGGAGGACTGCGAATTGCTGCAGAGGGGGGAGCTGGAGCACCTGCCCCTTTGCCCTTTGATGCCCAACGTGCCTTTTTGTCGGTGTTTTTTTTTTTTTTTTTTTGGGGGGGGGGGGGGGGGTCATCTACAACATTTTCGCAATAAAACGGGAGTAGTGACGGTGACGGACTGTCCAATATAGGCGTCACAACGGTCGGACCGAGGTAACTGCGACCGCTGCGATGCAGTCATGCTGATGTGAGCCAAAAATATTTTTAAAAAGTTGGTGGGTGAGCTAGACACATATGTCTGTTAGTAGTAATAGCTCACGTGATAAGGCAGCTCCTCCAGTATCCTAAACGTATTGTCAGTCTGGGTTCAAATCCTGCTATAGGCCACAAATGTGGGTAATGCATTTTCTTTTCTCATCATTATTATGATCACTATATAATATTAGGGCTGTCAACGAATGTGAAAATTAATATTAAAATGTGGGAAGAAAAAAAACCAGCGGCTGCTTTGCGAGTGGACGCACTGACCCTCATTGCATTTGCACAGCGTCAGGAGAAAGTGAGACGCGACAAAAACTGTAGCAGAAAGATGCAGATGGCAGAGAGAAAGACAGAAAGTTCAGAGCCCAACTTGGCAGCAGAGAGATTGTTTTGGACTCGAAGCAATCTAAAAAACCCCGTCGCACCTGACGGCAGAAAAAAAAAAAAAAAAGTGGAGCGGAGGGGCGGCGGCGGCGCGTAGGAGGAGGAGGAGGAGGAGGGAGGAGGGGGGGCGCCGCCGGCACTCAACAACCAATCACCGTGTTGAGCGCCTCGAATTCGTGCACGAGAATTGACGTAATCCATAGCAACGGGGCGTCACCAGGGGCGTCACTCTTAGTTTGCTCTTAGTGATTTATCCTTAGTAAGAGTAGGTCTCAGCGGCTTTGTGAATAGCTTTTAAGAAAAAACTCCTACGTAAAAACTTTTAGTGAGAGTTAGGAGCACTCCTAGCGGTAAGATAAAAGGCTAAAAGTAGCCCCTAAGGGCCAAATTTAGGAGCAACTCCTAAAAAAAGTGGGCGTGTCAGTCTTAAATTTAGGACTCCTAGTTTTTTAAAATAAGAGTAATTCACAAAGTATTTTAGGCTTAAAATTAGCTCCTAAGTCTGGGAGAGCTTAAAAGTCCTCAGTAAGACCTATTCACAAAGAATCGGAAATGGCTGCAGCCAGGCAAATGCATGGAGGACTGCGAATTGCTGCAGAGGGGGGTGCTGGAGCACCTGCCCCTTTGCTCATTGATGCCCAAAGTGCCTTTTTGTTGGTGTTTTTTTTTTTTTTGTTATCTACAACATTTTCGCTATAAAATGGGAGTAGTGACGGTGACGGACTGTCCAATATAGGCGTCACAACGGTCGGACCGAGGTAACTGCGACCGCTGCGATGCAGTCATGCTGATGTGAGCCAAAAACATTTTTAAAAAGTTGGTGGGTGCGCTAGACACTTACATCTAATAGTAGGCCTAGTAATAGCTCGTGTGATAGGGCAACTCCTCCAGTAAACTAAACTTGTTGTCAGTCTGGGTTTGAATCCTGCTATAGGCCACAAATGTGGGTAATGCATTTTCTTTTCTCATCATTATTATGATCACCATATAATATTAGGGCTGTCAACGAATGTTAAAATTAATATTCAAATGTGGGAAGAAAAAAAAACCAGCGGTTGCTTTGCGAGTGTGCGCACTGACCCTCATAGGAGTTGCAGTTGCACAGCGTCACTCACTGCTGAAAGTGAAAGTGAGACGCGACAAAAACTGTAGCAGAAAGATGCAGATGGCAGAGAGAAAGACAGAAAGTTCAGAGCCCAACTTGGCAGCAGAGAGAGTGGTTTGGACTTGAAGCAATCTAAAAAGCCCCGTCGGACATGACGGAAAAAAAAAACAAAAAAAACAAAAAACCGTGGAGCGGAGCGAGCCGACGGCACTCAACAACTAATCACCATGTTGAGCGCCTCGAATTCGTGCACGAGAATTGACGTAATCCATAGCAACGGGGCGTCACCAGGGGCGTCACTCTTAGTTTGCTCTTAGTGATTTATCCTTAGTAAGAGGTCTCAGCGGCTTTGTGAATAGCTTTTAAGAAAAAACTCCTACGTAAAAACTTTTAGCGCGAGTTAGGAGCACTCCTAGTGGTAAGATAAAATGCTTTGTGAATACGGCCCCTGATCACATTAAATGGCCATGTAATGCAGAAGAAGAAAATACAAAGGGTTCACATACTGTACTTTTTCTTGCTACTGTAGATTAAACATTTGTGTAGCCAATCTGTGCGGTCACTCTGACCTTGACGTTGGGCCACCAAACTTAAATCAGTGTGTCCTTCAGTCCAAGTGAACATTGGTTCTTGAGATGTCATGTTGACAAGGCCAAAACAGTAGTGTGTGTGTGTGTGAGGTCACCATGACATTTGACCTTTGCTTACCAAAATATAACCACTTCATTATTTAGTCTAAGTGGACATTTGTAGAGGGTCTGACAAGCCATCACTGAGATACTGGATTCAGAAGGCTGAGATGAATCAGTTCACCCTAGAGACCATGTGGAAGTTTGTGTCTGTCACCAGTGTACAGGCATGACAACCAGGTTTAAACTAAATGAATCTGAGCACAGGGTGATACTAGAATATAAGAGGTTCGTGTCTTATACATGGCTGTGATCTGCAGGGGCTCTGGAAGCACCAAGAGGGAGAGACAGGAGGTCAAAAGGTCCAGCTCTGTCCTGGACTGCCCTCTGGACTCCATCTGTGGGTGTGGGTGAAAAGAGGACACTGAAGAGCCTTTATTGTGCAAACCCTCAGTGTTGCGACATAAACAGCATGTTAACAAGACAAGATATACAGTAAGATGATAAGGCATTAATGGCATTGTCAAAACAATATTGCCAATATATTGCAGTTGCATTGCACACTACATTGCACTTTTTAAAATCTATTGCACAGTCCCATTGTATTGCAGGCGTCTCACATATTACAGAGTCTATTCAGTTATTTCAATTATTGCTCAGCTCCTCGATGGCAGGGGGGAGAAACTGTTTAGAAGCCTAGAAGTGAAGAGCATCAAGCATCTGTACGGCCTTCCAGAGGGCAACAGGGTAAAGAGTTGATCTCCAGGGCCCAGTTGTTTAAAAGGTTTAATATGGATCAAAATTATCTGGATGTTGAAATCCCTTTTTTTGCTATCCAGGATCACATAATCCGTCTTACTTTTATCCCAGTTGTTCAAAGCAAAGTTAGATTGGATCAGTCAGATCCAATCCGGATAATGATTGCTATGGGACTGTGTATCAGACTGAAGGCTGATTGGTCTTTAAACGGGTATGCAGCAGCATGGGCTCACTCAAAGTGTAATTATTTCAAAACGGGTTGTATGTATTGTTTTCTGTGCTCTTTGTTGTTTCTTCAGTGTCTTTTAAGATACGATTAAAAAAAAAAAAAAAAGCAAATATACAGTACATTAGTGAAATTGTGAATATTTCCCCATGTGTTTCAAATTCAAACTTCAAATTTCACCACGCTATGAGATAATAATGGAATGTTACGAGACAGAGTTGTTTTCTAGGCAAATAGACTGCTAGCCGAAAAATGACAGGAATGCGCATCAGCGGTTTTGCATAAATTTACCTCAAAAACAACTCTGTCTGGTAACGTTCTGTTATTATCTCATAGCGTGGTTGTCAACGAGAGTGTTTTGGAGTTGTTGGATTGTGTATTTGATGAGTTTGATGAGGGAAACCAAGAAATCCCATTAGCCTCCGTAGCATAGCTCTGAGCAGCTCGCGGCTCTGCTCCGCTGTTCTAAAAACAGCTTGCACTGACAATTAAAGGTAACAAACCTACTGCAAAGACTATATGGATTATGGCAATGGGCCAATTTGCCAAAATGTTGAACTATCCCTTTAATGTAAATTTGTCCACTAAAGGGATGAATAAAGTTGTATCCCTCTGTTTCAATACATATTTTCAGTCTCCCTGCTGCAACACTAATACAGGTTTAATATCTATCCACCTTTTTCCGAACGTCAAAAACATAAGCCGGTTTTGCTTTTCCGGTGGAATTTTATGTTTATGTTTCCATGGTTTCGGTAGTCGCTGTAGATTTTTTTTCTTTTTTTTAAAAATGAAAATCTGTAAAACGCATGGATCATCACACCAGCTTCTAACAATGGATATCACACAAATTGACATCTGCGTTAAAAGCCAGCGTTAGATCCATGCGTTTACCATAACTGTGACAACGACTGAAAACCATGGAAACGTAAACGTACAATTCCAACGGAAATGCAAAACCGGCTTCCAGTTTTGACCATATGACGTTCGGAAACTTGTGGATACGTTGATATACTGTAGAATACTTTATCTTTCCCTTCGAGTTAATAACATTATGTTCATGATGTGTCCCTTCCCAGTGGACATCTCCAGGATGTGTGATGTGGACGTGTCCTCGGAGCCTGCCAGCCCAACCCTGTACGGCGAGTCTTCAGACAAGTACTACCATGTGGACCGCTGGCAGAAGCTGCGCACCGCCGTCCGCAAGCTGGAGTTCTGGGAAAACTTCACCGCCGAGCTGATCGGAAGCGGCTTTTTCTCCAAAGTCTATAAGGTATCCCCACCGTCCTCTCTGCTCTTTGCCCCGTCGCCAGCCCACACGTGACTGCTGTCAAAGCTTCCTTTGTTCCGGCCGCTAATTGGGACATTCTTGCCATTCTGTGATTGGCCCACCAGCTTTGGAAAACCATGGGGGCGCGATACTCATCCCCAGCTGAGACCTTACATAACTCCTAATGTGAAGCCAGTGGTGCAGGAAGAGCTGATTTTCACACATTTAGGCTTTGTGTGTGATGAAATGAGCTAGAAAGAGGCCACGGGATGGATGTGTAACCGGGGAAATCAAGAGTGTGGATGTGTGTGAATGGAGTGAGATTGAGTTACTCTCTGAATCCATGACCATGATGTCAATACTTATGTCAAAACTTATTAACTGAATAAATCAATGATAGAATAGAACCCTCAGAATTGAACCGCTCTCACTACCTTTGCTTGTTCTCCAGGTGATGCACAGCACCAGTCGGAAGGTGATGGTGGTGAAGATCTACAAAAACGACGTGGACCAGGACAGCATCGTACGAGAGATCAGCCTGCTGCAAAAACTCTCCCACCCCAACATCGTCAGGTAACACTAAGGATGCTCCATACCACTTTTTTTTGACCAAATACGAGTACTCACTCTTGATTACTCACCGATACCAAGTACAGATACCACTAGTACTTTTGATATATACAGTATATTTATACATACAGTATATACATACAAAATTCCAATTAACACAATGACATAATTTTGAACAAAGACTTTTTATTCTTTGTGAACAAAAGCAGCACAGTCAATCTGCAATAGAGTTTTAGTATTTGCAGTTAGAATTTCTTAAAGTAGTGGCAGCAGGACCAACCCCCATAAGGCCGGTATCAGCCTGATCCCGATACCTGGTATCGGTGCTCGCCCATCCCTAGTTAACACTCTGCTCATGCCCCGCCCCTTTCTGAACACCTTGTGGTTCGTCTAATGGGTTCAATGCTCTGAGCAGATCTTTTTTTTTTTTTTATATATATATATTTTTTGGGGCTTTTTTGCGAGAGGCTAGGCGAGAGAGAGACAGGAAATGGGAGGCAGAGAGGGGGATGACACGCAGGATAGGGCCGCTCAGCGCGGGATTCGAACCGGGGCTGTCTGCTGTGAGGACTATAGCCTCAACACATGCTCTACCAACTGAGCTAAACACCGCCCCTCTGAGCAGATCTTTAAAAAGACCTAGCACACATCACACTCCTCCTCAACTAGTTCAACTCATCAATCTGCAGTGTGGTCGCAGTATTAATGGCTCCCACACAGAGCAGTATAATGGACATGGCATTATAAAGTAGCCAGTAGCCAGGGTTTTCCATTTGATTTTTTTTATAATGTGGAAATGAGTAGAAACCAAAGGCTGAGTTTGTAAAATACACTGGGTTTATCTACATGGTTATGTGGATGAAAGCAATGAAAGCAGAACCCTAAAACCCAGACAGAAAGAGAAAAACACTGAAAGGTTCTGTAAGTAACAGTAAGTAATTGGACATAATGTTTGTACTTAATTGTTAATAGATAAAAAAAAAAAAAAAACATCTGCTTTACATCATAAAATGTTCAAAAGTTTAAGATAGAAAAAGAGCAAAAGAATAAAAGGGGTAAGAATTATTGTAGTTCAGGCATTTTACTTGACTCCTTTGAGCTTGATTTGCTACAGTATATGAGGAAGGTAGCCTACTGGGGTGTGTGGCCATGCAAGTCTGAAAAGGTGAGAGCCAGTATTTTAATATTGAGATAATTTGATTGGGAGAAAGTGGAAGGAAGAAGTTCTAACAGCAGAGTCACAAAATAACTGGAGTTTATAGTTTTGCACATATTGAAGAAAAAAAAAGAGAAGAAGAGAAAAAAAAACTAAACTAAAACCTTTTACAGGAACTGATTCCAAAAACCCCAACAGCTTCCCAGTAGTATTTCAGGGACTGTATTTAGTTTGGTGTCTGTTACATGACTGAGGCTCAGAGCTCGGCAGCTCCGGTCAGCACAAATCAAATGAGACCTTGGTGCTATTTACCACAGGCCCTGCCTTTACAGCACTTACATAAGGGACATAATGTTTGCCTAAGCAATCTTAGCCATATAGCAAGGTCGTAGCATTGAGTGTGTCAGAGTGTAGCTTTTTGTGTCTGCTGAGGTCACACTGTTAGAACCTGGTACGCACCACACAAAAGCAAACACACTGTGTAAATGGTGTTTGTTGAAGCCTTTGTTCCCAGTGAGGTTTTTTTATTTCATCTTAAAGGGACAGTATGGGACTTTATTGGCTTTTTATTGACAAAAATCAAATATCGCTTTCATAAATACGTATTTCACTGAAGTGGAATCGCGCCCGCATACAAACGAGCGCTTTCTCGTACCTTAGAATGAGATGTTACAAGTCGTTACAAACATACAGGGGGGGGGTTCACCGAACCTTCTCTGCCATGTTGAATCGCCATGTTTTACGTTCAGTGTCACCGTGGCTGTAAGTAACCTCAAACTCGGGCCGCCGGAGCTTCTCGGCTCGGGGAGAAAGTTTTCCAGACAGCGCCTGTTAAAACTGTCACCACCGTGTAGCTAGTGTGAGGAAGGACGGAGGCACTGGTGTTGCCTTCAGGTGCAGTCAGACACCTGAATGACGCCGTGAGTGACGCCGTCGGCAAACCAACTGGATGTTATTTTACTCGACGAGAGAAAGCCGGTAAAACGTGGGTCAGGTAAACAATACGACATCACCATGACAACATATTGTCACGCCTGTATTGTTTTGCCTCGTGCTGGCGGACCGTTTGTTTACATAGAGGCTTGTTTATCCTGATACATGCAGCGTGTGTTGTTTTTCTGACTTCTGCCCGAGTTTACGTAAACGCAACAGCAAGAATACGTGCCGACATGCAACCGCACCGCTAGATGGGGGTAAATCTCACATACTGTCCCTTTAAGATATTGCATATTGAAACTACAATTAATTTACAAATGCCTATACGTTTTGATGTGTGTAATTTATCCTAATCCTATACTACAGTGTGTGTTGAGTCATGGTGACCGTATAGTGGTTTACCTCAGTGAATCTTCAAGCAGCCTGAACACATAGGGCCGGATTTACTAAGATCCCAGATAGCGGGCGCTATATTGTTTGCGCCCGCTATAATATTGCGAGTTTGGTTAGTGTACGCAAAACAGGTGATCTACTAAGAGTAACCCGCTAAATGACAACACGTGCAAACCGCAATATGTAAATGAGGGTTTTGCGCGTGGTAATCGTTTCCGCCATGGAGAGAGTGGACAGAGAGCTGGACGGACGAAGGGACAGAATGACATTTGATCCGATGCATAATGACAGCATGTGTGTTCATCTCTCTCGCGCTCTGTTTAGATAAATAAACACAAATCGCTACAGGGCCCAACTCGTCATATAGTGACGAACAGGCAGCCGCTGCAGCGACAATCACGCACCTATACTATGTGTGTGTGCCGCCCATGATCCAGTGGATTAATAGAGAGCTCAGGTGGGACACACGGATCTAAACGCTCTGACCACTGACCAGAGGGATCAAAGACGGGTGAAGGCAGCGGTGACGTGTCTCAGTCCGGGACCGGGACTGAGAGACGGAGCTGAGCAGCCAGGTACTGGAGAGGAGAGGAGAGGAGAGGAGCGCACTGCTGGACAGACGTGCCCCGTGCGTAACGGCGCGTAAATGACTTTTAACACGGCTGAAAAACTGTTACAGAATTACCCAGACGTGAGGAAATGCAGAGATGTAAGATCATGGCGCTCTGACAGGTATCAAACCAATAAACGCATACGTTGTATCAGTTAGTACATGGTTTTCAGACGTGGTGAATAAAGACGCAAAAACAGCCACCGCGATCTCTTCCTGGTTTGGTAAATCACATTGCCCTCGCTAAATAAATTGATTTGCATCTACTCCTCCCAGTATTCTGCACGTTCTGGCTGAAACGCCCATATTTACATATTCATCAAGGCAAACATGCTAAATGGATCGCACGTGCTATTCTGCCCGTGTGAGAGACGCAATCCTCGGTGCGTCCGGTTAGTAGATCAGGTTCCACATGTGTTTGCGCGTGCAATCACGTTTGCACACGTTTTAATACACGCAAACCTTTAGTAAATCCGGCCCATAGCCTAAAACTTCTACAAGTCTCTAATTGCATATTACCAGCAGGACAGTGTGTTTTATCCAGTTTGAGTGAGTGTGTGTTATGATGGTAAAACACACTGTGTTTCTGTAGTGGGATGGACCACAGTGTTTTTGCGGAGAGCATGATGTCAAGGAGCGAGCAGTAAGGCTCAGGAACACAGGGTGTTCGAAGCTAAGGAAGTGTTCAAAATGAACAAGATTTCCTTTTTTTTTTTTTTTTTTTTTTTACAAAATACAAAAAAAGAAACCAGGTAGTGCACAGAGGCAAATGGGGGGTTGGAAAAAAAGTATTTATTCAATTTTGCAAGTTAAACAGAATATGAACAGAGATTTCAAAATAACTGTCCATACATGCAGCAAAGCTAGAGTTCTTAATTGATTCAAAATAATTGAATCTCAAAGAAAAGGCAGCCTCCCCTCTGGCACCTCCAAGTTGGCCTTCTCCACTTCCTGTCCTGCCACAGTAAGAGGTCATCTTGAATGGCATCACTTCCTGTTTGGAACTGGGGAGAGCTGGCCAGAATCATGCAAAAGGAAGAAAACAAAGGGAGCTTTAATTCAACAAAGAAATGTAAAGAACGATAAAAAATATATGTGTGTATGTGAAAAGAAGTGGTGGCCACCACATCACAACTGGGAACATTCACAAAACTTATCAGGTGTGTAGTTGGGGTCAGGCTAACTTTGACCGATGAGTTCTGATTTACCATGTGATAATGAAGTAGACTATGGAGTTCTCATTGGTCAGAATGTCAGCATGTTGTTTGTATGAACCAATCACAACACAGTCTCTAGTTTACTTATTGTCAACAAACTCCATATAAAAATACCAGAACCAAGAGAGAAAGCCTTCATGTCTAACTTTGTATTAGCATCTAGAGTCTGATGTAGCGTTTTCCTCTGTGCCACAGAGCTCCATTGTTAAAACAGTGAGCTGCACTGTTGCACTGGCTGACATGTTCTTTCATCACCATCAACACTCACTCTGTAGTTGATTTCCACTCAATCCCACATTCACCATCCTGTTGCCAGAGATTCTCACAAGAGCATTCAACATGGATTAATTCACCACTGGAAATATTCTTCAACAAAATACACTATTTCCTCACAGTTTGAGCAATGTTCCATAGAACAGTTGGTCTTTGTTGTTTTAAATAAATAACTGAGACTATGTAAGAAATTAAAAAGGATGTTTGGTAACACTTTATTTGACGCCTATCTCTATAACACATTATAACACATTATAACAATACTTATAATGGGTTATATCACTGTATAACTATAGTTATAAACACTCTTAATTATCATAAGTCAATAATCATAACACATTATAGAGCATTATAACTCTATTATAATACTTGACCTTATAAGCCATTATAAAATGTTCAATGATGTGTTATGCTTATTGTTATAAAGTCTTATGATCATTTCTGAGTGTTTATAATGATAGTTATACACGTCTATAAGCCAATTATAACACATTATAACTATATTTGTAATGCATTATCGATGTGGACATTGTCAGCGAGTTACTAACAACTATAATGTATTACAATACCTGACCTTATAAGTCATGATAAAATACTTTATAGTGTGTTATGATTATTGTTATAAAGCAATTCAAATAAGAACAAAAAAATTTAGAATTCATTAAAATATAAACAATTTTTGGGGAAACCCAACTGCAATAATCATATGACACATGTATCTTCTCTTTCTCTAGATATCTGGGCATCTGTGTTAAAGAAGACAAACTCTATCCCATCTTAGAGGTGAGTTCTTTTCTTGTTTTGCTCAAGTCTTTGTTACAGTGTTCACAAGTTCACAGGCTGGCTTCGTTCCACCACAGATTACATTGATGTGAGCTGATACTGAAAATGAAACACTGAGCCGGTTGAGTCAGGTGTTAATTATGTAACTGGGCCCAGGTTCAGTAGTATTTGCTCTTAGATTTCAGATCTTATCCTGAATGTAATAAGTAATAAACACAAATGATCACACCTCACACCTGAATCAGCTTTGTGTTACTGTAATATACAGGACTTTCTATAGTGAGCTACCTTTATTGTACAGTATATACTTTACACATAACAAACCCCTTACTCCAACTCTGCTGTTCAAATTGGAATGAGGCTTTTATTTTGACGGAGTGGATGACCCTGTGTTTCCTTCAGTATGTGAACGGTGGCTGTCTGGAGGAGCTTCTGGCCAGGAAAGATGTTCCTCTGTGCTGGAGAGAAAAGGTGGACCTGGCCTGTGACATCAGCAGAGGGATGATCTACCTGCACTACAAGAACATTTACCACAGAGACCTCAACTCCAAGGTAACAGCAGCCTCCTGTGTCAGTCCACTGGGCTCATTAAAGTTGCATCTCTCTCTTCTCATCACTCACTACAAGAGCTACACTCCCCCAGTGTGCTGCCACAGAGGAGACACTGCAGTTCATACGGCCCCCACAGGGACACACTGAGAACTTGAAAACGTTCCGGTACCTTGAAGTGTCCCGTCAGAGCCTGGGCACTCGGGATTTGAAACGTTTGTAACTTGAAAGGAGGCAACTCCTAAACAACATCAGACACTGTAGAACAGGATGGGGTGGAGGTGGTGGGTCATATCTCACTTTGTGGGTGGTGGATTCTATTTGTATTTACAGAACTAGTAGATATGTGGAAATCTGCTCTAGCCCACTGCATGTAGCAGAGCAGCGGTAGGTGAACTAGTTTCATTTCATTTCATTTATTGTTTATTTGACAAGGACAGTGCACATTAATGAACAATTTGTGATGCGCACATCACGTCATGTAAATATGCCGGATTTAGCTCAAAGCTCATTTCCATCCGTAGTCCTCACATTTAAAGATGGACAGACATACCATACAAAAAGATAACAGTAGGAAGCTACCTGCATAAGTATGAAAAAACATAGTATTAGCAGCAGTTACAACAATAAGAAAACAGATAGCAACCTGCATACATATAAGAGAGGACAGAGTACTAGCAGCATTAGTAAAAGATAAGAAATAAGAAAACAGATAACAATGCCATGCAGCGATGCCATGCAGCGCTGCATGGCATTGTTATCTGCATAAATATAAGAAAAAACAGAATATTAGCAGTAGATTCACAATAAAATTACAACAAGATAAGATAAGATAAGATAAGATACGGAAGAAATAAGGGCTACAGTAGTACTGCATTAAAGTGCTAGTCAATATTTCATTCATGGGTGCAGATTTGGTGAGACAGTAACCATTCTTTAAGCTGTTTTTTGAATGCATTAAAAGTAGGACTGTCTCTAATCGGGGTTGGGAGACTATTCCAACATGTTGCTTACCTGTCTCTGATCTACACCAGGAAAAACAGCTAAACAGACTGAGCTCACACTCTGATAGCACAGCTGATCAACCATGTGGTGAAAGAGAGAGCGAGCAGATCTCTGGCCTGAGTTCCTCCCAAGACAGATTTGTTCCCCACAATAGTAATTTGTGGTTGGTTTGTAGTCTCTTTAACTACCAAATTCTTTGGCGTTGTCCCATAGGAAAAACAGATGAGTGCCAGGGACAAAATAAGGAAAAGGCAAAGCATGGGTGTGATGGTTAACATCAGTATGTTTACAGTAGCCTATGTTGATCGTCTCAAATTGTTCTGCTTCTTACAGTAGATGGACTCTCAGAGTCTAATTTGTATTGATCTGAAGAAGTTGATTGGTGCCTTTAAAGGTCCCACATTTTACTTTGTGTTGTATATTTTGTAGTTTTGATAATCATAAGAATTTGAACCAAAATCCATGTTGGTGTAATTCTCTCTGGAACTACAGCAACTTTTCCATTAGAAGAGTGACAGCTCTGAGTCTGTCTCCTGATTGGCCGAATGTTGCCTAGGTTATCTGATAAAATAAAGCAGATTTCAGTGGCTGCATTTTGTGACAGGAAATCCTGACGGCTGGTTTTAAGACTCAGTTTCTGAATACAGGCTGTGTGCATTTCTCTGTGGACTGAGGCTTTGATACTTAAACAGTTTTAATATAAAACCTAGAGTCCTAACTCCACATGGACACAATGATCTGCCTTTATACTACATAGTACAGCCTTGTTGGAGTTTTCTATTGTATTGATATATTTTTTTAAGTTCAATTAAACAACTAACCTTTTTCAGAACATATCAGATACTGAATTACTGTTGCACGACAAATAACACTAAATCATCATCTTGCGCAACTCCTCAGTCACAGGAACGAGCAGTCTTTACTTCAGTGCTCTATGAGAGAAGATAAAGATTGGTGGGATAGTTCACCCAAAATTCAAATTTCACTCATTATCTACTCACCCTCATGTCAACTAAGAGCTGTGAGAATTTTCAGAGTCCTCCGTGCCTTCTCTGAGTTACGGGGGGTCCGCGTAGCAGTATTTGTCCATATAATGGTTGTCAATGGATACCAACTTTCTTCGTCCAAAAAGACACACTAAAAAACATCCAAATACCTCCATACTGCTCGTCTGTAATGTCCCTCTGGTATTGAAGCCTCGGAAGAGCAGTGAACTGAGACACTGGGAGCTTCCGCTACAAACAAGCTTAAAATATAGACTTATTTAATTTTTTTCAGAACAATTTCTCATGTCGGGGCTTCAATACAAGAGGGACATTACAGACGAGCAGTATGGGGGTATTTGGATGTTTTTTGGTGTGTCTTTTTGGACGAAGAAAGTTGGTATCCATTGACAACCATTATATGGACAAATACTGCTGCATGGACCCCCCCGTAACTCAGAGAAGGAACGGAGGACTCTGAAAATTCTCACAGCTCTTAGTCGACATGAGGGTGAGTAGATAATGAGTGAAATTTGAATTTTGGGTGAACTATCCCTTTAAAGACAAACACCAAACCAAGTTCCCATGAATTAAAAAGCAAAAAAAAACGTCACACATTCACACATTTCCTTGGAGCCTGTCTTTCTTTGGTATTGTGCGGTGTGACGCAGTGGTGCCTATTATAGCTGCAGTAATGATAATACAAATCCCAGCCAGAGAAGTTGCACTTTAAATTTGTTGAATGGAAGTTTACTTGGATTAAATCGCTCGCTGTGCCCAGCAGCTCAACATGTGAAAGCTTCTGACGTCAATGTTCCGGGACATCCAAAAGGCAAACGACATTCCAGAGCCCCCCCGACCCCCACCCCACCCCCCTCCAAACTGATGCAGTCATTGTGAATACGCCTCGGTAACCGATTAGCTTGAGTTGAAGCTATGGAAAATTGAGGGCCCCTTTTTAATTAGTGCTTACAAGCTGCCTCCTTTTCTTCCCTCTTTAAATCTACAAGAGCGTTCCATTTTTGTTTTCCCCCCAAACTGTTACTTTACTTGGCAGAGAGGTGAGGGGCCTGGGCTAAATTTAGGGGTGAAGTCTGGGACCAAAGTTTTTCCCAGGAGAGCTTCATAATAACAGGCTACTGCATGGAAAAGGCTTCTGGAGAAATTGGAGCCAGATGCTAAGAGGCTTCGACACACACACGCACACACACACAAGAACACAAACAAACACATGCACAGTCACAGTGCAGTCATAGACACACACCCACACACGAACAGAAACGCATAAGATTTATTGAGAAACACAAAAATTGAAGCTCAGTGCTCTTTCTATAGATTTAGACACATGCATCTGTGTCACAGATATACACCACACAGTAATCCCTCACACACACACACACACACTTCAGGCCACCCACTCTTGTTATGCAACTGCAGCTCCCCCGCTGTCTGCCTGTCATCACACCTCCAGCTCTCATCATCTAAACTCACTGAACCATGTTTGTCCTTTTTTTCCCTAGAAATGATGAACTTCTTCATTAAAAATCAAGATTCAAGAGAGTTTATTTGTCACATACAATAATACAAGATCACTGCAGTGAAATGATGCGTGCGTATACTCCAGTGACTGTGCAGTTCGACGACAACAAACAACATTAATATGACTGAAAAGAAAATTAAAAAGCCAAGAAATGCTGAGACACGCTGATATACTCTAAAACTAACTACACACACTTAACAACAGACAACAATGAACATTCAACAATTCAATTCAAAAGGCATAGTGCCAAAGTGACCGTACTGTGCAAAGTGATGATAAAAAAAGTTGAAAATCAGACATCATTCCTGGGAGACTCAGTTGAAAACAACAATAGACACTGAAATATTGGAGGAAATTCTACTTTTACCTTCGAAAATATCCACATGTAACAGATTCAGATAAATGCAACATAATATCTTACAAAAATGTCTATATATCTCCGTATATGTATAGTAAATATACAGCAGGGGCCTCTCCAGACTGCTCAAAATACAGTATAAGACTATTTTAGGGACAAGATTTCACTGCCTCTGGGAATGTGAAAAAGATTCAACGGGTTTGGCAAACTGTATGTGATGAGGTTAGTGTGATAATTAAAGGGACAATGAGGAGTTTTGGAAAAGCGAAGCGTTTTCACACTACATTTATGAGCCTCCGCGCGCACCGTAGAATTATTCGACCGGCGCAAGACGGACTCATGTTTTCATTCATCAATAATTAAAGTCAGAGGTTCAAAGAAGTTCAGTTACCGTCGTAGTCCCGACCATAAACGGCAATACGGCGGCGTTATTCTCATGAGCGTCCGCAAAACCGAAAGTAAGGAAACGCTGGTCGGCTCACCCAGCATTTCCGCCATTACTTAAAATAACAAAATAACGATAAAGACAAAATGATATATTTATCGAAAATGGAGCCATTAACAAGTGTGGGTAGCGTAGATTCATCCACATTAACGTGAGACTTTTTTATAACCAAATAGAAACTCCTCGTTGTCCCTTTAAGCAGCAATTACAGCCTAATCCAATATCATGTCTACTGGGATGTATCCCTGAATCACTAAGATCACAGAAGAACACTGTGCATTTGTTGCTTAAGTTGGACCAAAAGGCTGTTATGACCAAATGGGAGATGAACCTCCTTCAATACATCTGTGGAAGTCTTTGATATCAGACTTTATTTCTCTGGAAAGACTAAGATTTGGTATTAATGGTCAGAAGGACCTTTTCACTGCCAAGTTTGGGAACTCAGAGGGCAACTGCCTGAAATATTCGACCTATAAGGACTTTTGAGATCATTGCTGTGGATGTATTCTGGATTTGCTACATATCTCATATAATCTGTGTATACACGGTGCTGGACTGTTATGAATTTACATTTTTAGATTTGAAAATGTTCAATAAAAAGAATATTCCAAAAAAAAAAGAAAAAAAAATCACAGATGAGTGAGTCAGGCTACCTGTAGCACAGTGTGTAAGCTGTGCACTGACTCCTCTTCACATGTGGTGCATGGGGGTGAATTATTTAGTGTGCTGGAAAGGTGCTGACAGCAGATCCCATTGAGGCCGGTGATAAGTGGAAAGAGCAAAGAGACTGTTTGTCTGGCAGCTGCATGTTCGCTTTGTTCCAGGGAACACACTCAACACACACTCGATGGAAGCACATTCACACATCAAGACTTGGTCGCTCTTTCTCTTTCCTCCTGCCGCTCTAGATGTCGACCTGACGCTGCCATCTGCTGACGGGATGTCACACTGCAGCTTCGTTAACCAACACCTCCTGTTGTTTGTTGCTCCTGCAGAACTGTCTGATCCGGGTGACGGCTCGGGGCCGGGAGGCGCTGGTGACAGACTTTGGCCTGGCCAGAGAGGTGGTGGAGCTGCCGGTTAAAGATCCAGGCAGGAAGCTCTCGCTGGTGGGCTCGGCCTTTTGGATGGCCCCTGAGATGCTCCGTGGGGAACCCTACGACCGCAAGGTAGTGGAGGAACCTCACACACTCCTGGTTTACTGGAGATTTATTTTTTCATTCTTTCTTAGTGACCTTGCATAATATTTATTTTTATTTTGTATTATTAATAACAATTGTATTCTGTTTATGTGCATTAAACCTTATACAGAAAATTAACTAGCAACTAATTGTCTGGTTTCAGCTTCTCACATGACCAATGGGAATATGAGATAAATGAGAATATTTACTTTAGGGTTTAGAGTTGTTAACTTTTTTATGATTTATTTTTCTTTAAGACTGGGCTATCTCAAAGACAAAACACCCAGACACAAACTAAGCAATGTTGTAGATGTGGTCCAGTGCAGTGAAGAATGCTCAGACCTCTACATAGGTGAGACCAGAGACTTAAGTGGGCCCCTGACTTTTCCACTTTTTTTCTTAGACTACATATGTATTATCATTTTTTATTTAGCCTACTTTGTTTTGATGCTATTGCAGCATTACTATGAGTATTAGTCAGGGTCTTATGCAGAATAACTCAGTCATACAAAGATTAGACTACTGGGGTTTTTTGTGGGCCCTACTGGGCGCTGGGCCCCTAGAATTATCATCACCTTTCTCCCCTATACAACGGCCCTGGGTGAGACTAAACAGTCCCTCGACGTGACGCATGGCAAAACATAGAAAAGCCAGCTCAGCAGGACTCAGCGGTTCACCCACATCTAAAGGAAAAAAGACACTTGTTCAAAGATACCAGTGTCAATGTGGTTTGAGAGAGAAGTGGATCTATGTCCACTTGGAGCAACTTTCTTGAACAGAGGTGGTTGTTTAAAGGGATAGTTCAACATTTTAGCAAATTGGCCTATTGCCATAATCCCTATAGTTTTAGGAGTAGATTCATTACCTTTAATTGTTGGTGCAAGCTGTTTTTAGATCGGCGGGTCAGAGACGTGAGCTGCTCAGCTAATGCAACGGAGGCACACGGTACATTTGCTTTCCCCTCATCTAACTAAATACACAAGCCAACAACTCCAAAACACTCTGGTGGACAAGTTGTGACCTGCACATTCGCCACGCTATGAGATAATATCGTATAATCATGTAACATTACAACACATAAAACAAATACTCAGAACTACTTGAGCTTTTGAAATCACTCCACTGAGCTGCCGTGTCTGGAATGTAGTTCCGGCTTTGCATTTGCCTCCAAAACAACTCCGTCTTATAACGTTCCGTTATTATCTCATAGCGTGGTGAATGTGCAGGTCACAACTTTTGCATTTTGGAGTTGTTGGATTGTGTATTTGATGAGGGAAATGCGCCGTGCAGAGCTCACGTCTCTGCCCCGCTGATCTAAAAACAGCTTGCACCGACAATAAAACTGGACCCTCTGTTGAGTCACACCTTGGCTGCACGTGATCTTCACGACTCACATGATGGCTACTCAACCCAGTTACTTTCAACTTCAAGTACACACAATGACAACTAGAGCAAAGCTCATAAAATAATGCATGATGGAATGTGTGTGTTTTTCGAGGTTTGTATGTGATGTATCTTTCTTTCTTTTCTTTCACCTTTATTTATTCAGGGAAGGTCAATTGAGAGTGAGCTCTCTTTTCCAATGACGCCCTGATTACAAAAACAACATAAATATACACAGTACAAATCAAATCATAGTCCACAATTACATACAGACTGCAGAACACTTAATATTAAGTTCTTAAAGCTATCTAGAGAAATAAGATGATCAAGTTTCAGACAGTTCTGTAAGTTATTCCACTTCTGAGGGGCATAGAATTACAATTCTGACCAATTCTGTCCTGATACTAGGAATGTTTCAAATCTGTGTTCTATCTTTTTGTGCGTGGGTGAAAAGGAAAGTATAGTGGACATTAATGATGTAATATACAGTAAATGTATTGTAAATATCATAACTCTAAACATTTTATATTGCTATTATATTATTGTAATTGAACAACTGGAAGTCATAAAGTGGTGTACTTGATGTTTGATAGAGTGAGTTACAGTACACTAACTTTCAGTCCTACTCACACATTAAAAGCTGTATCAAATCCTAAATGAAATACTATCACTATAGATTTATGTACCCATTACCTCAGTTCATCTGCTGATTGGTCAGAAAGCAGTCTCCTGCAGCCTGTCTGTCAGAGCAGGTCTCAGTGAGTCAGGCTGATGGAGGCTGCCTGTACCACACAGGCAGCTGTGGACTCACTGTCTTCACATGTGGTGGTGGTGGGGGTGAATTATTTAGTGTGCTGGAAAGGTGCTGACAGCAGATCCCATTGAGCCTATCGATGGTGAAGTGGAGCGAGTAAAGAGAGACTGTTTGTCTGGCAGCTGCATGTTCACTTTGTTTTAGGAAACACGTGCACATGATGTCTTGTTTTTCTAGCCCATAGTCTAAAACCAGAGAGTGACAGAAGAAAGCTGCACATTTATTTATCTAATATTTAGCCTTTATTTACCCAGGCAAGCAATTAAGAACAAACTCTCATTTACAAGTGCAGACTGAACCAATACATTACAAAAAAACAGTAAAAACTGTGGGATGTGACAAGTAGGCCTATTCAACAGGTGCAAGAGTCAACTGTAATTTGTTGCAGATTTTGTTTTAAAGACAGTGAGTGATGATGTGGACCAAGGTCATGTCTAAACTACTAACTGGTGTGTCCGTCTTAATGACTGTGTCCTGTCTACCTTGTCCCAGGTGGATGTTTTCTCCTTTGGCATCGTCCTCTGTGAAATCCTGGCCAGGATTCCTGCCGACCCAGAGATACTACCCAGAACACAGGTAGATCTATCTATCTATCTATCTATCTATCTATCTATCTATCTATCTATCTATCTATCTATCTATCTATCTATCTATCTATCTATCTATCTATCTATCTATCTATCTATCTATCTATCTATCTATCTATCTATCTATCTATCTACAGTATCTATAACAGATTTGAAACATTATCATTATGTAGAAACACTGTTTAATTTATGGACCGGTAACAAATGAAAGGAAAAAAAACAAACATGATGCATCTTTGTGAGGTGTTGGGTCACGGCTTCTTGGCATTCATTCTCTAGACTCTGGAGGAATAAACACCATTCTTCACAAAAACAAATTGGCACACACAGTTCTTCCAGGTTTTTGACTGGCAGCTTGTTGAAGCATCTTGTCTTCTGTCTCTTCATGTAATCCCGGGCTGAGGACTCTGTGGGGGGGCTACACCATCTGTTGCTTCTTCTTGTGAATTCAAATAGTTATTTTTGACACACTCGCTACACTATTTGGGTCATTGTCATGCTGCAGAATAAATGTGGGACCAATCAGAGGCTTCTCTGATGGTGCTGCATAATGGGGAAGAATCTAAACATCTGAAGTGCCTAAAACTTTTGCACAGATGAGCCATTGCTCAAGTCAAACAAGTCACAGTCTCTTTTTTCCTATTCTGTTTTTTTTTCTGTTATGAGCTTCCATATGTCTGCTTCATTTATTTTCTTTTACATATTTTTTGTATTTATCCTTCATTTCCCTTCTTTCTTCCAACTAACTTCAGCTGAGTGAAAAAGTAATATAGTAGAAAGCAAAACAGGATAAGCATTCAGCTACCACTGGTAAAGATGCTTAACAAGACATATGTGAATATTAATATTAGCACTTTGTAATTTTTAAACATGCACCACACAACACTTGTGAGTCAGAGCTCACCATATGTGTCATGAATGAGTCACACAAATGAATATTTCTCTTTGAAACAGTGTGAAAAGCAGCATATGTTTAGGAAATATGTTTTTTTTTTTTTTTTTTTACCATTTTATCATAGCTGATACAAGAACACCATTGTTCATTGTTGCATGTACACTGTTATACAAGACACAGTTCCTATATTGTAAGTGCTGTATGGTGTGGTGTAATGTACCCTAGTGACTGTTGATGTGGATGTGTTTCAGGACTATGGGCTGGATGTGAAATCATTCAGGGAGCTGGTGAGCGACTGTCCTCAGCGTCTCCTGGAGTTAGCAGCCAGCTGCT
This sequence comes from Trachurus trachurus, assembly GCF_905171665.1. Taxonomy (NCBI): domain Eukaryota; kingdom Metazoa; phylum Chordata; class Actinopteri; order Carangiformes; family Carangidae; genus Trachurus; species Trachurus trachurus. The sequence continues at coordinate 32,247,089 of NC_139895.1, forward strand.
GTATGGTAGGTAGACACGGAGGACACATGGAGAAACACTGACACTAAAACAAGCTCATGTCTCGTTAAAGGGACATTGTGTAACTTCTCCTGTTATCTATTCACGAAAATCGATTATTTTGTTCAAAAGTATGTTTTTCATTAATCAGTAATCCCCCCCATCAACAAACTGAAGTGTTCCGGTAAGCTCTGAATTTGCCGTTCATATCATTCATATACGTATATGTTCAGTGGCAGCGTGACGAAACCACGTTAACTCAGCGGAGACACCGGAGCTGTCGGCTCAGGTGGAGGTGGTGTCTGCGAAAAGTCACCGCGGTAACGCAGTGAGGAGGAATGGAGCGTTACACTGATGCTGCATTCACCTGCAGTCTGGCAGACGGCCGTCGGTAACAAACCAGATGTCATTTTAGTCACAGAACTGGAGAGAAAGCCGGTAAAACGTGGGTCAGGTAAACAATACAAGAAAGGCAAGAAAAGGAGACCGCACACATCAGCTCCCTTATGTGCAGATTTATTAGCACATCAATAGTACCGTTTCAAGCTCATAGCTCTTCATCAGACTGGTCTCCTTTTCTTGCCTTTCCTGTCTACAATTTTGAGGCCAGCACCTTTTGAACTGGATGTGCGCGACCGTGTCTACTCTTTGTTCTCAGGTAAACAATACCACATCGCCATGACAACATATTGTCATGTGTATTGTTTAGCCTCGTGCTGGTGGACCACTTGTTATAGACGCTTGTGTATCCTGTTACATGCAGCGTCTGTTGTCTGTCTGACATCTGCCCGATTTCACGTGAATGCAACATCAAGAATACGTTTTGATATGCAACCGCACCGCTAGATGGGGGGAATTCCTACATATTATACATTTAAAGGAATTAATGATTATATGTAATATAATTAAAGTCATATAATCATTAATTCCTTTAAATGTATAATATGTAGGAATTCCCCCCAATTAAAGTCCTCCTCCTTGAACCGCCACCTTACCGTGGTAGAGGGGTTTGAGCACCCGAATGATCCTAGGAGCTATGTTGTCCGGGGCTTAATGCCCCTGGTAGGGTCTCCCAAGGCAAACAGGTCCTAGGTGACGAGTCAGACTAAGAGCGGTTCCAAGCCCCTATGAAAAAGAAAACATCAAGGAAGTGTACGTCGCCCGGACTGGCGTTACCGGGGCCCCACCCTGGAGCCAGGCCTGGGGTCGGGGCTCGCAGGCGAGCGTCTGGTGGCCGGGTCTTGGCCCACGGGACCCGGCCGGGCGCAGCCCGAAGGAGCGACGTGGGCCCGCCTTTCCGTAGGCTCACCACCCGCGGGAGGGTTCAGAAGGGGCCGGTGCCGTGTGATTTGGGTGGCAGCCGTGGGCGGGGGCCCCGGCGACCCAATCCCCGGACAACGACTCTGGCTTTAGGGACATGGAATGTCACCTCGCTGGGGGGGAAAGAGCCTGAGCTCGTGCGGGAGGCTGAGAGGTATCGGCTAGAGATAGTCGGGCTCACCTCCACGCACAGCCTGGGCTCTGGAACCCAACTCCTTGAGAGAGGTTGGACTCTCTTCCACTCTGGAGTTGCCCATGGTGAGAGGCGGCGAGCTGGTGTGGGCTTGCTCATAGCTCCCCAGCTCAGCCGCCATGTGTTGGAGTTCTCCCCACTTAACGAGAGGGTCGCTTCCCTGCGCCTTCGGGTCGGGGATAGGTCTCTCACTGTCGTTTCGGCCTACGGGCCGAACGGCAGTGCAGAGTACCCGGCCTTCCTGGAGGCCCTGGGAGGGGTGCTGGAAAGTGCCCCAACTGGGGACTCCATCGTTCTGTTGGGGGACTTCAACGCCGTCGAGGAAACAGAGTCTGAGGACTCAGAGGTTGATTCATTCATCACCCAAGCTGAAGTCACTGAGGTAGTCCGGAAGCTCCTCAGTGGTAAGTCACCGGGGGTGGATGAAATCCGCCCTGAGTACCTCAAGTCTCTGGATGTTGCGGGGCTGTCGTGGCTGACACGCCTCTGCAGCATCGCGTGGCAGTCGGGGACAGTGCCTCTGGACTGGCAGACCGGGGTGGTGGTCCCTCTCTTCAAAAAGGGGGACCGGAGGGTGTGTCCCAACTACCGGGGGATCACACTCCTCAGCCTCCCGGGGAAAGTCTATTCCAGGGTGCTGGAGAGGAGAATTCGGCCGATAGTCGTCCTGGCCGTGGAACGCTGGACCAGCTCTACACACTCCGCAGGGTGCTCGAGGGCGCATGGGAGTTTGCCCAACCAGTCCACATGTGTTTTGTGGACTTGGAGAAGGCTTTCGACCGTGTCCCACGTGGCATCCTGTGGGAGGTGCTCCGAGATTATGGGGTCGGAGGCCCTCTGCTGAGGGCTGTACGGTCCCTGTATGACCGGAGCAGGAGCTTGGTTCGCATTGCCGGCAGTAAGTCAGACCTGTTCCCGGTGCGTGTTGGACTCCGGCAGGGCTGCCCTTTGTCACCGGTTCTGTTCATTATTTTTATGGACAGAATTTCTAGGTGCAGCCAAGGGCCGGAGGGGGTACGGTTCGGGAGCCACTTGATTTCATCCCTGCTTTTTGCAGATGATGTGGTCTTGTTGGCTCCCTCGAGCCAGGACCTTCAGCATGCACTGGGGCAGTTTGCAGCCGAGTGTGAAGCAGCTGGGATGAGAATCAGCACCTCTAAGTCCGAGGCCATGGTTCTCGACCGGAAAAAGGTGGCTTGCACCCTCCAGGCCGGGGGAGAGTTCCTGCCTCAGGTGGAGGAGTTTAAGTATCTTGGGGTCTTGTTCACGAGTGATGGGAGAATGGAGCGCGAGATCGACAGGCGGATCGGTGCGGCGGCCGCAGTAATGCGGTCTTTGTATCGGTCCGTCGTGGTGAAGAAGGAGCTGAGCCGAAAGGCAAAGCTCTCAATTTACCGGTCGATCTACGTTCCCACCCTCACCTATGGTCATGAACTCTGGGTCATGACCGAAAGAACGGGGTCCCGGATACAAGCGGCCGAAATGAGTTTCCTCCGCAGGGTGGCGGGGCGCTCCCTTAGAGATAGGGTGAGGAGCTCTGTCACCCGGGAGGAGCTCGGAGTAGAGCCGCTGCTCCTCCACATCGAGAGGAGTCAGCTGAGGTGGCTCGGGCACCTGTATAGGATGCCCCCTGGACGCCTCCCTCGTGAGGTGTTCCGGGCATGTCCCACCGGGAGGAGGCCCCGAGGAAGACCCAGGACACGCTGGAGTGACTACGTCACTCGGCTGGCCTGGGAACGCCTTGGGGTCCCCCCGGAAGAGCTGGAGGAAGTGTCCGGGGAGAGGGAAGTCTGGGCATCCCTGCTCTGACTGCTGCCCCCGCGACCCGATTCCGGATAAGCGGCGGACAATGGATGGATGGATGGATGGATGGATGGATGGATAATTAAAGTCTGCTGACTGTCATAGGGAGTGTAGTACAATAGTATCTATATGGTCTTTATCATGTAGCAAATCAGATCATGTGACTCTTTCATGGCTCCTACTGAGCGTGGGCCCCTGCTTGCAGTCCCACTCCGGGTCTCCTGTGGTGAACCTGTGATCTGTACATGATGCACCACTAAGGCAAAGTGACAGAAGAAGACGTGTGTTCACAGAGCTGCTCTCTCTCTTCTCTCCAACCCCAAAGGTGGAGTCGTTCAGACGGCCGGCGTTCACGGAGCTGCTGGACGAGCTGGGAGAAGTCGCCGAGACCCTGGAGCTGCCGCCGCCCAAATCTGACCTGACCACCAGCTGAGCTGTCGGGGGAAACCCACCTTCCTTTAACTCAGCAACACGGACCAGAGAGGGTCTGGGGATTCTTCATCACCGACTGGACATGGAAACAGGACTGAATATAAGCAAAGCCACAACCTGAGCAGGTGTTCAGCCTCACACCTTCCCACTTGCTCGACAACCCGATGGAACCCTGATTTTCACTGCGGTGGTGCAGATATTACAGTATTAGATGTGTTTTCAGTGAAGCAGTGGGACATTTCCTGACTTCTCGTGGACATTACGCTTTGACACATTCATGTACATAGAAAAATAGCAGTTAGACTGTTTCCCCCGACTTTCCCCCGTCTTCCTCCCGTCCTCATTGAGTGGTTTGTGTTGTAACCTGACGACACAGATCATCAGGTCTGTTGATGTGTTCTCTGCCTCTTCTGTCTGCTTGCCCATCCCTCTTTCATCCTGTAGGCCTGGTATCCTCTGCTCTCTGCTGGGACTTTAACAAAGAAACCATCAGATTTTACTTAATATTAAATGAGACAAGAGACTGCTTCAGAAAACAGAGCGGCCATGGACAAACACAGCAAATTCAGGACTAGGAAGATTATGGACTGAGTGGTTCCCAACTTTTTTTGGCTCGTGACCTCATTGGCGACCCCGTGATCACGGCTGTCAATCAAGATGGGCCAGCTCAGATGTTTTTATATGCTACATTTAATTTGAACCCAATTTATATTCAAGAAAGTCAATCATAATTTTAAAAAGAATAATAATTAGTTTAAAAAAAATTTGTATCACTATTTTTTTTTTTATCAATTACTAGACATTTCAGGCGACCCCATTTGAATTCCATGTGACCCCACGTGGGGTCCCGACCCCAAGGTTGAAAAACACTGGAATAGGCACAAAATTTGAATATGGCAAAAGTCAAACCCAATCAAGTCATATTTAATGTTAACATATCACAGTAAACACATTGGAGCTGAAAGCCTCCCACAGCTTCACGGGAACAAAGAAAAAATCATTTGTTAGGCCGTTACACTTTCTATTTTTAGCATTTGCAACAGCTTCTGTTTTTGCTCCATCATGGCAACATGTGGTGGTAGAGGAGCCGACTGCAGCAGGAGCTACCACAGAGCGGTGTGGCAGGTGTCTGGATGTCAGTGGACAGGTTCTTTTCTCAGCACAGCAGCATCACAGTTGTGCAGGATGATGCAGTCACGAAACGTTGCAGGTGCGCCGTCCGTCCCATAAGACTTGAGCAGTTAGAAAACTTCAGTCATCACCGCTGAGTTCGTACCAACAGTAAAAATCACATAACGCGTCAGTTTTCAATAACCAAATGCACAGTTTAATGTCTTAATGTCTTTTTTCCTTTGGTGTAATTGTTTGTTGTTGTTTATGTGGGTATACTTTGAGCTGAACATGTGTGTAAATATTGAAGCTTTTATTTTTGGCTTTCTACTTTTATTCTTATGAATTCTGCTTCCTGTTTGGGGGATTGGAAGTGTCTGAGTTTCCTTTAAGTTTACTAGTTTTGACAACTTTCTGGTTTGTATTGTTGGTGATTTTTTTTTTTTTTTTTTTCAGGCAGCTACAAACAAAATGAACTCAGAAAAGCCACTTTTTTTTTTACTGCTCTATTAACTTTCCTCTGCCTTTTTTAAATGGAACCATGTTAGCTAGTTCTCTTACATCAGAGATGCAGGTTTAGGTTTAAGATGTATGAAACCATGACAGTCTTTTGTGTACAGAAACAATATAGAGTTGGGTTATAGTTCATGAAGGATGAGAATGTCTGAAGAAGAGAAACATTAATTTTATTTCCATTTAGACATTTACACAGACAGCCTTCTCTAAGTAAAGCTTACTGTTTCAGTCTTTATATCACATCCTTGAGAACTAATGTAACTATTTTCATTTATTCTTCTTGAATAAAATCTGGAAAAGAAAGTTTCAGTCCCTGTTCATAACTTTATATTATATATTCTCTAACACAAATAATAAAACTGTTCATAAATGTGTTATGCGCTGGGATAATTTTTTTTTTTTTGTAATAATAATAAGACGATGGGGCCATAACAGAGATTAGACCCCAGGGGCCCTTCATGGCCCCTGCACCACTCGCATAAGAGACCATCTGACAGGAACTTCAGTGCAACACAGTCTGTTGATTGTTGTGTTATTCTAGTACAGTGTGTAGCTGTAGGTTCAGTTCATGTAGACAGCTCACTGACTGAAGGATGAGGGGCTCTACACAGATGATATAGTAAATATTACAGTGTTATTAAGGTCGCTGAGTCACTTCACCACTTCCATGGCTGTATGCTTCCTGCAGGTCAAGTCAGTTTAATGGTAGTAGTGTTTTTTTATTCACACACACAAAAATCATAAATTAATTTGATAGGTCATATTGTGGCCAATTTTAGGTGAATTGGTCTCTTGAGGAAGCTAACTGAAGCTTATAGTAGAAGCCATTTGACATACATGAGACATACATTTGACACACAGTGTATAGCCTAGTACACATTTACATGCACTTGACACTTACATTCATTTAACATACTACATATAACACAACATACACTTGACATACAGTTTGTGATCCCAGGTCCCAGGATGTGCATTTATGAGTTTAGCAATTGTTCCTTTAGATGGCGTTTAAACAAGGAGATAGATTGTGATGTTTTGAGGCTGTCACTCAGCTCATTCCAGATGTGGTCCCCGACACACCACACTCATACTGGTTCCTACTAGTTTACGTTTTTTGCCTACAATGAGGTGTTTATGTCTGGTATTGTGGGTGTGTTGGGGAACGAAGACTGGCATGAGTTGTTTTAGTCTGAGGTTCGCAAGCGTTATGGAAGTAATTTAATTATTTGAGTTGAAGGATGATACTGGGCAAAAAGATGACGAGTAGCCTAGGTGAATTTGCTTTTGTCCAAGAGATGGCACGGATGATCTTTATTTGTAGGATTTCAAGTTTCTTGTGATGGCTGGGATAGGTGTTGCACCAGATGACATTACAATATGTAACCCTGTTAAAAAAAAGTCTGAAGCCATAGTATAAATAGTTTACATAATAAGTAGTGATTGTTGATCATTTAAAAAAAAGGGGTTCATTCAAAAAGGGGATTAAATAAATTAAAAAAGTTATAAAACTGTTAAAGTCATTTTAAATATGTATCATCCTATGGAGTGAACAGGTTACTGGAGTGTCAGGTGCTGTCAGGTGTTTCTGCACGGACGGTAGAGAGGGTGGGACAGTGTGAACAAGGAACGAGCCAGAGCGTGAGCATCAGCATGGTAGAGAGGCTAAAGTGAGCTTTAAGTGTGTTAGACCGTGTGTGTATCCTGTTCTGTGCGATTGTTAACACAGCAGTCGAGTGAAAGAAGACGTGGTGCATGTTACGAAACAAGAGGGACTTCTGCACGAAGCTCCGTGATTGTTTATGTCTGAGCTAATGCTAACGCTACTCGCGATTGCTAATGCTAATGTTTAGCTGAAGTGAATTATAGCCTCAGTCTGTAGCTATACTACAAGTGAACGGACAATTTCTAGATACAGTTTAACCCCACGGTTGGACGAGTGACACTCGGGGACAGCTGCTTTCGGACTGAAAGTACAACAGAGCCCTGACGGAGGAGCAACCAGGGCTGAGCGGTGCTTCTGCTGGTGGCATGAGGAGAGAAGGACAAGATCATCCGTCGTGGCGGCGAGGAGCTGCGGGAGTCGAACCTGTGCCTGGACCTGCACTTCCAGTGGTTGGTTAAAGACACAAAGGAATAAGGTACATTACACTTTATTTTGCTCACCAGAGAGCGAAGGGATATTGTAATTTTGGGCCACAACGATCCCGAGCCAGTACATTTAATTAGCCGGCTTTAGGAACAGTATTTCCTCAGGTGTGTGTATGTGTGTGGGCCCACAAATATATTGGTTGTGTGGAAAAGTAACCTTTGAATGATATTTTGAGTTTCCATAGACCGAGTCGGCAAGCAAGGAAACGTCACTTCCGGTCAGGGCCGTGGGGGATAACAAACCGTTTTCCCCATACACACTCATGCAAAAAGGCGGTATTTTAAACCTTTGTCAAACGCTTGTCCGCTGTCATTTCTTGGTTTGAATCACTTGTATATGCTGTCAAAGGGCTATATATTAAAAAACTTATCATGATCGGGTCGATTGTTGTCCGTATATTTATATTACGACAACAATCGACCCGATCATGATGAGTGCATTACAGCCAATAATAAACCATCTTAACTTCTGTTTGCTCCTCTTTTCTTTTTCAAAGTAATGATCTAACAAACATCTGTTGCTTTCATGTGTGCTTACTGGAGCACTTAGTAGTGTGTGAAGAGCTGCTGACCATGGTAATTGAGTCTTTGAAGCAAAGCTTTTTAGCATAATCAGTGTGGAAACATAAAGGAAGTATTTCTAATTAATGGACCAAAGCAAGACTTCCCTTTGAGCTGTATGAAACAGCTTTCTCTCAAGACTGTCACACACACACACACACACACACACACACACACACACACACACACACACACACACACACACACACACACACACACACACACACACACTGGCCTCTCTGTCTTACATAACAGTGGCACACAAACCCATCAAAAGATCATGAAAGATTCAGTGGCTCCTTTCAGGGTTTTCAGGTCTGCCCCCCTCCATCCCCCCAACAACATTGGAATATGAAGAATAGACTTGATGAGGATGAATTATGCACATGCTGATCTGCTTTTGTGGGTGTGTGTCTCTGGTCTGATGAGGGCGATGATGGGCTGTATATGGCTGCCTGTCTGCAGCAGGTCAGACAGGGCAAGAAGATTATCACAGTTAATGTGTCTTTGCTCTGATGAAGCAACAGATCATGAGCTTTGAAATGAAACCTGACTCCTCCGATATTATTTGGTCTCAAGAAATATGAGGAATGTGTCAGTAGCAGCCAATAATCCACTACATTGCAAACTCAGTAAAAGTAAAAGTTCCAGTGATCAGGCTTTAACATCGGATCCATTTCTTGAACAGAGGCATGAATCCTGCTGTACTATGGGATGTGAAGATGGGTATAAAAATGTTCTGAGTTCCTTCAAGCCTGTGCGGCTCTGAATCTGTGACCTGTGAAGAAACGGCACAGGAACAGTGAGGGGGTGAGATGATTTTCCAGTCTGTTGAATGTCTTCAGACAGCGGTGAGTCAGTGGAGGCTGTTGAGCAAAAATGTTCAGACTTAGAAAGAAAGACATTTTAGGAAATGGTGTTTTCTTCTTCTTCTTGTTCTTTTTTTAAATAAAAAGGTAAAAGAATGTTTTACAAAATCTTTTCAACTCACCAAGTCACATAAACTTTTTTAACTCAACAAACTCGATTTTAGGAAATCTAATTCTCTGTTTGTATTAATAACACGGCTGTTGAAATTGTGACCAAGTTCCTTTTGGCATCTACGTCACTGACTGACTTCCTGGGCCTGAACATCAGTCCAAAGGGCAGAACAGAGATTATTCTCTCTGAGGTGTCTTAAGAAAAACGACATGTCCACAAGATCTCTGATCAATTTCTACAGATCAGCAATTGAAAACATTCTAATAGGGAAATTGAATCATAGGCAACTGGACTTCTATTTGTCTGGGAAGACGTTTTGCCTCTTATCCAAGGGGCTTTATCAGTTCGTACACAACAAGTCTCACTAGTCCGCACTAGTTGGACCACGTTTTCCCAGACAAATACTAGTCCAGTTGCTTACGATTCAATTTGCCCAGAAAAGAACGATGACCTGGATGAATGAGAATATCTATAGACATTCTAATAGGGAGCAACATTACAGCACAGGACCACAAACTTATAAAACGGAAGGTAAAAAAACAAAACAAACCATCCTGCACATCCATCCTGTGTGGGTGTGACTTTTATTTTAGGATTTTTTATTATAATGTTTTCTCTTACAATTCAAATTACTTCTTTTATTGACTATTTATTTATTTCTGAGGGTTGAGAAGGTGTCGGGCAAAAGGCATTTCACTGCACTGACCGACACTGCATTTTTACTGTAATGTAAATGATCTGAATTGAATCGAAGGACCCAGTGCTTGGATGTCTGGATATTAGACAGCTCAGCTCTCAGCTGGAGACATCTTGTCATGTCCTGTGTCTGTGTCTCCTGAAGAGCAACTGTTGATCTATGAAACTGCTCCATTGGTGTTGCTTCGTGTTTTAATCCCCAGTTGTGTGTGTTATGGAGAGGAGGACAACTTTGTGGATCAGGAGGCTACAAGGAAGGAAAAAAATCCCAATTGTATCTGTTATCAAGCAGCCTCTTTAAACCTGCCCCTCTCTGACTGAGGTGTCACAATGCTGGTCTCAACACGTCACCTGAGAAGACTGAGAAACTGTGCCACAAGCTCAGTGTAACTGATCATGGGTTAGGTTTGAGCTAAACAGAAAGTGCAGCCTCAATCTCATTACTCCCCCAGCTGCTTTTATATCAAGATGTATTTTTGTTATAAATATAACAGTTACAAAAACAGAAGCAAACTGAGCAAAAACAACAGTTCTGTACTGCGCTGTAGACAGACACCACCCTAACTGTCCACAGGGTGGCAGCGTTTCCTCAACCATGACTCCACTACTTGAACTGCTGTGGGCAGAAATGGAGAGAAATGTCAAGTGTCTTCATTTTGAAAGCACAGACAGTAAATGACTGGTCTGTCATCATCCTCTCTGGTCGACAGGGACTTGGCTCCATCCATTCTGTTAATACTGTCTCTCATACTAATCGCCTCTATAAGGAGGAAGCTCTCATCACTGATGACCTTGTTTCTTTCATAACCTTTTCATGTTCAGCATTTGCACTCAACAGCCTGACTGGCAAACAGCCTCTATCTGCCTCATGGTCCTTATCTGACCCAACGCTGAGGACAGCATCCCCTTTCTGAGGGATACCTGCAATATTCTATGTTGTCCAACAGGTCCAACAGAGTTTTTGTCTAAGAGTTAAACTAAAAGAAAAAAGACAGGGTTGAAAGTGAACTAGCTACACTGTAAAACAAGAAAAACATTTGTGCACCTTCAGAGTGGACAGGTGCATGGGAGAATGGTCAGGTAATAGATTTATTGGAGACAGTGTTTCGTTCCTCAGACCTTCATCAGTCACCTTACAGTGTAAAAGGAGAGAACTTCTCAAATAGGTTGGGTGATCCACATGGACCAATCAGATCACACAAGATGGTGTAATTCATCGAGTCCAGTGACATACAAAATTCTGTCATTCACACAAATAGACCATAAAGTAGTAAATAGAGCCCACAGATGTAGATTAAAAATTAACAAGTAATAATAAAGCTAAATTGCCATAACATGATTTGTTTATTCAAATCTGAAACATATCTCAATTGGAGCTAGAGAAAAGGGGACATAGCCATACATACATAGCCAAGACATAATTCATCATTCAAGTCCTTAGGTACCTAAGTCTGTAAGGTAAGAATCCATCAAAGCTTCATGTCAACAGTTTTACTCATCCTATCACCACACTGAGCACAGCCGAGTGACTGTAAATTACATTTTAAAGATAATCCAAAAATCTTTGTCTTACCAACCTCCTTCCAGTGACCCGTTTTCAGGTTATTAATGCATAAAAGTATCAAATAACTTGTTTATTGCATCAAGGCCTTTTGCCTTTGTTAGGAACCTCTGTTTAAACCAAAACTTTTCCCCACAAAATTCTAAAATGCTCTGGTTAAAATATGACATTTGTGTTGTTGTTAGGGTCGGGTATAACGATAAGAACAATAATGAGAGAAAAGAAAAATCATAAGTGCAAAACCAACCTTTTCATGGATAAAGAAGCCTAACAATGTAACCAAGAGGAGAAAAACTAATTGGATGGAATACAAAATGTTTTAGTGTATTTTACAGCTCATTTAAAACACAGACAACAACCGACCCTAACAGATGGTACTGTAGCAGAAAGCTGACACAAGACGAATCCAACAAACCGTGTTCAAAATCCTGAATCCTTTAAAATTTTAAGTGAGAAATTCAGTAAGGTTTTGCTTTTACTTGAGATTTCAGTTTGCTCACTTACTGTCAGGACCCTTTAGGTTTGTTTAGTGTTTAGTGTTAGGTTCTGTCCTGTCTGGTCTCTTGTTGATTTTCTGTTTCATTTGGGTGAGTTGTCTATGTCATTCTCCTCTTCCTGTTGAGTTTCCTGTCTGTGATTACCTTCATGTCTCTCACCTGTGTGTCATTGTCTCCCCACCCTTTGTGTTCTTAAAGTCCCCTCCAACGACCCTTTTTGGTTATTTTAAAACATTCTCTGTTGTCTTTAAATTGTGATTATGAAGTTTTTAGCCAAAATCACAAAACCTGTGCCATTTCCCAGGGCTCTCCTTCTGCAGAGCACCAGCAGCTCATTAGCAATGCGCCTCTGACAGGTGGGCGGAGACTGTGCTGCTCTGCACCCGCCCAGAAAAATGCCACAGGAACATGTGAAAAGCACGAAAAACACTCTCCTACCCCTCTGTGTTTCACTGAGCGTTTCCAGCCTTTCTAAGGCCCTGTTTACACGACTTGCAGATGAAAATGGCAAAATATTTCATCGGATGTGCCTTTCGTTTAGACGGCGATGGCGTTTTGGGGGCTTGAAAGCGCAAAAAAGTGAAACCACCCTCCAGAGTGGAAATCTTAAAAACGCTCCGCCATTGTGTTCCCATGTTAAGGGTGAACACGCAAATTGCTATGACCTGTGGAGGGCACGGAGGGCAGCATTATGATGACAATTATTTATCATCCTGATCCAGGAAAAGGTTGGTTTTGCACATGATTTCAGTTTTAAAGGGATAGTTCACCCAAAATTCAAATTGCACTCATTATCTACTCACCCTCATGTCAAGGGCTGGGAGAGGTTTCAGAGTTATCCATGGCTTCTCTGAGTTACAGGGGGTCTTTGGGGGCAATTAGAATTTTGGGTCAACTATCCCTTTAACTTTCATTATTGTTCTCATCGTTATAACCACCACAAATGTCTTAATTGTAACCAGAGCATTTTAGAATTTTGTGTGGGGGGGGGGGGGGGGGGGGGGGGAGTTTTATTTTGTTTAAACAGAGTTTCCTGATAAAGTCAAAAAGCCTTGATGCTATAAACAAAATTATGTGGTACTTTTATGCATTAAAAACCTAAAAACAGGTCAGTGGCAACCAGAACACAGGAGGAATGTTAAGTGTGTCTCTTCACTCTCCACTGCTCAGATTTAAGCCTCTTGACGTCTGACCAAGGTAAAATCAGTCAAAAGAATATCTCGTCTCAGTCTGATTTGGATGTATGAAGTGGATAAAGTGTGCAAAGCAAATGTGTGTGTGTGCGTGCGTGTGTGTGTGTATGCAGGTAAGGATGTGTATACACTGCCTCCTAGACATGGATTTAAATATGATGAGCCCACACCTGGTGAGATAATGAGTTTCTGGACTTGTGGCTGAGACTATAAAGATTAATATTCCTCCTGTGTCACAGGGCTCATAAAACAAAGCTATAAAAAAACAGTTATTCAACTGTGTGAAGACGATGAGGGTCTCAGTGTGAATGTTTGAGAGCATAAGTATGTCTGTGAGGATATGTGTGTTTGAGTGACCTGAGAGAATGTGTGGCCGTTGTGTTAAAGTCAGGGTGGGGTAAGGAGCTATGCATTATGTCAATGTTGAGTCCTCACAAATACAGCATAACAAGGATTTGTGTATGTGTTAATGTGTGTCATGCAAGTGTGGTATTGGAGGTAGAGTGCCATATAAAAGCCACTGTTGAGGTTTTTTATGAGTCTGGGTGGTGTGGGATGTTATCAGCGCAGTAATCACTGCACGCCTGAAAGAATGTCTTCCACTTTAATGTTGTCTCCAGGATGGAGACGAGGACAGGAGGGAGGAGGGGAGGAGAAGATGAGATGATTTCAGTCCAGGAGGGAGGGAGGTATGTTTTGCATCAACTTTCATCTTCCACCTCAAAAACCCCACACTCCCTACCATCCAGAAAGCTGACACACTTACAGAGCTACTACTTACAAAGTTAATGTACCTGCTCTTGAATCACATAACATAAGATATAGGCTATATGCATTTTTGATTAGAATCTCTTTGAACTTTTCCTAATTGACTAATGGGGTTTACTGAAGGTAAATTGCCATAATCCCTATAGTTTTAGGAGTAGGTTCGTTACCTTTAATTGTCGGTGCAAGCTATTTTTAGAGCGGCGGAGCAGAGCCGTGAGCTGCTCAGAGCTACGCTACGGAGGCTCATGGGATTTCTTGGTTTCCCTTATCAAACTCATCAAATACACAATCCAACAACTCCACAACGCTCTGGTGGACAAGTTGTGACCTGCACATTCACCACGCTATGAGATAATAACAGAACGTTACCAGACAGAGTTGTTTTAGAGGTAAATTAATGAACCGCTGGTGTGCATTCCCATTGGGGGCAGTTTTTCAGCAAGCAGTCTCTTCTTTTGCCTCAAAAAGAAAGATCCGAGTTCCGACTTGTCTCGGACGGCGCATATGTTCACCTATGTACGCTGTGACTGTTTTGTCTGAGAATACAATGAGAGTAAACAAAGATAATAAAAAATCATGTTGGGGGTCTCAACCATCGCTGCTTAGCATGCATGTTAGCCTCCTGTCACTTGTGACACTATGTTGACCAATAGGAAACCTATTTATTTTCTAAATACTGTAGGTTCAGTTTATTCAGGTTAGTCAATCAATCATGATTGATACTTCAGTCGATTAAGGTTAGTCAATCAATCCTGATTAATTAATCAGTTGTGGCGAGGGGTGGTGATGATCGGAGGGAAAGTAATAAACAAAAGGGCCAAGAGCACCACCTGGGGCCTTTCACCTGGATCAGGTCAGGACCGGAACCGCTGGAAACAGGAGATAATTAACAACAAGGGATAAGGTATGTATGTAATAAACTTGTTTATTAACAGGAGATGATTAAGCAAACACATGAACATTCATCATCCTGGGCTATAGGTTACTTGGGCTAAAATAATTAAAGTCAGTACACACAAAACTACAGGAAAGTGGGCTGAGGCCACTACTGGGGAGACAGAATCCTGCAAAGTGCCCGGCAACGGCAACCTGATAAAGATTGTAGCATCAAAGGTTTCAGTAAGAATGGAGCATCGCAATTAGATGATAAATCCTTTGCTTTGATCTCTGTAATCTGTCAGATTATCAAAGCATGTGTTTGTGTGTTGTTGTTTTTTAATAGAATCTGGAAATGACTTCATTAGTGATGTCATTAAATACCTGACAGAGAGCAGAGAGCTTGTCATGATATTATGGGCAGAGAGACAAATGCATCAGAGAAGTCTGCAGACAGAGTGCAGTCAGATAATTGAACAAATACAGATTAATATGACCTGACATACATCTTATTGCAGGTGTAAAACAGGTACATAACTCAAAGGTAAATTGAACATCAGACCCTTCCACCTAATGTAATAGAAAACATGAAGATCATTAACACAAGTTATAAACCTGAAATAAAGATAACAGAGGAAAGTTTTGACCATCAATAATAGTGCTTCATATATGCAGGTCTACTTTCGTTGTGCTCTGTTGCGATTTGTGTCTGATCTGAATTGACTCATTGACTTGTTCCAACATTATTACTGTTCTTATGTACAGTATTTGCAAACTCAACATGAATCATTTCTATCAATAAAAGTTCAATTGTGAAATAATAATGTTGATTAGTATTTTAAATTAGGTTAAATAAATACTAATGTATTTTTCATTTTGACTGGGTTAAATAGATATTTTGCTAATGTTACTAATGCTCAGTAATATAAGTAACCTGCAACATAACATTCCGATATTTCTCAAAGAAAACTTTATTACACTATGTTGAAAAGGCCAAATATGTTGAATGTGAATGTGACCATATGTGACCTATTAAAGATTGCAGTATCAAAGGTTAACATGCCTCTGACTGTTTATACCCATTTTCATTGTTTCTTTTAGCAACAACACAGGAGACACTGATCGTGCAGTGAGACTGAACCAAAACAGTGCACAGAATAAATGTTCATCTTTTTCAGATTCATGTGGCCTCTTAGTGATAAACTGATATTTGCCTGAATCATTTGCACATTATTTTGTTGTTGCATAATTAAAACTGAAGTAAGAACTGAAAATTCGTGTTATTTGCAATAAGATTAGAAATGAAACTCAACCAGCCCCTCCCATAACACATGACTCAGAGACACATGTTTGTTGTTGTTATGCCTCAGTGGAAGCAGCAGGTGAAAAGAGAGATGCCTGTGTCTTCAGACCAGATCATCAACTTCCACTAGAGAGGAATGACTGCACACCAGTTGGGAATACAGAGAATGTAACTGAATTTAGAGCTGAAATAAGGACTTTAGGAAGAGGCTTGGACGTGAAGGACACAGGCAGAACATGGCTTCCAGATCAGAAGAGGAACTCTCTTGTCGTCTCTGCAGTGACACTTTCAAAGATCCAGTCCTCCTGTCATGTAACCACAGCTTCTGTAAAGACTGTCTGCACAGCTACTGGGCAGGAGGAGAAACTCCTGAGTGTCCAGCCTGTAGGAGAAGGTCTTCTATAGCTTTACCTTTTGACTTTGCACAGGAGAGTCCTGCAGCAGCAGCCGAGCATCTGTGCCATCTGCACTTTGAGAAGCTCAGCTTCTTCTGTCTGGATGATGAACAGCTGCTGTGCAGCACCTGCAGAGATTCAAAAACACACAGCAGCCACAGGATCCAACCTGTCGATGAAGCTGTGCAGGACCATGAGAGAAGACTTCAGGAGCTCTTAAAGCCCCTGAGAAAGAAACGGACTCTCATTCATCAAATTAAAGGCAACTGTGATCAAACAGCGGAACACATTAAAGCCCAGGCACAAAACACAGCTCAGAGGATCAAAGAGGAGTTCAAGAAGCTTCATGAGTTTCTGTACAAGGAAGAGGAGGCCAGGATGGCTGCACTGAGAGAGGAGGAGGAGAAGAAGACGGAGAAGATGAAGCAGAAGATTGAGGCTCTGAGCAGAGACATAACAGCTCTGTCAGAACCAATCAGAGCAACAGAGAAGCAGCTGAGAGCTAAAGACGTCTCACTGCTGCACAACTACAAGGCTGCAGAGGACAGAGTCCAGCAGCAGCATCTGCCTGATGATCCACAGCTGGACTCAGGAGCCCTGATAGATGAGGCCAAGCATCTGGGCAACCTGAGGTTCAACATCTGGAACAAGATGAAGGAGATGGTCTCCTACAGTCCTGTGGTTCTGGATCCAAACAGTGCTCATCCAGACCTGATCCTGTCTGAAGATCTGACCTGCGTGAGACAAGGAAAGGTGAGGCAGCCGCTTCCCGAGAACCCAGAGAGGATCGACCCCTTCTTCTCCATTGTGGGCTCTGTGGGCTTCACCTCAGGGTCTCACAGCTGGGACTTGGAGGTCGGAGACAACAGCGCCTTCTCCTTGGGGGTGTTGGGAGGGTCCAGCCCCAGGAAAATAAACCCATGGTCTGAGCTGTGGAGGATCATGTTCTGTGAGGGTGAATTCAGATCCCTGTCACCTTCAGACACGGGGTCTGATGTACCAGTGAAGGAGAGGCCCAGGAGGATCAGAGTCCACCTGGACCGGGACGGTGGACGGCTGTCGTTTTCTGATCCTGACACCAACACGCACATACACACCTTCTCACACACCTTCACTGACAGGATGTTTCCGTATATTGGCACCTGGAGTGGTGACCCAGTTAAGATTGTCTCGTCAAAGGTGTCAGTAACAGTGGAGCAGCAACAAGTTGTTTCGGATGAGAGCAGGTTCATGAACCAATGATTTGTTTCCACCCACATTCATTGATTCTTTTGGAAACAAAGCGTGGATACAAAACACACTGAGGAGAGAATGGAAAACAAGAAGAATGAGGAAATCACATTTTAAGTATATACTAACACACTGTGTTATTTGTCCTGATTTGAATTCATTTGTTTATCTCTCATCTGTCAATTAGTCTTCTAAAATTCACATGACTATATGTATACTATATATACAGTACATTTGTGTTGATAATATCTTTTTAGGTACTGTAATAACTTCACCATTCACTTAAAATGGTGTATATCTGCTGTATTTAGTACTTTAGTATTTAGCACAAAGTGGTGGCGAGATAGGGATAGTTTTATTGTCACAGTATTTGCATGTTTTATATTACTGTTATCATGCCACAATTGCACAGTAAAGACTTATTTTACATTTTAATTATTTTTCAGAGATTTATATCAGTCAAGAGAAAAAAATACTGTCTATACAGTAATTTCTAATCTCAAAAGAGATTAAACAGGGATACATCATATAAAGGAAATGTAGAAAGTTCAAACTAACTTTTGCATTTTACGAATGAATTGTAATTGTGTGATATCATAAACACATTTGATGATTAAATGTATTATGAAAATAAATCTATGTATTCTTATGTTTGTTGCTGTACTATAGGCTACAACTACTATACTTTTTAAATATATATCCAACCTCTGTCGCTCCCTAGACATGGCTTTCCCTGCCTAATAAAACACATTATTGTATTTGTCCAAAATTATGAAGCTTTTGTCATACGTTTGTTGTAAACAATTAAAGATGAGTGAACCAATGTAAATAGGTCCAGGTTCAGGTTACTTTATTTGTACCCATTGGTAGAGTTTTCATTCACACATATTTCACCATTCAAAGATAAGTAACCAAAAACCACGATAACACTGCTCCATAGTTCGAGGCTGAACCAATAAACACAATTTCCTTAAACAAAATGACAAGAATAAAATGGGTTTGAAACAAGGATACAAAAAAATAGAGCAGATTTCAGGAATAACTCAGGAAGTACTGAGCAGTGTGTCTTGTTTTATTTAGTAGACCTAACCCTACATATTATTTTTTTTATTATACAATTTTTTATAACAAATATATATTATATATATTATAACTATTTTTTTTACCTCTCCGGGAACCATCACCTTATCGTGGTGGAGAGGTTTGCGTGTCCCTGTGAACCTGAGGCCTATGTGGTCTGGAGCAACGTGCTCCTGCAGGGTCTCCCATGGCAACTGGTTGTCAGGTGAGGGGCCAGGCTAAGAATGGTTCAAGAAGACCCCAGGAGAAAAGCAATAGAGGTCCCCCTGCCTGGAGGAGGTCCAGGTCTGGACAGGGGGCTCATGGTGCCTGGTCAGGTCCAGCCTGAAGAGACTACATGGAGACCCCCCCCACCCACCCATCCTGCATGTGGACCCACCACCCACAGGAAGAACCACTGGGCTGGGGTCCCACTGCCAGATGGGGGGCAGTGAAGCCAAGGGGCCTCGGTAACCTGGACCTGGGTGGCAGAGGCTCTGGGACCGTGAATGTCTCCTCTCTGTCCACGTCACCCACTCACCCACAGCCTGAACCTTCTGTGCAGCACCCATTATAATCTCAACATTTCTCCAAAAAATAATCCTGATCATTGAACAGTGATGAAATAAAATGTGGAAAAGCATCAATAGACCAGACTTGTGTGTACATTTTAAAGTTTAAATGGACTCTCTAGGTGAAACTTTGCTGGAGCAATGTCTAATGCTACTGTATCTGCCTCGTTTATCGTCGTGGCAACCTCTGAGCCTCAGGCCAGAAACACAGCTGAGACCAATTGATTAATCAGGGACTCCTCTGATATCACTGCAGTTAATCTACTCCTGACCCCGATCTCCCATACATTTATATGAAGACTCTGTGTCAGTCTACAGAACACAAACCACTACATATAAATGCTGCTTTGCATTATCACAATGAACAAGCTCCTGTAACCTTTGACTGAGACCAGAGTCTCCAGAGAAGGACCTGTCCCATGTCAGATGAAGCCATTGTCCTTTTTTGCTGAATTGAACCTAAAGGTCAAAGGTCAACGTAAACATTGACATGCTGCACATTTCTTTCCATACAATGCCAGTGGAACTACAAGAAACAGAACTAGACTGCATTTTTCAGGAAGATCAGGGAGACAATGGATACACATGATATTGATCACATGATGCACATGATTCACATGCATGTTATCCCCTTATTCGTCAAAGAAAAAATGTCAATATCCACAATGTGGCACAGTAAGAATGAAATGAACATTATGTGCAATGACAACATAAAGTGAAAGAAGTAAGTAAATAATAAAAAATGAACAAATCAAATTATGCAATAATCAGTGATACAGAGAGACAAAAGGCTCTCACTGCTCATGGATCATGCCAAGTCAAGCTCCAATAGTCAACCTGGTTTACTGTTTTAAATGTGTTATTGTTACTGTTTATATTTAAAGGGGAACTATGCAAGTCCGCTCACTTTTCCGCTGTTCTGGTTACGCTGCTCTCAGCCATGTGCATTTGTTTACAACAAAGCCGCCGAAAAATCAATAAATTGAAATGTTACATAACATAAACAATGTTACGGTGCGTGTGTTTATGTAGTCTTAACCGTCATAAAAAAAAGATTAGGGGTTACGGAGCGAGTTTGTGTCGCAGGTTGCAGAGATGAGAGCTGGGACACCGGGGCGGCAACCAAGTAACTTACACTGGCAAAAATGTAGCAGAGCCACGGGAAAATCCTGCTTAGTTCCTCTATGCACTTCCCTGATGAACTACAGTATGAGCAGAATGTGAGAGCAGCAGTGACACTCACTCTCTCAAGTCTGTTCACTTGTTCCAGGAGGATCGACCAAGTTGTACTCTCAGCCTTTTCCTCATACCGACTTCTGTGGAATTAGTTTTTCTGCTTTGGCAGCTTGGCTTGTTCTGTATTGTGACATACAGAAGGTGAATATGGAGTTTGTGGAGGGAAGCAGAGGAATCCACAGACCCATCAGGGTATGTTAGCTTGTTTGTCTGTTTCTACTGGAGTTCGACTTTTCAGGTGTATTTCATCAAGTTAAAGCTCATGACTAACATTATACTGTTTGGTGTCCAGGTGTTGTTTGACACTGATCTATGTTTAGTTGTTTATTTGAGTAGTGTTTGGGTCATAAAACACAATGTAGCCCAGCTTCTGCTGTTTAATTTGATGTAAAATATGACTATATTCTTTCATAATTAGTGCAGTAGAGGCTGTTCTGTATGTCTGCCCTGTCTGACTTTTTACAAGTCATGGAAAGAAACAGGCAGGAAACAAACAATCAAAGCATGACATGTTTCTGAGTTGCATCACAGCATGAAGCCCAAGAGAGCAAAACCTTTAGTTCAACTTCAACTCTGTTTTCCACTTTGCTGCAAGGTGTGTTTTTATTAGAATGAAAGGCAAGGCAAGGCAATGTTATTTGTATAGCCCATTTTTACAAATGGTTTGTCTCATAGGGCTTCACATAGCATCCTAACAACATCCTCTGACCTTAGACCCTCATGTGAGGAAAAATCCCAGGAAAAGCCTTTTAGCAAAAGAAAAATTGAGAAACCTCAGGGTGAGCAACAGAGGAGGGATCCCTCACCCAGGACGGACAGACGTGCAATAGATGTTGTACAGACAAGAAAACAGTTCAACACAGAATGTGGGAAACATGGAGATTATTAGAATGAAGGCAGCTGGTGGGAAGGAGGCAGGGAGAACAGGCCATCTTAATGGGAGTGCTGGATAGCATAATGGTTCAAGGAGAGAAAGAGATGACTGTGACTGTGTTTGGTCAATATTTATTACAATAACATATCAATCCATTGAGTTGTGGTGGCAGATGGTTCCAGATATCATCATACAATCATCACATAATCATCATACAAGTTGCCTTGGCCACTCTTTATGAATCATGTTAGTTGAACCTTCATTTTCAATTTGGGAAATGAGACACTATTGGATTTTATATTTTCATATTTAATCTGCTACCTCCAATAGATCAGATCTGTATCAGATCAGATATAGTGTAACACTGTTTACATTAATGATCTGCAGGAATTACAGGTATTGTACCAGAATCTCATTCCTGCAAAGAAATTACATTTAACTAGTAGGTTGTGTTTTTAAATAACACATCTTTAACACAAGTAATCTCAGGCAAACTTAAGAGTTACAAATTCTACAAATTCATTGGCTGAACTTACATATCAGCAGACACATGGAGCCTTTGATCAATGCACAGTCTGGAAATGTCAGAGCCCAGGCATGGAAAAAACAGGCCAGAGGGATGCAGCGGGATCTGGCATGGCGTCAGAACAGTTCCCTGCAGATTCACAACATATGGCCTGAATAGTTCAGACAGATGAGGTATCTGTGAAATAGTGCATGAAGGTGTGCTGTGGGAGATGGCGTTATACAGATCAATATTTGGAGAAAAGAAAGTGGGTTATGTCAGTAATTGAGAAAGAACGTGTGGTCACAGGCTGTTGTGTATTCTATTCCCCGACTATTTAACAGAGAGCAGTTGAGGGTGTGCATATTTTTTTTAGGTCAAAGTCAAGAGCCAGTCTGTGTGTGTGTTTGTGTGTGTAAAATGGGCCAGGAGAAGATATTGGTTCACAAAGGGAATTGGTGATCTGATATCAGAGCATGAAGTACAAATTGATCTTGGAGGATGGATGTTTGAAGAGACTGGGGCATTTCACAGGCCATGCAGCAGCATGTGCATTTTTGTGTATCCACTGGACTGGCAACCAGTCTACCCCGGGGGGAAACTCCCCCATGGTTAGTTCATAGCCTGCAGAAATGCACCTAAAATATGGTACTAGGGTCTGTATGAAACTCACTCAAATCACACCAATTTTGGCAACTAATAAAATATAAATAATAATAATAAATCAATCAAAATCTCCATCCAATTTATTTTCTGTTCATTTATAGCTAAGCCAACATTCCTGACTCTACTTCTGCTGCATTGAGACTTATTTATGAAGCTCTGGGGACATCACACTTTTGCTGGAATGTCAGCTGTGGGATGAATATTGTATAAAGATATCATATTTGTTCTGACATCTTTGCAATTACCATACTTTTTACCCTAAAACACGTTCAACTGCAGAGCACATCTCCCCTGAAATTGTCAGATTATGCCAGCTTTACTAAATTGTTTACAGTTCCAACCACTACTGTTAAAATGTGATCACATCATGCATCAGGACAAACATTTGGTGGTGCACTGCAGAACAAGGGTAGCAGTGGGATGACACAGTAAAGAGGAACTACGCAAGATTTTATTTAGATGTGAGTTTTTACCACAGTAAAAGTATGCACTCCGAAACTGTAGGGGAGTAGCTCTGTAGAGAGAGAAAAAAAAAGCAACCGGCTTACTTTGCTATAGTTAAACCTTGAATGTCAGAATGTCTTCAGAGAGACCAGAGAGACCCAGTCAGATCCAGACTAAGGAGTCTGCTGAGGCCAGAACCAGAGACCAGCAGAAAGATCAGCTAGCATAGTTAGCATCTTTCATTTGCTTTAGCTTCTAGCACAGCATCCAAGTTCAGGGCTTGAACTTGGGGAAGTTGCTCTCATAGTGCCTGCTTGGGCTCTCCCGGGGTCATCCCCATGTTCCCCGCTTTGTATGTGACCGGGGAGTCCTACGTTCCCCGCTTTTCCCCGAAAGGACCCGGGGAACATGCAAGTTTTGGTCCCATACCTGGAAGTGGAGTTGTGACTTTGCAGATTTTTGCCTATTTCTGAGTGAGAAGTTGAGTTGTGACTTTGGGTGAGAAGTGGAATTGTCCCATTGGTTGGGTTTAGGCAATGAGGAAAGGAGTTGGTTAAGTTTAGTAAAAAGACCAGGTAGATGCTAGACAGGCCAGATAGACAGAGAGTCCAGATAAGGAGAGAGAGTCCATCGACCGACAACAGTGGGAAACCCTTCATCTACTGTATTACGACCGGGGAACATAGGACCCGAGGAACATAAGTACGCTCCCATTCTCACTGAGTGTTGTAGCACTGCCAACAAGAACATCAGGTTAATTGGTGTTTCTAAAATGCTCATAGGTGAGCGTGACTTGCATCTTATGTTAGCCCTGTGACAGGCTGAGAGTCAATCAACAAGAGCGTGCGCAAACTATTAAAGTGAAGTTTTAAGGAGCTGACCAGCATGCAGGTGGAGAGTTATTGGTGTTGAGCCTTTCATCATTATATTGATGGCTTCGGTGTCCCTGATACCTGAAGTATTCATTGTCTCTCTGCAGATGACTCACCTATAAAATGCTGAGAGTGCTGGAAAGCAGAATGCGTGAGGGCATCCTGTCAAAGGACTGTTGGAAGGAGATATCTATAAAGCATAGAGCAATGTAAAGGTGAGAAGGGAAGCCAGGGAGAGAGAGAGAGAGAGTCTGGCCATTCCTGGAGGTTGGACAATTACAGATGGCACCCCTCACCTTCCTGTTCCCATCCTGCCAAGTTTCAAGTCCATCAGTTCAAGTAGATCAGCTGTTCTCAAGAAAACTGAAGGACAGGCAGAAAGACAGAAAGAGATTTCAACATTTATTAGTAGGATTGGAGTGCACACAGTGACAGAGGATTTAGTGGCGTGCCAATAGTGGATGACTGGAGATAGATCAGGGCTGGCAGAGGAGCAGTGGACTATCATTGGGCTCTGGTGACAGAATCGTTTGTTATCCACTGACCACTAGCCAAAGCTGGCTCAATGCCGGCATGAGGATTCCAGCAAAGGAAAAATTTGGAGCACACAGTGATCAAGTGAAGCCAAGTAGGATTTGAAAGTAGATGCAACCAGAAGAAGATGATGGTGAGATCTAAAAACAGGGTCGGTCATCGAGTGGAGGACAACTGCTGGAACACAATGATAGTGAGTGATGTGCGGCCATCAGAGTCTTTAATTAGTTCTGGAAAAGACTCATGCAATGCAACTGCTTGTCAAGTGGACAATGTGGTCAATGTACAAAACTTGAAAAGACAAGAGGACTTCAACTGGATTCACTCATTGCCTTTTTCTTTTGCTTTACTTTGGAAGATTGATCCAGTGTTCATTCATTCAGCCAGTTGAAAAACCTTTAAGCACAAATACAAACCACTTTAAGAGCATGTAAAGCAAGACAAGTACATGCAGTCAAATATAAACAGGTTTTAAATTGTTGAGTTTTAAATGACCATAAATGGACCATGTAAGAAGGTAGCAAATATCCACACATTTAAATAGTAAATGCATTTTGAGAGTTTGATGTTGATGATTTTACCCAATAACTTAATATTTTAAAAAAAAAAAGATAAATCTTTGCATTGCATCACACATTAATTGTATTTTACTCACATGACTCACATGACAAACCTCCTGCTATGACTATAGGGATTTACCAAAATGTTGAACTATTCCTTTAACCATTGAAATAGAAAGAGTGTATGAAGAGTGTATGAAAACAAATTTCTGGGTGTTACAATTGACGACAAACTGTGTTGGAAGCCACATATAAACAATGTGATAACCAAAATGTCAAAAATCATTGCAATATTTTATAAAACAAGAAATTATCTCAACCAAAAGTCATTATACACACTCTACTGTTCGTTGTTACTCCCATATATGACCTATTGTGCCGAGATATGGGGTAATGCGTACAAAACTAACACTCAACCTATCTTCAAATTACAGAAGAAAGCTATAAGAATTATAAATCATTTAAATATTATAGAGTCAACAAACGCTTATTTTGTACAGTCAAAGACTCTTAAATTTTACGACTTAGTTAATTTCAAAATGGCTCTAATTATGTTTAAAGTGCATAACCATATGTTTTGTTGCAGTACTCAGAGGCTGTTTGAAACTCGAGAGAGTCGTTATGAATTGAGAGGATTAGGTGTCTATAAAAGACCAAAAATACGAACTAATATAAAACAGCGTTGTGTTTCCGTCAGAGGTGTCAATTTGTGGAACAGTTATGATGAGGAATTAAGAATGTGTAGCTCGATTTCTATTTTCAAGAAAATGTTTAAATCCAAGGTACTTAAAGAATATATAGATTTGTTATGAGCGCCAAATGCTTGTTTGATTTAAACTCTAATGTAAAAGTTGCCTTGTTGAAATAGTTTCTGGATTGATTGTTGTTTTTTTGTTTTTGTTTTTTTCTCTCTCTTTACCTCTTTTTTTGTTTTGGTAAAAAGGGTAGGCATAATAAGCCTAGGCTTCAGCCTACACCTTTTCGATCAGCACCCCTCATCACATGTACAGTAAGCACTTGTGTACATTTAGTAAATTTTACCTGTGGAGAAGGGGGGGGGGGGGGGGGGGAATGCTGATGCTGATCGAATAAACTGAATAAAACTGAAACTGAAACTGAACCATTTCTGTTTACAGCTTTTAATCAGGTCATTAAAGTGACTAAAGCCTGGTTTATGCTTCTGCGTCGTGGCGACGGCATAGCCACGGCGACGCGAACGAAAAGGACGAAAAGGACTGTGATTGGTCCGCTCAGAACGTCAGTGTGGTAAATTCATCCGTTCAGCCTCGACTGGTCGGACAGACCAACTCCACAAACGTCTTCTTCGTAGCCTGCGCTTCATCATTTGCAATAAAAGCGTTTGTTTTTCAGTTGCCATTGTTTACTGCGACCTGAAGCAACGCGTTCCCTCGACGCAGAACTTCGAATGCTCAACGCCGTCGAAGCGACGCGGAAGCATAAACTAGGCTTAAGAATGATGTGCTTCAAACAAACCCCAGTTACATACAAGAAAATGTATGAAAGCTCAATGGCTGCTTCTTCATTGTCTGAAATAAGCTTACCTCTGCACATAAAAGTCTTGGGCTGTGTTAAAACAGAAACAAGCTTTTTCTGGGGGGAGGGGGGATGGGGATCTGCGTGCATACGGTGACGCAAAAGTTTGTTGAATTCAATGTTGTATGCATGCCAGGCAGCTAGGTGGCAGTGTGAAACACACCACAAGGTCCACGCACCTGTGTACTGGCGCATGGCTGTGGTGTAAATGCATATGCGATGTGAGCAGATCGGAGCAGACTTTTGCGTTTTTATACCCTTTAGACGGGAACACGACGGTGATGGTTTTTAAGATTTCCACTCTGGAGGGTGGTTTCACTTTTTTGCGTTTTTAACCCTTAGATGCATAAGTGGGGTCAAAAATGACCCCATGGCTTGTTATTCTTCAAAATCTTTGAAATTAAAAGTAATTATAATTTCATATTCCAGGTATTCCTCATAAAATATGTTTGTGACATGAGGCCATTTGTATTTAAAAAAAATATTTCATTAATTTTAAGAAATTGCAGTTTTTGTATCACTACCCCACTCTTCCATTAGCGGGGTCAAAAATGACCCCAAGCATTTCCTATGGAATTTCCAAGGAATCTTTGATTCTTATCAACACTGACTGTCAGTATACTGGTACTGTCCCACTTACACATCTGATGTCAGTAGTCTCACCACCCAGGAGGTCATTTTTACACAGCAACATACAGTACATGTAAGTATTATCTTCATTTATGAACTTATTTTCCACATCCATGACTTTTCTGTGATAGAGTATAACGTTAGTATTATTGTCATCAAATTAGCCTACTTTGTACTTCTTACAAAGTAGTTGTTGTTACAAAGTAGGCACTATTTAGCTTAACTGCAAAGTAATGTTAGTACTTTGATGTTAGCTAGTATAGTAAGGTAGCTAACATTTGTTGTGTAGAGTTTGAGACTAATATATCTATAACTTCCCTGTAATAAAAGCTAACCCGTTATACGATTATTGATTATTGATTATTGATGTGATGTATGTAGTATATGGTGTGTGCACGTGCATGTGCGCATGCATGTCTGTGTATTTACATACATATTACATATTATATTTTACATATTTATATAAATGCACAGACATTTACTTACATAGCTACATATTATTGGTTTATACAGTAGTTTTGTGTGCCATTCAAACATTGTCCTTTTTATGTTTTCTCATCTAAAGTATCATGGCTGTTATAGGAGGCCAGCTAGGATTCCTGAGGGCCTTGCCCGACAAATGATCCTGTTGCACACAGAGAGAAGAGAGAAGATGTTTGCGTGTTTACATATGCGTGGACAGTGTTATGGTCCCCGGACCTACTGAATGTTCTCTGTTTATCCTCCATAGTCAAACAGACAGACGGACACACAAACAATGGATTTTGACATTTTTGAT
Source organism: Trachurus trachurus (assembly GCF_905171665.1). NCBI lineage: Eukaryota > Metazoa > Chordata > Actinopteri > Carangiformes > Carangidae > Trachurus > Trachurus trachurus. The sequence continues at coordinate 32,274,956 of NC_139895.1, forward strand.
ACCTGATTGATTGTTTTGTGATCAAATGTGAGTAAAAAGTGATAAATGGACATGTCAAAAATGAAATCACTCTTTTGTTGACCAAAATATAATGAAAATCATCATCTTTAACCAAAATTAAAGACATTTATTGCAAAAACGCATTGATTCTAATTGGGGTCATTTTTGACCCCACTCATGAGTGTAGGTATTGGTAGCTCATGCATCCAAGGGTTAAGCACCAAAACACCAGTTATATCGTTGCATGTATCAAATTGCTCTGATGTTCACCCACTCCTGTACTGAGCAGTGTGGTGGCTATGGCTCCAACATGTCATGTTGTGTTTATCCTGGATACACTGCAGCTGTGAAAGACAATCTTGACATTAATGGCGAGAAGAAAATAAATTGGGATGATTTTGTGCTTTAGTGTCCGGTTTATTCAAATGAATGTCAGGGGACTATGTAGAAACAATGAGCGTGTGTACTTAACATGCGCATATTCATAACCAAAGATATGCAGCAAATCCATCATCATACACAGACACACAAGTGTACTTGCAGATAAACACATGGGGAAATGAGACATGACTCATCATACACAGATTAGAGACTTGTTTTTGTTTTGTCTCTGACAATGTATTTGATTTCTTTTTACTTCGGTGTTCACTCATGGATGCACGTTTTTTTATTGTTTATGCTCATGAGACTGTGGTTAAGACTTTGCTAAATGTGCAAAAGATGACTAACAGTGACACCAAGAGAAGACAGAATAGATTTTTGAAACACTTAGCCAAACTCATAGAGTACTCTGAACCCTAAAGTTGTAGTAGATGGAATTCTGATCAGAGTTGTTATTAACATACAAACAGCTTCAGCTTCCTTGTTTATGCATCCAACAGCTATGGAGCAGCATTAGCATTCATTTCATGTCATGTCTCTGGCAGCGAAACGAGTCCCACTGTTCACTACCAGTCTGGCTCTGTTTTTCTGTCGACCAACTCTAGAGGGAAATAACTAACTGACTCTTCAAGCTGCTAAATGTTTCAGCAGCACCACCACCAGCCATTTGTCTGTCTGGAGGTTTTCAAAGCCTTTTCAATGGAAAAGGTTGAGTCACGTGGAGATGACATGGTAATTGTTAAAAAAAACACAGTAAAGTTGATTTAAATCCAAAACACGCAACCTAAATAATGCTAATGATGTTGTTATGCATCTGCTAGTCTGGTTACTGGTTCGCACAATAGGCACACTACACTACTGAATAGGGCCCAAGTTACAATATAATGGCGGACCCTTCTGGCATGGCCAGGGGCACCACCAGGGACATTTAAATGATATTGGATTATCCTTCCCATATTTGTGAAAATGAAAATATGATAGATGCTCATGGTGGGGGAAGCACTGGACACTCTGAATTCACTATTTGCTGAAAGACTAATAATATATGTGGGGGGTTGAGAAATGTAGTAAATAAAATAAATTTGTGATATAAGTTAACTTAAAGTTACATATTATTTTTATCATTATTGTGTCAGTCTCCTAGAATCCTTATCCTTACCCCCCCTCTTCTGTGTTTCTGACCTAATAGGGCAGTGAACCCTGTGTATCTGCGTCTCGCTTGCTTTTATAATTTTAGTTGTAGTGTAGTTATACAAAATGGAAGGTTATGGATAAATACTGACTAAAGATTGGATTGTGTTTGCTTATAGCCCTCAGGCAAATATCTTAGATACATTAAAACCAAATACCATGACAATGACGCTCTAAATCATTACCTACATTTGCAAAAATATGAAAGTAAATCAAGTGCAGCCAATTTGATGAAACTGAATTAACAGTAGCCAACTACTATCTATAATTTAAAAGATCTATATATAGTTCAACATTTTGGCAAAATGGACCATTGCCATAATCCCTATAGTCTTAGGAGTCTTTAATTGTCGGTGCAAGCTGTTTTTAGAACGGTGGAGCGGAACCACAAGCTGCTCAGAGCTACGCTACGGAGGTTAATGGCATTTCTTGGTTTCCCTCATCAAACTCATCAAATACACAATCCAACAACTCCAAAACGCTCTGGTGGACAAGTTGTGACCTGCACATTCACCACGCTATCAGATAATAACGGAACCTTACGAGACAGAGTTTTTTTTTAGGTAAATTCATGCAAAACCACTGATGCACATTCCGTGTCAGGGGCAGTTTTTCGGCAAGCAGTCCCTGCATTTGCCTCAAAAACAACTCGGTCTCACAACGTCCCATTATTATCTTAGCAGCTCACGGCTCTGCTCCGCCATACTAAAAAAAGTTTGCACCGACAATTAAAGGTTACGAAACTACTCCTAAAACTATAGGGATTATGGCAATGGGCCAATTTGCCAAAATGTTGAAATATCCCTTTAAATGTTATGCTTCAGATGCTGGATCATCATGCATCAACCAGTACAAGCACAGACTCCAGCCACTCAGCCAGTTTGTTTTATTCTGTATTGGTCTGTTTATTCTAAGTTAGAACAAAACAGGTGGCACAATCTGTTTAAAGGGGGAGGGGTGGGAGCCCTGGGGGGTCAGGTGCAACTGTTAAAGGTTATATTTTGGAGTTCAGGTAGCAGGGCCCCTCAGCAGAATTTTTGCCTAAGGCCCCATGGAAGTCTGAACCGGCTCAGCTTCCAGGCCAGGTTTTACTGTTTTGGCATTATGAAAACCATGTTAAACCAAATATTTTCCCCAGTTTAAAACGTGTCTGCAGAGGAAGATGAATGATGACGCAGGTACATTCACTGAGACACTTCACTTCCTCTACACTAACACTGACAACACACTGACCACGACACACAGCTAAAGCCGAGTGTGTTTACTCTTTGGTCTCATTCCCGGCAGTGTAACGCAGCCTGGCATTGTGTCGGCTGCCGTCAGTCAAACACAGACACCGACACGGCCTCCAGCCAACTGAGAGGAAGAGGAGCTTTACTGATATTTCCCTGAAGACACTATTTTCTTTCTTTTGATTAAAAAAAAGTTTTCAGTTGAACTCAGGGCTTTAACCTGTAATTGAGTATTTTTCAGTGTTCTTTTTTATACTTTAACATTTGTAAAATATGTGAATGCTTTCATCCTTCTGCTGCTTTAGCTATTTACCAAAGTGATGCAAAGTAAATCAAGTCCAATAGTATCAAATTGTAGTTTTAGTTATTTTAGTCACATGCAATAAGATCAGAATAAATTTTACTGAAAACAACCCTTGCTTTGGTTTCGCTTTTAGTTCTTTTTTTATAGTTAAATCAAAGCAACTCCATACACAGAAGTATATAGCTACAGCATATTATGTATACAATCACCGTTAATCACCTCTGTGTTTCAAACTGTGCCGTGGAGACGATGAAACCCACAGTGAATTGATTGTTGGTGTGGCTGAAAGGTCACAGGCTCTACAATTATGTTATGTAATGTGCTTTTGAAATATTTATTGGGCCCTTGACCATACAGACGCCCACTTATTTTTATGCTGATGAATAGGATGCTGCAGCCCAACAGACACAGTTACAGAATCCTGACTAGTGGTGTTTTAATTGTTTTGCCATTTATTTGTGCCTTTTTCATCCCATAAGAACTACATCATTTTAAAGCATTGGCTTTAATGGAAAATAGCAGTACAGTACACTTTATTATTTAAAAATAAATAATTATAATAATATATGTTTTTTTTTTAATTGCTGTAATCTAAATGCTAAAAAAAAACCTCTTTCTAACACATTTCTCTCACTGCATTCTCTGCAAGTTCTGCTCTAATACTTGAAAACATTTCACATCATCCTCTCTGCACATCACGAGCTGACCGGATTTTTTAAAAGTTCAAATCCTGGTAAAGGATGAGGGAGTGCCTTTGAAGACATTTATCCATCACATCGTTCCTGTTGTTGCATTGTGCTGTGTTCCAGTGAACTCAAGCAGCAACATCCGACACTGGGAAGATGAATTTTATTACATCTGGGACAAATGGAACTCTGTGTCCTGAGCCCTTCAAATGAACAAAAGTTTGATTCACAGCAATACTCTGCACTCCTTACGTCTAACACTGAACCAAATGTACTTGTTAGGCTACTTAAAGGTAGAGTCCGTAGGATTTTATATACAAAATATACACCTATGGGCTTTTACTCATGTACTGTATATAATAGTGGTGACTGTGTCTGCAGACCCCCACCCCGCCTGTATTTTGATGTTTTGGTGCGGTCGAGATGTTTCTTAACCTTGAAGGTCGAAATGGAGAGGGATTTCCATGTGAACAGCAGTAGAACATGGGTCAGTCCTGACAACTGCTGTCAGGGGCAGGGGGCGTGGCAGTTGAGACCAAAGTTGGGGCCCAAATTGAATGTTGTGTTTACAAAGTGCAACAAACAAACCCTACAGACTCTAACTTTAAGTATTAATTTGTTAAAGTAACCCCCCTGTCAAATATATAACTCTAACATACAGTAGAACAACATTTAAAATTGTTATTATGCCATGTTTGGTTGATGTAGGTTACACAGACATTAAAGCAGAAGTAAGTGATCTGGTCGTTTTGGCTAATGCTGCGTTCCAGGCAGGCTTTTGAAACCGTAAGTTACGGCTTCAAGTCACGACTTACGACTTTGTAGCGTTCCAGGCAACCCGCAACTCGCGTTTTTCCGACCTGTTTTACCTGTGAAAGTCACTATAACGGCCATTCGTAACTTCCGACCCGTGAACTCGTACCAGATCGAACTGGTACAACTTCACAGGTCAGAAAAACACGAGTTACGGGCTGCCCTGAACGCACCATAACTTCTTGTCAGCCGATGGAGTTAGCAGCCCCCGCCCTCGTCATGGATCTATCTATTGGTCCTCGTCCCTATGCCGTTCTCTCTCCTCATTGGATAAAACTTGTAGGATACAAGAAAAGTTTTTATCCTCGGCTCAGAGCAGAGCAGAGTGACTGAGAGACCCACGTGTCGGTCCAAACACTCTATGTAAGTGATTGCTGTCGGAAGATATAAGTATTTAAGACTTATATTAACACAAAAATATCGCTTACTTCTGCTTTAAGTCAAGGGACTGACTTTAATGGACGTAGCGTAGAAGTGTGACGTAATATCCGGTCCTGATGGTCAATAGACCGAAACGTTGACTAAATAAAAGAGCTTCAAGTGAGTGCGGGAGCAAGTGTTGATTTTTTATGTTGAACTTGACTGGGGATCTGCTCCTAGCACCACCCAAAGGAGAATGTGCATGCTGATTTAGCCTTGGTAATATCCGATCCAGTCATTGTTTATTCGCAAAACCTGTTTCCATAGCAAAAAGTCACATTTCCTTTTATCAATACGCTGACAAATCCAACCCCCCCCAGCATAAAAACTTTTTTTTGTGAGTTTTCGGCCTTTTTTTCTGATTTATTTTCGCATTTTTTGAAGATGCAAATAAATATAGGTGGATGGAAACCCCCACTATAGACAGAAAATGTCACCAGTAACAGCTCTTGTCATGCCAGAGGAAACAGATGGATGACAGCAAACTAAAGCAGTGTAAATCTTCAAATTGGTTCCTACTTCAACAGATACTGGGGGCATTTTTATTTTGGATGGCTAGAACATGTTTTTACAACCTCCTCTGCTGGCAGCTATACGGAGGGAAATCAATCCATCTGTCAACTAAAGACTGGCCAGATTACTTCTCTGCTTTACCTTCACTTATGAACTCTGCAATTTCTGTTTCTTGTTGTGTTGTTGTGGATTCATAGAAGTGACAGGTTTCTGTTTCAGCAGTACAGGGACCGGTCAGTGAAAGTGGTGTTTTTGTGAAGTGAGAGAGTTGATGAGATTCCTGATGATGCTGAGGAGGTCAGGCTGAGGCCAATGATGCTCTGGCTGATGAGGTTTGCGCCGATGCAGTTCAATGATGAAGCTCATGCCAGAGCTAATATTGGCCGGCGATGATGATGATTTTGTAGGTGAGCAGCACACAGGCAACGTCACAGGGAGAACTGCAGTATATGACAAATTTCTACCAAACAGGCTTGTAATTCTGGGGGGCGAGAGGCAGCGTTGCATATCCTAATGAAAATGTGACTGATTAAAACACAGTAATAGATAAGTAAGATGGAAACACGATGACATGTTCACTTTCCCGGAGAAATGTATTTCAGCTAATGAACAAATACCTTAAAGTGATTAGGAAGCAGTGACGAGGAGCACAAGACTGATGCTGCTGCGAGTCGATATCCACCACTCACGTGACTTCTCTGTCCTCTCCCTCTCATCTCTCTCTTTCACACACACACACACACAGATCATAAGATGGGGGGAGGGAGAGAGAGAGAGAGAGATGATTAGTAATGAGTCTCTATATAACGACTCAGACCAACTCTTACTTCTATCCAAAGCTCAGAACTTATTGCCAGTTGAAAATGTGTATTGTTCAGAATCTATATGTGACTTTGCCACTGGATAGATCCAAGAGATCTTTATGTTTTGTCTGTGCTCTGATGATTTTGTTTGTTGTTTAAATATGAAATGTGTCTTGTAAGCCCCTATAGGCTAGGCCACTTAATTGGTGCATGAAACTTAAATAAATATAAATTCATTCATTCATTCATTCGTTCATTCGTTCATTCGTTCATTAATTCATTCATTCATTCATTCATTCATTCATTCATTCATTCATTCATTCATTCATTCATTCATTCATTCATTCATTCATTCTATAAAGGAGAGCTGCCTCCAATGAAAGTCTCTTACTTGCTGGAGCTGAATAAAGACTGAAGTGAATCCAGGTGTAGAAAAATTGTAGAAAACTCTTTTGGGGAAAAAAAAGAAATTTTTAGGGCTCAATCAAGGATGGATTTGAATTTGATTTTTTTTTTTTTAATTATTATTATTAAATAAGGTGAGAGGTTTGGAAAAAAATGTAACAAATCAAGATAAGGAAATAAAACATAACAAAGAATGGGAAAAACTTGAGTTTGATTAAAATGTATATTGTGTAGTAAGTGTCTTTTTTTCTTTTCAGTTGGGTCATATTGTAATTCTTGCTGTATTTATTGCTGAGTATTGTATGTGTATGTCATTAAGAGAAAAAAAACAGTAGAAAGCATCATGGACGTTAGTTAGACAGTAAACTACTCAGTCTTGCCTCACTGTCTTACAGAGTTGAGGAGTTTAACTGCCTGTAAACAGCAGTAAATGTTACTGATGCTTTACGCTCCAGTGTGTGTTGTAACACTCAGAGCCAATCAGAGCTGGAACTGATAAATATCTGAAATCAAAGCAGGCAGAGGCCAGATGTTAGTGGGACTTGGACAAAAGACAAGAGAGTGTTAAAGAGAATTGAAGGAGGGCAAACCAAAGCTTAATAATCCTCTCAGGAAATCCTTCCTGTGAAGTGCTGCCGGGCGATCAGCAGCAGGATTTAAAGTGTGTGTGGTTGTAAAGTCTTTTATAGAAACCATAAAATCTGCTCTGTGATCAGCTCCAGCAGGGGGACTGTCAGTGAAGAGTAGTGGGGGTGGGTGGAGGGGTGGAGGTCAGAGCTGCAGCGAACTGTGTTGTACTTTTACATCAGCCCTTGACACCAATCTGCCACAGGGTGTCAAAGCCCTCCAATCAGGGTGAGAGCCGTTATCCTCCCAGTTTCAATCAGAGAAGTCTGGAGCCTCCTCATCACATTGGAACGACAACGACCACCTGCTGAACACAGGCTGCAACTGGAGGGCTCCACGTACCTCAGCCAAAGAACTCACACTTCACAGACATGTGAAGTCTGTCAAGTGAAAACTAACTTTCAAGGTTAGTTATGATAATAATAATAATGAACTTTATTTTTATCACACTTTTTTTTCACAAAGTTACAAAGTGCTGTACAGGTGAAATACATTGAGATTAAGGTTAGTTCAGGGCCAAAATGTGAATTGCCACTTTCAGTACAGTACATTACTTGAATGTAAGGACCAGTAGCACTGCAATAGTTGCATAGTGAAGAAAACTATAGATTTATATAGTACTGTATATATACAAATATTTCATTTGGTCTATTTGTTTTATGTTATTCTGAAGTTTTAGAGGGATATTTCAACATTTTGGCAAATTGGACTATTGCCATAATCCCTATAGTTTTAGGAGTAGGTTCATTACCTTTAATTATCGGTGCAAGCTGTTTTTAGATCGGCGGGGCAGAGAAATGAGCTAACGCAACGGGGGCTCTGCATGGCACACAGTATTTCCGCTTTTCCCTCATCAAATACGCAATCCAACTACTCCAAAACACTTTCATGGACGAGATGGGACCTAATCATGGAATGTTACGAGACAAATGCATAGCCGGAACTAGTATATTTCAGACACAACACCTCGGCAGAGTGACTTCAAAAGCACAAGTAGTTCTGAGTGTTTCCTAAATGTGTCGTAATGTTACAAAATTATACGTTATTATTTCATAGCGTGCCGAATGTGCAGGTCACAACTTGTCCACGAGAGTGTTTTGGAGTTGTTGGATTGTGTATTTTAGTTTGATGAGGGAAACGTGGAAATACGATGAGCCTCCGTTGCGTTAGCTCAGCAGCTCACGTCTCTGCCCCGCCGATCTAAAAACAGCTTGCACCAACAATTAAAGGCAATAAACCAATTTGCCAAAATGTTGAAATATCCCTTTAACAGAAGAAAGTCCCATGGTTTAATGCACCAAAAAAGAATCTCACCCTAGAAATACGTTAGTAATAGTAATAATAAGAAGTAAGTGACCACTGAACTAACTGAACAGGTTGTCAACATTGAAGTGTATAGTGAAGCTACGCTGTGGAGCCCTGGGACTGGCTTCAGTGCAAATCCCTTGATCATGGTGGTAGGACACACTGCCCCTTCCTGCAGCTGCTGTGCCCTCTGGGTACAGGGCTGATGTGCACTGAGTCCAGCCAGGGGAACACACAGGGCCACAGAATCTGAGTCCATCAGGGGGATCAGGGAAGCGAAAGATTGGACACCTGGGACAACAAAACTGCTGCAGGAGTCCTTAAACCTGGGAATAAGCTTGTTTCCACCAGGTGGGTGCCTGAGATGAGCCCTGTGGTCACGACATCAAAACATCCCTGTGTTCTTATTCTATGATTTAAATTGTGTGTTTTAAAAAGGTGGTTGTCCAGATGAGACTATCAGAGCAAACATGAAACTTCACCTTTATAACCTCCTTGTGTTTAAACTGGCGCTTTCACTGAACTTTAGAAATGACAGGCTTTTGTAAAAGCCATTTATATTTAGGCTTTAAATATCAAACCCATTTGTATGTCATTTCTTGCTGAATAAAGGCTCATTAATGCTCCACGTACGGACAAAATTGTATGCATTTGTTTCAAACGTTGTTACCGTCACCGCCCACATACTTTCATGCTCCCTTTACGTTGGCATGGATGTTAACCAATACATCCACCAGGGGGCAGCTCAGAGTCAAAAGTTTATGACAGCAAACATGGCGACTATGAAGGAGATCTTGATAATGTACATCATAAATAAAAGAAGAAAACTGACTCATTGTAACAGGCGGTGGCCGTTAAATTCATCACAGCATTTTTTTCCTCACCAACTCGCACAGTTTCTCCTCGAAAAGTTCAGTCATCGTGTCTTGTTCTTCTTCTGTCTCACACTGGATCTAGGCTACGTATCAGGTAGTGACAGCAACACCGCCCCCGCAGTTTCCCGTGGTACTGCTCCGTTTGGTCCGTATCTGTAAGCTTTGTGGAAATGGAAGAAAAACGGACGAAATGAACTCAGAGTACGGACGAAAGGCTCCGTCCGTATCTGTATGCGTATTTAACATTTAGCATAAATGGGCCTTAAAACATGTAAGCAATGTTACTCACAGAATTCATTTGGCAATAAGACCAAACCCACTGTAAAACTCCATTGACTTTTTGTCAGGGGAACCTAGCTGATGTTAAGTTCTGATTTGGCCTCCAAAAAAAAAAAAAATACATCATCCTCCCATCACTCTGTGGTGAGTGGATTACAAGGAGTTTTATGAGAAGCAGTCTACCCCTCTGTCGCCATGTGGAGATTTGAATGGGATTGCTTGGCAGTGCAGACAAGAGGCCGGCTGTGATGGTGAGGAAAGTGTATGGAGGGAACATCTATACTGACAGCAGGGGAATATGTTGATCTGTTTCTGGAGCTCCACAACTGAATCAACAGTCATGTGAACAGAGGTGATAAAATCCTTGCTTTACTGCTCTCTGTGCACACAGGTACAACAATAAACGTTAGAATAAGATTAATAGGACCAGTAAGGTCAGGTGGCAATAACTGTCTTGTGTGCAATCATCTTTCTATTTTATGTTTATAGCGTATGCTGGTAAAGTGTGTGTGTTGTGTGCAGCCTGTGCTCTCATTAATTTACTCTTTTAAATGACTTTTTATGACAACTTCCATTTTTTCATTTATTAGTTTATTTCTAATAGGACATACAAAAAAATAATAGTAATTTGTTGTAAATATGCCAGATTTAGCTCAAGAGCTGATTTCTATCTATCTGTCTGTCTGTCTATCTGTCTATCTATCTATCTATCTATCTATCTATCTATCTATCTATCTATCTATCTATCTATCTATCTATCTATCTATCTATCTATCTATCTATCTATCTATCTATCTGAAGGACAGGTCTGTGTGTAGAATCGGTGAGTTTTGTTTTGTTCTTGGTTTCATACTCCTGAATCGTCTCCCTTTGCGGCAGCGGTGTGAGGAGGCATGTGTTGAGGACGTGTCACCTGGGACAGATGGACTGCACTTCACAGATGATCCAGGCTTTTGTCACTGGGATGTATGGGTCTCACAGTGTTGTGCATGCGCTGATGTAACCACATGCAGCTGCAGTGTTTCTCCTTCATGTCCAGAGTCCAGAGTGTCCCCCCCTCTCTCAAAGCAGCAGCTTTAAACACAACACACACCCATGTTTTCACTGTCAAAACAATCCCTCAGCACCGCTCCAGTTTCTTCACTCCACACTTTCATGGTTTCTCTGATTGCCTGTATTCCCACCTTTCTTTCATTTTTTTGTTTTTTTCTCCCAGTCCCCAGTAGATACAATCCAATTTGTTGGAGGATGGAAGGATTTGGGGGCTGCATATACAAAGAAAAGATGTTTTCCTGCTGCTTCTCTCCCTCTCTCCTCCATCTTCCCCTCCTCTCACATGGTCGTCACTCGCCCCTCAGTCTCTCTGGCTGCAGCTCATCCCCTGGTTGTTGAGCTCTGTCTTTGTACTCGCTCTGGTGTGGTCTGACTCCCTCCAACCTCTCTTCAATTATTCATCACATGCTGGTTACTGTAAGGCTGCTGACTTCTAGGGGCTATACAGTGTCCTCATACACTGCAAAAACTCTTAACGAAGAATATTTGTCTTATTTCTAGTCAAAATGTCATTTCTAGTCAAAACAAATCTATGCCTAAAATAAGACTCATCACATTAAAAAAGTAGCTTGTTTTTAGACACTTTTTACTTCTTTCAAGCATATTTTCACTTGAAATAATCTGATAGTGGGGCAGGTTGTTCTTTCTTATTACAAGCACAAAAAAAACTTCCTTTCACTGGCAGATTTTTCTACTTATTTCAAGTGAAATTTGTTTGAAACAAGTGAAAATGATCTAAAAAACAAGTTGATTTTTAGGTGATGAAACTTATTTGGAAAGATATTAGCTTTGACAAACAAGAAACAAAGACAGATATTCTTGGAAAGATTTTGAGTTTTTGCAGTGTATGAGTGCATGTGTGTGTGTCTGTCTACACTTGTACAGCTATACATGTGAGGACCAGTTTGAGTTTTAAACCATCAGAGTGAGGACATTTTGGGAAAGTGAGGACATTTTGGCCAGTTCTCACTTTCTCAGACCCCTTCCAAAGGCTGTTTGAGGGTTAAGACTTTACAATAACTAGGTTATTATAATTAGGTTTAAGTTAGGTTGAGAGTAATGGTTAAGGTTAGGCATTTGTTTTGGATGGTTAATGTTAGGGTAAGGGGCTAGGGAATACATTGTGTCAATGAGTGTCCTCACAAAGATAGCCATATAAACTTGTGTGTGTGTGTTTTATACACTCCATGTATCCTTGTTTGGTTGTGTATCTTCAACATGTTGAACCCTGTTAGTCACACACCAGATTAGCAATCACAACATGAGTTTTAATGACTGTAGCTAACAATGTACATCTGGGGCCTCTACACATGTGTTGCTGCCATCTGTTCAGTTCATGATGACATTTGGTAATCGCAACGGAGCAACAATATATATTAGCACCCAAGGACACAGTTATAAAACATCTCACTTAGTCATGTCTGTTTGTCAGTCATTCTAGAGAAATTGAGACAGAAATTAAAGCATTAATGACATGGATATGTTATTGAGCATAGGCTATATATTATCTGATTAAAAAAAAAAACACACATCCCTCCTCTTACCAGTGAGTTCAAGTTCCATTTCTACATTGCTGTTTAAAAGGCAGAATGAAGGTGACACCCAGAGCCAAGCAGCAAGGTGGCCTAAATGACAGTTGCTGTGATCTGTGTCACTGAGACATGTGGTTACTTTTTGTGGACGGTGCATGTCAGATCTATGTAACAGTGCGTCTTTCTTCTGTACTGTACAAATTGTGACTTGAGAGAGATATTGTTCCACAGAATATTTTGTTGAGCAAAAACCGGAACGGTTGTTCAATATTCATGTGTTTACGACTGCTCATTTTATTCCCAAAGCCCTGAAAAGATAGTTTGTTTAATGAGTATTTATTTTCATTTCTTAGTTTATGTAATTTCCTGCTCAGTATTATTATTCAATAATTGTTTTTGACTCCAATTATGAATATGATTTGATTCATTCATTCATTTTCTTTACCGCTTATCCTGCACTAGGGCGAGCTGGAGCCTATCTCAGCTGACTTCGTTTTTTTTTTCTGATGTTTTGATGACATAGATAGATAGATAGATAGATAGATAGATAGATAGATAGATAGATAGATAGATAGATAGATAGATAGATAGATAGATAGATAGATAGATAGATAGAATAATGGTGATCCTCAGTTTTTCATCTACCACCGTCATTGTACTTCCCAACGATATTAGCATGGTACACAATAACAACTAAGTTATACCATGGTCTGGATAACTATTCAATTCTGATTGGCTGCAGGGTGTCCATTAAAAACAGTTACAGGACGCATATGAAAAGATTTGAATTATTGCACTGGCTCAACTGCTAGTTGATAACCATGGCAACAAAGATGTAGAGCATAACAAATTTTTTTTTTTTCAGCGCACCACCCTCTGACCACAAGACTCTGTAAGAGGTGCACTGGCCTTTTGAAATAATGTAATGTGACTCATTTCCCTTTCATTTTTCTTCCTCCAGATGAGAGGTTTAGTCCACTCATGGCTTGTGATTTTAACTATTGGGTTAACACATGTAAGTATTAATAGGCTAATTGATTTAATATTTATTTCTTTGGTAAGCAGCATGGGAGGGGTGAACCGCCCGACATGAAGCCCATCCAGCATTATCCCTTTACATAAAGAACATGGTAAACCTTTTAGGTAATAAACATCTGTGTGTTGTAGCATTGACTGTTGTCACTTCCTACTGTATTATTAATATTAGTTTAGTTGATTGTTACAGTCAGGCATCAATTAACAATCAATCAACCTTCAATAATTTAATTCAAACAAACTTAATTCATGAATGTTATTGAAGAGGTGTACAGTAGGCTGAAGCTGTTCAGCTTATAAGTGCCGACCCTTTAATTCTTCATTTCAGTTAAACCTATGGAGCTCTTTATGGTTTCAGTGTAGCAGAAAATAACATAAATCTTATAATCAACAGATGAAGCCTAAATAAATAAACAGCATTAAAGCTGCAGTCAAATTCCAAATGATCAGTCCTGTTTGTATCTTTCTAGCATACTATGTTTTAATTAAAGCTAGCTTCACCCCAGCCACAGAGATACACAGGGATACACATGCTTTTTAATGTAGTATTTATGCTTGGTTGTTTTAAGTTAAGTTTCCCTCTTAGCTCATAACTCCCCTCTCTTTCCTTAATTTTTGAATATTGTTAGGGTGTAAATTATTCTTTACTTTGTATATTATCTGTGCAGTTTTGATTTTCTCTAAGTCAGCGAACTTTAATGTTCTCAATTTGATAAACAAATTAGTGGTTGTATCCTGCATGATTTACTATCCTTATGAGCCTTTTTTTGCACAATATAAAAAGGTTGGAGGTTGGTTTTGTAAGTGTTTCCCCATATCTCTACACAGTATGACAGGTGGTAATATGAGCATGTTGCAATTGTTAATGACATCACTCAGTCAATAAGAAGACAGTGACACAAGCTGTGTAGAACTAAGGTTTACTGGAAAAAAGTTTTAAAAACAAAATTTTTTTCTCACATGTACCCACATTGTGCAATGCAATCACATTTCTTTGCTAGTAGTTCAGATACAATAAATTTGCCACACTGGATTCAAGTTCCATCTATAATGTTAATTCTAAGGAAGAACCCAAAAGCTCATCGAAGCTACCCAGATATATTTGTTACTCTTACTAGTATCAAAATCAACAGATACAGTATACAGTAATGTTAATTGCTATTATACCTTTTTATAATAAACAAAATCTTCTTTATCAAGACATATAGATGATCAACATGTTTGTTTTGGAGCCTTAGCGCAGCAGCTATCTCTCCTAGAGTCTCTAGCTATTTTAAAATCTAATGCTCAGACTTAGAAGTTGATGCAAAGTGAAACAGACGTTACATAAACGCATTATTTTCCACTCTTCCCAAAACACAATCGCGGCCTGACTGGCAGCGTCAGGGTAATGAAAGCAGCATCTATCTATCATCCTCATCAAACTCAATCACACTCCCAACTGAGCCCTGGCAATCTTCACAGAAGCTGGCGAGCCTGTGTAAGGTGGGGGTCCGCGCCTCAGCCGCAACACAACGTCTCATTTAGAAACGAACAGGAGGGGGGGAGAGGTATTCAAAGACCAATCTGTTGATTTGTTTAATTACTGCATGTTCTTGTGAAATGGAAATGGATTCTACAGTGAACCAGAATGACCAGCACAGAATCCAGACTCTGTGTAACTTTGCTTGCTCAACACACTTTTCTTAATGGATTCACATTAGGATCCACATATACGGCCTGAGATTTGGTTTTGTTACGTCATAGCTGCCAGCGTCCACCAAAGACTTGCCAGGGCTGTCCTCCCTGCAGAGCCCTCTGCTCAACTCCTTCAGTGTTAGGGAAACATTATGTCAGGTGAAGACTCCTGCTTTCTCCAGTGCTCATATAGTAAGAGCCGATTCTGACCTTAAAGGACAATTCTGGGTAAATTCAACTCGGGGCTGTATTTTCCTAACATTTTAGGTCTAAAAGAAGGAATCTGAAGATTTTCAGTTTAATTGTTCCTGTTTTGCGGTAGTTGTGTCTGTCCCCGCATCGCCATGGCAGCGATGAATGGGAGCGGATGGGTGTTCCGATGCTTAGGCTGTTTACATCCCTCAAAGCCGCAATTTATTTCCAAAGACAGTGTCAGATGGCTACTCAAACATGCACCGAGAAGTTTGTTTACTTCAAGCAAGCCAACGTGATTGTAAAACTAGATCTAATTCAAAGTCTCGCGCGAGACCCAAGTTGACGCGCTCGGTGTGTTCACGTGCATTCGGAAGCTCCCGTTTGTGTCATAAACACAGGAACTGATTTGCTTGAAGTAAACAAACTCTTCGGTGCATGTTTGAGTAGCCGTCTGTAGAAAAAAAAAGTTTAGAATAAAAGAAATAGAATCGGTTCTGACCTGGTTATAACGATAAGAACAATAATTAGAGTTAAAACTGAAATAATAAGTGTGAAACCAACCTTTTCATAGATAAGGAAGCCTAACAACGTAACTCAGAGAGGAGAAGCAAATGGGATGATAAATTATTGTTTTTAGTGAGATGGTAGCAGAAAGCTAACACAAGACAAAGTTTAATCAGCTGCACAGTTTGAGGTCCTAGTAATGGTTTGTGAGTTTATTCTCTGATCACAGCCTCAGGAAGGCTCAGTGAAGCTTGATGGCAGATAATGGACCTGTATTTTCTTTGAGATCAGAGAGCTCATTATAAATGCTTCAGGCACGTGTCAGTTCAACGTTTGCTATTAAACCCGGCAGCAGCAGGATTAAATACACTGAAACAGAGCTGAGCAGGTATGTAATTAGGCTCCGGGGTTCAGACTCTTATCTTTACTGTAACTGGTAGCAGAGGAGAAAGCAGACGAGTCATTTCTGAGCAGGATTAGCGCGAGACTGTTCACCAGGAGCCGAGCAGCAGGCGGCCCGCATTCTGCTGTCACTCTGCCACACATTTATCACTTTGTATCTGTCCATCATCCACAGCACTGTAAAGCAATAGTCATTAAAATTCAAAGGTATTACACGCTAATACAATACCCTGAACTATGTATTCTATTCTTCACATGAAAAGAAATTTGAAACAACCATACAGAGATATAAGTGTATACATAGTATATTGCTACGGAAGATTTGGAGAGCAGGTGATAAGGTTAAACAAGTACATATCAACATGAAGCAGAATCATCAATGTACAACTATTACAAAGGTCTGATTCTACCTTCAAGCAAAGAGATAAGTAAGTAAGCACAGCAGACATACTGTAGGCCTCCAGGTTCAACAGTCAGGATACAGTGTTTTCACATTACATTAACTTTGAGGTTATGAACACAGAAGACCAATAAGAAGAAGAAACCTATATGTGACATCATACAGCACTAGTTCTATCAGTATAACAGCACTGATATTTAAACAGCGCTGTGAAAATGTGCAATATATTGTATATATCAATACAATTCATTTTCCATTAACAGCAAACCTGTCAATAAAATCATAAAAAGGGCTGTTTAGAACACAGAAGAAATAAAACAGATGAAATTCAAATCAAAGCTGTGTTCCTACAGTTATATGATCTTGTTACAAATAAACACTTTTAAAGGACTTGACTACTATTATAGATCTATGGTGTGCTGGATGAAGTAATGGCACAAACAATGGATCATATCAATGAAGTAGTAGTAGGTATGCTATAAGTGTAAGTGTTGTAAACCTCCCATACACCGGTGTAACCAGCCACCATGGTCTTAGCTGTTCATTGTTACGTAGTGAGTGATCTGGTGATTTGTTGCTACTGTGGTAGGTATTGAGTTGCCAGCAGTGTGTTCTGTATGTGTGATGACCGGGACACACTGTCTGCATTGTGTTTGCTGAACTGCTGCAGCTTGCATTGAGTGTATACGTATCCATACTGCAGCTCTGTTAAAATATAATATCTATCAATAGCAGAGACTTGATTGTTAACTGTTGTCATAATATTACATCAGGTTTCTGCTATGATGATTTACAGTAGTACTTGTGGCCTCTGTGGTCTCTACATGCAATTACTAAAATATCACATTCAGATAGACATAGAGACAGTGGTGAAAGGTGTCCACTTAAAGCCCCAGTATGTAACTTACTTGGGTCAGGTAAACAATACGACGTCACCATGACAACATATTGTCACGCCTGTATTGTTTTGCCTCGTGCTGGCGGACCACTTGTTTACATAGACGCTTGTTTATCCTGTTACATGCAGCGTCTGTTGTCTGTCTGACGTCTGCCCAATTTCATGTGAATGCAACATCAAGAATATGTTCCGATATGCAACCGCACCGCTAGATGGGGGGAATTCCTACACATTATACCTTTAATGTCACTGCATCTTGTTTTGTGTGATGTTACTGTAGTATAACTATCAATAGATCTTTCAGTCTTTTGTATCATGAGTGAAATATTTGTAAGACACTAATGCTCTAGAGGATAAGTGGCAGTGTAATCTGCTCTAACCTGTTCATGTGAAAACCCAGATGTTCAGCAACCACCATGCAGCACAGTCAGTGTGTCCGAGACATGAGCATTTCGATGTGACATTTGTAATAGAAGAAAGAATGCAGAAACTCTGTCAAGGCCAATGTCAAACATACAGCTGACTTCCAATGCAAACACACAGGTGAAATCATAACCTCCTAGACAGAGGCAGTTCAGATCATTTACACTGATACATGGATATTTTAAATACAGATAATATTATATTAACCCTCCAACTAATCAATAAGTTTTCAGTAAAGTCAAGAATTGATTATTTCAATACTCCATCTACTTAAAGGGCTTCAATCAAGGCAGTTAATATTCAATAGTGGGACTAACCTATAATATCTTGTCTTATTTAATTTTATACATATAGATCCTCTTTGGTAACCAATGGGGTGTTTCAAATCCTCAGTGTTTGGGTCAATGCCAATAAACCTAAATATACACTGAGACACAACATGTTCAAATGCAATGGACATTTCTTCCAGCTCAAATGACTTTCATGGATCAAGAAGCAACAACAACAAAACATTGCAATGTACAGGTTAGGCTGATTTACACACACACACAACTTTACATATGGAGGAAAACTGGGATATAGAGGCAGGATGCATACAGTTATGTGGACATATGAAACAACGTGTTATTATTCTCAAAGTCCATCCCTGAATCACCCCTCGCCTTGAAACTAAATCCACATCCTAATCACGGTCCTGCAGCCAAGCTACTGAAGATATGAAAAAAGCAAGCAGTCATTACTCCCAGTGGATTCTGCTTATTCTTTCCTGTCTTTGTGGGGACATTGGGTCTGCAGAGGTTCACCAACACACACACATAAAGCGAGTTTAATCAAATGATGAACCTGCATATTTGAGGGAGAATATTATAACAAGAGGACATGGCCACCTCAGCACAAGCTTGAGATGGAGCAGTGTACATGCCACTCATCCGCTCTGACAGCACACGTATCCATTAAAACAAACAACTCTCTCCAAAAACGTTTACTGTTAGTTTTAAGTAACTTTACGCTTCATTAGTGTGAGTATTTTGCAGCTTTACAGTGTAATAGGGAATAAGCCCTTCTTTAACAAAAATAGAATTGCTTTTCATAAATACAAGCTATATAGGCCAATAATGCATTAGGCAAATACTGGCATTTGTTGTAAAATGGGTTATAAATTTGATATAAGTACGACGAGCGAGCGAGTAAACTTAATAATGCCTCTGTGGTGGAGTGTTCGTTTTTTTTTTTTTTTACCCTAGTTTTAGTTTTAGTACATACAGATAAATTCATTTGTCATGATGAGGAGGACTCAACATGTGAAAATAAATGTATAATATACAACGTCTTCTGTCTGAAGGAAGCTGTTTAAAGTTGGAGAAAAAACACCTGATGATGTCATCGTGTCCAATGATGTCACCCAGGTTTGTTTGTTTATTGGGCTTCAGACTTACACTGTGTTGCAAAAAGTGGAAGTTAGAAATTGAAAGACATTGGTATTTACCATACAGAAAAAGACAGTCTCTAATTGCATTGTGGGAAATATAGGACTGTATGATGTATGTATAAATGTAGGAGTTTGACCCACACTTGGGCTTTAAAAGTCAATATATTTCACCCTCTGCTGTTTTGCCTTCGACCAGTCTCTTTTGTTTTACCTCAATAAGCTCAGTCATAATAAATATTAATGTATCTAATGGGAAAAAAGACATACACATCATTTAAACTATAAAATATAACATCTAAAATCTAAAATGTCAAAGGACATAATGTCAGAAATGATTGCGGTGTGGACTGTGTTTTGACAGACAGGCATTCATATTGAGATATTCACTAAAATGAATTAGCTAGCACTGGTTTAAAGAGTATATTAACACAAAAACAACAATTTGGTGGTGAGGAGAAACACAAATAACAAAGTGTGATATCACCTCTGCCACTCCATTGCTACTTTGAATGATTCAAGCTAAGTGTCTAACCAGAAATTCTCATTTACTCCCCAAAAAAATATGAGTAAATTGAGAATTAAAGTGAATAAATTATACAGTACGGTGTGAACGCTATCAGTGTGTATATGTGCCTATTTCATATAAAGACGCTGCCAGTGGTGGTCAGAGTCTAGTGTTGTAGTGTCCGCCTGCAGCCTCAAAAATGCAGGTAAAATACAGACACGCACAAAAAAACACAAGCACACTAAAAAGAATCAGCACTCACGAACCGACAGCTCAAGAAAGAATCGCAGTCGTCGGCTCAGCGGGGTCAAATATAACGCTGTAATGGTTCAAAACATGCGTGGATACGTGTGTCTGTTCGGCTACAAGTTGACCTGAAAGACTATGAAAAGTGTGGAAAACCTCCGCCCCTCCACACACAAGCCGAGATATGACATCCCTGACGGTGGATTGGCTCTGTGTGGAGTGTGTAGGCCTCGGATTCTGATCTACAGTATGTTGCCAACAGTAAGTCTAAGTACAATTCTTAGTACCAAACAATGGGATTTAACCTGAGTTAATACAACAGTCTGTACAAAATACTATACAGTTATTTATCTAGAAAAAAAGAAGAAGCTGTGTTAAGTCAAGACATCTAAATTTTCATTAGACTAATTTAATGTCTAGATTTCCACACGATAGCACGGCTGGGATTCTCTAATGCTCCAGTAAGCACTTGTTTATTTACATATAGGCTCTAATTCCCTTGCAAATAACCTCCACACCCGACAAAGAAAGCGCTTCCATCCTCTCTAAGCCTCCGCCGAGAGAGAAGAGACGAGGCAAAGAAACAAACAGACAAATAAGATCTGTCACCCTCTAAACTCTGGCTGCTCTCTGCTGTCACTCTTAGATCCTCTCCGAACTCAGGAATCTAGTAACTCTACTCAGTGTCTTCTGACACATTTAGAATAGGATGATGAGTCCCTCGCTTCTTCTCCTTTTCCCCCAGTCCTTCTCCTCTTTTTTTTCTCAGAGAGATAGGCAGAAAGTGAAAATGGATAAAGGGGGGGAGGGAGAAAAAGTACACCACTGGTTGAAACTACAGGGCCACCGTGTCGCTTCAGAGTGGGACAAACAAGACCCAAACTTGCACCGCTTGCTTGCTCCACTTCTGCCACAGAGCCGGTCCAGGCACCGTCCCCTAAGGCGCCGCCTCTTCAACCAAACGCCCCGTCCACCGTATAACAACAGTAGGCTCACACTGCGAGATCACCGGCCGTCAAAGCCAAAGGAAGGCGGGAGACGTCACAAGAGGTCGTCGTAGTCCAGCAGCTTCGAGTGCTGGCGGCTTTTCCACAGGCGGAACAGACGGAAGTCAAAGTACGTCTCAATCATCTCTTTGCCTGCAGTGGAAGGAGAAAAAAACAAAGAACAAGTTCATTATGAAAGAGAATGTGAAGATTCGACCAACTTTACAGGCTTGTTAGAGTTTGATCCACACTGTAAAAAAAAAACTGTTAAAAAAACGGTGAGTAGATATTACAGTCAAAATTCATTAAAATACAGTGTATTATAGTTGATAAATGCCCATTATACTGTAAAATGACATACATATTATGTCAAAAAAACATTGAAAACCAGCTACCTCAGTGGATGTGTTGACACAGGAATAACTGCTGTAGAGCTAAATACTGAATGAGTGCATCATAAAAACAGAGAGCAGCTGAGTTGTCTGAGGGAAGGTAACTATCAGAGTGGGTGACCTGCCAAAAAAATCACATGATAATATTTTGTCTAGACTCCACAGTCCACAGTCTTAAAGGGATAGTTTAGTGTTTTTGTAGTGGGGTTGTATGAGGTACAAATGTCCCCTCAGTATAATATCAGCAGTAGACAGCTCTCTGCTCTGCCCCAGTTAGCCATAGCAGCTCATAGAGCTGGAGAGAGAGTATGTTAACCACAAACAAGAAGTCCTATCTCATACACCTATCTCATACATCAGTTTAAGTGTAAAATATAGCCTATACAATAATAAAAAAAAAAGTTTATCTGAACTAACCAACTCACTCAATATTACACGTAGGTAGGCTGGCCGAGGCGCTGTATCACTACGCCTATTTGGGACGGACTCTTAGTGGTATGAAGAAGAGGCGGAGTCAGGGGTGTTCCTAGACACTTTAAGGCCCCAGGCAGAAGCACTGTGAAGGCCCCTTCCCCAACCACGGGCCACAGCTCTTAATTAATCCCAAAAGCCCAAACCATTAGTGATTAAATTTTGCAAAGCATACTATGCACAATGTTCTACACAGCCATTGGCAACATGTTGTCATGATATATACCATTGTCAGCCATCTCTGGGGGCCACCCAGAGGTAATTGCCTCGGTTGCCTGCCCTGTTACAACGCCTCTGGGTGGAGTGATACTCACTTATGGTACTTTTCCACTAGTGCGGCACGGCACGGCCCGCTTTTTTTGCTTTTCCACTAGCCCTAGTACCTGGTACCAGGTACCATTTTTAGTACCTCCTCGGCCCTGGTTCCAAGCGAGCAGAAGCGATACTAAAATGTGACGTCAGCCGACTGCCTTCCACTGATTGGCCAGAGCGTCGTCACTGGAAGAGTCGCAGGCGCTACGTCCGACATGAGAATCAAACCCAGAAATTTCAAAAACAGAGCGGCAACAGCGGCCGCGGATCTGTACCGAGACTGTTGTTATTCCTTCACCTGAGTTAAATGTTGCTGTGTGTAAAACCACACTGTGGTCCGTAATCGAGGAACAGACGAGTGAGTTTGGAGCTGACGAGCGGATCGAAAAAAGAGACGGACAATGTGACCCAGCGATCACCCCCGTGCCGCCCCCGCCCCCGCTGAGGAGGTACTAGGAGAACTCAGCTGTAGTGGAAAAGCACCTTAACCGAGCCGAGCCGTGACGTGCCGTTCCGTGAAAGTGTAGTGGAAAAGTGCCATTAGACTAGGGGAAGTCTAAGTGAGTTGGTTATTTCCGGATAAACTGGTGTATTATTTTGAGATAGGACTTCTTGTGGGCAGAGAAAATACCCTCTTAGTTTGGGTCTGTTCACAGCTGTTTATCTCCTCTATCTCTGTCCAGCTCTATGAGCTGCTAGGGCTAACTGTGGGAGAGAGCTGTCAACTGCTGATATTATACTAAGGGGACATTTGTACCTCATACAACCACACTTCAAAAACACTGAACTATTCTTTTGATAAAGAATAATAGTTAACCTGTATCCTGTTTCTGGTCTGATTTATTGTGAAAGTCCAGCATTCGTATCCCTGCTGCTATTACGATGCTCAGGTGGAGAGCTGGTTCATGTGCTGCTACAACCAAATTTGCAGAGGCTGCAGAACAGGACAAGAACTGCTGTTTAGCTGTTTTGCTCTAGCTTGGCAGAGACTGAACTTAACCTTTGTCTTGTATTTGCTTTCTGCTACTATCTCTTCTGTTAGGGTCGATTTTGACCCGTGTCTTCAGCACTAAAAATATTTTTTTCATCCAATTAGTTTTTCTTCTCTTGGTTACATTGTTAGTCTTCCTTATCCATGAAAATGTTGGTTTTAATATTTTTGGTGTGGGCCCCTGGGCCTTTTATGTCAGTATACCCCTTGACTTCGATTTTCCTCTTGTCAGCTTTCTGCTACCATCACTTGTGTTAGGGTCAGTTCTGACTGTAAAACACAATTATTTACCATTCTATTTGTTTCTCATTCTGTAATTCTGTGTATTTGATCATTTTTATGTTATGTGTAGGGACTACAGATGGAAATTAGCTGTGAGCTAAATCTGGTGCAACAATCTTTTCATTTTTTCCTGCAAATGATTAATGTAATTGCACACTGTCCCTTATTAAACTAATAAACTAAACTAAACTAAACTCATCTCTTGGTTACGTTGTTAGGCTAAGAGGTTGGTTTTGCACTTATGATTTCAGATTTAACTCTAATTGTTGTTTATATCTGGGTCAAAATCAACCCTAACACCACAAAATCATAATTTTAACCAGAGCATTTTAGAAGTTTGTGAATTTTGTTTTATTTTGTTTATATAGGTTCCTGATGAAGTCAAAAAGCCTTGATGGAATAAACAAATCTATGCGGTACTTTTATGCATTAAAAACCTAAAAACGGGTCAGTAGCGCCCCTAACACAAGAGAAAGGTTAAATATGTAAATACACTGGAGAAAGATTTTATAGTGTGATCTGTCCAATTAATCTGCAGAGTTGATCGTACTGTATGCCACAATATAAGGTCATCAGATCAGATGAGATTAACACAAGTGTTTAACATGCCCATGTGTAAGAACTAAAATATGGAATGACAACTTGCTTATCTATGCTAATGAATTCTAGTCTAATACTTTCCATGACCTAGAAAAAAAAATGCTTCAGTCTGCTCAAGGCGATGTATGAGCACTTCACTCAAGAAATCAATATGCAAAAAAGCGATCTGCTCGGAAAGAAAAGATAACCTCATATTCAAAATGCAAAGAAAAAGCCGAGGGCAAAAAGACAGCGTACAAACATCTCAGCCTCTGGCTTTCATCAGATACGGAGGTTTAAGTGCTGAACTCTGCCCTGCGATAGGCCGTTAAATTAATAGATGTTTCTATTATCTTTCAACACTGAGTCCAGTCATATGAATAAAATACAAGTGCTGGATGTTTTCTCGCAGCTGGAGAAAGGATAGAGATGAAGCCGAGTGTGCTGGCTGAATACAGGACAGGAAAAGCCATCGAGGGAATAATGACATTTTAATAGGGAAATAATTAGCGCGGCGTCAATAGACGTCGGAGGAATGAGTGATGATGGATGCACCGAGAGCTCAGCAGAGTTCTCACCTGTGTTTGCTCACACTCCCTTATGTGCTTTTTTCATTGCTGAGCAGCTTTACTGGCATTGATTAATGTCCACTATTAATATTCAGTGGGTGTGCTGGTGAGGCCGATAGCACTAAATCAATACGGATACTGTACGCATACGGTGCAGACATGCATGGCAGAGGAGGAATAAACATGTTTTATCTGTGTGAAAACAGCAATAAAGGGACATCACAACATCTGTATAATTGTATCTGTATGCAGTGTGTGTGTCTATGTGTGTGGTGCTCTCACCCTGTGCAGAGAGCTCTAGTGGGGACTTGAATTCGACTGAGGAGGGTCTCATCAGCCTCTTCAGAGTCTGGATAAGCTGCAGGGAAAAGGGGAAGGACAAAGAAAGAGAGGGAGAGAGTTAGAGCGAGGGAATGCTGTTTCAAATGCCATCAGGCGTTGGGAAGGAAAGCAGAGGAACCAGTGACAGAGATCTGAGTGGATAGAGAGAGCAGGAGGAGCTCCCGCGGCACTTTGATTCTGTCTGTGTGGCACCGCAGCCGAGTGTGGTGTGAGAAGGTCAACGTGCCACTTACACTGCAGTAAATGATTGTGTGTGAAAAGCACATGAAGCGATGTTTTCTCTGATCTGTAGAGTGGTAAAGGTCTAACAGAGCAGGATTCATGTTTTTATTGTAAACATGTACAGGTACAGTGAGCAGGGGGGGAGGGGCGTGGCACTGCCATTTATAAACAGACCTGGTTAACTGATACCAATGCCAATGCCAACAATTACGATTACGAAAACTTTATTATCCATTGAGTGGAAATTCCTCTTTGGTTTCACCATAGACATCAATAAAAAACATTTCAAGAATAGAAAAATATAAAATAGCCTACAGCATTAACTGTACTTCACACATTACCCATTCAAGTACATAATTTCATAAAAGCAGACCACAGTATGAATTAAGTTTACAATTGTAGGTCTAAGACCTGCCTTAGAACCTGCTGTGTAGGGAAACCCTCAGCAAAGGAAAAAACAGGAGTAAACAGGGTAAAAAGCTACCGCATTCTTGTCTTATTTATTGCGTTAACAGCTTCTGGGACAAAGGAGTTTTTGTAATGGTTCTTCCTTGCCATCAGTAGTCTATACCGCTTCCCCGAAGGCTAAAGCTCAAATTTGCTGTACATGTGATGAGAGGAGTCATTAATTATCTTCTCAGCTTTAATTCATCATAGAGGCAGCTCAAATGTTTCAATGGCTTCCCTAAAATCTTAGAGGCCATGTTCACTATTTTCTGCAGTTTGTTTCTCCCTTTAATATACTTTTTTCTGCACCACATGATCATGTTAAATGATAAAATACAACAATATATGTTGATTGCATGATAATCATGTATAAAAGCTTTTCAAATTGACGTTTTCATTTTGTGGGAATGAAAAATATATATATATAAAAAATGTCTAATCTAATACCTCTCCAGACCCCCTAGGAGCTGCGGACCGTATATTGAAGACCTCTGCTCTAGATTAATGTGTTAATCATGACTCATTAGTACCTTTAGTAAAGATGGGAGCCACTTACACAGTATAAAGTAGTTTAGTAATTTAGTTAATCAAGTACAAGGTACATGTAAATGTGTAGTTTGATCATAAAGCTTAAGCTAAGCCCCGCCCACCCAGACCCACCATTCAAATTCACATGATGAAGTTCCTCTGTTCCTGAGTATTTACTTGAAACTATAAAACAACGACTATAAAAACGGCTATTACTGAATTAATATAAATGAAATACAGATTAACTCAGTCAGCGATTCTGTGTTAAATGAGTTTCCCTGGGTTGGATAGTAGATTACCAGATGATGTGAAAATGTCTGTAGAGATTTGAAGGAGATTTCTCATGATCGACTTTATGACTAAAAACATACCAATGACTCAACTGACAAAGAGACAGATGGTTAGTCTCCAAGGCCGTCTTTACACTACACGCTTCAAGTGACCCAGTTCAGATTTTTGTCCTCTCAAGTGGCACAGTTTGGATCTGTAACCTTAACATGTAAACAGGAAAAAAATATTGGATTTGGGCCTCCTCCATGTGTGGAAATAAATCCTATACTGTAGGAATCAGATACTTGCCATTATGTCTGTAATCTATACAGACAGATCAGATATTTCCTGGCATTGGGAGTCATATGTCATCAATAATGTGACAATTAATTCTAATGATAGTGTTTGTAACTGATGTAGCAGTGTTTCACGCAAGCAAAGCAGGTGTAAATTATTTAAATCAAGAGGAATCGGATAAAGGCAAAAAAATTGGAACTGGGCATCAAGACCTGTAGTGTAAAGACAGCCTAATAGAGTCCAAAGATGATACACCGGTTGATATTATAGAGAGTATACGAGGACACCGAGCTGGTTCATTCCTGTAAGTGACTGATTGGATCAAGAAGTGTAAGCAAGCAGCCCTTCCGGGTTTCCAAAGCAACACATTTGCTTTCAACAGAGAGCTACAGAGAATGTCATTCATCAAATCCAACACTAGAGTAGAATGTGACTTTATGAGAGAGGGTGCACAGTTGTACAGCTGACATTTTCGGCCTGGCATCAGTCACCAGTTATTAAAGAGTTCACAGTAAGGCCACATAGAGTTTATGTAGTGAAGGACTTACTCTTCCTGTCCTCCCACTCTTTACTGGAAACCAATTTTTCAGCTGCCTCGTTGAGCTAATCTCACTCAGCGCCTGTAGTTTCCTCTTTGTGGCTGTGACACAGACTATCTGTTCTGTACTTACGGTCCTCATTTTGTCTGCAGTCACAACCACAACCACAGCCCAGCATTTCCTGTTTCCACAGCAGGCGGCAGCACATTATGTTTTATTAAGTCAGTAAATCAATCACTCTGGGTTCCTCCTGTCCACATACTGGGCTCTAGTTTCGTCGACCAGGTGAAGTCTGTGATCAGCGCAGCTTCGCCACGCCAACGGGGCTGGACCAGGTCCATTTCGCAAGATTCGTGGGCCGCGCAGTCAGACTTAGACCAGCGTAAACCCTCCCCTCTTCCCTCCCACCGGCGCAAACGGCGAAGAGGGAGGAGAGAGGGCGGGAGGAAGACAGGAGGAGGAGAGAAAGGCGTGGAGTGGGTTTGACACAGCTGAGTCAGATCTTCACCAATCAAATGAGCTCCTCTCCTCACCTTTAACTGCGCGGAGGGCGATGCGCGCTGCAAGTTTGTCATTTTATACTTGGACTGGACGGAGGAGACAGCGACGCCAGAGGCCGAACCTCTCCCCGGAGGAAACAGCTGTTTCCCCGGAGGTCCGAGCTCAGAGTGACCAATAATGAGTTTACTAATATACTTAACCAGGATTGATCTGATACACTGAGAACCCCTACGCAATCTAAGAAACAACAACTATAAACTAATAAAGAAACTCACATTTATTCAAACCCTGTGTATAAGATCAGAGGTGTAGGCTACACTAATCACAACATAAACACACACCATGTGGATGAAATCAGCAAGGACGCGCTCTCTCTCTCTCCCTCTCCCTCTCTCTCTCTCTCTCTCTCTCTCTCTCTCTGTCCGTCTCTTTTTTTCTCTTTTTTTTCTGTGATAGAGATGCTGAGTAGGCCTACTGTAGTAGGCTATATACTGACTATCTGATAGCGAGGCTGTTGTGGTGGACTAAGAGAGATAATGATTTGTGTTTTGTTTTTCATTACGGCTGCGTGATGCGGTCGCACGTGCTTATGAATTAATAAGTAAATAAATAAATAAAGCGATCATCACAAGGGCAGAGTGGTATCTCAACACGGCAGTGACATGCAGTCATCCACCCTCAGTCCTGCTTGGGACATCCACAGCTGCTTTTCAGTGCCAGTTCGTCCCTGCTGTGTTAATTCAGGTGGAGTTTCCATTACGCACCGACAGCCTTTGATCTCTGCTTTGATCTGACGTCAGATGTGACGGGACAATCTATATAGATATAAATTCACGTGTTGATTCCGTTAGTTGCATTAAATAGTGGTTATTGTGGATATTTATTGCATTGAAATGTGTCTGGAACTGTGGAGATCTGCCTGTGAGGTCTTGGTGACGTGTGTGCACTGCAGGTCAGTCAGCCAAACTTCCACTGCACCTGCTGCGCTCCGCGCTGCGCTGAGACTAGACCTGGTTGGAGGTGGCGAGCTTTCAGCGCAACTTCGGCGGGACATTTTCGGACGAAACTTCCACTGCACCAAGCAGAATCTGTGACGCCTCCCCCTGCTGCGCCGCCACGCCTATCTCAGCGCAGCGCGATCTACAAATCTCCCAATCTGACTTTGCGCTAGGCTGCGCTGGTCGAAACTTGCATTAGACCGGCTGCGCTACCTTGCGCCACCTGCGCTGCGCCAGCAAACTAGGGCCCACTGTGTCTGTGAGGAGCAGTAGCTGAGGCGGCTGCGTAACAAGCACAACGTGACAGCATCAAACTGATTGCAGTTGGATTTCTGTTTGAGGATAATTTGAGGTTGAATCCTTGACCCACATGAGAGTGAACAGAATAAGCCAGGGACAGGTGGGGCAGTAACCTTTTTTTTTCTTTGGAAATGTTATAATTAATGTCTTATTATCAGTATCTATTGATCAGCACTGAACCACTTCTAATTGCTTTAATTATCTTAATTGTTTTAAATATTTTATGTACTGTGTTATGTTGTCTGTGTCGGGGGCTCTCTGTAATGGATGCATTACATTTTACTGCACAACAAATTGATCTACACTCTTAGAAATAAGGGTTCTTCTAGAAAGGCTCTACCAGGAACCAAAAAGGGTTCGGTAACACTTTACAATAAGGGTCCCTTAATTAACGTTAGTTAGTACATTATTAAGCATTAATTAACTTTATTTCATCTCGCATTGACTATTGTAATTGTAATGCTCTTTTTATGTGTTTTAACAAAAAGGCTGTAAATCGCCTTCAAACCGTGCAGAACGCAGCTGCAAGGCTCATAACTGGATCTAAGAAAAGGGATCATATCACCCCAATTTTATATTCCTTACATTGGTTACCAGTTAATTTTAGGATTCATTTTAAGATTTTAGTACTTGTTTTTAGAGCCCTCCATGAACAAGCTCCCTTGTACATCACTGAGCTGCTGAGACCCTATTCCCCCTTACGTTCACTAAGGTCATCAGACCAGAAACTCTTGATGGTCCCCCGCACCCGTTTTAAAACACGAGGTGACTGCTCTTTCCAGGCCTGTGCCCCTCGCCTTTGGAATGCTCTACCATCGACGTTGCGCAGTATAGAGTCCACTGAAGGTTTTAAGAAAGAACTTAAAACTTATCTTTTTAGACAGGCTTTCAACTGATGTTGACGTTGTGGGGCCTCTGTAAAGTTTTCCTGAAATTGTGCTGTTATGTATTTTTTGTTGTGATCTCTGTACTGTATTGTATTGCATTTTATACTTGTTGTAAAGCACTTTGTGATTTTACCTATGAAAAGTGCTATATAAATTAAACTTACTTACTTACTTACTTACCAACTGTTTACAGGTATATTAACAATCATTATTATGTATTACTTAGGATTAGGAAACACGTTAATTAATGTAGCCTATTAATAAGCAGTTAATTAATGTTTACTACTCAAAGTTAGTTAATAAATTATGAAGTAGGGGTGGTGCGTGGTGCAGTGGTTAAGGCGGCCGCCCCATGTAGAGGCTACAGTCCTCAACACAGGCGTACCCGGTTCGAATCCCGCATCGGGCAGACCTTTCCTGCATGTCATTCCCCCTCTCTCTGCCTCCCCCTTTCCTGTCTATCTCACTGTGTGCTGTCGAATAAAGGCAAAAACGCCCAAAAATATACTTAATAAATTATGAAGTAATAATAAAAGTTGAACAATGTAATTAGTTATCATTATGTATGCATTACTCAGCATTAATTAACACATTATATATTAATGCTTAATAATACTAAGTACTAACTAACATTAATTAAGGGTCCCTTATTGTAAGGTATTACCAAGGGTTCTCCTATGAGGACAAGCCAAATAACCTTAAATGGTTCTAGTTAGCACTTTTATTTCTAAGAGTGTACATGTACAGCAAAGTCACCTGGACCCTGAACCTGCACAGTGTACTGCACCAGCACAGGGGTAATAACAGCTTTGTTGAGCCGTTCACAAACGTGTTGTTCACATCACAGTGACTGAGTCATGAACTGAAACATGAATTGTTCAGCCAGGGCTCCTGCCGAGCACTGGAGATTCAATGAAGAAATCGTTGGAACAAATCTTTTTAATGAACTGATTCTTGTGATTCAGTAAAAAGAACTGCTTTCCCCAACACTCGATTTTATTCCTTCAACAGAACTTTTTCGCAATAAAACTCCACTTTCTGTTTGTTTATACAATAATTCCGTAGATCTGTAACAAACCACTGTGTCACTGATTGTATCCAAGAGCTCTGCCGGCTGTGTCCCATTTAACTGGTGACAGTCTACAAAGGATGGATAAGATTAAAGAGGATTAATCAGAGCGTCATCACCAGCTCTCAGACACCTCAAAGGCCCCAAACCCATGTCTCCTGCTGGCTCTGGGACGCTGATAGAGCTTCTGTTGGCCCGAGGAGCCTTTGAAATGCCTTTTTAACCAACTGTGACATGCTCAGTGTTGAAATGTGGATTTGATAGATGGCAGCCCCTGAAATGGGACACAGCGGCATGTCTTTTGCTCCTGAGTGGCCAACCTCACTGAGCGCTCATACGGCTACATGTGACGTTTCTTTTTTGTTGTTCTCGGCAAAGACGTTTCAGTCAGAAACACGCAGGATTAACAGATAAAGTGTCTCCTCTGTATCTGTACATCTGGATGATTATCACACCTGATGATACTGCTTCTGGCAAACACACCTTCACTACCCCCTTCCCCTCCCCCTCCCTGTCCTGCTTCTCACTCCCTGGGGTCTGGTCCAGTGCCAGCTGGTGTGCCATCACACATGGAGCTTTGCAGCATTTGCAGGTTTCATCTCCCCAACACTCTGCTGTGTACCAGCACTAGGAGAGGGTCAGATTCATCTCTATACAGTACTTTTTCTTTCTTTAGTGAAAATACACTATATATAATTGATAATTAAGTGAGGTTAAAGTTTATTTTTCAGTCAACACATGATGACATTATTATTTTATCTGCTTTCGAAATAATTAAATAAAGTACAATTTCTGTTTAAGTCAGGAGATTTGGATGATAGTAAATCCAAAATGAAATCATTGTTTTAATTTCCTTATTTGCTGTTTAAAATAAACATCATCCTCATGTAAGATTAAAAAAAATAGTACAGCTTATCTGTGGAGACAAACTTTGGTATATTTCCAATGGTTATTTGACACTTCTTAACGTTTTCAAAACATCTTCATATAATTATAACCCAGTGTAGTTTCCTTAACTTCATCAAGACATTATGGGAGGTTGACTGTTCGTTAACAAACTCATTTATCATTGTAAATTAACTTTTCATCCTCATCACTAATAATATCGCAGCAGTGAGTGTGGAGCAGCTGTCCTGCTGTTATCAGTGTGGTACTGAACACAGGGGGGCAGCGAGCAGGACTGGAGTTCAGTTGAAAGGTGAAAGGTGACACAACCTGCCTGACACTGCGTGCTGCTCGTGCTGCTCATGCTGCCCCCTCCTGGCGCTCGGCCTCGGCATTTCCCTGTAGATTCATGGTGACAGGCCGTCAACAGAGCACGGTTCGTCAACAAGGCAAATGCTAATGCAGGGAGGAGGCTTTTAGCTAGTATTAATGTTTAACTACAGCTATCAATCAGATTCTTTTCTTGGATGCTGTTTGTAAACTCGTCATTCGAACTCACAAGGGAAATTCTGCACTGTACACCTGAAGTGAGAGTGTGCACCAACAGAGGGCTCAGATGTAGGTGTCAGAGGGAAGGGGGTTATAGTTCCAATCACATGAATCCATAACATCTCCTCCTGTCCCCACGGGTTTGCCTGGAATGTGGCTCCAAGGCCACACCTAAAAAACGAGTTGTTTGTTGTATTCACTGAATTTTACTATTTAAAGGTACAGTGTGTAACGTATGAGTTGTTAACAAATACATAGGTGGCGGTGCACCCAATCGAAGCTGCCATATGGCACTGCCATCTTTGAATACGGTAGGCGAAAGGTGACAAACTTGGTTCGCCTTTCGCGTTTTACCTTTAAATTGCATATTGCAAGATGGCGGCATACACAAATCAGTTGCCAAATTCGTCTATACAGTGATACATAGTTTCAATTTTCAGGTCGTACACACTATGCCGCCCATTGATAGGATGCGAGACTCCGGTCCTTGTTACTGATGTTTATTGACGCCACACCGACATCACCTTTACACCGTAGAACTGAATGTTCACATAAACAAAATAAAGACAACATTACTATTGTAATCATTACAGAAATAGCATTGCTTAGCATTGTAGCTAGTAACGATAAATAATACTCAGAGTAATACTGACCACTTTGGCCTGCTCCTCAATCAACAGCAGAATCATTCCCAGTGGCAGTCTTTTCCGGTCAAAAAATACGATTCTTCAGCTTACACTTCTCATAACATCACATTCACACAGTTGCAGCAAACACCACGAAGCATGGAGTGATAAAAAAGGAAAACAAACTAGCAGGTAACATCACCGCTACAGGTGCTCCTCTGTCTCTGAGTGAAGCTCTCGGAGCTAACCGGCGCTACTTCCGGTTCTTTACTCGTTTCAAAATAAAAGCACGCATTTCAAAATAAACTCGAAAAACCGCTGCATTTACACTCCCACCATCACACAATGTGTGATTCACAATGAAAATTAACATTGTTAACAGAACTTTATGATATTCTTTTGTAAATACACAAATATACCTTCAAAAAACAAAAAACAATCTCATTGAAGAGAAAACTTACTTATTCAGCCTCAAGTAATAATACTGTTTTGTGTATGGACCTCTCTAAATAAACTGGCTTAGTTGTGCGTGTGCCTTTACTGTCTAGTGTTGTGCCACTAAGTAACAGTTTGAGTTTTCTGACTCTTCCGTCAGTTCCTTGGAAGACTTCGATCACCTTCGCCAACTTCCACTGATTTCTTGGCGCACCATCATCTTGCAACAGGACAATGTCATTCACTTTAGCATTTCTCCTGTCCTTGTTCCATTTACTCCTTTGCTGCAGATTCAACAGATACTCCTTTCTCCGCCTGGTCCAAATTCATTGGTCAAGAACTGAACTCTCTTCCATCTTTTCTGAAGATAGAGATCTTCCCTCAAAAACTCTCCAGGTGGTGGTGCAATGATTGACGATTTCATGGTCAATATGTGGTTTGGAGTTAGGGGTTCTGGTCCCAATGGATCATTTAGATGTTCCGTGGTCAATGGTCGACTGTTCACTATAGCCATCACTTCGTAAAGAAAGGTTCTTAATGATGAGCTGTCTAGTCTTCCAGCAGACTGGTCTAGGATGGATGAGAGGACACTTCTCACAGTCCGAATTTGCCTCTCCCAGATCCCGCCCATGTGACTGGAAGCAGGTGGGTTCATGACAAAGTTGCATCCTAGCTCTTTAACACGTTCTTGCTCTAGTCCTTTCATTAATTCCTGGAATTCATTGCGTGCTCCGACGAAATTTGTGCCTTGATCACTTCGTAGTTGACTTACATTGCCCCTTATGGCAATAAAGCAGCGCAACGCATTGAGGAAGGCATCAGTGGAAAGGTCGTCCAATACCTCAATGTGGATGGCACGTGAGCACATGCAGGTAAATAGGAGCCCATATCTTTTTAGTTCTTTCCTTCCATCTTTAACATAAAATGGTCCGAAGCAGTCCATACCGCTGTAGGTAAATGGAGGGGTAGCTTCCATCCTCTCTGTTGGAAGGTCGGCCATTTTTTGTTCTTGGTTACACTTTCTGAGTTTTCTGCATTTGATGCACTTGAAGATGAACGACGACACTTCACTACTGCACCCCAGGATCCAAATCCCGCCTGAGCGTAGTTCATTGATGGTCATTCCGCGACCCTGATGTTTCACCTTCTCGTGGTAGTACTTTATCAGCAATCGTGACACATGATGACCTTTGGGGAGGATAGCTGGGTGTCTAACATGGGGGTGGAGTGTTGCTTGTGTCAATCTACCTCCCACCCTCAAGATATCTTGGCTGTCCATGAAAGGGTTCAACTTGTGCAGCTCGATTGACTTGCCTTTTTGTATTTCTTTCTTTTGTGTAAGAGACTTGATTTCGTCACTGAATGCTTCTTCTTGAACTACGCGGATTATGAACTGTTCAGCATCTTTTTTTTTTTTTTTTTTTTTTCAAAGGAGGTTAAATCGAAAGCAACTGAACTTAGTTATTTGTTTCCTAGACAAATAACTAAGTTCAGTTGCTTTCGATTTAACCTCCTTTGAAATACTATGACCTGGGCAAATGAGAATATGCACCGGCTTCAGCATCTTTTCTTTCTTCAAGTGTCGTAGCTTCATTAGATCTTGTTTGGAGACCTCTTGCTTCCTTTGCAAGACGTTTTAGTCTTGCTATGGCCCTTACGGCTCTCTTCCAATCTGAAAACTTCTGAAGCCGGTCTGATAGAGACTTCTCCTCATTCGCCTCTGTTGTGTGAACCTGTGCTCTTTTAATTTCTGGGTCGTCCTCATCGAATTCTCCCACCTTAATCTCTCCTTCCTTGGGAAGATCCCTTTGCCACAAGAAGCTAGGTCCCGTTAACCAGTTAGACTCTACAAGCTCCTTAGTGGAGAGTCCACGAGAGGCATGGTCAGCCGGGTTATCTTCTGAGGCAACATATTGCCACCGACTTGGTTCCGTGCTTGATTTGATCCGCTGGATCCGGTTGGCCACGAATACATGAAATCGTTTTTCGTCATTATTAATGTAACCAAGGACAACCTTGGAATCGGTCCAGAAATATTCCTGCAGATCTTCTATCTCCATTTCTCTCCTTAGCAGATCACTTGTCCTCGTGGCCACGACCGCGGCTGAGAGTTCCAGCCTTGGGATTGTTGTTACCTTCGTCGGCGCAACCCTTGCCTTCCCCATAACAAGAGCGCAGTGGACTTCACCAGACTTCGAAATAGCCCTGAGGTAAGAACACATTCCATAGCCAGAAACGCTAGCGTCGGAAAAGTGGTGAAGTTCATACTGCTGAACTTCCTTGGCTGCCAGTGGTATGTGATGCCGTGGAATTTCCAACGAAGACAGATTGTGGAGGTCTTGGAGCCATGCTTCCCAACGCGGCCTGAGGTCGTTAGGAAGTGGCTCGTCCCATCCTACCTTGTCCTGGCACATCCTTTGTAGGATCTGTTTACCTTTCAAAATGAGAGGCGCCACAAATCCAAGAGGATCAAAAATTGAGGCTACTGTCGACAGTACTCCTCTTCTGGTAAAGGGATGTTCTTTTATCTTCACTTTGAACTGGAACTTATCCGAGCTAATGCACCATTGGACCCCAAGAGCCCGTTCCATCTTGTGTTCTCCCAAGGCCATGTCAAGGTCGGCTGCACCTTCAGCACGTTCTTGCTTTGGGATTGTGTCAAGAACCCTCTTGTTGTTGGTAATGAATTTGTGTAGGCGGAGCTTACCAGTGTTGCAGAGGTCTCTTGCCTCTCTGACGAGCTGGATAGCTTCTGCTTCACTGTCCAAACTCGTCAATCCATCGTCGACATAAAAATTGCGCTATATAAACTTCACTGTAGCTTCATTAAACTTGCCTTCTCCTTCTGCAGCCAGGTGCTTGAGCCCAAAGTTCGCGCATCCAGGTGATGATGCGGCACCGAACAAGTGAACCTTCATGCGAAACACTGATGGTGGAGCTTCCATATTGCCTCTTTCCCACCACAGAAATCGGAGGTAATCTTGGTCCCTCGGCGAGACATGAAATTGATGGAACATTCGCTCCACGTCACACATGATGGCTACTTGTCCTTTGCGGAAGCGACACAAGACACCTACAAGAGTATTTGTAAGGTCTGGCCCGGTGAGTAAATGCTCATTCAGTGATGTATCCTGAAACTTAGCTGAACAATCAAATACCACGCGAATCTTTCCTGGTTTTTGGGCGTGGTAAACCCCATGGTGAGGGATATACCATGTGGTCTGATTGGTTAACTCTGACTGTGGGACCCTCTCAGCATCATCTCTTGTTATTATGTCCTCCATAAAAGCCACATAATCCTTGTGATATTGGTCATTTTTCTTGAGCCGTTTTTCCAGACCCCTGAGTCGATGTTCTGCACACACTTTGTTGTTAGGCAGACTTGGCCTCTCTTCCTTGAAAGGCAACGGCATTTCGTAATGCCCATTTGGCTTTTGCTTGATGCCTTCTTTCAGCTTCGCCAAGAACTTAATATCTTCTTGTGATATTAGAACTTCTTCACTGAACTTCTCAGTGAAGTCTGACTCGAAGACCTTGAGCATATCTGCCGGAGTGATCATTTCCTTGACTTGAGTTCTGTAAACAAAATGGACCTCAGACTTGAGCTTAGAAGAGGGTTTGTTAGCTGGCAGAACTTTCTTTATGATGATGCGGTGGCTGACACCGATTTCATCTTCCTGGTCATAATCAACATCAGTGCTGCTGTAGCCGATGATGCTCCAACCCAACACAGACCTTTGTGCATATGGCTGGCTTTCATTGCCTGTAATGACATCTCTGGGAAGTAAGGCTTGGGGACAGTTATAACCGATTAACAGTCCTACTTCACAGTCAAGCTCAGGAGACATTTCATCTGCCAAATGTTCTAGGTGACGCCAGGACCTTGCCGTTGTGCTTGTGGGTATATGGGATCTATTTGCTGGTATGTAGTCTCTGGTGTAGGTTGTTGGGAGTTTGATTTTAGTGTCAGAGCTGATGCCTCTTACCTGTAGTCCTTGCACCTTTTGGCTGTTCACCACCTTTGTTTTTGATGTTATTGTGGACACTTTAAGTTTTACTGGCTCTTTCTTGACACACAATGTTTCAACGGCCTCTTTCAGGATGAAGGTTGTGTCGCTCTGACTATCAAGTAAGGCATACACTAGAACTTCCTTATCTGGTTCAGTTGTCGTGGAGACATAGACTGGAACAATAGATGAAGTATGAGTGCTGCCCTTCTCTTGAACAACTCGGTTAGAGGTAGCCTGCTGTGTTTCTATAGGTTCAGACTGTTGGTTCTTGTCTCCTTTGTTTTCATTTGACCTTTCTTGTTTGTTTCTTACAGCTTGTTCTTGATCCTTCTTCCCACGATCTTGATGTAGGCATGTGGGATGGCGTTTTCCACATAAGTCACACACACTCCTGGATGTACAAGCTTTGGAGTTATGGCCGATCCTAAGGCAACCAAAACATAACTTCTCCAGTTGCACAAACTTAACCCTTTCTTCAACTGGCTTCTCCATAATCTTGCGACACCTAAGGAGAGTGTGGCCTTTCTTCTTGCAAAAAATGCACATGAAGCTTGTCTTCTCACTTGTATTAGTGGTGAAAGTCTTAGCACTGAAGTTTTGATTTCTTTGATACTTGTACTGTTCTCTTTCAGTTGGCTTTGATCTTTCTTGGTCAGTTGGCTTCACTGCATATAATGATGTGATGGGGTTACATGCAATTCGAGCCTCTGTATTGAGAAATCTCACAAAGTGTCTGAAGTCAGGGAACATTTTGTGTCCATCTTGATAAATCGTGGCTTCTCTATTCCAGCGTGAGCTCAACCAATCTGGTAGCTTGACAGTAATCTTTTGGTTTTCCACACAGTCGTTGAGAGTTTGTAAACCTTGAACATATGGCATAGCTGATTCCACACTGCTCAGAAAATCAACAAACTCACGAAGATTTTCACTGTCTTTGGGGCCAATTTTATGCCATGTGTGTATTTTGTCACGATATGATTTGGCAACTATAAATGGATTACCAAACCTGTCTTCAAGTATGTCCCAGGCCGCGCGATAAGCTATTTCTGTTCCCACAAGGAAATGGCCTTCAATAGCTCTCTTGGCCGAGCCACCAACATACTTGCGTAGAAAGAAGAGCTTTTCTTGAGTTGGCAGGTTCTTGCGATCAATCAGAGTACAGAAAGAAAGCTTCCAATCGTTGTACTTGAGAGGATCTCCTTTGAAAACGTCAGGTTCTGGGATTGGGACTCGATTAGCTGTGATTGCTTCAGCAAGAGTTCTCACAAGGTCATTGGGAGCTTCATGTGAGGTTGGAAAGGCTTGAGTGGCAGGAACTTGAGTGGGTGGGGCTTGTTGCATGAGCGGAAGGGCAGCTGGGGTGATGACTTGACTAGCAGGGACTTGAGTAAATGTGGTTGTCTGTGGAACTAAATGTGATGTGTACATGGAGGGATATGAAAGGGGGTTTTGGGGAGTTGTGACCTCATGTGGGCGATGGACTTGACTGGGCTTGGCTCGTTGAGCAGGAAGAGCTTGGGAGACTGGGGCTTGATGAGGGGGAAAGAATGGATCGATTAAAGGGTTAAGTGCAAGTGGTGGGTGAAGAGATTCTGAATAAACTTGCAGCCTTGCTTGTGCTGCAACATGCCCTTTAAGTTCTTCTAGCCGTTCTACTACTCTTCTTTTCTCTTCCAGCTTCATTTTTCTATCAGCACTTTCTGCTATGAACTGAGCTCTTTTTCTAGCACTGTCTGCTTCAACTTCCCTTTCTTTAGCTTCTCTTTCAGCCTTTAAGATTTGTTCTTCCACTTCAAGTCTTTGAATTTCTTCCTTTTGTTGATGTTGTGCATTTGTTATCTTTATCACCTCTTGCGTAGCTACAACTTCAGCTGCTGCTTGTTTTACATTCAGGGACAGGATGGAAGAGTGTCTGGATGCCTTGGATGAAGCCTTTGACCTAGCAGTTTGAGCTGAGGAGACACTGGACACTGTGCTGTCAAACACTGACTTCGCATCAGGCCATGATACATCTTCTGAAACGTCGCCACTACGAAAGTGTTGAACCTTTATATTTGCAATCCTAGTGAATGCTTGACATGTATCATTCATTCTCCGAACGTCAGGCTCAGGACTTGAAATGGCTCTTATTTCGAGGTAAGTTTGGTCAATATCAACTTGGATGGTGTTGATTGCATTTGCAATTTCATCAATCAGATCAGCATCATTATTCTTAATGGACCTCTTTAAGCCATTGATGTGATATTTCCATCTTCTGTACATCTTTACCAAACTCACGTTTAGATTATTTAATTTGTCATCTAACAAGGCTTTTCCCTTTTCAGTGAGCTTTCGTGTGCGTCCAGTTTTCCTGGTTCCTGGTGGCAGTTGTGTGTCATCATCACCAACCTGAGAATGTGTGTCTTCAACTTGCTCATCAGCGTCGGCTTGCTGTGGTAGAGTAGTCTGCTCTGCGTCACTATATTCTTGAAAGTCTCCATGAGTGACCTCTTCAGTTGGCAGAAACGTATCTTCTTTTGTGTGTGACATATTAAATGTGCAGAGTTTTAAATGTGTTGAAATGTGAATAAAATGTATTCTGTTCTCTGTGTGCAAATATGAAAATAAAAAATGTAAATATAATCTCTTTGATTACCTTAGCTTAGACTTTGCATAATGCACCTTTTAAACACAACAGTATCATAAAACACACTTCAATAAATGAGTAAAACAGCAATTAACAAAGTGTAAATACTCTTGGCACAGTCTAAATATGAAACACTCACTTATGAACAATACTTTGATATTAACTTCTTAGACTTAACTGGAAGAATGATTAATTTACTTAATATGTACTTAGTTTCTTTGCTTATAACTAGAAAGTCAATTGCAGGAAAAATGTCCACTGCGCCTTTAAGGAAAAACACAAATGAAATGTCTGTGTGATAGAAACTTAATGGCAGCTAACAAGTACTTGCGCTACTTTCAAGACACTGGCTTCGACGTGCTTGCTTGTGTAGCCTTGTCCGCTTGCCCCTTGATTCACACGAACAGTTCACGTGGCCTCTCCTTCACCGCATGTGGCCTGCAGCCGTCTTCCTCCGCTCGGAGTCTTCACCGATGCAGAAGTGTTCTACTATGCCGCCCATTGATAGGATGCGAGACTCCGGTCCTTGTTACTGATGTTTATTGACGCCACACCGACATCACCTTTACACCGTAGAACTGAATGTTCACATAAACAAAATAAAGACAACATTACTATTGTAATCATTACAGAAATAGCATTGCTTAGCATTGTAGCTAGTAACGATAAATAATACTCAGAGTAATACTGACCACTTTGGCCTGCTCCTCAATCAACAGCAGAATCATTCCCAGTGGCAGTCTTTTCCGGTCAAAAAATACGATTCTTCAGCTTACACTTCTCATAACATCACATTCACACAGTTGCAGCAAACACCACGAAGCATGGAGTGATAAAAAAGGAAAACAAACTAGCAGGTAACATCACCGCTACAGGTGCTCCTCTGTCTCTGAGTGAAGCTCTCGGAGCTAACCGGCGCTACTTCCGGTTCTTTACTCGTTTCAAAATAAAAGCACGCATTTCAAAATAAACTCGAAAAACTGCTGCATTTACACACACGTTTGTTTTCACGCAAAGCGTCATGTTTCCATGGCAACTGACGGGAAAAAGATGCACGTAACGTTATGTTTACATGACTCCAAATTGTAAAAATAAGTCTTGAAAGTATTGATAAACGTTAAAGGAGCATTATCGCAAATACAGCAGTAATAGCATAAAATAAGCTGAAATATGCAAAAGATGGGTCGGGGGGAGCCATAACTAAATTTACAAAAAAAAATCGCCAACAGTGTAGTGTCCGTGGGGCAAATGCAGCATTTGTCTTTGTTATGATCCAAGCCGGCCCGGCGCTTGCTGCGTTAAAATGCACTCGGAACTCGCAAATCCAACCCCCGAACCGGACAAATATGCAACAGTAAGTAATGTAGCAGTGTCAGGCTGCCCTACAGTCACTGAATCGCTGGTAGAACACTTTGTCTCCACGTCCCTGTGTCTTTCTTCAGCTGTCCTCTCAGCGTTATTAAAGCAGATATCAGCTTCACGGCCGTTTCGGCTAATGCTGCGTTCAAGGCAGGCTTTTGAAACCGTAAGTTACAGCTTCAAGTCACAACTACGACTTGGTAGCGTTCCAGGTAACCCGTAGCTCGTGTTTTTACCATCCTGTTGTCTGTGAAAGTTCCCTATAACGGCCACTCGTAACTTCCGACCCGTGAACTCGTACCAGATTGAACTGGTATGACTTCACAGGAAGGAAAAACACAAAGTACGAGTTTCTTTGAACGCACCATGAGTTAGCAGCCCCCGCCCTTGTCAGGCATCAATTGGTCCTCGTGCTACGTCACCACATTCACGCGCATCCCTTGGCTGCACACACAGCCCTTCATGCCGTTCTCTCTCCTCATTGGATAACACTTGTATCCCACAAGGAAAATTTTCTCCTCGGGTTACAGCAGAGCAGAGTGACGGAGAGACTCGTGTTTAGGCTGAAATACTTCATGTAAGTGATTGCTGACGGAAAATAGGACTATTTAGGACTTATATTAACAAAAACATTCCACTGATATCTGCTTTAAGGAGGAGGAAGTTGCTGTTGTTGTCGTTGTTGTGGTTGTGCGCGACGTAGAGCTGCCGCTTCCACTAGCGAGTTTTCTTTTTGTCTTTTTCTCATTTTGTTTAATAAACGGACAGCTACAGTTCAACTGTAGCTAACGTAGCTAACAGCGCTAACGGCTTAACATAGCTAACACGGCTAATGGCTGGAGCTAACAGGTACTCGCTGATGCCGATGCCGGCATATTTGGCAGTATTGTTATATAGTCATTTCCGATACTGGTTTCGGAATCAGAACAACTCTAGGAATGAAACACTCCTAACCTTTCACTGCTAATCTATAACATACAGTATCGTAATATGGTTTACATCTTCATCTCATCGCTTTATGATCCTGAACAACTCCCAGTCGTCTCAGTTTTGAAGACGGCAAGTTTTTTGGTCCTCGGAGTCCACTGTCACTTTGCCGACGGTATGGGTGAGCGCGAGCGCGCAAGTGAGCGCTGCAATCAGGAATCTGAATGCTAGATGTTACAGTTCCCTTCCCACTTTACACACTGGGCCTTTAATAATTTTTGCAATTATTAGGGGAAATAATAGGCCACATGCCATTCAGTGATTACATAAATATTTATGGTGAAGGGCAGTAGTTATAAAAAGCTCTCTTCTTCTCTC
This sequence comes from Trachurus trachurus, assembly GCF_905171665.1. Lineage (NCBI taxonomy): Eukaryota > Metazoa > Chordata > Actinopteri > Carangiformes > Carangidae > Trachurus > Trachurus trachurus. The sequence continues at coordinate 32,317,866 of NC_139895.1, forward strand.
AACTAAGTTAACACAGTTTTTTTTTATTTTCTTACCTATCAGCGTATAGAAAATGAATGAATGAATGAATGGCCGCTCATATCAGATAACAAGATACAACTTGGAAAATAAGAATTAAACACATCGACAGTCTTGCTTGGTGAATGTGCATAGAGGCCATGGAGGTTGAGTGCATTACTCCTTGTTTTCTGTTTGGAAACAACTAAGATTTAGGCCTAAAGCAGCTTATATTAAAAGAATAGTTCACCCAAAATTCAAATTGCACTCATACTCACCCTCATGTCGACTAAGGGCTGGGAGAAGTCTCGGCATAACAGTGCAGGTCCATATAACGGTTGCAAATGGTTACCAACTGTCTTCGTAACAAAAAGACACACCAAAAAACATCCAAATACCTCCATGCTGCTCGTATGTAATGTCCGTCTTGTATTGAAGCCCTGAAATGCGAAATTGTTCCGAAAAAAATAAAAGAATTTCGCGAGATTTGGACAGACCAGGAAGAGGAGCTTCCGTTACCAACAAGCTTGAAATATAGACTTATTTAATTTTTTTCGGAACAATTTCGCATTTCGGGGCTTCAATACAAGACGGACATTACATACGAGCAGCATGGAGGTATTTGGATGTTTTTTGGTGTGTCTTTTTGTAAGACAGTTGGTATCCATTTGCAACCGTCATATGGACATGCACTGCTACGCCAAGACCCCCTGTAACTCAGAGAAGCCACGGAGGACTCTGAAACTTCTCCCAGCCCTTAGTCGACATGAGGGTGAGTAGATAATGAGTGAAATTTCAATTTTGAGTGAACTATTCCTTTAATGAGCACTGATGGGGAACGGCTGACTTTCTAAACACTGACAGATTCCAGCTGCTTTATTGTCTTTCATTCCTTTCTGCACCTCCTCATTTTGCAATACCGTGCAATACTTATTACCTGTGTCATTCCACTTTATTACACAAAACTTCCTTTATGGACATATGTTTTGATTTATTTGTATGTGTGGATTACTTGGATTGTTACCAACAATTTCATGTCAACAAAATGTGGAATGACAGTCATGGTGCAGGCCAAAACTAATGGACCACCAGAAAATATCCATGTTGGGCTGTTCACCACCCTTAAGATACATGACAACCACGGTTTTCCACTGGTCAAAATGAACCCAATACCAGCTAATTTAATTGAAGTCACAATTTGGACTGACTGTGCTGCTGTAAAGGAGCATTCAAAGTTAGACTGCTAATGTCACGAACCTTAGTGTTGATCTGACATTATTTGGGTCTGTAAATTGGCTGAAGACAGCTGGTGAGGAAAAAAGGAAAGTTGAATGTGTTTCAAACACAGCCAGCCAATGAGTGTTATTAAATCTGACAAACCATTAGTTACGTAGCCAGAGTAATTAAGTCGATTAACAACTGAAAGCAGCAAGGAAAGAAAGTTCTTCTGTCATGTTTCAGACTGATGGAAGTATTGGCCTGTGTTGTGCGGAGGGTGATGGCATGGGCTGAGGGGAGTGCTGCCGGGTGGAGTGAAGCATCATCTGAAGGTACATCAGTCTGTCGGTCTATTAATAGTGGCTTTCCAGCTGAGCTTGCAGGAGCGCACACAGGCAGCAGCAGGGGGAAGATTGTTAAATGCAGCGAATAAGCCCTTCCCCACTCATACCCCTCCTCTGTTACATGGACTGACTCACTGTGGAGAAGATGCCAAATGTCACCGCGGCTGTCACCCCCCGGCCCAGGGAGGAAGATATCTATCTATCTATCTATCTATCTATCTATCTATCTATCTATCTATCTATCTATCTATCTATCTATCTATCTATCTATCTATCTATCTATCTATCTATCTATCTATCTATCTATCTATCTATCTATCTATCTATCTATCGTTCTATCTATCGTTCTATCTATCGTTCTAACTATCGTCCTATCTATCTATCTATCTATCTATCTATCTATCTATCTATCTATCTATCTATCCATCCATCCATCCATCCATCCATCCATCCATCCATCCATCCATCCATCCATCCATCCATCCATCCATCCATCCATGTATCGTTCGTTCATTCTATCTTCTCTGTTACTGTAACATAAAGGACATCAACATACAGTAAACTGTGTGTCTGTGTTTTTAGTTTTTCCTTACAGTAAAGCTGTCCCTATAAAGAGTGGGAGCACAACCAACTTATTCCATCATCTTAGCTGTTTGCACACTTTGGATTACACAACACAACATATAACAAAAACATCCACGAAGCGATAACCTGTACAGTATATTTTCATTTTTCATTCTGGCCGGTAACGCAGTGTTCTGGTAGAACATCCCACTCCTGCACTGCAGACAGATAACATATCCAACAGTATGGACATTTGACAGAACAGAAAATTGCAACAGTTGCTTCCCCTCATTTTTACTTACTTACTTTTGCAGGGAGTCTCTTTTGATCACATTCAAGCTTCACCACTGACTCATTCCTAGGTGCGTATTGTTTTCTGAGAGTAGAACTGCAAGTTTTGCACAGCAAGTTGTATGCACATAACAACTGCATTGAGTAAAACAAGGGAAATGTTCATTAAGTCACTAATTCACTGTTGCCATATCGATCCAACTCCAAGCTCGGCACAGCTAATTGAATTCACAGTAGTGTGCAGTTCAGAGTGGAAAGGAAAGTCAGTCTATGGTTTGATCAAATAATTCAACATTGATTCACTTTGAGGGTGGCACTGTGGCGGTTAGTCTGTCTGACTTCCTCCCACTGTCCAAAAGCATGCACGATGATGTAGCTACCCCGCCCTCACCCAATTGGCTCCAGCGGATTGGCTTAAAAGTTTAAAAGTCAGAGGTGGAAACAACGGTGAGATACGATGTTGATTTGATTTCCAGAATCAACCTGGATCCATGAGTTTGTCTGACTATGAGCAGTAGTTGAACCGCTGTGCTGGGACATTTAGCATAAAGCCAATCACTCTCTCCTGAGCCACGTTCATGTCACACTGTGCAGGCTGTGATTATAGAAGCAGCCAAGTGGCAAAACTCCTTCATCAGCCTCCTGATTTAAGTCAATGTGAGGAGGTTCTGACTCTGCTGACCGGCTCAACCCTGATGCTGCCATCCATCCATCCATCCATCCATCCATCCATCCATCCATCCATCCATCCATCCATCCATCCATCCATCCATCCATCCATCCAACCACACGATGCAATGCGGTGCGATATGATACGATGATACATATTTTTTATCCTTTTTTTGCCTGCTAACGCTCTGCTTATTCAGTGCGATTGATTTGCTTTGCTTTGCTTTGACTGGATTTGACTTTATTGTCATTTTTATGTAAGTACATAAAAAATGGAATACTGTGCACCAATTCAAAAACAATTTTAACAGAAACAGTGCAGTAATAGATCCAAAAAAAAGAAAATCCAAATCCAGAGCCATTAGGTCGATAGTCTTAAAACATTCATATCAACAATATTACAATGATGTGTTGTGATTAGTGAAATTCAAATGTTGCTTGGCTGTGTTGGTCTGTGTCGAAAGAACAAAACGTGGAAACAAAGTTAACTAATAAATCAAGTCGGAAAGATGTCATGTGACTTCAAACCTGGACTGCACAGACATCAGGGGCCTCATTTATCATTGTGGATACACGTTTTTTTACACGCTCTTTCCCCCGTTTTGTGCGTACGCACTTTTCTCCGCCTAATTTGGGATCTATCAAACCAAAACCTGTCGGGAGAAAGTGCCGAAATTTACGACCAGTCCGACCATGGCGTACCTGCATTTACACGCTTTTTGAAGAACAGGAGGAATTGGCGACGCCGCTGCAGAGTCAGAGAACTGCAGTGTGCGAGGAAGAGAGGAGCGCGGACGCTGTTTGAAGTAGCAAGTGGTGGTGATGAAGACCCCCCCCACCCCCCAACCACCACCACCACCACCGCACACGTGTTGACGTCGGCACTTTACATGAAAAGCACAGCGACTCAGATTTTTCCCCTGTGCATTTACACCAGTTTGCTCCTAAATACTGGCTTTATAAAACGAATTTCGTTTTCTTTTGATATCATATTGATATTTTTCCCTTGCATGTAGGCTACAACTCTTCCACAACCAGTCTGTCCAGTCTGGAAAATAATTTCTGCGACGTGCGTGTGTTACGTAGCCAGACTGGACACACACAAGCAAGCAGCAAGCCCAATAATGTAATAATCAAAGCAAATGAGAAAACATGATCGATATTTTTTGTGTGAATAATATTTATTGTATTTAACAAAAATGGGTGCTGCCCAACATCATTTTAGGAAAAGTCACAGACTGGTGGACTTCAATGTTTTGTTTTGTTTTATATATAGCTATGCACAAATGAAAATCAAAGTCGTCCAGTGAACGGCAGTTGGGGGTTAGTGGAAAGGGGTGCAAAGTAGTACTAACTGGCAGTGGAAACCCTGCTTTAAATTATTATGACATAATCTAAAATAAGGGGCAGAATAAATATGATTCTTCTTCTTTCTGTTCTGTTTCATTTAGATTTGGGAGTTTTTTGTTTTTATTGTAGCCTTTCAATGCAAGATGATGTTTCTGACTGATATTGCCGTGTTACCGTGTATCTCGCTTTCAGAGAAATTCCGCTTCTTTCTCCGCTCTCCGTCCGTCTATTGTCTTCACCGTCTTCCACTGACGTCATTCCACACGTTTCCAGAGTGCACATGGCTACTTAATATGCACGTAACTGATTTGCATTGACCACATATGGTTGTGTGGGGCCGTTTAGGGGGCTGGGTATGAGGCGTGTTCTCATCCACGCTTTTCTCAGGTCCGGTGTGATTTATCAAGGGAAATACCGTGCAGCCGTGAGTACGCGGAGTTTGATAGATCTGAAAAGAGTGTATATTTTTTGGTCGTACGCACATTTTGCCTTTCCGTCGTACTGAAAATTTAAGAGGACTTTTACACCCTCTTTGATAAATGAGGCCCCTGGCTGTTCACCTCCAGGTGTTTACATGATGGCAGTAAATAGAAGGTCACATTAATGCGCATTTCCAATTTATTTATTTTAATATTCATCCAACATTTCGAGTTAAAAGTTGTGAAAGTATTTTTCATTCAAAGTTGCAGCACTTAGAATTTATAACCACCGTAATCCGAGCAGATGCTTTAGCCTAATGGGTCATACATAATTTGCTGCACTGTAAAGGCTCCAAGTCTCATCAGTGTTGGTTAATTACGGTAATAGTGGAAAAAATAACTACTGAAAATGAATCTGATTCTAATTGTCTTATCAAATGTGTCAGCATCATTCATCCTCTCTGTTGCTTTCCCCACCTTTGTCTCTCATGCCTTATGCAGACTTTCTCTAACTCAGACTTGTTTCTAAAGCGGGGAGGAAAAGCTCTACATGAGTGTTTTGTGCTACCAAAGTGCAGAAGAGCTGACGGTAGTGCAGGTCTACTGTAGATGGGGCTGCAAGAGGAAATATGAATATTTTAGTGTGTTTGCATGTTGAAGCACACACGCTGTATGTGAGTGTGTCTGCATATAGAAAGTCTCTTTTGCACTGGAAAGGTCATGGCAGGGGTTTTATGTGTGTGTGTGTTTGTTGGTGTAAGCGTGTGTGTGTGCGACTGGGTGTAGCTTAATTAAGAGGATGTCAGGGAGTCTGTCTATTTTCCTGTCATTCCAAAGTGCTGTGTGTGCCCCGCCCCCCTGCAGCCTGTGTGGCAGCCTGACAGCAGGACGGGAGCTGCAGCCAGGCAGCAGAAGGTGCTGCTGAGGTCACAGCTCACACACTTGTCTCCAAGATTCCTGAAAAAAAAAAATTCACTTTCCCCTTACAATACTCTATCTCTGGCACGCACAGAGCTTGCACATGCTCCGTCTGTCCCTCTGACCTCATTACACCCCGCAGGACTCCACGCCATGTCAAGGGACGAAGCCAACAGATTGTTTTAAATGATTTATCTGCACCATGCTAACAGCAGCATATGGCTCTGAGCGTGTCTCCAGAGAGAGCATGAAGACATTTCAAGTCAACTTTTCTTGTCTTATTCAATAAAGACCATTACCTTTTCTCCATTAGCGCTGCCCAGCACGTAGCAGCCCATGATGTGGATGAGGTTGGGCTCTGGGTTCAGCTTACTCATCAGCCTGCTGAGGCGCCGCCAGAACCTGGTGACAGCAGAGAGGTGAGAGGAGGGAGTGACATCAGTGAGTTAGCAAGATAATTAGGGAGTAACCACAAAACACTGCATGTGTATGTAATGGATGCATTGTATAAAATGTGGCATATGATTAGACGGCATTGGGCCTCATCCACAAACCATTTACTGTATAAGAACAAATTTGTTCTTTAGTCTAAACTTACGCAGTTTTTTACAAAGATTGTGGCATTCATGAATGTTTTCCTTATCCAGGATTTGTTCTTAGCTAAGAACAAAATCCATGCACACTCAGGAGCAAACTTACGCACATTTGAGAGCTGACACTTGTGCAAAAAAACTGATTATTGTGTTTTCTTCTGTTCTGCAGTTGTATAATATTATATGATTTGAATTAGAATAATTTTCTTATCATTTAGGATGTTTTTAGTAGTTATATTACAAATCATTGTGGTCTCTTAAAAAACACTATAAACCAGAGGTCTTCAACAGGGGGTCCGCCGAGGTACTGCAGGGGGGTCGCCAAATCTTTGGTCATTTAGACAATTTTCTAAAAATTGTTTAGTTTCCACAATTACGTTCAACATAAAAATGTCAAGAACAGCCTGTGTGCATGATTATCATGCAATCGACAGACACTGATGACAGTGGCGTTGGTATCAGTTAACAAGGTCTGTTTATATACATGTATGGCAGTGGCACTGCCCCCTACTCACTATACCTGTACACGTTTAAAATAAAAAAAATACATTAATATGAACCAGTGTATTATTTGAATAGATTAGTATTGAATGCACAATAACAATGGGCCTCATTCACGAACCGTTCTTAAGAACAAATTTGTTGTTAAGTCCTACTTACGAAGTTTTTACGAAGATTGTGGCATTCATGAATGTTTTCTTATCCAGAATTTGTTCTTAACTAAGAACAAAATCTACGAACAGTCAGGAGTATACTTACGCACTTTTAAGTGCTGAGACTTCTGCAAAAATAACTGATTATAGCGTTTTCTTTTGTTCTGCAGTTGTATGATATTATATGATTTGAATAAGGATTATTTTCTTATCTTTTATGATGTTTTATATATTAATAATAATAATTGACAAATCATTGCAGTCTCTTAAAAAACATTATAGACACTTAATTCATATCAGTTTTTTTCTCTTTTTTGGGGCTGAGGGGGGGTAAATGTGTTGTTTGTTGATGTGCGCAACATACAGCTGCGGATATGATTTTTTTTCCTAATTGCGGGCTGCAACAGTGCACTTACTGTAAGTGTTCACACTACACACAACTGTTTTTTTTTTCATATGTGATAATATGATGATATTTATGATGGCACACGTGAGAGCGTGGTCTCTCTGATAACAACCCGAAGAGCTGCATCCACTGCTGACACTACTAAATCTAGCCTAAATATAAATATAAAAATATAAACTAAATATAAGCTTTTTGTTTGTTTCTTTGTTTCATTCCTGCCGCAGTAGCGCCACTTCACTACTTAAGTTCTTTTTACGTTTGGAGTCTGGTGCTCCCTCCCAGATTTTCATTTGAGCATTTCAACTTTCTTTCTCACTTCACCTTCTCTGCTCAGTGCCTGTGGGTTCTGTGTGCACACGGCCCTGCAGTCTCATGCCCTTTTACGGGCATTGATGGGGCCTTTACCTATGCTAATCCTATGTTAATTAGACTCACCTGGCACACGCCCTCAATTTACGAGGAGTTGGCATAAGAACACAGCTGCGAACAATTCTGAGGCTTACGAACGCGTTGATGAATCTGACGTAGGGTTTTCTTAAGGAACTTCTTAAGAACAACTTAAGAAAGAATCTAAGAAGATTCTTAAGAAGATATTGGTGAATGAGGCCCAATGTGCGTTTATACCTGGCACTGGGCCCAGTTTATTATAAAACACAGCTTTATACATTATACAGTAGGGGGGCCCTGCTCTATCTCTCGGGTCCTTGACCTGAAAAACGTTGAAGACCCCTGCTATAAACACTTAATTCATATCAGTTATATCAGCTATGTTTATTGGGAATCAGCATCTGATAACAATTAAGTGACTGATCATATAATATGATGATATTCATGACAATTGACAGCATCACATGCATATTTGTTTTCCTGTTACTTTGCATCCACTGCTGACGCTACTAAATATAAGCTGTTTTTTTGTTTCACTTCCTGCAGCAGCACCTCCACTTCACTACTAAAGTTCTTGTTAAGTTTGGAGTCCGGTGTTTTAACTTTTTGGGCCCTAGTTTCCTTGACTAAGCGAAGTCTAAGTTCAGCGCAGCTTCGTCACGCCAACGGGGCGTGGACCAGGTCCATTTCGCAAGATTGGTGGGCCGCGCAGTCAGACTTAGACCAGCGTAAACCCTCCCCTCGTCCCTCCTACCGGCGCAAACGGCAAAGAGGGAGGAGAGAGGGCGGGAGGGAGACAGGAGGAGGAGAGAAAGGCGTGGAGTGGGTTTGACACAGCCGAGTCAGATCTTCACCAATCAAAGGAGCTCCTCTCCTCACCTTTAACTGCGCGGAGGGCGATGCGCGCTGCAAGTTTGTCATTTTATACTTTGACATGGACGGAGGAAACAGCAACGCCAGAGGCCGAACCTCTCCCCGGAGGAAACAGCTGTTCCTCCGGAGGTCCGAGCTCAGAGTGACCAATAATGAGTTTACTAATATACTTAACCAGGATTGATCTGATACACTGAGCCAATGTAAGAAACAACAACTAATAAACTAATAAAGAAACTCACATTTATTCAAACTCCGTGTCAGCAAGATGAGAGGTGTAGGCTACACTAATCACAACATAAACAAACACCATGCGTAACGGATGAAATCAGCGTAAAGGACGCTCTCTCTCTCTCTCTCTCTGTCCGTCTCTTTTTTTCTCTTTTTTTTTCTGTGATAGAGAGTACTGTAGTAGGCTATATACTGACTATCTGATACAGAGGCTGTTGTGGTGGACTAAGAGAGATGATGATTTGTGTTTTGTTTTTCATTACGGCTGCGTGATGCGGTCGCTCGCTCTTAATAAGTAAATAAATAAATAAAGCGATCATCACAAGGGCAGAGTGGTATCTCAACACGGCAGCGACATGCAGTCATCCACCCTCAGTCCTGCTTGGGACATCCACAGCTGCTTTTCAGTGCCAGTTCGTCCCTGCTGTGTTAATTCAGGTGGAGTTTCCATTACGCGCCGACAGCCTTTGATCTCTGCTTTGATCTGACGTCAGATGTGACGGGACAATCTATATAGATATAAATTCACGTGTTGATTCCGTTAGTTGCATTAAATAGTGGTTATTGTGGATATTTATTGCATTGAAATGTGTCTGGAACTGTGGAGATCTGCCTGTGAGGTCTTGGTGACGTGTGTGCACTGCAGGTCAGTCAGCCAGACTTCCACTGCACCTGCTGCGCTCCGCCCTGCGCTGAGAGTAGACCTGGTTGGAGGTGGCGAGCTTTCAGCGCAACCTCGGCGAGACATTTTCGCACAAAACTTCCACTGCACCAAGCTTAATCTGTGACGCCTCCCCCTGCTGCGCGGCCACGCCTATCTCAGCGCAGCGCGATCTGCCAATCTTCCAATCTGACTTTGCGCTAGGCTGCGCTGGTCGAAACTTGCATTAGACCAGCTGCGCTACCTTGCGCCACCTGCGCTGCGCCACCAAACTAGGGCCCTAAGTCTCACTTCACCTTCTCTGCTCTGTTTCTGTGTGCACACGGCCCTGCAGTCTCATGCCCTTTTATGGGGATTGATGGGACATTTACCTATTCTAATCCTGTGTTAATTAGGCTGACCTGGCGCATGCTCTTAATTCATGAGGATATGGCATTCGTCGATGTAGGATCACAGCTGTGAACAATTCTGAATCTGACAGAGTTTTTTAAAGAAATTTCTTCAGAACAACTGAATGAGGCCTACTGTTCCCTCGCTGTAAACACACTATTACTTTATGACCGAACAACTTTCTGATACGACTGTCGTTACCAGTGAGCCACAGTGATCATAATAATCATTTATTTCCCATGGTTTGTGTCGATGTGACTCAGCCCTGAACAAATACCCACATGTTAGATGTTAGAGCTACAAATATGAAGTAAGTCTTACTGGATCATGTCGTCTTCTTTCTCCACCTTTGCAAATGTTGCCACTTTGTTCTTCAGCAGATACAAATGTCCTGGACCTCCCTGTGGAAAGGTGTTTGTGTTAGGACAGATGCAGGTATACAAGTTTAAAAGTCACCTCATCCCCTCAGATTCTAAAGAAGTTAAATTGTTTTTTATCCATTAGCCAACAAATAAACTTATATTAAAATATTTAGCTTTACTTGCTGACTTTCTGATTATAACACCGAAACGTGTTGAGCAGAACAACTCTAACTGTGCATGTTATAATGAAGTGGTTTATTAGACCAATTTCTATTCCGTGTGTATGAAAATGTGGCAGGCTTAAATGTGATATTGGACATTGATTATGTCTACTATATTTCACCAAGGCAACGGAGGAAATGTTACATTATTCAGCAGGACTGCAAATGAGAGCAGCATGCAGGAGACACTATCAACAAGTACAGACGCTCTGGAAGAAAGAAAAATGTGGAGCACTGGTTCACTGACTGAAGCACACGTTTCAGCAATACTCTATATATCTATCCCTGTGGTGACTTAGAGAAGATGCATGTGTGTAACCCGTCCTGAGTCTACAGTATCTGCACACCGGGAAGTGTAGGCAGATTATTTACAGGAAACCCATCACAGATTCACACCATGCTAAGCACAGACCACTTTATACTGTCATGAAACTGAGGCTCTGGTCTGAAATGAATTGATTTCTCTCATCTAAGCTGCAACCAACCAGCCAATATCTGTCACACAATATTAGACAGAACACCAAACACACCAAAATGTGCATATTATTTATATAAAGATCTTGTTTTAGTTTGTTCTTCTACTACTATGTGCTGCATTGAGTATGGGTAACACTTTACAATTAGGTCAACAAATTTAGAGAAGTTACAGAGGAACTAATGAAGAACTATTGAGGAACTAATGATGAACTAATGACTACTTACTGAGGAATTAAGGTACAAAAAGATTAGAGTAGCTACTGAGGAACTAATGACAAACTAACTATTAGTTAATGGTCAGTTCTTCAGTAACTCCTAATCAAATTACTGAGGAATTAATGACAAACTAACTTAACTGTACTTAATCATTTGTTACATTTGTGTGTACCCTAAAGTAAAGTGAGACATCAGAATGAGTAACTACTCTAATTTTGTGTATCTTAGTTTCTCAGTAACTGTCCTCTTTAGTTCCTCATTAGTTCCTCAATAACTACTCATTAGTTCCTTATAAGTTCCTCAGTAACTACTCATTAGTTCCTCATTAGTTTCCCAGTAACTACTTATTAGTTCCTCATTAGTTCCTCAATAACTACTCATTTGTTCCTTATAAGTTCCTCATTGGTTCCTAGTTCCTCATTAGTTCCTCAGTAACTACTCATTTGTTCATCATTAGTTCCTCATAAGTTATTAATTAGTCCCTCAGTAACTAGTCTAATGTTGTGTACCTTATTGTAAAGTGTTACCTGAGTACCCACACTACATACAATAGGAAATTCTATGTGTGCGAGAAATACCCAGAATAGACTTGCAACAATCTCTGAGCATATGCTGTGAGCAAACTGGACATACAGTACTTTACTGCCCCATGATGCATTGCAGCTCTTCAAAATACAACAGCAAACTGCGAAGTGGAATCTCATAAATCCCTGCCAAGTTGTCACCGTTGTTGCAAAATGCATTCTGGGATAGCGGCTGAATGCTTCAGTCAGCTTGGTAATAGCATACTAATTGGTTGGTTTGGTAGACAGAATGCGGCATGGAGTAGGCTGCTCTGAACAACAGCCCATGACACGATAATGATGTCACACTGTTTGTCACACTTGGCTCTGCTTTCACTCACCTGACAGAAAATGAGCATGTTCCAGATTTTACAGCCCTTCCTGTAAGCACTCAACTTCTTCTCTATCTCATCTACAGAGAGAGAGAGAGAGAGGAAGAGAAAGAAGGAGCAAAAGCAAGGTGTCACTTTTCCCACTCAGCCATACCGGTGAGACACATAAACTGTCTGTCTCCTGAGACACACACACTCTCTCTCTCTCAAACAATGAGTCATCTCTGCTCGCCAGCAAGCTCAAATGTATTCCACCCTCGTGTTTTCCATATTTTCACTGGGAGTGTAATTTTCACTTGAGAATAGACGTTTAAAAAAATAAGAAGAAAAACAAAAACACATGTCACACTCACCGAGGATGTCATCAAACGTGGCACGTTCGTGGTCCTTAAAATGGAAAATGAAAGCAGAGTTAGTATTTAATGAAGTCACGCTAAACAGAAATGGATTTAAACAGGCGCGACCTGCTCATGATAGAATCACATTACATTCAGACATTAGTGCTGATTATCTGACCAATTAGATGTTAAATTGTGACTTACAACAACAACAACAACAACAACAGACTACACCATCATCAACTTATCATCATTATACTATCAGGGTCATTCCTATGTTCCCACAACCCTATGTTCCCACATTGCTAATTTGCTTATTTTCAAAACTCAAATTCCTAAATATGTTTACCATGGATATATTAGATTAGATTTTAGATTGTATCGTCCTTTACAAGGATAATTGTTTCCACTTCCGTACATTCACCATTTTGTACACATAACATCGCGCCCACGTCTTTCCACATGTATTCAAACGGAGGTGTCGTCGCAGCAGAGCATGCGCCGTGTGATGAATCTCAAATGTGGGAACGGTCTGTGGGAACATAAGGCTGTGGGAACATAGGGCTGTGGGAACGGTCTGTGGGAACATAAGGCTGTGGGAACATAGGGCTGTGGGAACGTAAGGCTGTGGGAATATAAGGCTGTGGGAACATAGGGCTGTGGGAACATAAGGCTATGGGAACATAGGGCTGTGGGGACATAGGGCTGTGGGAACGTAAGGCTGTGGGAACATAGGGCTGTGGGAACATAGGGCTGTGGGAACATAGGGCTTTGGGAACATAAGGCTGTGGGAACATAGGGTTGTGGGAACATAAGGCTGTTGGAACATAGGGCTGTGGGAACATAGGGCTGTTGGAACATAAGGCTATGGGAACATAGGGCTGTGGGAACATAAGGCTGTGGAAACATAGGGCTGTGGGAACATAAGGCTGTGGGAACATAGGGCTGTGGGAACATATAGCTTTGGGAACAAGGCTGTGGGAACAAGGCTGTGGGAACATAGGGCTTTGGGAACATAAGGCTGTGGGAACATAGGGCTTTGGGAACAAGGCTGTGGGAACATAGGACTTTGGGAACATAAGGCTGTGGGAACATAGGGCTGTGGGAACATAAGGCTGTGGGAACATATGGCTGTGGGAACATAAGGCTGTGGGAACATAGGGCTGTGGGAACGTAAGGGTGTGGGAACATATGGGAATATAGGGCTGTGGGAACGTAAGGGTGTGGGAACATGAGGCTGTGGGAACATAGGGCTGTGGGAACATAGGGCTTTGGGAACATAAGGCTGTAGGAACATAGGGCTGTGGGAACATAAGGCTGTGGGAACACAGGCATGGGCCCATACTATCCCTGGAGTGGGATTAAGTCAGGTTAATAGGAGGAAAGGAAATGGTTAAGTTTCTGTCCTTTTTTTACTTTTTTTATTTCCTCAAAAACTTGAGTGTTGACTCGTATGGCATTTTATGACCACCACAGGCATAAGTCACTGTGAGATGAGCATGTGTACCTAATTCCACGCTGTTAACTGTCCACCACAGAATCCTACAGAGACACTAATGATCACCAGAGTGAGTGGGACTGATCATGTGAGAAATGTCAGTATTTGTGCCAATGAACCTATTTAATGCTGCATATATTTCAGTAGATGAGTGAGAGAAATGGGAGCAGTGGGTGGTGCTGGATGAACAGCCACCGTCAGCGGGGTTCGTCACCTCGACCACACTTCATGTTCATCCATCCACAACTTGCTGAGACGCAGCTCCCTGTACCCTACACTTACAGTATGTTCCTGTTCCTCGGTGTGTGTGTCTGAGCAGTGACAGACAGAACAGACTATACTCAAGTCAATGTGATGGTTTCAGCTTCCGTCAGACTTTAGACAGGCTTACTTTCATCCATCCTAAAGCCTTTCAATATACACTGAGTTGATATGAAACTAAAAATAGTCCAAAAGTCTGAGACGACCTTCCCACACAGGGCAGATAGATGTGGTTGAACTTAACGAGAATTTAATTAAAAAACATATTTCAGCAGAGCAGCAACATGTCTTTGTGTGTATGTTATGTATGTTTAATTAAATAGTGTCAATAAATTAAATACTATACTGTTATTATACAATAATATATGATCAAAACCAGTATATAATATACTCTAGATTACATGATCATCATATAGCTATCTTAATAATATACTTGTTATATCTCCCTTTACCACATTGCATCCCTATTTTTCACCTATACAGCATAAAGCTGTTGTTTTCATTGCAGACGAGCACTAAGAATAATGTACAATTATAATTTCAGGGAACACACAAATGGTTGTTAGTAAAGTCAGGACTGTTGAAGTTTAAATAGTTGGGGACGTTGTTGGCTGTGTTCAGAGCAAGAAATTCAAGATGTGTAAGCAGATAATAGGGAAGTTATATACAAACATGTTGTAATGAATATGTTTTTTTTTAATGGAATTTTGATTTGTTTATTTTTCTTTTGGCTGTCACGTAAACCGGTTTCATTATATTGCCAATTCATCTGATGTAAGTGGTTATTTGTTTTAAGGAAGGAGCAGGTATTAGAAGTTCCCTTCACCCTGCTCCTCTCCACTCACTGGACTGGAGTGAACAAATGAAATAAAATGAAGGAAAATGAAATATTAAAAAATCTGCTTTGTGTTTATTTGCATATAATTCAGAATGGCTGATGCAAATACAGCACACAGTGTCATGAAGCTAAATAGAATGGTGGCTGATACTCACATAAAGAATGGGGATGATGGAGGGGTCATCCCTGCGTATGATGTTGGGAACATACTCGGCCTTCGGGACCTTGGAGGATATCAGCTGCAGAGAACAGGACACCACGGACACGAACAAACAATGAGCTCGATGAAAATATTTTGCACAACTTCACACTGTGATTTTTTTTTTTTATTCGACCGTCAGGACCCTCACCATGATTTTGGGCGGGATGAAGTCGTCCCCCTCGCAGGCCTCTCTCTCCAGCTCCCTCTCCTCCTCCCACTCAGCATCCTCATCCAACCCTTCATCTAACGTCCCCGACGAGGTTGGAAGCTCACCACCTGGCTCACACACACACACACAGACACACACACACAGGAACAAAGGGGCGAGATGAAAGGATAACACACAAATACGATTAGAGGAGGTGCTCCATTTAAAAGTGCTGCACCTGTTATTTCATTTTTCCAGCGCAGAGGGGATGAGAGGAGCAGTTAAAATCTGACGACAAAAACAAAAAAAAACAACAGCAACAGCACAATGACACCCTGCTGATGCACTCAGCCAGATGCACAGAGCTCTGACACAAAGCTGCAGGCAGAGGGACAGCAGGTTGGAGGATGTGGACGGCTATGTGGATGGATAGAGACAGCCATGTACAAGTACAAAGAGGAGGCCAAACACACACACACACACAGGCAGACTGAGTGGAGTGAGTGGCCACACACACTGTAAACGGATAAACATTAACCACTCAGTGATTACAGCAGATCATGTATGTTTCTGTGTGAGGACACGCACATGTTAGAGGGGACATATTATGGAAATATCACTTTTTGAAGGCTCTTTGTCTTGGTTTTTGGTTTTGTAATTTGTAGGCTCCCTAGGGTGAAATCCATGTGGGTCTTCCAATGATGTAACTAGTTTTCAAATTTGCATAATGCCACCCCACCTGGTACCAATAGAAGGGGCGGGGCGGGGCGAGCAGCGGCTCATTTGCATTTAAAGAGACAGGCGCTGAGACCAGCCGTTCTGAACAGGGCTGTTTTGAGTGAATGAAAAGAGCTGTGATGTTTGATCCGTCACAGACATGTCTTTAAAGCAATACTTAAGAACGTTCAGTTTTGGTTGAGTTTGGCGGCGCCAGTGGACCAAAGCGGTAGTGTTTTGCCTGAAGGAAGACCCCATTTCCCATGAGCACCGGCGCGTAGCGTCGTAAACATCCTGATCTCACGGTCGCGTGCAACAACTCGCTGCTGACCTGTTGATCTGTCTAGTATCCAGTGTGGGGAAGTGACGTATGTCGTAAAGCAGTCAGCACATTTGTAGTTTTTTTGTGTTGAGGGGTTCCTCCCATCCACCTGGAAGCTGCTTAGTGCCAGTGAAGGCGATACAGACCCCCTCAGGCCATGACAGAGGTGTCATTCAACCTGTTGTAAGTCCATGTACCATCACAAAAGTTCTTAAAATATTATATGAAGGTTGAAAAGTTACTTAGTGTTGGTTTAAGACACCTGGGAACTATTTTAATTTGTGGAAAATGGGCAGAATATGTCTCCTTTAAAGCCCCAGTATGTAACTTATTTGGCATTTTATTTTTTATAAAAATCAAATATTGCTTTCATAAATACGTATTTCACTGAAGTGGAATCACACCCGCATACAAATGAAAGCTTTCTCGTACCTTAGAATGAGTTGTTACAAGTTGTTACAAATACATAAGTGGGCAACGCACCCCATGTTGCATCGCCATTTTTTACGTTGAGTGGCAGCGTGACCGTAGGTAACCACGGAAACTCAGCGGAGCTGTCGGCTCGAGGAGAAAGTTTTCCAGGTAGCGCCTGTTAAAACTGTCACCACTGTGTAGTGTGAGGAAGGACGGAGGCAATGATGTTGCATTCAGGTGCAGTCAGGCAGACGGCCGTCGGCAAACCAACCGGATGTCATGTTACTCCACGAGAGAAAGATGGTAAAACGTGGGTCAGGTAAACAATACGACATCACCATGACAACATATTGTCACGCCTGTATTGTTTTGCCTCATGCTGGCGGACCACTTGTTTATCCTGTTACATGCAGCGTCTGTTGTCTGTCTGACGTCTGTCCGATTTCACGTGAATGCAACATCAAGAATACGTTCTGATATGCAACCGCACCGCCAGATGGGGGGAATTCCTACACATTATACCTTTAAAGTATGAAATGAGATGCAGTTTTCTGTGTGGATAAGCAAAAGTGTACTATATGTCTGTAGGATGACAGTGTGTTTGTTTGTTCATGTGTGTGAGTGATGGGGAGGGTGTCCACTCACTGTCTCTGGAGTCATGCAGTGAGTCAGGCTTGACAGGGGTGGGGTCACTCCACGAGCGGCTGAAGCTCTTGGCTCGGCGTTCGGCGAAGGCTGATGGGGTTAGGGGAGGAAGAGAGTCACTCACATGCACACACACACTTCAGGCACAACCAACCTCTCAAATCAACTGTTCTGTCTGTCTGACTCAGTGTGTGAAGAGCAGAGATATGAAGGTGAGACAGTGCTAACGACTCCCTGTTCCTGTGTGTTTTCTTCATTAAGTTAAATTATATTTTTCATCACACTATTGTCATTCATTATTGTTAATTATTGATGCCAGTCAAACTGTAGTGGCGTCGTATAGCTCAGTGGGTAAAGTAGACATCATATGCAGACGCTGTCGTCCTGCAGCGGCCCAAGTTCAATTCCTTTTGTTGTTCCCTTGTTGCATGTCATTCCCCCTCTCTCTGTCACCACATTTCCTGTCTCTCTACTATCCTATGGCCTAACCCCATACACAAAATAAAAGCTCTTCATAAGCAACTCCTTCCTGCCTTTTTAGCTTTTTTTCTGGCTGAACTTTAATATGAACTGTGTCAGTGCATTGAAACAGCACTGTTTTATGTGGTTATTTATGTTATGCTATTATTATATTATTATATATTGGTGCAAAAAGGCCAATTGAAAGATATCTGACAATATATTTAGAACATAAATCCTTTTGTTATTATTTTATTATACAGCATAGCCTAGTATGGTATTTGCTACTTGATAAATATAGTATATATTTTATATATATACTTTCACTTAAACAGGCTTTTTATGATATTTATTACTAGCTGGTGTATTTTTCCTGTCTTGCTCCTACAAGCTGCATTTGAACTCAGAATTTGCATTTCTTCATGTCTGGGTTTCCAAACTCCCTCCACCAGTCATTTGATTGGCAGGATATGATGATCTGCCCTTCACCCTAATGAGACATATATTTTCATTTTGAATAGAGAGGGACTGTCAAATTTGAAAAATGGTGGTATCCCAAAGAGGGTTAGACTTTACTCTACTCAAATCAAATCAGAGGTGTCAGAGACAGAGTGAATACACGAATGCATGGAGGTGCTGGTGCTCAGATCGTGTCGTGAGCGAATAAATTAAAGAGCAGAACTTTCCTGGATGTTGAAAAGCAAATGTGAGTAAGACAGAGTCACAGTGACAGACAACCACTGACATACTGTGCAAATAAACCAGTCTGTCAAATATATCCACACACACACACACACACAGGTCTGTCAGTCATTGCAAAAAGCATGACTGAGTTCTGATTACCCTCATTTCTCATGTTATGATGTACAGCATGGATGAAAACGCAGTGACGTCAGATCACATGCAGGAAGGTAAACGGAGAGACTTACTCTGGGCCTTTATCCTGCGGCTGCCCACCATCCGAAGGTGTTTGCGAAAATTCCTTCAATTACATTGAAAGAGACAAACAGGCAAATTAGGATGGAGGGGCATAATTAGAGAATAATAGAACATGTCAAACTTACAGACACAGATGAAAAGAAAAACACAGACAGGAAATGACTCCCTGGCCTAACAGGTGTTGCAGATGTCAGGCAGTCCACTTCAGGATTAAAGGGATATTTCAATATTTTGGCAATTTTGCCTATTGCCTTAATCCCTATAGCTTTAGGAGTAGGTTTGTTTCCTTCAATTGTCGGTGCAAGCTGTTTTCAGATCGGCGGGGCAGAGATGTGAGCTCTGCACAGCATGTGGTATTTTCAAATACACAATCCAACAACTCCAAAACACTCTCGTGGACAAGTTGTGACCTGCGCATTCGCCACGCTAATGGAACGTAACGAGACAGAGTTGGTTTTGAGGCGAATGCATAGCTGGAACTACATTCCAGACACGGCTGCTCGGCAGAGTGACTTCAAATGCGTAGTTCCAAGCACCATAAGTCAGTATTTGCTTCATGTGTCGTAATTATAACATAATTATTTCATAGTGTGGTGAATGTGCAGGACACAACTTGTCCACGAGAGCGTTTTGGAGTTGCTGGATTGTGAATTTAGTTTGATGAGGGAAATGTGGAAATACTGTGCGCCTCCCGTTGCATTAGCTGAGCAGCTTGCGTCATGCCCCGCCGATCTAAAAACAGCTTGAACCGACAATTAAAGGTCAAAGGCCAATTTTCCAAAATGTTGTGATATCCCTTTAAAAGGTTACTTCAACTCCTGGGAGCTTTGGCCGCTGGTCGACATGTCAAACAAGAGACCAGACATGTGCTGGGAAGACTGGTATCAAAATCACCTCTGAGGCTTTACTGTTAGGTCTGTCCTGTGCACAGCAGCAGTCATTTGGGCTTAGTGGCTGCACAAGGTGCTGCAGCCTCGTTATTCACTGTGTGATGCAAGCTCACTCAAAAAGCATGTAACCTTATAGTAGCCAGTCACTGTGGGAAATAAAAGTCCAATAACTGGCCCAATATCAAAACCAGATGACAAAGAAATTCCCACAACATGCAAATGTAAAAATGTAGCAAACCACTGCTGCCAACATTAGCACTGTAGCCACTTTGTTCTTTAGTACAGCACAGGGAATTTCAGAGCAGGTAATACTGCACTGATATTCACATTATGCATGGTGCAAGGCCTTGTTTTCCAGCATCAGATGCAGGTGCATGCTTGCATCCAGTTCTACTGCTGTATTCATCTACAGTATGGCCCGAGAACGCAAAAAAGTAAAGTGACACCATGGCTTTTCATTGGTGCATGTGCCCTCTGAGCAACTTGTTAGGGATGAATGGGCGCCTCTAAATGTGTTTCTTTAGCCATCTGGTGAAGAAATAATATCAATGTGACTGACTGAAGTTAGCTTGCCTAGCTCACCACCTAGCCCTGTGAGATAACTGATTGTTATTTTAGGCGTCATGCTAATTGGTACACATGCTGCATGGTTTTGGTATCAGTCCTTGTATTGTGCTTTAAAATCAGGCCAAACTCCCAAGAATCCAGAGCAGTGCTGTAAATGATGAGTGTTTGAAGTTACTCAGACCTGCAAAATTCCATTTTAGGTCCAATATTATTCTCCCTTTACATGCTGCCAGTCAGCCCAGTTATCCAACATCACGTCTCTTTCCGTTGCTATGGATGACACAGACATACCTTGTACTAGAACATGATGACTCAGAAAACCACGTTGCTGCTTGAGACAGTCTCAAGAATGTTAACTATTGGATGGTACACAATTTTACATCAGACCTGACCCATCACATGAAAAAAAGTGTCCAGGTCTATCTCCTTCAAATAAGATCCACCTCCAGAATGGAGCCCATCACCCTACAACTTGATTTGATAAAAAGTTTTAAAACTGGCTGAATGTAACTTTCTCCTCTCCAGCACAAACCTAAAGTGTCTGTTCCACCTCCAACTAGTTCAGAATAAGGCATCTTGGCTGGATACTGGCTGCAACATCACATCATCCCAATCCTTGCTTAATTTAAAGATTTTTCTGATCTTGTTCAAAGCACACTGGGGCCTGAGCTCCACTACAGAATTATTAACCACATGTGAGCCAGTCCTCGGCCTTGGATCCCCAGGCAGGGCCCTTCCAGCTGTTCCAAAGTCAAGTCAAGCTGTTCAACGGAAAAACCTGAAACTGATATGATGTTGTCTTTTCATCAGCTCAGAGCCCTTTTGTGGTTTTTATCGTGGTGGTGCATGTGTGTCTCTAGACGGCATCTGTTTACTTTAATTATCCTTATTTATACTGTTTGTCCTCTCTCGTTCAATTGATTATGTCCCGCATTGGACTATTGCCTGGGATGCATTTGTCAAAGCTCTTTGTAAAGATTGTTTTTAAAGGTGGTATCATGTTTGTACAAAAAAAGTAGAAGAGACTATAGTGAAATGAAAAATCCTAAAAAGGACCAACTGTCTCATTAAAGGGATAGTTCACCCAAAATTCAAATTTCACTCATTATCTACTCACCTTCATGTCAACTAAGAAATTTCAGAGTCCTCCGTGCCTTCTCTGAGTTACAGGGGGGTCCACACAGCAGTATTTGTCCATATAATGATTGTGAATGGATACCACTTTTCTTTGTCCAAAAAGACACACCAAAAAACATCCAAATACCTCCATACTGCTCGTCTGTAATGTCCCTCTTGTATTGAAGCCCCAACATGAGAAATTGTTCCGCCGGTGACACAGTAAGAGCAGTGAACTGAGACACTGGGAGCTTCTGCTATACAAACAAGCTTAAAATATAGACTTATTTAATTTTTTTCTGAACAATTTATCATGTCGGGGCTTCAATACAAGAGGGACATTACAGACGAGCAGTGTGGAGGTATTTGGATGTTTTTTGGTGTGTCTTTTTGGACGAAGAAAAGTGGTATCCATTCACAACCATTATATGGACAAATACTGCTGCGCGGACCCCCCCGTAACTCCGAGAAGTTCACGGATAACTCTCTAATTCTCTAACTCTAATTCTCACAGCTCTTAGTCGGCATGAGGGTGAGTAGATAATGAGTGAAATTTGAATTTTGGGTGAACTATACCTTTAAACAAGCGTTCCATTATCACTACTCTCAGAAGTGAATCTTAAAGTTGACTCTCTTCCATTTTCATCTTCTCTCATCCTCCCCTCTGAGTTCGGGACCTGACTGATGCTGCTTTTCCAAAGTTATGCCCCTGATTACAGAGTCCTGGATTGTATTTTTTTTTTCTTGAAAGCCGATGTATGATTAATGATTTGATAGGGAGCAAGAGAGAGAAAGGGGAGGAAATGGAATAAAGGAAGAGCTGTAAGTGTTAGCAAGTGGAACAATGTGCAGAGCTTTTCATTATTTATTGAGGCTTGTCTGACTGTGACGGTTCGGTGTAGTGCAAGAAGGTCTCGCACTCACTTTAATTTTTGTAAATCTTTAAGTGAGGCTGACAGAGAGCTTTTTGCAGCAGAAACGCACACTCCCCCGGCCCATGTACTGCCAAATTACTGTGGCTGCCTGCGAACCCAACAGATTTTACACATCAAGATCGGTTCGCTCAAAAATAGGAGAAAGCTTTAGTCATGTCAGAGTCAGAGATGATGTCATCACGGGTGATCTCAGACCGTGGAGATGAAACATTTCTTTTGAAGGATGTGGGCCACAGGGATTTAAGGCAGTGAAGGCCGTGTAAAGAGAAACTGTTGAGAAATGTCAGGTTTACAACTTGAGTACTTTTAAAAAGTCTTTTACAATCCTTTTTCGGGGGGCTAGTCCCACACTTTTACTAAAGTACAATATATAAAATTACTTAAGTTACAAAGTTTGCTGAATCCATGTATTTGGCCACCAGTGTTAGGCACGTGTTGTCCTTCTGGGTCAAATTGACCCAATCTGTTCCCTTCCTCCTTCCTTCTTTCCACAATCCTTTTTTTCCCCTTCCTTCCTTCGTCCTTACTTCTTCCTTCCTCTTTTGATCCAATTGACCTGATCTGTTCCCTCCCTCCATCTTTCTTTCCTTCCTTTTCCCCTTCCTCCATCTTTCTTTCGTTCCTTCTTTCCCTTCTTCCTTCCTTCTTCTTCTTCCTTCCTTGAACAAATCTGTTCCCTCCCTCCATCTTTCTTTCCACAATCCTTTTCCCCCTCCCTTTCTTCCTTCCCTTTTGACCCAATTGGCCCAATCTGTTCCCTCCCTCATTCTATCTTTCCTTCCTTTTTCCCTTCCTTCTATCATCCCATCTTTCCCTTTGTCCTTCCTTCCTTCCTTCCTTCCTTCCTTCCTTCCCTCCCTTCGTCCTTCCTTCCTTGACCCAGGAGGACAACAGGAGGCTTAAAAAAGTAATATTAAAAGTTACAGTTACCAGTTACTTTCCCTCAAAAGTAACTAACCCCCGTTTATCTGGAACTAACCAACTTGCTCAGTATTCCTCCACATAGACAGGCTCCACGACGCACTGTATCACTACTACTGAGCAAGTTGGTTAATTCCAAGTAAATGGCTTTTAAGTAAGTAACGGTAACAGTGTTGTAACGGGAGAAACAGTAACTTTTTTGATAACTTGTTACTGAAATAAGTAGCGCCATTAGTAACACCGTTTATTATAACACTGTTATTCCCATCACTGTTGGCCACAAGTCAGTAACACTGAAGTACCTCAGTAATCTAACACTTAGCCTACACAAAGTGTGTAGGCTATATGATTACTGAGGTTGAATATTCAGTGTAAAGCGCAGCTGTGTTAAATGAGCAGCTTTCTACTTATGATGATACTAATCCACCACAGCAGGCCCAGGATCAGCTGTTAATTGCACACTGAACTGAATAGCTAACTAATAAAAGCAAATAAGGGCAGCTGGCTATTCAATATGACCTGAGTTAGCACCTTAGCTACCAGCTAGCACTCGACCCGCCAGGTCATTACTGGATAAACATCGCCAGTCTCTTTGTTTTGAATCCCTGCCTCCTGTGCAGTGAACACACACACTCCCTGTATAACACCAATATGTTTCTGATGACTGTACGAGTCTGAAGGATGGTTCAGACCTGTCATTGGCTCGTTAGCTGACCAATCATACTTAAAAAAGCCCTAGGGTTGTACTACATGAGGAGGGGGCCCACTGATCCCCCACATGTAAATGTAGTTGTTTGTAACTTGCATGCTGGGAGAGACTCAGTAATGAACAACTGAATTTACATACTAACAGCAATGTCACACAAAGGTTGTCAGGTTGTTTTATTTTCTTTCCTTTTCTTTTTTTTTTAATACAGGCTGTAGCCTAACAATATGGACAATGTATCTAAGAGCTAAATAGTGTGTTTAAGCAGAATGCGGTGGTGTGTGTGAGCAGTGGAAGGTGAATGATGACTCCTCATCACTCCCGCAAGTGGAACGTGACGTCACGTGCAAAGGGTCAGTACTGGGCCTATTTGTGGATCTGTAATTTTAATTACACAGCCATGTGTCTACAAGCTGGTGGAGCTTTATGGTACAATAGACTGGTGTGAAACAAATCTATGAGAAAGTGCTGATGAGGCCGCCCCACTATCCCAGAGCTTGTTATATTCTAATGAGCCCCCCCTCTCTCATCAGTATTTTTTCCATTCCATAATAATGAATGACAGCATCTAGAAAAAGACTTCAGTTTGTTCATTAAAAAAGCCTATATCAGACCAGGTCTGCCATGTGGGTGGGCCTTTAGGGGCCCGGCCCGCCCCCATAGAGCCCACCCATTGGCTCTCAAATATTTGTCATTTAAATTCCTTATACATCATTTTCTATTTTCTGTAAGGATCCAGTAAGGATACTGCTTTCATATTTCTTATAAATAAATACAATAAAAACAGAAAAATAATGCTGTTTTTCAGAGTTAGGCTACTAAAAATGTAATCTAAAGTAATGTGTGGGTGCATATGTGTGTGGCAAAAGCAATCAGTGGTCTGCTGCTGTGATATTATAACGTGTCAGCCTCTGCTGTGGTGTGTTTTGATTGAGGGCAGCTTTGCACCTGGTGTTATATTTAGGCCGGTGACGTCATATGTGTTGATGGAATAATGAGATTATCACATCTGTCATAACCTGTAGTATCTTATACTGCATAGTATCCTCCATAGTATCTCTTCATTGTCTAAGCTCTGACAACAAAAACAAGGTGTGACTGATTGGTGCCAAAGACTGTGAATATCTACACATCTGTGAAAGGTCTAGTTTTGGTCTGGCTTTCCATGTTGTAACTTTTGAAGCATTTAACCTGAACTTTGGAACTTTAAAACATTTTAATTGATCCAGTTTGATTAGGATGTTTGCAGCCTCACTAGTTGTGGGTCAGCTGCACAAATACAACTATCAGTAGCATAGCAGTATAAAAACTAAGAATCTCTAAGAATGAGTCCTGGTGATGGGTGGTATCAGGCTAATGTAGTAGTGTACTCCTATAAGGAAACAGTGGAGGGGTTTGGGGGAAGTGTCAAACTAAATGCATCTTTTGTTTGTCTGAAGTGATTGTGTATCCAGGGCGCAGTCTGAAGGCAAAAAACATGTTGACGTGTCAGTGGAGATCGCAGGAGTCGTGAAGGCAGAGCCCGAAATAGAGGGATGACTCAGAGCAGAGGGGGATCCATCAGTCAGCCAAGGGTTGTATTTTCATACTGAGTGACAACAGCTTTTAAAATCACTAACAGCCGTGCACCAAGACAATCCAGTCAAAACCGTGTCAGTGTGTGGCGGTGAATAGGCGTTTCCACAACTCTTTGACTCTATCACCTGACTCTCTCAGTCTGACTGTGATTGTTCAGAGGAAACGTCTTGCTTATTCAAAAATACCTAAATAGATGCGTGCAGCAGCAAACTCTCTTTCTATTAATATCATTGTATTCTGTTTGTCACCCAACTCTAGTGCGTACACTAGAAACGTAATTCTACGCACATGCACAGGCGCACACAACAAATGGCGTGTCTGATTTGTTGGTGGATGTGAGGACTGTTGCCAACTATTGATTGATTTGTTCACTTTGAGAGGCAGCCACAGAGCAGTGAGCTACGGCCCTGTATTGATAGACCTTGCTTTTTACATGTCAGTGTTCAGTGAGGAACACTGATTAAACCTGTCACTCACAGCCTGCAGGATTCACGGCGCACACACACAGACACACACATAAACACACACACACACACACACACACACACACACCACAAGACAATGTTACGAGGTTCGTGATGGTTTTATAACTGTAGTCCAGGACAAGAGTCAGAGTGTTTGTGTCAAAACATAAGGCCGTAAATTACATAAGCGTTGTGTTGCTATAGAGAAGCAGCCAAAATTTCTAGACTAAAAAGGTAGCCTACATTTTGCAACAAAAAAATAACATCATCATTTTTTTTCATTCAAAATGTAATTCTAATATAACTCCACAATATCTGCTAAAATAATGTACCCATCGACCAGCCCGGTATAATAAACTACCTCTGATGTTATTGCCAAATCACCAATGTTTAACCCCTCAATTCACCAATCAATATGTTCTTGTTTTTTTTATGTTTTACACAGATTCTAATTCTGGCAAAAACATTAATTCAGCATTCCTGTTAAATGAGAAGAAAATACTATGTTGCTGCCAAGATGAAGATGATAACCTAACATGAAAACTCATCCCTCGCTAACACAAATATACAACAAAGGAAAAAGGACACACAAGAAGAAGGAAAAACAGAGAGCACTTATTCTGAAATCATTTTCTACAACTACAAAGAGGAAATGCCAAGTGTCAACAGACACTTCCTGCTGTTGAAAGCAATGGCTTTAGAAAGTTGCTTACACTTGCTGGAGGCAAAAAAAAAAAAAAAAAAGTTCAATCAAGACAACACTTTTCTGTTGTAGTCATACTAAATCTCCACACAGGAGAAGACTATATGTCATGCTGGAAACCTTGAGAGCTGCCAGCTGCATTTTGCTGACAATAGACCGGTGGACCTGCTGCACCAGTCAGAGTTATATCACAACAAGAGCTCTCATCATGAGGAGGGGCTGGGAGAAGATGGATGGCAAAAGTCCTCAGACTCACCCATATATTTTACCAGCTGGATCTAAAAGTGGAGTTGAGACTAGACATTTCTCATTTAGGTTTATATCTTATTCTTTAATGTGATTTATTTTGACATTTCTTTGTATGGGTGTTTTGAGATATATCAAATCTCAGCGAGTGAGAAAGAGAAAACTGTTCTGCAGTCAGATTGTGGAGAAAAGATCTATTGAACATACATAATGTACACTGCCCTGCCAACAGTCACATCTGAATGTTTAAGGTTTAACGTTCCTTTTTTGTCACTGTACACTGATCCGGCATAACACTGCAACCACTACCAGGTGAGGTGAATAACACTACATCATGGCACCTGTTAGTGGGTGGGATATATTAGGCAGCAAGTGAACATGTTGTTCTCAACATTGATGTGTTAGAAGCAGGAAAAATTGGCAGTGTAAGGATTTGATCTCCAAGGACTACAGGGTCTCTCATGTGCTGCAGCTGCAGCTCGTGTGGGCTGTTCCCGGTCTGCAGTGGTCAGGACCTATCAAAGTGGTCCAAGGAAGGAACAGTGGTGAAGCCAAACCACCTCTGAAGGTGGTGAGGGTCACATTGTGACCACGTTGAACAATGCGTCTTGTATCCGCATACAACTAAGCTGGTGGAAATGTCAATGTGGCGCGCTACGGTTTAAAAACTAGCCTGGTGGGTAGCAGCGGTCGGCAACGGAAGCTATGGAAAACTTTGTGGATACTCGTGGATGAAGATATAGAAGACAGCTTCTTCCACCGCTTCAACAAGGCCAAAAAAAGTACGTACAATAGCGCAACTTCACAGATTTTCACTTCTTCTTCTACTATTTATTTTCTTTTTTAATTTTCCCTTGCAAATACAGTATGTGATTAGATCTCAATGTGGACACCAGAGATGCATGTTAATGCCAGGTGTTGCTATCTGGTCAAATTGTATCCAGATAATCTGGATATGAGACACATGTTGCCAGGTGTAAACGGGGTGACTCTAGAATCTGCTGTGAGCATTATCGATATCTTGTGTAGTGTAATAGGGGAACTGTGACAGGGACAGTTGTGCACCACACAGGACAGGACAGGACAGGACAGCCAGGACACGGTACCTCTCCATCATGGTGGCTGCCTCCTGCTCTCTTTTCCGCCTCTTTCTCTCAGCAATGCCGCGGAAAGCCCTGCCGGGACGTCAAAGCATTAAGTGGTTTTGTGGGCAAATAGGATTTGCTGTTTTTAGCTGTACCTCACCGAATACCAAAGGGCTTTTGTCTGAACCCAGACCGACCCAAGGGGTAGAGAACCTGTACAGAACTTGTATGACGTAAAGTTTACAGATCATTTCTACATCAGCGCTAATGCTTATAGCATTTGTTTGTTGATGTTCGTCTAAACTACTAGAATCATAAAGCTGAGACAAACTGACCAGACATATACGCCCTCTGGGTCCAGTCGGGTTCGGGCATGAGTACATAGAGGACGACAGTACAGGGTTGAAGGTGGGAGGGAGGGAGGTATAAGTTCATAAGGGTTAGTGGGGGGTTTGGTTAGCTTTGCTAAGTGGTTAGCGTGGTTAAAGTTGACAGCACAGGGACGTTTTATCCACTACAGCGGATATTTTCACATAGCGCACAAACACACACGCACACGCACACACGCACACACACACGGATCACAATGCAAGATAAAGGTTTACAGTAAAGAACAATGAGGAGTCACCAAAAACTGCCCAGCCTGCCTAACCGTCCGGTTCCTTGTTGTATCTCACTTTTGAGTCGTGTCTTTCAATCCACTTAATAATGGATGTTAAAGCATTACGTTTTGTGCGACTGTCTTGATGTACATTGCTTCTCATTCTGTCGGTGTGTGCGTTGGTCAGCGTGGGAGTGCCTTTCCCAAAGGGGACAGTAATGGCTCTGACAGGGTGTCAGACATAATGAGAATCATCTGTGACAGTGTATGTCTGAGAAGAAGTCGTGTCCTGTCCATCAATTTTTCTTCCTTTCTCCCTGAAAAGATGTGCAGGACACGACTCTGTCACACTCTCCACCATCTGCCATCAACTCTGACAGCTCACAGCCCTCTTTTTGGGGTTTTTGCAGTCCAACAATCCAGCAGATTTCCCGCCCAAATTCAAGCCTTTCTGCGTCCCAAACTCTGAGCCTACATCTGGAGCAACATCAGGAAAACTTTATAACAACCACAGTTTATCTTATTTGTACATGATAACTGATCTGGTTGATATTTAACTAACTTATGACCACAACTAATGACACAGCTCATAGTGTTTCTGGTAATGGTAATGCACAATCACCAAGGCTAAGCGTGTTTCCACTCCGTGGTACCAGCTCGATTCAACTTGACTCCACTCAGGTTTTATTCTTTTCCATTACAGGGTAGAACCGCATTTAGAATAGAGAGTTAATATGGAATGATCTGTTCATTTTAGAACATTTATTTATGTAAATGTGGTAATATCTGAGAACCCCGAGGCAGCGCTGCTCTTCTGTCCAGTACAAACATGAAGCTTCACTTTACATTCAGACAAACTAATGTGGCTGCCACAGTTCTTAGATTTCACTGTGAGACCAACATTTATCTTCCAAAAGGAATTATATCAGCCTGTGGTAAATCTCCAGAGGTAAGTAACTTCATTAGATTGCTTTCTCCCCCAGGATGACGACGGAGGTTGACCGGCTGATCTCTGAGATGACACGCTGGTCCCATAGGTGGCTCTTCACATCTCAGAAAATGTTGCAGCAAAAAAGGTGTCATTTGGATAAAGTGACCATTTATCGGGATCTAAATGGTTACTTTCTCACTTGAAAAAATAGAAAATAAAACTTAATAAAGTGACATATTAAAAGTGCTACAGCGGGGATTAAAACAGCTTTTAGCCATGCAGGATATTCCATGCATGCGTGTATGATGCGGTAACAATTCTCAACAGATCAGTGGTCTGCAAGATTTCCCGTTACCTTTTAGTACCTCTTTATCCATTTTTCAACCTCACGCGAGGTGGTACCAGAAAAGTCGTACCAGCTACAAGATTCCAGGTACTTTTACCTAACGGAAATGCAAAAAGGGCGAGTAGAGTAGAGTCGAGTCGAGCTGGTACCATGTAGTGGAAACGGAGCATTAGTATTAATACGGACTCATCACTCTGTACAAAGTGAAACAGGCCACTTTCTACCTGTACAATAACTTACAAATGAATTCAGGTGGATCTTCTTTGTTGGAGAAACAATGTCTCCCTGAGCATAAACTGTACAAGAGAACTAACTGACCAGAGAACAGCCGAGAGGTTTTAGATCTAAAACATTCATTAGCTCATGTTGCTGGTGTCATATCAACAGGATGCACACAGCAAGGAACTTAATCAGTCAATCGGTACAGCATGATTAGATAACATACTAGCACTACTACTACCACTATTACTTTTCAATTTCAATTTTGGCAATAAACAACAGAGCCACGGTCTGTCTCACTCAGAGCTAATGCTCAGGATAAAGGCAGACTGAAACATTTGCCAGCATGAAAAACCACTCTAAACACAGATGGTGTCATTCCATCGCCATTCCATTGTGCCATCAACATTTATTTTCTGATAAGCTACGACAAACACTTTAA
Organism: Trachurus trachurus; assembly: GCF_905171665.1. Taxonomy (NCBI): domain Eukaryota; kingdom Metazoa; phylum Chordata; class Actinopteri; order Carangiformes; family Carangidae; genus Trachurus; species Trachurus trachurus. The sequence continues at coordinate 32,348,532 of NC_139895.1, forward strand.
AATGATTAAACTTGTAGCTCTATTCTGATTCTGTGTCTATATTTATGCAAAAGGATTCCTTTATACAGTAAAGATAAAAGCCACCTTAATGCTACGTCGGGTATATATGAATACACATTGTTACTTATCCTATTCATCAGCATCACCCATGTCTATCTTTAGATCTAACAACAATGAAAAGTGGCTTTGCTGGGAGCCGAGCCTTGCTTTGACCAGTATGCTGTTTGCGACGGTTGCATAAGCTAATGGCTTTAGGCACACATTAAGTGTGTAATACGCCATCTGTGTTGCATTGTCCTCGTGTGTAACATAAAAGAACACTTTAATTAAGCTACTGTCACAATTCAAACACAAGGTACCTCAACACTGCAGCACTTTAACTGGATGACGCGTTCGTGTAAATCATGAGTGTAGATTGTTCCAGTGAATTTAGTACCTCCGAGTATCATTTCATTCCTACGGTACGTTACAGAATCTGTAACTTCAAACACTCAGTCCAGCAGACATTGAGGCTGAGGGGGTGAAGGACACAGCGGACTGTATAGCGCAAAAAAAAAAAAAAAAAAAAAGCCACATGAGGAAAAGGGTTAAAGACATGTTACCTAACTGACAGTGAGAAAAAGGAAGAGCAACAAGGAAGAACAGTGGGGGCGGTTCAAAGAGTTACTCACGATATTCTACAGTCGTGGTTTGGAAAGCCGCCACGCAGAGAGGAGAGGAAGAAAAGAAGACCAAATGAAAAGAGAGAGAAAAAAAAGAAGAAGTTAGCAACAGGGCCAGTGGGATACTGTGAGATACTCACACATACACATATACTTCAGAGATTTCAGAGCCGGCTTCATGTTCCAGTTCTCCAATCCAAGTGATGTTGCAGAAAAAAACTCACCTCGAGTGGAAAAGTCCTGTTTATGTACTCACAGTGTTATTGAACAAAAACAGAAGTCGAACTAGGACATGGATGTTAGAATCAATGGTGGAAAATAAGAGAGAAACAGTGGACAGATGGTGTACAGTAGCCTATATGTCAGGGAGGAAATTGACAAACTGTTTCTAAAGCAAATGTGTAATCAATCAAACCTATCAGATCGAATTCGAGGTACAAGACAGTGACCAGTGACGACCAGGGAATTTTAATCAAGGGTCCAGTGTCTTGACCATCTATCAGTCCGACCCCGGTGACACAGACAGATGGAAACAGATGGAGGGAGAGATGGGAGACGCTGACATTTGGAGAGAGGAGAGGCAGCATGGGAGAGACAAGGCTAACGACGGTGGTGGGTGAGCTCTGACTGCTCCAGGGTCATAATTACAAGATCTGGGTGATAGGTGATAATTAACTAGTCACAAAGAGTGGAAGGCACAATGTCTGTGTGTGTGTCTGTGCATGTGTGTGTGTGTGTGTGTGTGTGGTCAACGCACATCCTCTACTTTCTGAAGTCTAAAATGGAGAAAGCTTTTCTAACTCGTAGCTGTGTGTCACCATCTATGAACAACTACACAAAAGAGCAGGAGTAGAAAGCAGTACTAATGAAAATGCTTTCACACATATTAATTCAAGTAGTGAATTTGTGTGAATTCTATTGCTCTGTTAGCTGACGGCTGTGTATCTCTACTGTCAGTACTAGCACATACCAGCTGGCTAGCATATCAGATAATCTGCTAAAGCTACCTGTCACCTTGTATTCTGGTAAAATGCATGGATGAAATTCACTGACTCACCAGAAATTCACTGACTCACCAGAGAAAGCCACTGTGCGTCAAAGTGTGGTGTATGAGTTACTTTAAGAGCTGTGTGGGTGAAAATTTTGGTTGTAATTCTGCACACTGAAAAATTGGTGTTTGATTTTTTCAGTGTAGCTACAGTTGGAGTTCACAATGGGCCAGCCTGACCAACCTGACCAACCTGACCGGCCCGACCGGACACGCCGTGTTCGGCCGGGTTTGGGGTGAAAAAAATGTACAAATGACTAGGGTTGGGTTTGGGCCCTGAATTAATGCCAGTGGGTCGGGCCGTATTGGGTCTAGGCTTCAATACCATCAGGTAGGGGCCGGGATGGGTTTTAACTTTCAGTCCCATTGTTGGAATAAATATGACACTGGTAATTAAGGTGATATCTGTAAAATCACCAAGGAGGTCAGTATGGTACTGACAAGTGCATTCATGTATGAAAAAGATCTGATGTTTTTCAGAATTAACAAGATCTTTAGCTCTAAATTTGTCTTGATGTCTTGTTAATTAAAAACTGGAGCAATTCTTGAGTAGAAAATAAATATGAAAATGTAATTTTCAATTAGTGTGCAGATTTTGAAGACCAAAATTAAACCCCCAAAATGATCTTACTTGCAATTAACCCCTGAAAACCCACCCATTAGAAGCAATAAGACCCACAGGCCAGTGGGTTATCATACATTATATTTATAACATGATGTACTCAACATAACATGACAACAACAGTATGACAGATGTGTGAAAGCTCATTGTGCCACAGGATTAAGGTGAGTCCATGCCCTGCACGCAAAGTCGTGCTTCAGTGAGAAACTTAAATGTACAGAGTGGGAGTGGGCGTGGATGGATGCCATACTCACGCCTGCATGGTGGTGGTGGCTGTCTGGAAGCTGAACATATTCTCTTTGGGAAACCAGCTATTAGTAGCGTCCTCTGAAAACAGAAAACACAAGGAAGGTGTGGCGTCAGCCAGCAGAACATCCAAACATAGACCTTACCATTAGCAGAGGAGGAGGAGACCGGTGAATGCACCATGGCAAAGACAGTATTACATAAGTGAACCATCTGAGGTTGAATGGGGTGTTGTACTCTTTGGTTCATTCTACTTTGTTCCCTTAACATTTCAATTTACATACATGTGGCACAGTTCTTTTCAAACCTGTTACTTGACAAAGTTTACTGAAGGTGATTAATCACAATGGTGTCGACATGACGGATCTATATATCTACTACTCCCTCCCCTTTTCCATATCAATTTACAACTCCATGGATTTTCCCATCCATCTTTCTTTACCCCTGTCATCAGTAGATGCTCTCTCCTCGCTGTACACCCTCTCCAGTTTCTTGCGTTGCTTCCCTCCATCCCGAGGTGAGGTATCCAGGTCGAGGGAACGCTGGCTTTGGCATGGAGCTCGGATGCAGGCCACACAGTCCGGGGTGTAGTCGTCCCGCGACACCCCTCGCCTTAGCCCCCATTCTCGGTTGCTGGAGTTCCCCGTGCTCTGTAGCGGCTGAGAAGACGACGGCGGGCCTCCGTGGTGCTGGTGGGCGTTGTGGTGGCTGCTTCGGTGGTGGCTGCTGCGATGGTGGCTACCGCGGGCGGTTGAGGCAGACGGTTGGCTGGTGCAGGATGGGTTGTGGTTGGCGGTGGCGGGTGCCTGGGACAGGGACTGCTCCCTGGAGCCCTTCAGGACCTCCAGCTCCAGGCTCTCCTCCGTACCACGGCCCCCGAGGGTCATCCCTCCTTCCCTGGTGATGGTGTAAACCCTAGACGGCTTCACCGCAACACTCCCCTCTGGGCCTCTGGCGCCCGGCGGCTCCTCCGCAGACAGGCTACGCTCAACAGAGAGCCGACGTTTGGAAGGGCCCGAAGGTACCGGAGCCTGGAGGGTGTTCACCAGCGGCTGAGACTGTGAATGAGCACTGGGGTTGGACTGGCTGGACTGGTTGGGTTCGGTTACGGGTAAACAGCAGCTCTGTGGTGGCAGGTTGTTGTTATGTAAGCGGCTGACGTCTGGAGACTCACAGTCCTGGCTTGGGAAGGTGTCAGACAGGAGATGATCTGGAGATAGATGGAAAGAAAGAGGGTCTGTTTGTAATTTATACAGCTCTAGTAAATAAGTATCACATAAATATCTAAAATGCAAATCTAAATGAACAGAGGGATTGTTTGTCTCTCCTTTAGGGTTTGTAGGCTTGGAAGCAGAGCCATAAACATTATGAGCCAGCAAAGCTTTCAGGTAGCTGAGTGATAGAAAAGAGCAACATGAGTAATGAGAAAAGATTTGGAAATACAGCACATGATGGACTGGCAAAAATAAAAGCCCCGTCGTCGTGGACGATCTTGGAGGATGGATGTTTCTTCTCACAGAGTAAGCAGCTGCAGGGCTGCAGGCTTGTAAATAAGTGTTAGCTCATGGGAATGGGTGAGTTGGGTTTTTTTTAAAGCTCTTTTTGGAGCGGAAAAAACAAGTATAGCACACGCTTTTAGCAGAGTGATATTGGTAAAAGAATGAGCAGGTGTACTATTTTGGGTATAGGCTTGTTTTTTTTAAAAGGTATAAACCTGAAAGTGGTACAGCGGATTCAAACCGTGCATCCGTGCAGAATAGGTTGTGCTGGCAGCGGGGGGGGGGTACTTAGTTCAGGACAGTCACAACTCATTCATGTATGGACAGGTACAGATTTGGATCCAAAGTGAGGTGGGTACATTTTTAGCAGAATTGATGACAACCATAAGCTGCTGCATTTTTCTGCCATGGTACTAGTGGTGCAATGGATCATTGTTGATCTGTGATCTGTTCGGATCGCTCTCCACGGATCGGAACACAAGTGGTCTGCGGATTGGTTGATGGAAAAAATAAAGAAAGTCATGCATGTAGTGTGGGAACACTTGGCATGTCCAAACTATTCCACAAAGGGCAGAGTGGCTGCAGGTTTTCTTTCCAACCAAGCAGCAGCACATCAGACTTGACTCAGTTAATCAGCTGATCTCAGTCTTCAGACATACTGCTGCTAGGTATGAGTCATTATTTCAAAAGCTGTGATTGGTTTATCCTAAAAGCTAGATAAAAAATATACTTTTAGTGATAATGGGCAAAGGATGGACCCTCAAATCGATAAACTTAACCATAGAATCTAATCTTATGAAGAATGTGTAATTGTAAATAATATTTTACATAAAAGAAAATATCTGTTAAATGAACAGTAAGATATACTTTAAAATTATTTTACAAAATGTGTGAAAACTTAGGCCCACTTGCACAGTATTCACATAGTGATAGTTATATTTATTTGCTTATATTAATTGCCATGCTGGTAATTTTTGTACTTTCAACTTTCAACATTTCAACTCAGTTTGGTATTAACAAGGGTAACATGGCTCAGCTTTCATCAATGTCTGTGATTGCTGACCGGCCTATAAGAAGCAATGTTGGTTCACTTTCAAATCTACCACAAACCAGTGAACAGCAATGGAGAAGAAAAGAACAAGGAAACCCAACTGGACAGAAGAACAGTGTTTGCTTCTGGCTCAATTGGTCAATGAGCATAAAAGTGTTTGAGAGGTAAATTTGGCCGTCCACCATTTTGTCCTCTGCTTAGGGAACTCCCCAGGGAAGTCCTCTTCCCTGCTCTTAACAGATCTCACCTTAGGAGCTCTCTTAAGAGCTAGGATTCTTTAGGAAAAGCTTTTATCTTTACTAGGATCTACTCTTCACTTTTAGGGGAAATTCTAAGAAAACATAATGTTCTAAGAATTTTCTTAGAATTTGGCCACTAGGAGCAACTCTTTGCACTACGAATCTTTAGGAATACGGCGCAAGATGTCTTGAGACAGATTTCAGCTTTGTCTTAATTCAGCAGCTGTATCCTTAGGACGCATTTGAAGGCCGATTATGTCACAGCATCGCAACAAGGCCTGTCCTAATTCAAGAGCTCTTCTAAATGCAGCTACAAATCCGGCCTTCCTTCCTGTTCTAAAAGGACACACCGTACCTAACCTTTGTGGCCTACGCCAAGATTCTTTATGTGGCGTTAATAATTAGCCGCCTAGCACGCTAGCTATTGGAATGTTGAGGCAGCTCTGAGTTGTAGCCATAGTAGCCTCACTTTACTGCCGGCTTGGGAGGCATGGTCGTCACAAGAACAGCCGTTGGAAGTAGGGATATCCGATATTATCGGCCTGTTATTAGCATAAAATTGTAATATCTGTCCATATCGTAATTGGTTTTTGTGCCAATAATGAAAACCCCATAACGTTGTGCATAGCAAATGAAGTAGTAACGGTCCGCCACTACAATTATTGCCGGCATCGGCAGCATCAGCATATTAGATATTGGCAAAACTGTCAATATTGGACATCTCTCGTTGGTAATGTAAAATAGCCACCACTTTCAAATGTTTGGCATTTGGAGGTGCCTCCGAAGGATGCAGCCCCTGAATTGGGACACACATCTCTGACAGAATCAGGAAAGTGCAGTGCTAATCACTACAAGCGTATTGGAAGGTTTTCATCCAGTCGTGAGGTTAAGTCCAAAGAGCAACAGCAAGAAATGTATAACTGCAATGCAGCTGTACTTCTGGTGTAAGACTAAGTTTGGACTGGGTTGCGGTTGTGTGTGTGTGTGTGTGTGTGTGTGTGTGTGTGTGTGTGTGTGTGTGTGTGTGTGTGTGTGTGTGTGTGTGTGTGTGTGTGTGTGTGTGTGTGTGTGTGTGTGTGTGTGTGTGTGTGTGTGTGCGCGCGCGCATCACCTACCTGCTCCGTTGCGGTTTTCTGGATTAGTATTGGACAGGTATTCTCCAAACGCTCTGGCTGCTCTGTAGAGACACAACAAGTGCAGCAGTTAACCCTGATGCCTGCTGCTCAGCCGCTATTGGACAAGTGACTCACACAGAGTCGAGGTTTCACAGGAATATCTCCACAATAACAGTCACTCTCAGCTTTTTATGTGCGAGGCCTCTTCATGCTACCAGTCGAGTAGATTACACCACTACATCAGCGTGTGGAAGAGGCGGTTTTTTACCGTTAGTGTCCTCAAAATCTACAACGTGTAAACAGCCGTCTCTCACCGAGGTAACACCGTGTTCTGATATAGTGACTGCAGGACTGGGAAACAGCTTGGAAGCCACAGCTTGCCTCCTCTGCACAGCTGATAGGCCCCATAGGGGACTGTGACATCGCATGAGATGGCCGTAAAGCCAGGAAATAAATTCAAGCATGTAGAGGCAGTGAGGAACTGGCATGGTGCGCAGCGCAGCGGCATGTATGCGGCAGACTGTCTGTAGTTTATAAAAATGTACTGCCCTCTCTTACATGTGATTTAATAGCTATCTCGTCCAAAAGTATCTAAGTAACCATGAGTTCATTTTCCAGTGCTGGTGGATACAACATGCCACAACATGCCACAACCTGCACTGCTGCAGGATCACATCTACTGCACTAAAGCTGTGCACCTGTGAGAGGAAAACAGCCATGTAGAACGGAGATTAGCTCATGAACAATAGGTCAAGCTCTGTGCCGCTGAAGTCACAAGGCCAGACCTTCAATATAACACTTCACTGCACCTATCAACACCACTACCCTTCCCCTTAATGCATGTGTTATATGAGATCTTATACATTCTTCAAGGGATTCAACATTCGATAGTGATCACTGCATTTATATTAACATAGAAAAACTACTTGAATGAAGTCTGTTGAGAGTGATGATATCTATGTAGACAGGCGGTTTTGTTTTATTGCTTCATTTGCTTGCCACCTGTCATTTTATATTTGTCTTTAAAAGGTTCATTAAGTGCTTTGTTGTTGTTGTTTTTTTGTTTTTATTGTTTGCACTGATCGACATACAATCATAAAAAAAAGATCATTAAAAAAAACTGTTAAAAAAATGTGCAGGAAAGATGAAGTAAGTTTATTTTGAAAACAGGCACAGTGCACATTAATAACATAGCTGTGCCAGAATTAGCCAAGAGGCTACTTTTCATCTGTAGTCCCTAGACAGATGTTAAAAAGTCACCCTAAAAACAGAATATGAAAAATAAGATTAAAATAAGTTTAACACACATTTAATACAGTCATGCATGTGTTTCACTGATTTACTGAATTTGTTTTTTTTTTTGTTTTTTTTCACAGAATACTTTGTATGTCCACTTATTACTGTTGAGCAATTACAAGAACCTTTGGAACTTCCTGTCTCAACCTTTCAAAACAAACTCAAAATAGCCTGGTATTAAGTACTGCTTTGAATGAAAAATCAAGAAAAAAAAGAAAATGTGTGACTCTTTGTATCTGTGTCAAGTGTCAAAAATAACAGCTAGTTAACGTTAAATGTTTGTTTGAGGGAAATCTTCTCTTTCTTTTTATCATGCCTCTGTGTCATTGACAACCACAGCTAAAGGCCTATTGTCCAGTGAAGATGATGACCTCAGTAACAACAAGGAACATGTTCAACTTGGGCTTAAACATTTATTTGGACTCAAGATCAACTGATTGGATTTTGGTGGGCGAAGGTCAAGGTCATGGCAATGTAAAGTAACGAAAATGTAAGTTCTCTAGTCAAGGCATCTCAGCTCCACAGTGTACACAACGGTCTACATGAAGTCTTTGAAATCAGAGGTAAACTGCTCTATAGTGTGAAATAATGTATAATGTAATAATAATAAATATTGGTTTATAGTCACTTATACATGTCATATCACACATTTCTCCAGCTGCACCGCCCACATTCTTTTTGTCATAAAAGATATAGGCCACACACACACACACACACACACACACACACCTACAGAGAAACAGTAGAGCCTGTAATCACTTTCCTCCCACTCATTACAACATGGCATTCTTGCCATCTGCACACAAAGACACACAGACAGACTCATACATCCTCAGAGTGTGCATGTGTAACAGCATGCAGAAAAAAATAAATAGGCTACACACATACACACACACAAACACACAATATGCTTTCTACATGCACACATGACTAAATCCCAGGGGGCCTGCAGTGAAATGGAATTGCTGTGTTGTTGCAGTACCCTATATGGCTTCCTGCTACGACACTGTAAGTAATTAAATATGAGGCGGCACGTGCAGCCAGCAGCACTCCCTGTGAAAACTTCCCTCCCAGCTCAGATGATGGGAGAGGAGGAGGGAGGAGGGAGGGCACGGGGAAGAAAACGCTGTCATCTCTGATATGTCTGCTTGACTCCGTGAACTCCTTTCAATAAAAATTCCATACACAGTGCTGAGAGAAAAGAGATGTCAAAACAGATCTGCGTTATAAATGTGTGTGTGTGTATAGGCTATACATATATATATATATATATATATATATATATATATATATGCCAATATGGCAAGGGTATGCAACATTTTATGGTTATAGCCAAACAGGCATTCAGTTTATTTTTATTTGCAGTATACCTTATAACCCAGTGGTTCCCAACCCTTTTTGGTTCGTGACCCCTTTTTGAACTCCCCTTATTTGAACTTAATTTATATTTGAGAACGTGACAGTATAGAATTCAGTTGTTTAAGATTGTGTGGTGTTTTAATCATAATTTTAAAAATAATGAGAATTACTGTAGTTAAAAGAATATTTTCATCAGTAATTTTTTTTATTATCAATTAGTACTAGACATTTCAGGCGACCCCATTTGAATTCCAGGCCCCATGGTTGAAAAACACTGTTATAACCTGTCTTCATGTTAAATATTTACAATTTCCATCACACTTTTAAAGGGGCTTCCAGACCGGACACTGTGTGTGCTGCGCTCACCACATGGGCCGGCGTACTGATAGGAGTTGTGGAGAACAGAGCAAACTCCCTCTGTGTTTGGATTGCTAAGAAATGAATGTTAGCATCAGCCCTGATAATGATAAGGAGAAAGGTATAGAGAGCAGCACGGGAAGAAGCTGGGTTTACGGTTTCCATACGGTTTCTACTTTACATTTTGGCTATCCTCCTTCGGCAGCAGGTGGATGATGGTCACAACACACAGAGGTCAAACTTTAACCAGATTAAGCCTCGACTGCGGCGCTCGCACAAGGTCGGCCAACGGTGCAGCGACAACGCTTCCTGACACAGTGCAAGTAATTTGAAATAAAGGGTTTCAGAGTGCAGCTGTGATGTTGCTGATGTTGAAAGCCCCCTATGGTTATTCAGTTTTGTTTCTATATCAGATTTTCCCATGACTGTTTAGATCCGAGTCCTCGGGCTCCAATTAGTGCTCCTCTGACAAGAAAATGTCTTTACAATATATCTTAACAAGTACTATCATTATTATATAATAAGTGAATGAACAACATTAACATGCTTTATTTTGTATTGTTCATTATAAAAGAGGAATTAAATTCTCTGAGCATTTGGGCAGTTGTGGCTCAGGAGGTAAGTAGAAGGTTGGTGGTTTGATTTCCGGCTTCTCCAGTCCGTATATCAAATGTCTTTGGGCAAGATACTGAACCCAATAATACACTGATATTGCTTAACTTTATGCCTTTTGGAGATCATTTCATCTTCCACTTGCTTAATTGTTGTTCACATTAACAGAAATTTTGACCAGTGGTGCCCAAACTTTTGCATTCCACCGTATAAGTGCGAGTCAATTTACTGTTTAGACTGTTAAGCTTGTTAGTTGATTATGAGTCCTCAATAAGTTCAAATTGAGTACTTAAATTTGTGTAAATGTGTAAATCCCTGTTCAGTGACCAAACAAGTTAATATTGCACTTAACTTCATTGGATGGACATAAGCATGTGTCTGATGCATGCTGCTAACATGGCCACAGTAGCTTCACATGGTGGTCCTAGTAGCCTAGATCGTGTTTACAGCTTGTTTTATCCTCCCAAGAAATGACTACACACAAGAGGACATGAGGTGCAGTCATTGACTTTGTTAAGACTCCATTAGTAAATGATACCATTTGCAATCAGCCTGAGCTGTGAGGTGGAGCTGGGTGTGGGGTCTTGGTTTCACTGGAGACATTTTCCACAGCCCATAATCTGATTAATAAGAGAAATAGCACAGCTGGAACTAATGACCACTGATGATGTCTCTCTGCTCTTTAAGTGTTCCATCATGACAGTGGACAGTACCAGTACCAGTACCAGTACCAGGCCCTGGAGCTGGGGCTGGGGCTGGTGCTGGATCAGATAAGAGCAAGAGAATACAGTGCATTAATATTATTGGTTGCAACATTCACTGGAAGAACTGTACAGCGATACTACTACTAACTACACTACTACTGCTACCACTACTACCACTGCTATTACCACTACAACTGCTACTACTACTATGACCACTGCTACCACTACACATGCTACTGCTACTACTGCTACTATCACTACTACTACTTACTGCTACTACCACGACTACTATCACTATGACTATGACCACTGCTACCGCTACTACCACTACCACTATTACCACTACTAGGACTAGCCTACTCTATTACCACCGCTGTAACTACCACTACCACTACTGCTGCTACTACGATAACTACCACTATTGCTACCACTTCTACTACAACTCTTACTATACTACTGCTACTACCACTACTGATAGTACCTTTGACTATTATAGCTGATAGCTGACTGGACATCATCACACCGGTTTTTTAAATATATTAATTTATTTCACCTCAGGAGACACAAAACACAACACTTAAGTGTCAGACAGTAAACAAGACATCACAGTTGGACTCTCCTGACCTCCATCCAGCTGTGCCTCATTTTGCAGTGATGATACACACACACATACATATATATATGTATATATATATATATATATATATATATGCCATATATATATGGCATGCTTTCATCCATGCTGACATCATTACAAAAGGATGGAGTGGGATGGGGAGGGAGGTATAATAAGCTAGGAGAACTAATAAAAATGGAGTGAAGGGGGGGGGACAGGTAGAAGACAGATGATCCAGAAACAAGATGATACTATGCTCTTATGTGTTCATCATATGTCAAGCTTCTCCTCCTCCTCCTTTCTCCCTAGCAGTTGGACGACTACACAGTGTATGTCAGGGCGCATTGAGGTGGTGCAGTGTATAGATGCCTTGGGAAAAATTCACTTCTAATTGCACGGTTGGTGAAAGCCACAGAACTGGAGAAGAAAACAGAGAAAGCCTCAGCAGCACAGATACAACAATAAAGGTATTCTCTGCTGGTTTGATTGAGTGGCTGCGCTTTGTCTGTGTGTGCTAGAGTGTGTTTTCTGTGTTAAGTAGCTACAGTGCTCACTGAGTACATGGTAGTGTGTATTCTATTGTGTATTGAACCATTAGTAATTAGGTGGTTGTGCATAAAGTTCCTGTATTTAAAAACGATGTAACACTCCACTTACTCCACTCCTTTGACTTAGTAAATTACATGTACAGTACATTATTCCTGGTCCCCACTCTCTAGTGTTCACCATGTGTATGTGTTACTGTATTCCTGTCCCTGTGGTCATGTAGTCACTCTGTCTCTCTTGTGACTTCTCTAAGGTTAGATGCTCCCTCTGTTCAACCAATCAGCTTCCAGCTCACATTCCCACACTGACGTCCTTCTGCTCCTTTTCTCCTAACCTGCATCTCTCCCTCACTGCCTCTTTCTCTTGTTCACGACTACTTGTCTTTGACATTTCCTACTCTTCCATATCTCTCCCTTTTCCCTTTTTTTCCCCCTTTTGTCAGTCTTCCTCTTTCTTTATCTATATATATCCATGTCAGGTTGTGTAAAAGGGGACTTGTGTCCTCCTTTCTGTGGAGGCATCAGGGAGTCATAACAGGAGAAAGAAGTGGATTTGATCAAATGCCTGACTTCTACAACAGCAAAGTTCCCTGCTTCCACAATGGTAAAGCAAAGTAATTAAACATCTGATTAATGCTTGGCAGCAGAAATGTGGTAATCAGATGGCAGAGCAACAAGTCTGACTGATGACCATTGATCCAAACCAGAAAAATACCAGCATTTCTCCTCAGTCTGGAACCAAATTAAAGACACTGATGGATTCCAGTGAAGTGAACTTGTTCCAGATTGATTGGCAGCACTCGACAAGGACGAGAGCGAAGTTTGAGAGAACTTCTCTGTGAACATCTCCGCTCAGAACACACAACCATTGAACAGCTACTTGAAAAAATGGATACAAGCCTAATTACACAACTAATGTGCTTAGATACAATAGTGGGAGCACTAATGCTACAGTGCATAAATATCATCATGACGGGTGACTATTAACGCCTGCAAATATGTATTTGAGTTTTTTTAAGTGCCAATTGATGGTCAAGGGACAAGTTGTAAACATATCTACGAGATAAAATTAGTCTTTTAGAGTTCTGTTTGGCAAATCTGAATTCACAACATTCTCTCTCCCATGGGGCTGTTCTGTTTTGGTTTTTACCAACTCCTGAGAATCATTTCTGGCTCTTAAACTGCTAATTGTTGCCAGCTGTAAAACTAAGACAAGAAACTGAACCACAAACTAAAATAGATTTTAAAACACAACAACTGAAGGAAATGTGCCACCCATCACATTACATGTAGTCATCTGACCTCCAATTAATATACAAATATTTTGATCAGTGCAGCTGATGAGCTTACAGTATAAGCTTATGAGATCTGAGACATTTTTGTATGGGGAATTGACTGCTGTATGGGTTCTCTGTAGTGTTATAGTTAATTTGCAATTCATTAATGAGTTTATAACCCTTTTAATTCTTTTTTTTTTAAATATATGTTTGGGATTTGCCTTTAAAGGTACATTGTGTAGGAATTACTCCCATCTAGTGTTGTGGTTGTATATCGCAAGCAACTCAATCGTATTTTTCATGCTGCATTCACATGAAATTGGGCAGACAGCAGACGGACGACAGCCGCTGCACGTGACGGATGTGAATGATATGAACGGTAAATTCAGAGCTTACCGGAACACTTAAGTTTGTTGATGGGGGTGAGTACTGATTAATGAAAACATACTTTAGAATGAAATAATCGATTTTCGTGAATAGATAACAGGAGAAGTTACACAATGTCCCTTTAATCGATAGTATAGTAGTAGAGAGAGACAGGAAATGGGGAGGCAGAGAGAGGGCCGGCTGCGCCCCAGCCCTTTTATTTCTTAACCTATATGTATGTGTAATGCACTGTAGTTCATGAACATCCATTTCAAGGATGAAGGCCTTTCAGCAACCATGTGGCTGCTCTGTGTTCACCTCCATCCATCATACTGGTGCTTTTAGATCTTATTATTCAGCAGGTACACTAAACCTTCCACTGAAAGGTGCAAAGAAATCTAAACTTGACTGGGTTTTTCTAGGCTTTTCTGGAGCTGCAGGAGGCAGATACATCAGTCATAAGAGAACTCAGTGATGGTGATGGGCCGGAATTCAATAAAACGACAATATCAGCCCAAATGTATATGAAGCAGCAGTCATTTTTCTTTAAAGTGAGGCTGCGTCATTATAAAGTCTGTGACTGATCACTCCACTGTGACTGTAAGGTGAGTGCAGCCTCAGCAACCAGCTCCAGCTGATGGAAGAGGTTTGACCCCATGTTCCATCCTGACTGGAAGGTGATCAGTGACACAATTAGTCAGATCAATGAAGGAACACCCTTTCATCTTAATGCTCATTAAACAGGGCATCATTATAGCCCTGAGAGTCACCTGCTATTAAAGCCAACAACAGTATACAGTATGTGACTGGAGGAAACCACACTGTGGAGAGGGGACAAGAAAAGGAAGATAGCTGCTTTACAATAGATGATTGCACATTGTTTCCATGCATTGTTTCTAAAACGGGGTGTTTACAGCCTGACTAGTGCCAATTTATTGCTTTTGATTTTTTTTTTTTTGACCAACAATTGGTGTGAACCAGATACATGACTGTGCACCCGATAGACACAGTGTCATTGGAGAGAGACAGATCACTGTAAAAAAAAAAAAAAAAAAAAAAAAAAACATAAAAGAAGAACAGTAGAAACTGTATTAACAGATTCCCACCAATGCAGCTGGAATTCTCCCAGTGCTCCTGATGGACTGACAGTGACAGATGGGATGTCAATATAGAGAAACAAGGAGAGAGAGGGGGAATAAGACTGGAGCAAAGAGGGGCTGAGGGGAGTCATGGCTCTACTCTGAATGACTGCCCCATGTGTCCCGACTCCAAGGGAGGCGGTGGTTGTCAACGGTAACTGCTAAAGAAATCTGAATAACATGCAGACAACCACCAGTGAACCATAAATTAAATCTTATGTTTTTCAAACACAGACACAAGGGGGCTATTAATTTGAAACTTTCACAGAGTGATAAGTGTGTTTTTAAAGGAATAGTTCAACATTTTGGCAAATTGGCTCATTGCCATAATCCCTATAGTTTTAGGAGTAGGTTCGTTACCTTTAATTGTCGGTGCAAGCTGTTTTTAGGTCTCTGGTGGACAAGTTGTGACCAGCACATTCACCACGCTAGGAGATAATAACGGAACGTTACGAGACGGAGTTGAAACCAAGAAATCCCATGAGCCTCCATAGCGTAGCTCTGAGCAGCTCGCGGCTTGGCTCGGCCGTTCTAAAAAAATTTTTTAATAAGTTCATTTTGAATTGTGCATTTGCGTCCTCCCTGTGATGTTGAAGGTCATTCTAAGATGAGGATTCATAGAATACACCATTAACCAACTCTGTTGTCAGAACCTGCCTCTAATGAAGGTCTGTTTGGTCACTTTCTGATGGAAATAAAAGTAACTTTTATTGATCTCAGACTCTGAAACTGTTGAATCCTGTTGCTTTTAACCTTCTCTTTACCTTTAAATAATATGTTTGTGTAATCGACAATTGCCCTTGACACACTTACTGCGCCCTCTCTTCCCTACCCGTAACCTTAGCTTCATTAAGAGACACTTGTTCCAATACACTCCACTGACGACAAAGGCGATGAGTCAGACAATTACCATATCTCCCAAGAGAATGTAAGAGGTTCATCAATGGGCACTAGAGGGGAAAAAACATATGTAAAGTATCTCATCCAAGAAGACAAGAGTGTGCTGACACAGAAGCAGCACCAGGTTCACATGGGTCAGACCCTTATGATGGTTAACATGCATAATGGACCGACATTTACTTTTAAGGCAAGAGGTTTATGGCCCTCTAGCAATAAATGGAGGAACCTGATATCACACTAAAAATACTTAAATAGGACAATATATCAACACTTTAACAGGACATAATGTTCAAAAGGTCACCAAATACAAATATTTGGTTAGACCAAAAACATACATTTTAATTTCATATTGATGACCTCACAATTAGACACTTATCAAGCTTCCCGCTGCCCTACAGGAAACAGATCATCGATGCTGTATTCATGCCTGTTCTGGACTATGGTTGGTGACATCATCTACTCTTGCCTCATTGGACTCAATATACCACTCTGCTCTCAGATGAATCACTGCAGCCGGTTACTCCACCCATCATTGCACACTGTAAGAAAAAGTGGGATGGCCACCCTTTTCTATCAGGAGAGACATTCACTATTACCTTTTATTATTATCTTTTTATTTATAAGGGTTTAACAGGAAACATGCCACCATACCTCAGTAACTTATTAGATGGCCACTCCAAAACTACTCAACCCACTCAAGCGATTATTTAACACTCCATGTTCCCCAGACAAATTACAAATTCAGTAAAACTGCTTTTAGTTTCTCTGCTGCACACACCTGGAATAATTTACAACAGACCCGAGGGGCCCTAATTTCTTGGCGCAACTCACGGGGGCGCAGCGAAGCGAGCCCTGACGCAGCTGGCGCAGTGGCATTTTCCTCCAGTGCAACAAGGTGCGCAGCGGATTCGGTAAATTGGTGGACTGCTATGCGCTGAGATGGGAGTGGTCGCGCAGCAGGGGGAGGTGTCGACAGATTCGCCGTGGCGCAGTGACAATTTGTTGCCGATAGACCGCGCGGAGAGTGCGCCGAAAGCTCGCCAGCTCCAACCTGGTCTAATGTCAGCGCAAGGCGAAGCGCAGCCAGCGCAGTGGCAATTTGACTGCCCAGCGCGCAGTGCGTACACGTCACCAAGACCTCACAGGCAGATTTCCACACTTCCAGGCACATTTAAATGCAATTAATAATAATAATAATAATAATAATAATCATCACAATAACCCCTATTTATTGTATCTGAATCAGCACATACACCTATATCTATATAGATTGTCCCGTCACACTGATGACCATCAAAGGCTTGCGTAATGGAAACTCAGCCTGACTGAATTAACACAGATGAAACCAGGGAGGGACTGAGACAGCCGTGGATGTCCCAAGAGCAGGTGTTGACACTACACACTGTGCCGTTGCAGATGATCAGCTATTTATTTATTTATTTATTTATTTACTTATTGATTTATTAGGGGCCAGCGCCGCATCGTCACGCGACCATAACAAATACAACTGAAAACAAATAAACTATCATCTCTCACAGCAAACCACAATCAGCCTCGGCACCATAGTGAGCAGATATTAACATCTCCATCTCAGGTAAATTCTAAAGAAAAAAGAAAAAGAGAGACGCTCCGCGATGCCTCGTTACGCCCAGCTGTTTGTTATGTTGTGATCTGTCAGAGCAAACATCATAACCTCCTCCCTCCCAGACTACTTTTGCACCATCAGCCCGTGAGGTCTGTTCGCGTGACCTGACACTGCCAGCTTGGACCGGACCAGAACATCAGTTTCCTCCCGTCTCACTTGCTCTGACAGATTGAGAGCTGTTGCCCAGTAAAAAAAAACAAAAAACAAAACACACACACCCCTTTTCCATTAATAAAGACACTCATATTTAGTAACCTATATTTAAACACGTGTGCACAAACAGCTGTGCGTAATGGATGCATCGCGGAGCGTCTCTCTTTTTCTTTTTTCTTTAGAATTTACCTGAGAGGGGAGATGTTAATATCTGCTCACTATGAGCACTATGCCAGGCTGATTGTGGTTTGCTGTGAGAAATGATAGTTTATTTGTTTTCAGTTTTATTTGTTATGGTCGCGTGACGATGCAGCTCAATAAATCAATAAGTAAATACATAAATATAGCAGATAATCGTGTAGTGTCAACACAGCAGTAATCCATCCTCATCTTTCATCTGTGCAGCCTTTGATCTGTCATCAGTGTGACGGGACAATCGATATACTGTAGATGTGCTGAATGTGTATGCTGTAATCTGTATGTGCTGATTCAAATCTTCTCTTCCACGGTGAAATCAAACGTCCGCCTTGCGCGCGCGGCGGATTTAAAGGTGAGGAGAGGAGCTCATTTGATTGGTGAAGATCTGACTCGGCTGTGTCAAACCCACTCCACGCCTTCTCTCCTCCCTCTATGCCATTTGCGCCGGTGGGAGGGAAGTAGGCGGGATGCGCTCCGCTGCGTCTCGAAGCAAAATCGCAATCTGCTCCTGGCCACTCCCCGTTGGCGAAGCGAAGGCGAGGCGCAGGGCAGATGCGCCTCGCCTGCACCTAGTCTACCAAAGTAGAGCCCTACAACTCAATACATTTTGTTACCTTAGGCCAGTCTAAAAACACGATCAAAACGACCTGTTCTTTTAATTGCAACTGTTTTTAATGATGATTGAACATGTTGTTGTCTGAATTTGCTTGTATGTGTCTTCCAACTCTGCTCTGTGTTCTGTTCTTCTTTTTGGATTGTGCTCTTTACATCATTGGCTTTCAAGATATAAATAAAGGTTGACTGAAAAAATGAAAATAGTATGTTTTTTTTGTTATTTTTTTAAATCTGGAATAAATACCTCCAGTGTCCTATACCCCTAACCCTTACTGTACCACACCCAAGTCAATAGTTGAATCTTATTTCTGATGCTGAATATTTGATCTAACCTTACTGGTAACATCAAAGCTGACAGGTTCAATACCATACGAACATTAATACACATCAAAAGTGTAATGAAATTCTCAAAATGCGATGCATAAGATCCATGGCCTTTACAACTTTTAAAATCAGTTTCTGTTTCTTTATTCCTTCGAAACCTCATGTACACTTTCCATCCAGTGATTCTGAGAAGTTTATGTTGTAGCGCTGGGACACAGATGTTTCCTACACAACAGCCACAGTGGAGCAGGAGGAGCCAATCTGTGCAGTGATGAGGACAAGGTTACTGCTGGTCACTCAGTCTTGTGGGAAAGAGGCCATGAAATCACATTTTCGCCGAAGTGGAAACTATTAAGGTCTGAAAAAACTGTTGTGCTGTGCAATTCTCTCAGAAGTGACTCAAACATTCTTGAAATATTAAAGGCGATGTGAGCTCAACTGCTTCTAATCCTCCCTATCGGGTGACTAATCAAAGCGGACAAGCCTGGTTCAGGTGTGCTTTTCCACAGAGATTCACTATAAACAGGACAGTGAGACACCACTTCTTCCAGTACAATGCACACGGAGGGGAAAAAAAAACTCATCTCCCCCAAATTTCCCTTAAAAACTGAGATTTCAAGCACGATTAATGTTTAATGTCTGAGTTTACCCTTCCCTGGTAAACCGAGCTCTGCCAACTAGATGCAGCAATAACCCATGCAGCAATAACAAAATACCATGAATAATGGAAAGTGGCTGAATGGTCTGAAGTTAATATCAGCATTCAGCCGGAGGACAACACATTTAGGAGGAATTGGTCGAATTTGAACCTGATTTGGGGAGAAAATCTTCCAAACAACATCAACATCGCTGTGATCCTGCAGGGTGTTATCACTGGACTGCTGCACACAACACACCGACCTCAACACCTCAGTCTACCAAACAAGAAACAAACCTGCACAGCACAGGAAATGTCATTTTTAAAAAAAAAACATGTAATATTATTTGAACAATACATTTTCTAAGCACAAGTCGGTAGGGATTGGAGCAAAATATAGACAACGTGTCACACAGGGAAAAAAAAAACACACACGCAACACATATTCTCCTCAGAGGGTTTTTTTTTTTCTTGGCGAGTGCTGACTGTGCCAGAGCATTTGCTGAGATCAGATACGATATATATTCCACTGTTTGTTTCTCTTTTTTTCCATATAAATCCTGAGTTGGGGTAAAAGCTCACTTATGAAATCTTCTCCTGCCGCGCTGCTGACAGCGTTGTCAGCCGGTGGTAACTCGGCACAACATCAGCAGTTCCTGCTTCAGCTGTGTGCACGTTCCCGCGACAAGCACGAGCCTCTCGGCATGAGGCAGAACACCTGACACAAGAGTTTCCTTTTCCATTCCTTGTTTCCATCACACTTAGGTCTGTGGTTCAGTCATTTTAAGAAAAGACCCGATTGTTAAGTTTACAACCTGCTCCTGCTCTGTGTGTATTTTGCAAGTTGAACCAATGTTCATCACTGCATCATCTACTGTATGTTGATTAAAGGATAATTACCGTTTTTTACAACCTGGACCTTATTTCTAGCATAAAATACGATCATTTACTCACCCAGATAACTTTGGTGTCATTACAAGTCGTTCCGACGAGAGCCGCGTATATCTGTATAATGCGAGAACACGGGGCAGTGCAATGCAGCCTCTAAATAACACATTATCTGCCACGAATCTCATTCATTCGACCAATATTTTGTTATGATAGGCTAGTGCTATTCTCCTCCGAGCCCGTGGTGGCATGTTATCAACATCCTGGGTCTGTAGGTTGACCTACTGACCTCTGACCTGGATGATGTCATCTCCGACCGCTGCCCGGCGCGGCTAACTTGCTACCGCTAATGCTACGGTTCGTTTCTGCGTGTTTCCGACTTTTCAGAACAAAATGAGCAGCTGGATGAAGTTCAGCTTCCACAGGCTTCCTCTCCTCAACCTGGACTCACTAAAGCTCCGGCTAGTTGCGCTAAAAATGGACCCAAATGCGAAGCGGAATGATTATTATCAGAATGAGCCGGGCAGCGGTCGGAGATGACATCATCCAGGTAAGAGGTCAGTAGGTCAACCTACAGACCCCGGATGTTGATAACAGGTCAGCCCGGACTCAGAGGGGAATAGCACTAGCCTATCATAACAAAATATTGGTGAAATGAACGAGTTTGGCGGCAGATAATGTGTTATTTAGAGGCTGCATTGCGCTGCCCCGTGTACTCGCATTATACAGATATACTGTACGCGGCTCTCGGCTGCATCTAATTTCATCTGAATGACTTGTAATGACACCAAAGTTATCTGGGTGAGTAAATGATTGTATGTTATGCTAGAAATAAGGTCCAGATTGTAAAAAACAGAAATTATCCTTTAACTTGTGGTGGCCAGCACCTGTCAATTTTATATCTACACACACACATACATATATTACTGCTCGAAATGGGTAAAATCTTATTTCGCTGTGGAGCCATGATTCCCCTCAGCCCCTCTTCGCTCCATTCTCATTCTCCCTCTCTCTCTCCCTGTTTCTCTCTCACATGCAAACATATTGACAACCCATCTGTCACTGTCAGACCGGCCATCGGGAGCACTGGGAGAAATCCAGCTGTATGGGTGGGCTGGTCTACCAACAAGAATCTATTTCTTTACAGTTTCTCACATCCCTGTCTGTTCCTCTATATGAAGCTGCGTCTGTCAGTCATGGTGCGCTGAGCTGCACCCACTGGCCAATCACAGACAAGATGACAAGGAGCATGCATTTATATTGTTCAGGTGTTTCTATTTTATACATAGCATTATTTAGACTTTTTTTATCTTTGTTGAACTTGTTCCAGCCTGGCTGCACTCCAGTCTTAAAAGTGTAAAATTGATGTCACTGTTAGTATGCAAATAGAAAATGCAGTGTTCACATAACTGGCCACACATTTGTTTACTTTAAATGGAAACTTAAAATGAGCTTTTCATAAATTGGAAGACATCTGTAAGCTTTAACTAACCAGATCTGACCTACAGTGCTGTGTTGACGTCATGGTTGCGATACGAACACGTGCAATAAACATCTCAAAAGATGGACCCCATGTGGACCCCATCGTTTGTTGTCATAAATGCACCCTTCAAGGACGATCGGAAAGCGGGAAATCCCTCGATTCAAATGCAGTTTACAGCTCATCTCTACCATAAACGGTTCATAAGTTATTCAATGTTGTGCTCTTCGTCAACTTTAATCGTCATTTATGTGCCTTTTCTCAATTATCTGGACTATGAAACTTTGGGAGATTGTTTTTGAATGTCATTTCTTTGAAATTAGCAAAGAATTTTCAGCTGATAATCTAAAAATAGAACGTTGTGACTTCCGACTCAGTTCGCCAGAGCGGGTCACATATAACAAATCCAATAAAAGGGAATCTTCTTTGTTACTGTATATAGTTATATCATACAGTATAAATACATTTGAATACATTTTAATAGGCCTAAGTTAAGTTACTTTATGTTACCACTGATGCTATTTTGAAGACACCTTGGCATAATGGCTGCATCTTCCTTGATTACAGATTCAATACACAACCACAGAGCACGCTAAATGAGATGAATCAAAAACACTCATCCACCTGCAATGTAACTACTGGACTGAAAAGCACTTATTGTTTTCATCCACAGCACCACAGTCAGCCACTCAAACACAACTGCTGAGCTCAACAGAGAGAGAAAGGAGGAGGGATGTGGATTGTGGAGCAGTTTTTAAAAAAAAAAAGTGGATAAAATGGATTTGTGTCAGACAGGTGTGTGAGGCACAGGGTCAAAAGCAGATAGCAGGAACACAAGGAACCCAAACACACACACACACACACACACACACACACACACACACACACACACACACTTACTCACTTCTATCATAATCCCTCTATTGTAATACCATCTACACTCACCCAGAAACAAGGGATTGGATTTGTTAGAGTAGGTAAAACAGCTCTGCCCTGATCATTCAGTGTTCAAGAGATAAACTCAGACCATCAAGCGGAAAGGAGACACCGCTAATCCAGGATTCAGTTGAAGCTATTGTTCACCGAGATCCATTAAACTCCTTGTCAACTGGAGGAGCATGCTTATGACTGTCGATAGAGCCGGGAAGTATATGTACGAGGCCTGGCTGCGGTCCACGTTTGTCTCCGGGACGCTATAGGCTTCGATCCCATATGATTTATGGAGCGTTAAGGCTGAGGTGTGAAAAAGCAAGCGAGGCGATAAACAGATAAACAGCAAAAGGAAGAGAGAGAGAGAGAGAGAGAGAGAGAGAGGCAAACTGAGTCGGAGACCCGCGTGCATATAGGGTAAGGGAGCGAGCGTGGCGCTGACTGAGTAAGTAGATGGAAAGGTCATACAGTGTGTGTGTGTGTTTGTTTTACTCCGGCGTAGCAGCTGTGCACAGGATCATGCATTCAAGAGAATAAAGTAGGAGTGTGAGCAGAGGAGCTTGGTTTAAGGTCAGCAAGTGGGCGACAGAGAGCATCTCCTACCAGAAGATCATTAGTCATCCTCCAGCCTTCAGACACGAGGACACAATGATCTGACACCCGTGACACCGAGACCTTTCATGAAGTTAAATGTCATTACTAACAAGTCCAGTGAGTCTATATAGCAGCCAGAAGTTTGTGTATAGCTACATCTATGACGATGACTAAGTGGTTGCTTTTGGATGGACCGACCATGGCAAAACATCATTCTCCTACCAATGCATCATGGTCTTGGAATAATTTACAAAAAAGTTCTTAATTTAACCCTCCTGTTCTCCTTCTGGGTCAAACTGACCCAATCTGTTCACTTCCTCCAACCTTTCCTTCTTTCCTTCCTTTCTCCCTTCCTTCTTTCCACAATCCTTTTTCCCTTGATTCTTTCCTTCCTTCCTTCCCTTCGTCCTTACTTCTTCTTCCTTCCTCTTTTGATACAGTTGACCTGTCCTGTTCCCTCCCTCCATCTTCCTTTCCTTCCCTTTTCCCTTCCTTCTTTCCACAATCCTTTTTGCCTCTCTCCCTTCCTTCCCTTCATCCTTACTTCTTCCTTCTTTTTTGACCCAATCTGTTCCCTCCCTCCATCTATCTTTCTTTCTTTTCCTTCTTTCCTCCCATCGTTCCCTTTGTCCTTCCTTCCTTCTTTTCCTTCGTCCTTCCTGCCTTCCTTCCTTCTTTCTTTCCCTTTGTCCTTCCTTCCTTCCTTCTATCCCTTTATCCTTCCTTCTTTCCCTTAGTCCGTCCTTCCTTCCTTCCTTCCTTCCTTGAAGAAATGAAGAATGCAGTGAGGGAAGAGTGTCATTGTTTTTACTCGTATGAACTGTGTGTGAGTATCTGAGTTTTGTTTTATTGTTGATTTTATATATTTTTATTGTTTATTTTATATCTTGTAGCCTATTTTACATGGCTGCTGCCTTGGCCAGGTCTCTCTTGTAAAAGAGATCTCAGATCTCAATGGGATTTCATGGTTAAATAAAGATAAATAAATAAAACTATAGCAAATAAAAAAACATAGCCTACTCTAGCTACATAATAGGCGCCAGTAAAGACAAGCAGATATACTAATAATATAATATATAATATTAGCTATATTACATTATATTATATTATAACATAGCTAATAAAATGGACCAAAATCAGTTTTATGTTCACAAGCATAATTCAAAATCAGACTGAGCCTGGATGTTTCAATTAGTCAGTGCAAGAAAAGGCAAAATATTAGGGACTCTTCCCACTGCATGAAGCCGGCTCAGCTGATCTGATTCACAGCATTCACAACGAGTTAACAAAGCTTTGCATTACAACTGTTAAGACGCTATAAAACTATAAAGAGCTTTTTCATACTAAATAGTAATCGAGGCAAGAAGCCAAAGTGAAAGTTGCAGCGGAGCGGAGCGGCTCCTGTGATGACAGCTGGACCGGCGGAGCAGTCACGAATCACAGGAACGGCTTCTCCTCAGTTTGGGAATCTAACATCTCTGGTTCTGCCCCTGTAGCTTTAGATCCTGTTATCATCTGTCCAACAATCCAACATCACCTAACACTATCCACTTCAGTAGTTGCGCACGAGCCTGATCATCTCCCGGCATCTCCGTGCCTCCTCGTGTTTTACCGAGCGGCTTCAGACTCAGCAGCCACACACACCAACACACACACCGGCCACACTCACCTAACTTTTGCGGCCACGGAAGATATCGCGTCACTCTTGAGATTCTTCCTTCTGGACACCGCAGTTCCCATGCTGAAGTGGAAGCGACCCAGAGGAGAAAAAGCAGACCATTCCACTGACTGATTGGCGAGGGAAACTAAATACGAGAATAATTATTAAAAACAAAAAAAAGAAGAAAAAAAAGATCACCAAATGGATAAATATAAAATCATCCTAATGCAAAATAGGTCACAGTGGTTGTGACTGTAACTGTTAACTGTAATTATCTCATATTTCTCCTGCTCGTTTCAGATCTGTAGTGAAATAGATGCTCCGGGGAGCTGCGGCTCCGCTGGATGAGAGACGGTGTGTGGTGTGTGTGTGGTGTACTGCTCTCCTCTCCTCTCCTCTCCTCTTCTCTCCGACTGAGGCTTCCAGGAAGGAAGCGGAGACCATAAAAGGAAGGGTTAGGGTTAGCCCGCCCGCCCGGCCCTGGACAGGTGCGGGGTGGGCAACAGCAGGAGAACAGAGCTGACATGTTTCAGTGTTGATGTCAGTGTGTCTGTAGACTGAATCTCAATAATTGAGAATATCATGGAAAAGTGCATTTATTTCTGTAGTTCACTGTAACTAATGAAACTCATATTCTAGACTCATTACACACTGTCTTTATTTCTTTTAATTGTAGCCTAATGGTTATGGCTTATTTGATTAAAACCCCAAATTCAGTATCCCAAAACATTAGAATATAGTGAAAAAGTTCACTTTTGTAATGGTGTCACATTCCAAACACCTGTGAAGGTTTCCTGAGCCTTTAAATGCTCTCTAAGGGCGTTTTCACACAGGTCCAAGGCTGGTGTGTTTATTACACTGTCTACATTTGATCCAGTTTGTTCTGGTTTCACACTGCATAAGCACACCAAAAAACTTATGACATATTGAAGTCCTGTCCTCATTACGCATGCTGCATCTCCCTACATCGATTGGTTTGTAAACAGGTGGGTGTATGGCATAGTCACATTACCAAGACTCACCGCAAATTAGTTAAAGTAGCATTCTAGGTAAATGAATGAACACGTTTGCGTTTTGGTTCTGATGAAATGAGGTAGGTGTGAGCCCCAACAGTAGGTAACACTGTCATGGGGAATTCTGCACACCTGATGAGTGCAGGTAAAACCTGGATGGGCCAGAGGTTTTTAAAGCCCAGATCCTGCTGCCCCCAAAACACCTGCAGTTAAGTTAAAGACGTCTGATTTGCATTTCCCAGAACCCTTAATTGTCAGGAACAGAGAGACTGACAGACACAAATGCAGGCAGACAGTAACCAGATCTCAAGGTCTTTCGGTCCAAGGGTCAAAATCCAGAAAGGCAATCTGACAGGCAGAGGTACAAAATCAGGACTCGGAAGCGACTATCAAAATAAAACAGGAAACTGACACAAGACAGACCCTGACTGTCCTTAATTATTCTCCTCAGATGTTCACTTTGTATATGTTACGTTTTCCTCTCAGTACAACATTTTAGAAATCACTGAAACAAAAACAGTCTCCGTGGAAACTGTATATTTATTAGCCCTGTGAAATCTTTTTCATTGCTGTAGATGCTTCACTTTTTCCCTAACGAAGAAGGAGAGATTACCCTTAGGTTATTTCCCCAATGAGAAATGAAACCTTAAAGGGATAGTTCATTTTGGCCCATGTGTGGTGAATGTGCAGGTCACAACTTGTCCACCAGAGCGTTTTGGAGTTGTTGGATTGTGTATTTGATGAGTTTGATGAGGGAAACCAAGAAATCCCATTAGCCTCCGTAGCATAGCTCTGAGCAGCTTGCGGCTATAAAAGAAACTATAGGGATAATGGCAATGGGCCAATTTGCCAAAATGTTGAACTATCCCTTTAACTGTCAAACTTAAGGTATTTTACTTACCTTTCTTTATTTTATTTTTTTTTATTATTTTTTTTTACATTTCTGATGTTTCCTTTTGGTTTTGTTAAAGTGTTAAATTTATAGAAAATAAAGAAAGAAGTTTCTGTT
This sequence comes from Trachurus trachurus, assembly GCF_905171665.1. Classification (NCBI taxonomy): domain Eukaryota; kingdom Metazoa; phylum Chordata; class Actinopteri; order Carangiformes; family Carangidae; genus Trachurus; species Trachurus trachurus. Next base: position 32,375,331 of record NC_139895.1, read on the forward strand.
CCACTTAAGGCTGCACCACTACACGCTGTCTGTTCTGTGTGTGGAGCTAGACACCAACCAGAGTTATTCATGTTTGTTTTAACTTTTGCACAATTGTTCAAAAATGCGGTAATAGTTTTATTAAGCCATGTCAACCCTGCACACTTGATCCATCCATCCATCCATCTGTCTAGATACTGTTTATCTATGCAGGATCGCTGGAGCCCTGATTTGTTGCGCTGAGCCCGTCACCTGTAAAGTGATTGTGAACCCTATAACCTGGCTCATAACCGTAGTGGAGTGGAGCTATAGGGTTACAAGGACATAATAAACAATATAATAAATAAATGCCTTTACTGTATATTTCCATCACCGTTCCAAGGTTACATGTGTGTCATTATAAACATCAGTGCAATTTTGAGTGATGATCCTCTACCTCCGGAACATAAACTTGACACACAAGAGTAGGCCCTATACAGTATAGTGCAGGCCACATAATAAACGCAGAATCTGTCTATTTCTTCCAGTGACAGCCATGTGCAGCCCCAGCCTGACACTCACCCTGTCAGAATCACCTGTCAGGTCCAAGACTGAGACTGTGAATCATCATCTTTAATAAGCAGAAAAACCCATGATGTCAGCGCTAATCAGGTGTATGGGCACTGCACAGTGAAAATGTCTTTTCTCCTGATTGACTATATGCCAGTTCAGCAGGTAATGACAGCTTCAGCCACGTCAGTGCAGCACAAATACGTAAAAGAGGTCTGACAAATACATCTAGAAAAGATAGTGGTATCTGAAACTTATAAAATAAAAAACAGGATTATGACTGAAGCTAAGCTCAGAAAATCAATTAGGAATTTCAGCATCTCAAAGAATCCAGCTACTGATTGTTGAGGATCTGTGCTGATTCTAACAGCAGCATGCTATTGTGACTGTATGATAAGAATAGCACAGGGGAGGGAACCTCACTATCTGTCACCACAGCCGTGGAAATAAGATGTGTCACACAGGATCAGACTACAAAGACTTTTACCTGCTGCTAATGAACGCCTTGGGTTAAGTTGACGTATTTCCAGCTAAAGCCGGGAGTTCACACATTAGAACAACAAACTTAACCCCATTTAATTAGCATTAATACGACATGGAGAGATGGGGAAGTGAATGACATTTAACTCATTGTTCCCTCTCTGCAGCTTCCAATTTTTATATGAGACTGGGGTGAGGATGAAGAAGGTATATTTATACATAATGTAATCTGATCTCTGAGCTGTTCCTGGAACAGACCATACACAGTTGGCAAGCGGCCAACTGTGAGTACATTTTTCTACACAAACGGATTCTTTTTATTGTCAGAACCTTATTGTATGTTGGAGCTCAGCTCCTGAGGAAGACACTGGACACACCTTATAGGCACAAAAACATGGACAATTAAAGGGATAGTTCAACATTTTTGGCAAATTGGCGAGAGGGCAAGAAGCTAATGGGATTTCTTGGTTTCCCTCATCGAACTCATGAAATACACAATCCAACAACTCCAAAATGCTCTGGTGGACAAGTTGTGACCTGCACATTCACCACGCTATGAGATAATAACGGAACGTTACGAGACGGAGTTGTTTTTGAGGCAAATGCAGAGACTGCTTGCTGAAAAACTGCCCCCAACGGTAACGTGCATCAGCGGTTTTGCATGAATTTACCTCGAAAACAACTCTGAAAAACACACTGTCTCATAACGTTCCGTTACTATCGCATAGTGTGGTGAATGTGCAGGTCACAACAAAACCAAGAAATCCCATTAGCCTCCGTAGCGTATAGCTCTTCTCTGCCGTTCTAAAAATAGCTTGCACCGACAATTAAAGGTGACAACGCTACTGCTATGACTATAGGGATTATGGCAATTGGCCAATTTGCCAAAAATATTGAACTATCCCTTTAAGGAAATCTGGTGAAAAATGGCCTAGGCTTATAGATGAAGGAGATCAAACCATCTTGTATTCAGTTCATCACAACACCTCCATGCCTCCCTGTGGTTGGATACATTTCATTCCGGCCTGATTCATTCATTTCCCAGATGTTTTGATCTGAGTTTTATATCTTAATGAGTTTATTATGAGTTTTTGACTTGATTTAATTAGAATTGAATTGAGCTCGTTTAAAAAGAGCAACTCTTGGATATGAGTCATGCAAATGTTCTGTCTTGAGAAACCCCAAAATAAATCAAAGAAGAAAAAGAAAAAAGAAAAATAATGTGATTCTTAACTGACTATTGACAATTTCACAAAGTGGAAAACATTAAGAAGACATAAAAAGAGACAATAATCAGAGCCACATGTTTTAGTGCAATAAATTTAGTGCAATTTAAATTACAACAATGAGTAATCAGCGTTGATTACATTTCACTTGCTGATATAATTCACCGTATTATGGCTGTGATCTGCTTCCAGGGGAATTGCACCAACATTTGCATGAGTATATATTTATTTTACAACTTTCAGCACCCACCCTGTCTGCACACCACAATGTTGTCAATCAGACATTACCATCCCATGATGCTTAGAGAGAGAGATCTCATAAATAACTAGATGACACTGCTCTACTTTTTTTTACAGTTATTTTTCACTTTAATCCAATGTGTGCTATTCTATTCCGTTCTAATTGGTTGTTTGCAGTCAGATTTCTTCCTTTCTCTCAGAGAAACCAAAGCCGTAACACTTTACAAGAGCTTCTTGATATACAAGCATAAGTATATTTTATTTTAGGAATTTCATGAAATGAGTCTCATGAGAAAAACACTGTCTGATGGACGTACCGGTGTGTATCCCCCACAAACACGACTGCAAAAAGTTCAATCAAGGCCATGAAGCAAAATATGATGAAAACATTTTCTTTTATTTGTGCCGGGGCTTTGGGCGACCTTGACAGGCTGCACATACAAATTTAACTGCCATGTTTTATTTGAAGAATAAATCACCAAAGAGCAGTGCTGTGAATTTATTTGAGCTTTTCTTCATCAGATTTCCAGTCACAGCTGAAGAGATTAGGCGGCAGTAGACATTTCTTACTCGCCGATGCTTCTTCCAGATTGCAAACAGGAGAAAGATTCAGGCCTCAAACCCGTAAAGTCAACTGTGGCGGAGAAAGTTTCTGCACCTCCATAAATAAAGCAGGTGGAGCAAAGTGACTGGATTTTAATCTTCTTGTTGGGTTAGCTTTCTGCTACCATGGTGTTAGGGTCAGTTTTGATCTGTTTTTGTCAGTATGCCCCTTGACGTCAATTTAATCTTCCTCTTGTCAGCTTTCTGCTACCATTTATGGTGTTAGGGTAACACACACAATTACAGTTGTACATACCCTGGAAGGTTTTGTAACTGTGTACCATTCTTTAAAGGTATAATGTGTAGGAATTCCCCCCATCTAGCGGTGCGGTTGCATATCGGAACGTATTCTTGATGTTGCATTCACGTGAAATCGGGCAGACGTCAGACAGACAACAGACGCTGCATGTAACAGGATAAACAAGCGTCTATGTAAATAAGTGGTCCGCCAGCACGAGGCAAAACAATACAGGCGAGACAATATGTTGTCATGGTGATGTCATATTGTTTACCTGACCCACGTTTTACCGTCTTTCTCTCGTCCAGTAAAATGACATCCGGTTGGTTTGCCGATGGCCGTCTGCCTGACTGCACCTGAATGCAACATCAGTGCCTCCGTCCTTCCTCACACTACACAGTGGTGACAGTTTTAACAGGCCGAGCCCACAGCTCCGCTGAGTTTCTATGGTTACCTACGGTCACGCTGCCACTCAACGTAAAAAATGGTGATGCAACATGGCCGCCTCGGTTCGGTGCGTCGCCCACTTATGTATTTGTAACGACTTGTAACAACTCATTCTAAGGTACAAGAAAGCTTTCATTTGTATATGCGGGTGTGATTCGACTTCAGTGAAATACGTATTTATGAAAGACATATTTGACTTTTGCTAATAAAAAGCCAAATAAGTTACATACTGGGGCTTTAAAGCAGAAGTAAGCGGAATGTTTGTGTTAATATAAGTCTTAAATAGTTATATCTTCCAACAGCAATCATATAGTGTTTGATCTGAAACACGGGTCTGTCAGTCACTCTGCTCTGCTGTAAGCCGAGGAGAAAACTTTCCTTGTATCCTACAACCTTTATCCAATGAGGAGAGAGAACGGCATAAAGGGGCGGTCCTCTCTGTGTGTGCAGCCAAGGGATGCGCGTGAATGTGGTGACGTAGGGACGAGGGCGGGGACTGCTAACTCCATCTGCTGACAGAAAGTTAGCCAAAACCACCGGATTGCTTACTTCTGCTTTAAGGGAAACATGAATGATCAAGCAAAACAGATTTCTAACCCTAACCCTTTTAATGAGATTCAAATTAAATTGAGAGACATCCCAAAATAACACAATAATTACAAAAAAAAGATCACCAGAGAGTCTGACCCACACATTTTTGATGGTACCAGACCGTGGCTTGGTATCAACAGAACCCCTCAGTTTTCACTTTTATGAGAGCTTAAACACTATATATAATATATTTGTTATATTCTTTTATAAAGTTGAACAACCTTCTTTGACAGTTCTTTTGCTTTCCCCACGGCTCAGAATCCAGCAAAGTCAATGCAGCAATGGATGAAATGTGCAGGTGTTCGTCAAGAGCCCAGAATCTCATTGACTTTTTATACACAGACAATTAACTAATTACAAGCAATCAAGTCACAGGCCGTGGACAGTTCCCCTGAGTAGCCATTTAGACCAGTCTGTGTCAATGTGTGTTTATTATCAGGGTCAAACTTTGAGGGTATGTAAACTTTTGATCAGGGCCATTTTGGTGGTTGCACTTATCATTAGGATTTATAAAGATCAAACACAGTTGTCTGATAATCAATGGCTTCGCCCAGCCACTAAAAGTTTTGTTGCATTATCAATTATACTTTCTGAAATGTAGCCAGTATTTCACCAATTTTGCCAGGGTATGTCAACTTTTGAGCACAACTGTATTTATCATCCCATGTGTTTCTCATCTCTTGGTCACGTTGTTAGGCTTCCTTACCCATGAAAACGTTGGTGTTGCACCTTGATTATTTCAGTTTTAACTCTAATCTAATCTTCAAAAATCCAAACCATTTTCCAAACATTTGACAGAGAATCAACATCCTTATCAGTTCTACTTTTTAAGCTTTTTTCACCTATTTCAGATTTCAACCTTTCAACCGTTTAACTATAAATATGCAGGATTTCTACATTTTCCTCAAAATCATTTTAACATTTCTACTGATACATGTTCTACTTTTACCCTTCAAATGTGGTGTAGTTATTCTTACTTATTCTTCTCTTTAACGGATTGTAACTACTTCTACTTTTACTCTTCAGATATTGTTTCATCTATATTAGTAATAGTTCAACAATGTTTTCAAGCTGTCAGTTTTGAATATATTTGAGTAGTCTTCAGCCTTTTAATTTCTTCATACTAATCTTCAATAATTCAAGTCATTTCCAACCATTTCATACAGCCTACGTCTTACATGTTTTAGTTTTACTCTTCAGATCTTTTCAACATTGATTCAACAATTTCTTCACTTAATTCAGCAGTGTTTCAACAATTTATTCAGCTCATTCAGCTTAAAGCTTTCAGCATTCACCCGTATTTCCTTCGGGAAATGCATTTGTTCTTATCGTTGTAACCGGGTCAAAATTAACCCTAAAAACACAAAATGTCATAATTTTAACCAGTGCATGTTTTGTTTTATTTTGTTTAAATAGAGGTTCCTGACAAAGTCAAAAAGCCTTGATGCTATAAACACATGTATGTGGTACTTTTATGCATTTAAAACAAACACAAGCGGAAGGTTAAAGTTGCTGGGAATAAAAAATAAATTAAAAAAACATCTAAAGGAGGGTCAGCTCACTGCAGAGACCACTGCCCCCAAACTCATCCATCACTCCACCCTGCCGTAGCTCTCTCATGCCCTCCTCCATCTTTGTTATCTCGTCTTCATCCTCCTCCTCCTCCTCCTCTTCACTATCCTCTTGCTCCGCCTCCCCTCCTCCTACTCCTCCTCCAGCACGTGAGGCCAGTCAGGCAGAGGTGAGCGGAGCATGTTAACAAATTGACTGTATGAATATTTAAGCAGCCATCTGTTTTGTTTTGTGTTTTTTTTTTTCCTCCTTTGCTTCTAGTCTGTGGCTCCCACGTCCGTCCACAGCGAGAGTTCTTCACCAGCCTGGTGCACACAGTCACACACTAACACATATACACTGCTCCGGCGCTTGGAGCCTATATACCGACACTGATGCTGCGTGCGCCTCGTGCAGAAGGAAACTCAGCAGAGATGAGAGAGGGATGCTGAAATCCTACACACGCTCCTCAGCGAGATGTGTGAGCACACTGTACGTATCTATAATATACTGTAGTCAGGAAACTGTGATGCTTTGGAGTCCTATCAGTGTGGGTGAGGTCCCCCCCCCCCCCCCCCCCCCCCCGGCTTATATATGAGGACGCTAATGACTGGCAATCACGATTTAGCTGTGAAATGCAGTTTTCAAAGATTCATAAATGGCAGCATAATGATGCTGATCAGCTGTTACTGATGTAGTCCATACCACCCACGGGGTACTCTACTGTAGAGGGCTGATCAGGAGAAGGAGCTGAAGACAGACAGGCTGGCACTGGATACAGCTCATGTAGAGCGGGGAGGGGAGGGGAGGGGAGGGGAGAGAAAAAAAAACAGAGCCAGGAGCAGTTCATCACCTCAGCTTCAACCTCACAGCAAGGATGCATATTTTCAACCTCGGTTGGCAGACTTCTGTTCAAACCAATAGACTGAAGTACGACCTGATGCATGCGATTGGGAGAGGTTGCTGGGGGCGGTGAACCTCCTGGGGGAGTCGCGCCCTGGAGGCTCAGCTCAGCTTAAGGGGGTGGGGGGCTGCAGCATTTCCGGAGCCATTTATCATCAGTGTCTTCGTGTAGTGTTATCCTGTGCGATTTGGGATTTGAATTTGTGTTTAAATCCTCATTTTTACTTATTGCATGTCTACACTGTAGATGATGATGACGCTGATGAAATTCTTTATTCATCACATAGCTACGAACATTTCATAATAGCTACAAACATTATCAACAAGGTAGTGACTGAAAAGGCACAGGCAGAAGCGTAATGCGTATACCAATGCCTGTTCTACAAGCTATGCATTCTTACAATATGAAAAACAAACAATCAACCAAACATAAATGAAAGCAAAACTAATCCAGAAAAAGACCAGAACCAATAAGGTTAACATTATTTAACCCTGCTGTTGTCCTTCTGGGTCAAATTGACCTGTTCACTCCTCCATCCTTCCTTCTTTTCTCCCTTTCTTCTTTCCGTCCTTCCTTCCCTTCGTCCTTACTTCTTCTTCCTTCCTTTTTTGATCCAGTTGACCTGGTCTGTTCCCGCCCTCCATCTTTCTTTCCTTCCCTTTTTTTCCCCTTCCATCCACAATCCTTTTTGCCTCCCTCCCTCCCTTTCCTTCATCCTTACTTCTTCCTTGACCCAAATTGTTTCCTCCCTCCATCTATCTTTCCTTCCTTTTTCCCTTCCTTCTTTCCTCCCATCGTTCCCTTTGTCCTTCCTTCCTTCCTTCTTTCTTTCTTTCCCTTCGTCCTTCCTTTATCCTTCCTTCCTTCCTTCCTTCTTTCCCTTTGTCATTACTTCCTTGACCCAGGAGGACAGCAGGAGGGTTAAATATACTAGTAAAGAAATTATTAAATATCAGAGAATGCTACATTACCTATGGAGCTGATAAAGATGCTTTAGAAATGTAGAAAATCTGCTACTTTTAAGGGATCCTCCACAAGAGGATTGCGTGGCAATGCGTTATAAGCTGCTGTTCATTTTCATAAAGCGTATCCCAGCATGCATTAGAAAGGAAGTGATGGAAATAAAACCCTGGAGATATAGCAAACTGTCGACTGTTATGTATGTTAACCATTAGATACTAGCAGGCAGCATGCTATCGTATGCTAATTAGCACTAAAAGTGATGCATCGTTCAGGCCGGTGGGAATGCCATTAGTGGGTAATGTGTGGTGTATTCATGGGATCAGGTTAGAGTCATGTTAGACTGATTCTACATCAGGGGTGATCACTATAAGACAGAGAAGATCTGCTTCCTCTAAAATGTCCAAAAATAAATGGTCAAATGACTGTTCAACGTATGCATTTCATTTCCATTGTGCATATCACACACTGTAAATAAAACACAATTATAGCATTTCCTTGTTACAGTTTAATACAGTTGTGTTGGTTTGTTCATTCATTCATCCTGTTGGCCAGGTCCCGGGGGACAGATTTCACGATGTAGGCCAAACACGAGCTTCCTCTTTTTGAAAGACCAGCAGCCATCACTGTTCTACATTGAATAACTTGTAGTACTTTGATCAGGCTTTCGTCAGCAATGAAAAACACATCACCATTCAAATTCACACAGAGGTCAATGAATGGGAAGACCCAGGTGAACATGGTAATTTTCTCTTTCCCATACTGTGATGTCTACTTTCAGATCCCACACACTGTAAACAGACCTGACACCTGCCTATTACATGCTGCTGTTGAACCATAAATACTGCAGCTGCCTCCTACACTATTAGACTGAGCTGTAGTGCCGTAGTAACAGACATCTTAGCTCTGGCTTCATCCCCACAACGCAAAAAAAGAAAAAAAAGAAAGGCCATTTGTTCAAATTAAACTCACCAATCATAAACTCAATCATGCCACTTTCAAATAATCACAGTCTGTTTCTATCTGATTGTTTGGTCTGACTGTATAACTGCATGAAGAGCCCTTCACTTCATCACCACACCAGAGCTCTGGTTTCAATCAGTGACTTGACACCATGACAACAGTCTCATTTTCGTTTTAGTTCACTCATGACATTTGGCCTCTAGATCTTTCAGATTTATTTGGCTATTTGGAAATTGCAAATTTGTGCATTATCAACTTTCAGGCATAATGCTTAGTCTTTGCTAAGACAATCTAACTTCAGTAAGGGGTGGGGGGTAGGGGTTGGTTTTTTAATTAAACGTAATGGGCCTTTATATTATTAGATTTTAGATTAGATTATTAGATATTACTTGTGTTTTAGACAAAAAAAGAAACTAAAAAAGTACTAAAGAACAATAGCATCAAATTTGTTGTTTTTTTTCACTTTCCAGATTTATATGACCGACCTGTAGAACAGCAGCAGTAAAAATCCCAGCCAGTGGAATAATACTACATTTTGTCAATTTAGCTTTATGGCGGAGGGAAAGAGTGCAAAGACAAACTGAGAAACAAAACTAATTTATGGGGCCCAAAGGAAAATCTGAAATGAAACAATTCCACACGTGTTTGTACATCCTAATGTGTATGTTGGCTCTTGGATTTAAATCAAAGTGCAAATAAAAACGACCAAAAATGAACAAACCCCAACACTTTGCAAATCACACATCTTTGTATTTAACATAGCAGCCAAATGTCTCATCTGTTAGGATGTGTGTGTGTTTGTCCGATAAATCTCTCCATTACAAATCTGGTTTATTGGCATGCTCACATCACTGTCCAACAGCAGGAGACTGCTGACTGTCCTCTGCCTGCAGTAATGCCATCCTGTAGACTATGTAAGAACTTAGGTTATGAGGTTGTTTCACAAGTTATGGAAGTTCTTTAACACTGAAATTTGATGGAATAGGTGGCAGCAATAGGTGGTTGAGAATTATTCACAGCAACTGCACCTGAACACACAGTGGTTGTGTTGTTCAATATAAGACACATCCATATCCTCACCTGGTGGTAAAAGACCACTAACTGTATAACCAATGAGGTATAACAGCCCATGTATGTCACATGTATGGTACTCAGTACACATCAGCTGTGTGTGTATGAGTGTGTGTGCCTGAATGCTTGAGTTCAGTGCAGCTGGACTGACTGTCACATTTATCTTTGTGCATTTACAGATTTTACATAAAGCTCTCAGGTTCATTCAACAGGATTTTTTTTCCCCAGGTTGCCCACGTCACGTGAGTGTATCATGACAAACTGCATGTGGGAGTTGAAGCTTTAGATCAGGTTAACTTGACTCGTACACCTTTACTGCATTGAAAAAACGTCCACAGGACTAAACTAAACTAAACTAAAAAGAAGACAGAATGTATTTATTTCTTGTTTCCAAAAGTATGTAGTTACAGGAGTCATCAAAAATCAAGGTTTTCTCATCAGAAAAGCACTACGGTAAGAAAACTATGTCGTTCAGTCCTAACCAAGCCTCAACCTCTGTGTTAAGCGACAGTAACGAAGGGTTACAAAAAAATCCTTTTTAACGTATCATGAATTAAATCACATCATCACTAATCTTTTGCCTATTTTAATCATCTATTTATCCAATCAAATCAATTATTTATTTACACTCATATGAACTTTACAGTATAAACAAACCAAACATGTAGAAGCACACAAAACACACGTGTTGGTTCCCACACTGCATCTCAAGTCCCAAATGCCATAACAATATGCATTAACCTGAGTAAAGAAAAAAAACTGTATATACATGGAAATGTGGGTGTGTAGCGCAGGGCAGTGAGCAGTGAGCTGACAAACTCCCCCACGACAAAACAAGTTTATAGCTGTGATATACCATGATGTTGTGGGGCCATATAGGGCTGTAAAATGCAATGCTCGTACTGTAGGAGGGAGGACAGTAATGGAAAGCATTCATGAGTGTACAGACAGTGTGTGTGGGGGGGCAAAACATACTGGAACATTACCAGGGAAACATTCCTGAAAAAAATAAAAATCTACCCAGAACTGATTTGGCTGAAGAGCTTGTACTCATTAAAATGAACTGACCAGTTTCTGATACATTTTAACATGGTTTAAATCATTTAGAATGTAATCAGTAGAGTGACTAATTCCTCTTCTACTTTCTGTCCATTTTGGACTAATGACTACAGATTTTGACACATTTCAGTCACAACTGACAACTTTTATCACAGACAGCCAAAACAAAACAAAAAAAATCACACTGTGTCAAGAAATGCCAATCACACAATCTCTGCACAGCACCATTTGAATAAAGCCTACACCCATCTGTGCCTCTTCTGCCACCTGTGCCCACTTTGGAAAATCTAATTTCAAAGTCAGGAAAATGCCAACAAGGAAGCCTGGCTGGTGATGGATATCTAACTTTGTTTAAATCCATATTTATATTTCTCTGTGGATTTGATATTTTCACAGTATTAATATAGAACATAGAGTTGCTCCACAATCAAACAACACATGGATAGGGGTGCACCGAATGGCATCTTTTGCCCGAAGCCGAATACCGAATAAAATCAAAACGCTTGGCCGAATAAAGTGGTTATAAAGTTTTTAAATAAAATATTTTTTTAAACTTAATTTTCAAAGAAAGTTCATGTTTATTGACTATTCTGACAGTTTTTGAATATTCCAGTTGCCGTTGCTCATCGAAAAAGCACAACAAGTTAAAGTTAAAGTTTTTCATTTAGGCCTATATTGGCCCATTGTGAGTGCTGAAAGATCTATGCAAGTACATTCCAAAAAAACCCAAGTGTCTTTTAAAACAGTGGTTCCTAACCTTTCTTGGTCAGATTTTTTTTAATTCATCAATTAGGCTGCTAGACATTTCAGGCGACCTCATTTGAATTTCAGGCGACCCACCGTGGGGTCCCGACCCCAAGGTTGGGAAACACAGTTTTAAAAGCTGTCGGCCACGGACGGAGTGGGCGACATGCTGGGACGAGGAACTTTAGTTTTAACTGCTGCAGCCGTCTCTCCCTTCCGTAGCCTACTCAGCATGTTGTTCAGGGTGTTTGGTTCTTAAATGATTCATTAAAAGGCGCGTTCCTAAGGAACGGTCCCCTCACTCCGTCCTCTCAGTGGCCGTGTCTCCGCTGCAGACAGGACAGGACGCATCGCGCTCTTGGAGACGTGCAACGGTGCGCGCAGTGGCTGTGCAGCTTCCCCACCACTGCTCTTGTTTTTCCAGCAGTAGGAGTCACTTACTAATAAAGCTCCATGGGGTTTAAGCTGCCGTTTCGATCATCGCGGGATCGCGTATTTATCAGACTTTCTTTTTTTTTGATATTCGGCCTTGCTTTGCGCTCATTCCACCGAAGGCCGAATGTTGCTTTTTTTTTGCAATATTCGGCCGAATATATTCGGTTACCGAATATATTCGGTTACCGATTATTCGGTGCATCCCTACACATGGATATTAGCGTTGCTCCAATTTCAATACCAGAATCCCAAATGCCTCCGATACTGCTGAAAAAGCCGGCCTTGCTATTGGCGAGTACTGGAGTCCAGGCACCAATCTGATACCACAGGAATCTGTTTACCAGTTAGCTCCATTAGCATGGCTACACTCAAGCTCTGGGGCGATCCATTTACTACATACTTGTGTAGCTGTGTCTCTGTTGTTAAAGTTTAGTGTTACTTCCCAGAATTTCACTTTTACAATTTGGAGTCATCTAAACATGTCGTACTGAGACCTAAGCAAGCCTTAAAGGGATAGTTCAACATTTTGGCAAATTGACCCTTTACCATAATCCTTACAGTTTTAGCAGTAAGTTCGTTACCTTTACTTGTTGGTGCAAGATATTTTTAGAGCAGCTGAGCCGCAAGCTGCTCAGGGCTACGCTACGGAAGCTAATGGGATTTCTTGGTTTTCCTCATCAAACTCATCAAATACACAATCCAACAACTCCAAAACGCTCTGGTGGACATGTTGTGACCTGCACATTCACCACACTATGAGATAATAACAGAACGTTATGAGACGGACCCGTTTTAGAGGTAAATTCATGCAAAACCACTGATGCGCGTTGCCAGTTTTTCAGCAAGCAGTCTCTGTATTTACCTCAAAAACAACTCTCTCTGGTAACATTCCGTTATTATCTCATAGCATGGTGAATGTGCAGGTCACAACTTGTCCACCAGAGCGTTGTGGAGTTGGATTGTGTATTTGATGAGTTTGATGAGGAAAACCAAGAAATCCCATTAGCCTCCGTAGCGTAGCTCTGAGCAGCTCGCTGCTCTGCTCCGCTGTTCTAAAAATAGCTTGCACCGACAAATAAAGGTAACAAACCTGCAGCTGTGACTATAGGGATTATGGCAATGGGCCAATTCGCCAAAATGTTGAACTATCCCTTTAAAACAATAATAATCACATCCATGCAGGGATTGTAGTATACTAGACACAAACACACAAAGTATAAAATGATTTTTCTTTTCATAACACACTGGTATTGGTATCAGCTGATACCAACGGCACAAGTATCAGAATCAGTACCGGGAGGGATAAAATGTTATTGGAACACCTCTGGACATCTACCTTTACAGTGTATGGGTCCTTTAAGAGGCTCTCTACATCCTCCACTCCTACAGTGAAAGGCACACTAGATTGCCATCAGAGTTCACTTTCTCATGCTGCATTTTTCTTCCCAGTGGGTCGATTCAAAGAGAAGCCCTTCCATTCACAAATCATCTCCACCCATTAGATTCTACCCTCAGTATATTCTCCCCCCCCTCCCTCCATTTGTCTTGTGACAGAGAGGACGAAGGTGTCCCCCCCACAACGTGCCGATGGGGCCGTCTTTCCCCTGCCCTGCTGTCTTTTCATCTGCACATTAGAAATACTTTTATATCCGGGCACATTACGATTCTGACCTTGCTCAAGGACACAGTGTCCAATCCAATCTCCATAAGTCAGCTGCTTGGAGAGGGACATTAAGAGCAGCCATTTAAATACAACCCCCTCCTCCCCCATTCCCTCGTCCTCCTCAAGCAGCTCCCTCTCCAGCGCTATACCTCGTCTCCCGGTCCGGCCAGCACCTCCTGGTGATGGATTGGGCCCTGTTGACTTCCCTATACGCGCTCCCAACACTGATACTTTGTTCCCGTTTAACAGTCACAACCGATGAAGGGATTGGAGGATGGAGTGTGGTGTGGTGAGATGGGGAGGGGAGGGACGGGGGGAGCCGGAGGAATCATGAGTGTGGAAGAACAGCACGTGCCCGTACTGACAGATTGATATCTACAGTACCCGACCAGTGGGTGTTGATCATGCTCAGCATAGCTCGGATAAATTGGATAAGGCTTCTGGCAGGCCCAGCAGTCAGTGAGCCATCAGTGTCAATGTTCCAATCAAATCCACCTCTCCCTCTCTCTCTCTCTTGCCCATTAGTTCTTAATGTCTCTCTCCCTCCAGCACACAGATGTTTCCTCTCACTGCCTCTTTATCATTGTCTTTTCCTCTCTCCTCCTCGCTATGTCTAGTTACACGCAGACACACACACATAGATTTTCTCTTTTTTTAATAATTATTTTTTATTTGTATCCTACACACACACATACACAAACATACACTCACATGCACACATATATTAAATTAATAATATATAACGCATTATTACCATACTTATGAGTTATAATGTAGTTATAGCACTGTTATAAACACTCATAAATGATCATAATGCTTTATAACAATAATCATAACACACTATAAAGCATTTTATCATGACTTATAAGGTCAGGTATTAGAATACGTTATAATTGTTAGTAACGTGCTGACAATGCCCACATCGATAATGCATTATAAATATAGTTATAATGTGTTATAATTGTCTTATAAACATGTTTATAACAATAAGCATAACACATCATAGAGCATTTTATAATGGCTTATAAGTTCAAGTATTATTATAGAGTTATAATGCTCTATGATGTGTTATGCTTATAAAGACTTATGATAGTTATAATGTTATGATGCATTATAGGCATCAAATAAAGTGTTACCAGACATTTTTTCTCTTTATTGTTGACCTCCATACTGCCCTTTCCATATTCAAATAATATTTAATTACTTTTTTTTTGTAGGGGCTTCATTATCTTTCCAGTGCTGAAGAATTAATGGCATAAAAACTAAAGATGAAAAAAATATTTGCTATGTCGTTGGATATATTTCCTTCCCCATACTTCAGCTTACATCAGCTTAAACACAAACAGCACAGAAACACTTATTCCCTGTATATATGAGAATAATATCTAACAGTCGAGAACATAAAGTAATACTGTTTCTGTATCATGACCCATAAATGTTATTTTTACTGTAATATCTGACTGTAATTCGTCTCGCAGCATGTGTGTCGTCTCCATCAGTCTCTCCTCCTGACTAGTGTTTGCCAAGAGAATTAGGCAGGCTTCCCATTAGCAAGTGTTGAGTCTCATCCTGCTTGTCTCAGGAAACACACACTAAATCATCTTGACCTAAATATCCCGCCATACTGTAGCTGCCAGCAGACACACACACACACACACAGACACACACACGCACACAGAGGAACTGATGAGAGTCCCATCTGAACTGTATGAGGAAGATGAGATTAAAATCTATGCTTCAATTTAAAGCTCAGATCTTTGATCATGTCTGGTTACCCCTGATGGAAAGAAGGTCAGAGGAAGGCATGAAGGTATTAGGAAGTTGATTTTAGAGATGTGTAAAAACATACAATATGAAATGTATCTTTGTGCCACACACATATTGATACTCAAAATCGTAATTGATCAAATTTTTAATCTTCTTTAAAAATCCAATCCACAGGATACACACACAAAAAAGCACAGAAATAACTGCTTTCAATCACATATTTATTCAAATCAGTTTTACTTTGTTGTTTATGCTGTTGATAATACAATTATTAATAATAATAATAACTTTATTTATATAGATCCTTTCAAAACACAGTCACAAGGTGCTTCACAATAAAACAACCAATGTACAATAAAAACAAATAAGCAAGTAAAAGATCCAGCATCAATATAAACATAGTAAAATAGTAGATCAAAAATATAAATATAATGAGTGGACAATACGATAAAAAATAGTCTTAAGAAGAGATTTAAACGTGGACATCAGAACATCAAAAGTGTTGATGTAAAGCCTCAGTTCACAGAACACTTCTTGTTTCAAAATAAAAGCCCACAAGGAAAGAAACTGAGTTTGTCCTTCGTACACGTGAAACATCCCTCCAGGGAGTATTGAGTTTGTTATGCTTAAGATTGGACTCCTGATTGATCTGGAGACAAGTGTGGTTTAATACCACCACACAGACTTAAGTGGCTACTTCATCAGATAGGCTACATGACACAGCAGCTGTTACAGTGAGGCCGAACAGTCTGTAAACGCACCAGCAATCTAATTTCATGCTTCACACGGTGTGAACAGTGTTTTCCAGCAGGACACGGTAGAAGAAGGTAGTTAGTTGAACGTTTGCGGTTTGTCACCTGCAACTATTTATCAAACAGCCCTGTGAAGCTGAAGCTGCACCTGACTCTCCCATTACTCCTTCTCATTAATTAAAAATGTCAAGAACATCCACTGAATTATCATAGTCAGTTCAGTGGTGACAAATAAACCGTGGCTCCTTCACAGTCACACTGCTCTTCA
Organism: Trachurus trachurus; assembly: GCF_905171665.1. Taxonomy (NCBI): domain Eukaryota; kingdom Metazoa; phylum Chordata; class Actinopteri; order Carangiformes; family Carangidae; genus Trachurus; species Trachurus trachurus. The sequence goes on from NC_139895.1 coordinate 32,391,821, forward strand.
GACTCCCAACAGTCAGTTAAGTCGAGCTATGCTCACGGCTCAGGTTGGGCGTCTCATCAGAGTTCTGTCCTCGTCCCAGTTTACATGTGTAACCGAGGGTCCGGGTGCACTCACTCATCCATATAGGACATGCAAACTCAACTGCTAAGTGGTCATTGACCTCTTGGCACAACGGTTTGTATCGGAGACCAGGGTTTAGGGATGGAGTGATTTTCGATCGGATCGTCTATCGGCGATCGAAGGGACGATCGTGATTTTTTTTTTCAAATGGCGATCTTTAAGGCGATCTTTAATTAATTTACTGCCATAAGATGTTAAAGAAATAATCTCTAGAATCTGCGCTCTACTGTGAACTTGAAAAATGTTTCGTGGAGCAACATGTCTGCATACAGAGCCCTTGGATCTGTGCAACAGAGGAGTGAATATTAAACTCTTAATTACACACTCTGTTGCATCTTTTTTTTCTCCTTCTCACTTTTTTTCGGAGGTGAAAAAAACGGGTCCCAGTTTACATGTGTAACGGGTGGGGCGGGTCATTAAAAAAACTGATGATGAAGTCCAGAGTGTGTTATCAGGGGTGCACTGATGTTGACGGGAAAGCCGGCGGAGGTGTGAAGGAACCGGTGAGACGGCGGCTGGGCGCATCAGCAGAGCGGGGTTGGTTTCACTGAGAGCAGAGAGCAGACCAGGGAGAGAGAGAGGCGGCGGCGGCCGCAGCGGCTGCTGCACTCGCGCTGCGCTGTGACTCTCCCACTCCTCATGAGCTCCACACTGACAAGCTACCGGCAACACAGCGCCTCTGTCTGCCCTTTCAAAATAAAAAGCCCGCTGTCTGACGTTTAATAGCGGCGGGGCGGGTTGTGAAAATAGATGCGGTGGTGCGGGGCGGGCTGGGGCAGGTCAAAATACTTAATAGATGCGGGACCCGCGGGAACAGAACTATATTTTTCAAAATTACAAGACCCCTTCGCTCTCTGGTGAGCAAAATAAAGTGTAATGTACCTTATTCCTTTGTGTCTTTAACCAACCTCTGAAAGTGCAGGTCCAGGCACAGGTCCGACCCCCGCAGCTCCTCGCCGCCACGACGGATGATCTTGTCCTTGACTCCTTCACGTCACCAGCAGAAGCACCGCTCAGCCCTGGTTGCTCCTCCGTCAGGGCTCTGTTGTACTTTCAGTCCGAAAGCGTCCCCGAGTGTCACTCGTCCAACCGTGGGGTTAAACTGTATCTAGAAATTGTCCGTTCACTTGTAGTGTACCGACTGAGGCTATAATTCACTTCAACTAAACATTAGCATTAGCATTAGCAACCGCGAGTAGCGTTAGCATTAGCTCAGACATAAACAATCACGGAGCTTCGTGCAGAAGTCCCTCTTGTTTCGTAACATGCACCACGTCTTCTTTCACTCGACTGCTGTGTTAACAATCGCACAGAACAGGATACACACGGTCTAACACACTTAAAGCTCACTTTTGCCTCTCTACCATGCTGATGCTCACACTCTGCCTTGTTCACACTGTCCCACCCTCTCTACCTCCGTGCAGAAACAGCGCACCTGACACTCTAACCTGTTCACTCCATAGGATGATCATTCTAGACAATTATCAAGACAACATATTAATTGTTCACAACCATAAATCAATACCATACATATTTAAAATGACTTTAACACTTTTATAACTTTTTTAATTTATTTAATCCCCTTTTTGAATGAACCCTTTTTTTTAAAATGATCAACAATCACTAGCTACTTATTATGTAAACTATTTATACTATAGCTTCAGGCTTTTTTAACAGGGTTACATAAGTGTTGAATAAAAAGTTTTCAATATCAAGGTTTTGTCATAATACCTAATGTTACATCTCACCCCAGTGTATTTTACAATGTTACATCTCACCTCAGGGTTTGTTACAACTAACCCAGATTGTGGGGTGAATTGTAACATTTCACTCCTTGTGTGACTAAACCATGCATTTTCTGTTTGTGCTACAGAGATAACAGCTATGCCATTTAAAGGCAGATACATGGAACTAGTTTGTCTCACATTTTGAATGCACTATGGCTTAAAAGAGCTCCAAGATACAGACAGAAATGTCAAAAATGTTACAACCATCCCCGGTCTCCCCTACTTTACATATCTGCTGCTCTGGCTATCACAGCTCTTCATGATCTAGAAAGTAACACTGGATAATAAACTACATAGCAGGCATTTCAGGTCTAGCAGTGTCGAAGGTCAGAAGAGTAATGTTCCGGCAGCTGGGTTTGGGAACACAGATTGAGGTGAGATTGGTTAGTAGAGGAGGGGTGACCTGGTTTTTGGTGAACGTGTCCTAAATGTACTGTAGCACCAGTGAGACAGACAGCAGCACCGAAGGACCGTTTGCTTCCATCACCGAGCCAAAGCAGCGCCTGTCCCCACAGACCGCAGTGGTCTCCAGCTCCACCTCTACAAGGAAAATGGGTCTGGTGAAGATAATATCTGAAAAATTAAAGAAATATGGTAATAGTGACAGGACAACACATCCAGCAAATGACACACAATCATGACCTGCATATGTGATGAGGACACACACACACGCACACTCCCAAAGACTCACCACTCACTCTCCTTGTCCCTCCTCTGGGCTAAAAAGACCAAAGACAATCGATGTATTCTCTGGAGCTCCTCAGTTCTGCCACGACATTTTCATTGCATCACATGTGTGTGGTAATGACAACATCACATCAGATGGACTGTGGGAGCCAAATTGTGTTTCGGTTAAATAAATAAGAGTAGGCTAGTGTGTATTTTGTTTAACAGTTCATGTGAATGTGAATAAATAATTGATAAGAAATTGAATAAGAAGTTCATTCGATTGGCAAAAAGTCAGTTAAAATCATTGATTTAATTCATGTTCAAGTAGAAATGATGTTTTGTAACTTTCTGACTGAGCCACTCAGTTTTCTGACCTTAGTGCCTTTGCTAATTAGGAAAGCTTGACTTTTGAACACTCCTGTAATAAGATGCAGCAAACCTTGAATAAAAATCATTTAGTTGTATCTTTTAACATCAGAGTCCTGTGGAAGTTTTTTCATACCCAACTCAAGTTGGTCAAGTTAACACCGTTTATGAGCTTCACTCCCACATGGACTGACATTGTGTTGATAGTTATTAAGGGGGGAACATAATCAAAGCTCCACACAGGGAGTAGAATGAACTATTCTGAGTGTCTCCTTTGATAGGAGAGTCTTAAAGGGATATTTCAACATTTTGGCAAATTTGCCCATTGCCATAATCCCTATAGTCTTAGGAGTAGGTTCATTACCTTTAACTGTCGGTGCAAGCTATTTTGAGATCGGCGGGACAGAGACATGAGCTGCTCAGCTAACGCAACGGAGGCTCATGGTATTTCTGTGTTTCCCTCATCAAACTAAATACACAATCCAACAACTCCAAAACACTCTCGTGGACAAGTTGTGACCTGCACATTCACCACACTATGAGATAATAACGTATAATTATGTAACATTAACATTAACATTATGTAACATTATGGCACATGAAGCAAAAACTTGGAACTACTTTTGCTTTTGAAGTCACTCTGCTGAGCAGCCGTGTCTGAAATGTAGTTATGATTTTGTCTCGAAAACAACTCTGTCTCATAACATTCCGTTAGTATCTCATAGCGTGGTGAATGTGCAGGTCAGTTGTTGGATTGTGTATTTGATGAGTTTGATGAAGGAAAGCCTGGAAATACCGTGCACCATGCAGAGCTCACACTTCTGCCCTGCCGTTCTAAAAATAGCTTGCACCAACAATTAAAGGTAATGAACCTACTCCTAAAACTATAGGGATTATGGCAAATCGGTCAATTTGCCAAAATGTTGAAATATCCCTTTAATAGTCCTAATATTATTGACAGATGAGTTACTGACTGTATGTTTAAGGACCACAGATGAAAATGTTCATCATACCGATTGAACAGAAGTATCAGAACAGCTGGGTCGATTCCCATAAAACTGCCCAGAGGATGAATCCTCCCGTCTGATGATGTGGTGGGATGTCCTCACATACTCATCTGCATGTTAGTATTGTCATTGCGATCACGTGACTCAAAGCACAGCTCTTCAGAAGCACATCCCAACAATTTGTCTACAAAATGTCATTTCCACACCCTTTAGAAAACCTCACACAGTAAGCTTTGACAGAAACAATGAATATAACTGTTCACAAGGAAACTCCACAGAGCAACTTTAAACTGCTGTCAGTTATTTGAAGTTCGGAGTCATTCATTTCTAATGGTTTGTGCAGTAGAAATGAGACACTTAAGGACCTTTCACACGTATTTTTTGTGTGATTAATTGGCACATTTATACTTTTTTTTCAAACTCTGGTTTTCATCAGGAGTCGTTTTACACAGGCAGCAAATGTTACGCAGCGAAATCAAATGCAGCATGATTTTTTTTTTTAGGTCGATTTTTCTGGGACTTCGCCGGACTAATAAATGCATCAACCAATCATGTTGCGTGGAAAGCAGGTACTGTAGGCTACGTCACAACCCTACACAACACCATAACTCATCATTCTGTGTTGTTTGACAAGAGACACAAACTTTACAAAGACAATGAAATGAGGGACAGTGTGTGGTGAAACATTGCCTAACAACTTTGCCATCAAGATAGTGAGTTCCTGTTTTGGATGTAGTACGAGGCAAAAACCCACCTGACGCCCTGCAGTGGTGAATGGCTCTGATGTGAAATATTCGCCAGCAAATGTATCTCAAATCCATTTGCATTACTTGGTCAAAGTCATGAAAATGCCATGAAGATCTGTGGCTCTTCATATTTTTCAAAGCACTCTGAATTAAACATGTGGGACCAACATAATGGAAGGTGATGGATCAATACATTAAAACATAAATCCATTAAGGAATGCGAATGGCTGATGGCATCTGAATTACCTTTTAGTCCTTCAGGTCCTCCAAACAACCCTGATTTACATGTATATGGATGAATGCATAAGTCCTGATTCGTTCTCTGTATCAATATACTATTCTTATTCAGCTCTCATTTGAAATGAGCTCTGCGGGTGGTTATTTAGTGTTTCTTGACATTCAGGCCTTCGATAATGGTATTTGTCGTGACGTAGCCACTGAGATCTGTTTGTCCTTCATTCATTTAAAAGGGAAATTCCAACCTTGGATCCTCAGTGCTAATGTGTATATATCAATGTGTGTTGCTGAATACATGCCAGGAGAGATTTTAAGATTAAGCGTTGCAATTTATTCCTCTGATGGTGTCCTTGAGTTGGCTCCTAAATTCCCTACATTTTTCAGGGTGACTTTAAACAGCCAAATGTAAAGTCATTTACTGTGGCCATTCATTGTCTGCGGGAGAGACTAAAGCTCCATTAATATTGGATATAACGTTAACACATGCAAAGTTAAAACCAACGACTGTAAATTCTTCCTCTCCTGCAGAAAGCATACATATATTTAACAGTTTGTTCAACTTTGTTGTAAAAGTCTTTTACAACTGTCCTTGGACATTTGTTGGGGACATTGAAGAGGCTCAGTTTGTCCCAGCAGCTCTCTGAAGCTGTAGCTGCCACCAGCGTGCTAACATGCTAAGAGTGACAATGCAAACATGCAGGAAAAATATTGATACTTTCACATCGTAGTGTACAACCAGTCTGTCCGACGTCAATGGCAGTGAACGGTTGTAATTAGATTGACGTCTATAGACGTCAATGGCAGCCAATGAGTTAAACATTTGGCTATAGTCTTAGGAGCAATCGTTACCTTTAATTGTCAGTGCAAGCTATTTTTAGAGCAGCAGAGCAGAGCCGTGAGCTGCTCAGAGCTACACTACGAAGGCTCATGGGATTTCTTGGTTTTCCTCATCAAATTCATCAAATACACAATCCAACAACTTCAAAACGCTCTGGTGGACAAGTTGTGACCTGCACATTCACCACACTATGAGATAATAATGGAACATTACCAGACAGAGTTGCTTTTGAGGTAAATTCATGCAAAACCGCTGAACGCTCCCGTCGGGGACAGTTTTTTAACAAGCAGTCTCTGCATTTACCTCACGTGCGTGTACGCGGAGTCCACACAGTAGAGAACATTGAGCTGTGCACTAACACGTCCTGCTGGTGTCCACGTGGACCTCCGCAGGGTCTGTTCAGGCCTTCACCGACAGACAGACCAGTGCAGCATCAGCAGTAACAAGGATGTTGTACTGGGCTGTTGTGGTGAAGGAGAAGCCGAGGCGAAACAGCAAAGCTCTCAGTTTTTACCAGTCTGTCTTTGTTCCAGCACTCATGAGATCTGGGTAGTGACCAAAACAATGACATCATGTGTGCAGTCAGCTGAAATATTCCACTGAGTGGCTGGGCTCAGTCATAGAGATAAAATGAGGAGCTCTGACATTTGGAGGGAGCTCAGTGCAGAGCTGCTACTCCTTCATTCTGAGAGAAACCAGCTGAGGTGGTTTGGAAGTCTGACAAAAACGCCTCCTGGATGATTTTGGGAGGTTTTCCAGGTACGTCCAACTGGGACAAAAACCCATTACAGACACTGAGCTTGAAATTACCATAAAGTAATTCTCAGATGCTTACAGTATGAATATATATTTTACACAATAGTTTCTTGTTTGTTATTAGCAGTAACTAATCTTTATGGATCCAAACGCACGACAGTGGTATTTGAAGTGAGTTTATTGTTAAGAAAGGTATAGTGTCTGACTATCTACTTGTATATATATTTTTTTTGTTTGTTTCTTTGTTTTTGTTGTTGTATTGATGGTTTTATTTAATTTATTTAGGTATTTTAAATGTAATTTTATTGTTTATCTGTCTGTATGTCATTGAATTACTTATTTTTTTAAATTTTTTATCAACATCATCCACCCTGTTAATGCCCCGCGTACTTGTATAATTTCTATTTTTACTTTCACTATACATGGATAAGAGAAGGCACAGTATGCACAGTATGATCAGTATGTGTATAGGGTGACTTATGCAACAATTGAGGGTGGCACTGGGACTCCTTTACTTTTGGGGTAAGGATAGTCATGAGCTACGTCATTTGGGTTTGGATGGTAGCTTGTTTTTCTTTCTGTATTGATATCTGTGTGAGTACAGAGAGCACTTGTACGTTGTCAATTTTTTATTCAATAAAAATCTATAAAATCTATTGAAAAAAAAAGAAAGGTATAGTGTCAGGTGAGGTGAAGGCTGGGGGAGGACTGAAAGGTGGCAGGAGGACAGGGGGTGGGGGGCGAGAGGCTGAGTAAAGAGTGTGTCAATAAGGGATGGCAGGATGGAACATGTGCATCTGGCAGGCAGACACGAGGAGTACGATCCCGAGGCACAGGGACGGTAAAGGTTGAAGCAAACGCACCAAGACTAAAATCTAGTGTTCACTCCGAAGCCAAGACATTAAACCACAGTGACTGGATGACTGGAGAGAACCAGGACTGAGGGACTGAGATGACGCAGGTGGGGTGCCGGAAGTAACCAGAGACACCTACTGAGGAGAAAACAAGGAAAAAGAGGAATACGCCTGGAGCTTCGCGAAGGCAGTGCTGACAGGTCAATACAGAGCCCAGGTGAAAACTAGACCTCTAGGTTCTGCTCCTCCAGGTGTGAGAAGACCTCATTTAAAATCCCACTGACATTTGGAACAATAAACAAGAAGACACGGCCTGGAACACAGGCTTTCACATGCAGCTTGAATCACATGCTTAGATCCTGAGGTTTTTTTTTGTTTTTTTAATGTCATTGTTTGTTAAAGATTTATGCCTTTTTACCTGTATTATTCTAACACTATTCTCATGAGCTGTAGACTACTGACATTACGTCATGCTCCCAACACATGCACTGTTCGACTAAAACATGAAAAAGAAACAAGCAAACTCTGAAATTAGTCTCAAAACCAAAATGAAGTGTAATTTTAGATGGTTAAAACACAAGAATACAGGAACACTTTCACACGTCCTCAGTCTCACGTCTGACATGAACGCGGCATCATTTTCATCAGGGAAAGCAGGTCAGACAATATGAGACTTTGTGCTTCAAAACAACTGGGGCAGAATCACATCATGATCTCACAGCAAATAACAACCGCATCGGAAATTAAGCTCCGTTTCCATTTGCACTCAGACCTGCTCGGTGCTGCTCTGTGATCTGTCCCAGGCTGTCTGTTAAGAACAGATCACTCTGCGCCTCTGCTTCCTCTGACCTGAAGTGAGGCTCTGCTGTGGGAGAGAGGGGAGGGAGGCGTGGGGGAAGAAGAGGAGACACAGTTGTATTACAGAACCTTTATATTGAAAAGAGACACAGTTGCACAGTTAGACAGACAGATAGACAGACAGATCTAGCAACAAATCATCTAAAGAAATGTATGAACAGATGAAAAAAAACAAAAATCTGTGTTACAAAGACATTTCTAAAGCTTTGGGGCTCCAGTGAACCACAGTGAGAGCCTTTATCCACTAATGGAGAAACCTAGGAACAGTGGTGAAAACCTTCTCGAGATGGCTGCCCTACCAAAATACTATTAAAAAAAACAACAAAAAAAAACATTTAAGTGTGACAAATCTGCAAAAGCGTTAAAAAAAAATATATATATATATATATATATATATCAGCAATGGAGGAGGAACAATACCTGATATTCTCAGCTGTAAACGATCATTGAAGGCTGAAAACCACAGGGCATTTCTGTTCTGATAGTCAGCGGTGTAAAGCTCAAGCATGTGGGAGCCTCCTTTCATAATGGGTCTATAATGATAATAATAAAAAGTCTAAGTCTATTGTATATAATTGTGGGTCATTTTGATGTGATTATGTACAGCCTATAAAATAACTACTCGCTAAAGGGGTTCAAAGTAATGCATAGTTTTTTGTCAAATAATGTGAACGTTTTCCGCAGCTGACCCAACCCCCCTCACCAATTGCTAAACCCTGGCTACGGCCCTGGATGGTACAGTGGGTTCATTCTGAGAATTCCTCTCTACATGGGGTTGATGAGCGCAGCACTTCCTGGAAATGTGCAGGTCACAAAGTCAAAGTGGCCTCAGAACTCTGCAGTGCTGCTAACAAGTGACAATCACATCATATGATTCAGTTAAAATAAAAAGGAATGCTGCTTAATCTGTGCTAAATTTCCAAAAGTTTTGAGTAATTTCTGCTGAAAGTGTTAAAGGCATTTTCATACATCAAAGGCAGAATGGAGCATGCCTGCACACTTCATAATCAATATTATATAAGTGTTGTGTCTAGTCTGTGGTGAAGTATGTGTTCGGTGTCCCTGTAGTATAAAGGCTTATTAGGAGGAGCACAGCTGCTCTCTCTGATCATCTTGCACCACAACTGAATTTGTCACAACAGCTGTTTGCAGTCATTCATCACGCAGTCGTTCATTCTGCAGGCCGTCTGTGAAATGGAGCCTCGATATCAAACCTGCAGTTCAGGGTGTTCCATCATTATTATCTGGACCGGTGCAGGTTCAGACTCTCCACACAGTAGACTAGGTGTGAAAAACTGGGTGTCTGCGCTGACGGTTGATGGTGGTCATGAGGGTCGCTCACATCATCATGTTTGCAGCGCTGTTTTTAGATGTCTGACGAGGGGGTGACGCACACGAAGAGACACCCGCCCCCCCCGCCCCCCTCCCTCAGCTCCCCAAACTCCTCAATTCACCCGGCTATCATCACTGAACTAAAATAGACTCAGATCCGTGTAGACAACCCCTCCTCCCCCTTTTTTAACAAAATTAGCATAGAGGAGACAACAGACAGCCCACCTGTACCTGCCAAGGATGTAAATAGGCTCTGTATATTAGGCTCAGCACAGTGTGTTTCCTTTCAGAATCAGAATCAGAAAACCTTTATTGTCCCCTGCACATTGGGGGAAATGCATTAGAAATACATGAAAATATGACTCTTACCCTCATGGTTCAGTAATAGTTTCAATGAAAGGCAGAATGATTGATGTGGTGTCACGCTGAAGTCATATTGGACTGGTGTTAGATATTTGTTATGGACATTTTTTGCAGTCTTGTTCTGAAATAGAAAGTACACAGAAAAGAACAGAATAACACAAAATGATACAAATACATAGCGCATAATTACTTTTAGAGATCCCATATTTGTTACTTTAGTATTGTATTTAAAGGGCTGATCCATAAGAAGATTTGTGGTTTTAAAGGAGACATATCATGCCCCCTTTCCACAAATTAAAATAGTCCCCAGGTGTCTTAAAGACATGTCTGTGACATGTTTTGATCAAAATACTCCAAGGATCAAACATCACAGCTCTTTTCATCCTCTCAAAACAGCCCTGTTCAGAACGTCTGGTTTCAGTGCCTGTCCCTTTAAATGCAAATTAACCACTGCTTGTCCCGCCCCTTCTACTGCTACCAGGTAGGGATGGTATTATGCAAATTCGAAAACTAGTTACATCAATGGAAGACATCTGACTGAACAGTTCGTAAAACCACATGGATTTTAACCTTGGGTGCATGCCTGAAAATTACAGATTTATTTATCAATTCTCACATTTTGGGGGCTGGAAGGCAAGACAAACACCTAAATATGTTAAAGAGCCTTCAAAAAGTGATATTGCCACAATGTGTCCCATTTAAGAAACATATTATGCAAGGTTAGAGGGTGGGCTCAGGTGAGGCATGGCTGACCGTGAAGTTGTGACATAACAAAATTCCAGAGGTCCAGTTTCCGAATATATGTGTGTAGTATTTCTCTGTGGACTGAGTCTTTGATACTTTCACATTATCAATATAGCAACTCAGGACACATGACCAGTTAACTTTGAACATGGGAAAAATCTCCTTCTACATTGCACCAAGACAGACACTGACAGGACAGACATTTGGATAGTCTATGGATATTCTCATTCATCCAGGTCATCATTCTTTTCTGGGCAAATTGAATCATAGTCCAGCCAAGTCCAGTTGCCTACGATTCAATTTGCCCAGAAAAGACATTTGGATATTACATCCTCATGAACTTTGCTAGCACCATGACTAACCAGAAGCTTGGACCAAGCTGAATGTCAGCTAACCAATCTCTTCCATTTGATTTCATTAGTGCAAAGAGACTGACCCCTCTGCTAGGTGGCTAGTCAGTTGAAGTTAAATATGTCGCAATGAGCAGATCAAAGCAGAAATAAATGAAAATTGAGCAGAAGCACGTACTTACTAAGTGTAACATTAGAAATACATCACTACTAATAATAAGTCAAGTATATGAATTGTCTATTCCATTTCCATACACTACATACAGCACTGTACATGGGATTAGTACAAGTTCAGGAACTTTTTGATGCACCATAATAAGGCAACAAGCACAACTCTTTTCTGTCAAATCCAATAAACTGGCTGACACGGCTTTTGAACATACACACACCCCCACACACACTTCATACATGCACCTGAAAAGAATCCTTGAGTTCCTTGTTCTCAGCCTGCTGTGGCCTCTGCTCCGTGTTGCAGTTACCTGAGGGGGTTGTAAACATAGAAATGCACTTTGACTCGTAGCATAAGTGTTTTAAGGTGAATCCATCACAGCTGTTTCTGTTAACACTGCGAGGCAAAACCCTAAATTGACAAAGTGGCAGAATTTAGGTCAACATCACTTTCAACTAGGCAGAGCAGCCATGTTTTGTTGACTTTCCTCTGCTCATTAATTTTCCATAAGTCATCTTTAATTAGCAGAGGGAGCGCTCATTTAAAAACAACTTTTCCTAGATAAGACACTTGAAGCACTGCTTCAAACATTTTGAGGACAGAATGACAGACAACTCTGAAGATCACGGGGAGCTGCACAAGACACAGCAAACGCTCCAGAGGAAACTTCTGAACATGTTAATGGAGTAATAACTTGGCTAAACTATCCCTGGGTGGAGAGAGTGAGCTGCTGGCCTATTACTGCATTAAGTCCTGCCAGATTACCAGGCCATCCCATCACTGCTGTTCTGCTGGAGCCCGCTGCAGTAACAGACCTTGCTGTGATATTCCAACGATGCCTGTGCAGTATGTTTCCTCCCTGCCTTCTGAATAGGTCTGTGGTGTTTTTTCACGCCTGAAAGTCGGAACCAAGGTCTATTCACAAAAATCGATTATTTTGTTGAATAATTTTGTTTCAATAATTAGTAATTACCTCCTCCACCAACAAACTGAAAGGATAATTACTGTTTTTTACATTCTGGACCTTATTTCTAGCATAAAATACGATCATTTACTCACCCAGATAACTTTGGTCTCATTACAAGTCGTTCCGACGAAATTAGATCCAGCCGAGAGCCGCGTATATCCATATAATGCGAGTACACGGGGCAGCGAAATGCAGCCTCTAAATAACACATTATCTGCTGCAAAACTTGTTCATTTCAACAATAATGTACAACATCGCCATAACAACATGTTGTCAAGTGAATGCAGCATGAAGAATACGATTTAGTTGGTTGTGATATACAACCTCACCACTAGATGGGAGTAGGCCAATTCCTACACAATGTCCCTTTAACATTTGATCCAGTTGGTTCTGGTTTCACTCTGCATTAATGTGAGTGTGCCAAAAAAAAACTTTTATCCTGTCCTCATCACCTACGTATGCTGCGTATCACTACACTTGACACTGATTGGTTTGTAAACAGGCGTGTGTATGACAGTCACATCACCAAAGCTCAACTCAAATTAGTTAGTTAGCAAAGCAGCCACCTAGGAAAATGAATGAACAACTTCACAACAATAATTATACTGTAATGACATTGCTATCAGCAGCATCAACACCATGCCTCACCTAACGGGTTCATGCTGAGATATGGTTCATTTGACTGTGTTCTATTAGTCTTTACCATCAAATAATAACAAACAGGCACACCATCTACACCAGGGGTGTCAAACACATTTAAGTTCAGGGGCCACATAGCCTACAGCGCAATTTGATATCAAGTGGGCCGGACCAGTAAAATAATAGCTTAATAAACCTATAAATAATGAGAACTAAATATCTCATTTTGTTTTACTGACAAAAATAGATTAGAGTAGATTATTAACATGAACTATTATTTTACAAAGCATAACAACCTGACATTTCCTGAGAAAAATATGTACAATTTCAACAATATTATGCGTCTTCTTTGCAAATTCATCCTGCGGGCCGGACTGAACCCTCTGGTGGGCCGGTTTTGGCCCGTGGGCTTTATGTTTGACACCCCTGATTATACACACAGAGATTTGCACTTGCATTTGCACCAGAAACTAATAGAACATGTTGAATCTTTCCAGAGGGTAAACACAGAAGACACTGCTCCTGTTCAAGAAATCATTGTAAGAGAATTAAAGCAGAAGTAAGTGATATATTTGTGTTAATATAAGTCTTAAATAGTTATATCTTCCGACAGCAATCACTTACATAGAGTGTTTGGTCTGAAATACGCACAGCATGAAAAGTGGGATTTTCGTCCCCATAAACGCCCGCAGATTTCCCTAATTACTGGCAATTAACGACAATTTATGGACTGCAAACTATGGGGTGAAATTACTGCCAAAACCCCACAAACCCGCAAAGCATGTTTTACTCACGCCCAACAATTCACAAACAAACTCAGTGTGTTTTGCAAATACAAAACATCATTCACAAACTAATGCATTTTGTTTCACAAATAAGAAATGCACCTATCGAATAAATACACCATGCTTCAGAAACAAAAAACATATTTCTTCAAGTAAAAGGAAAAAAATCCTTCAAGTATAAAAACACAATTCTACAACTACAAACACAATTTTACAACTACAACTACAATTCTGCAACTACAACTACAATTCTACAACTACAACTACAATTCTGCAACTACAACTACAATTCTACAACTATGGAACTGTCACGTGACTTTTGGCAGTAATATTCCACCCTCCGCGCTGATCCACACACTTGCACTCACAGCCAGACCTGTAATTCGCACTCCACAACAACAGGTGGTGCTGCTGAGTCAATAGGCCTATGTCACGGCACAGCTGATAGCCCGAAGTACGATTCTCCCCCAGCTGCTCCAGGGAAAGCAGCTGGGTGTAGCCTATGGGTGTAGCACTGGGTTTTAGCCTCTTCCACCCACTTTGGAGCCCGGTACACCACAACAACGCCGGCGTCCAGCGAGGGGAGGCTGCCTTAGTTTATTATATATCCACCACTTGATCCATTGCGTCACACCACGGTTTTAGTAGCATTGTAGCGAGCGGCTAACTGGTAGCATTAGCGGCTAGCTGGTAGCGTTAGCTACCAGCTTGGTGTAGGCACCAAATGTGGGGGCTCTGGGCTGCCAAAACCGTTGTGACTAAATCTGATGTTTGTTAAGTTTATAAAACTAATTATTGAACAAACATTACTATTTCTGTGTATTCTGTGTGCACGTTTTTGTAATTAGTCATGGTTGTCATAGTTGTTAGCTTTGCTGCTGCTGACAGCTAAGTTGACAGCAGCAGCAAACTAACATCAGGACGTCAGCTGTCAAAACCCTCCCGTTGTGGGACACGACATGAAACTACTCCAGTTAGCTCAGTCCAGAGCGATATCTATCGCTCTGGCTCAGTCATGTTGGAACTAGGATATCCGCTGGAAAATAATATTTTTTTCATGGGCCGTTTATTGAGTTATTGTTTATTGACATTGCTAACGGCTAACAGCTAACGGTTAGCCCAGCTAATCTAAAATGTTTGGTCAACAATTCGTTTTATAGACTTAATTAACATCAGAGTAAAGCTAAAACCTCGTCCGTATTGTTCTCATTAAAATTACGTGATGATTATAAATAAAGTCATCACGGCCAATGTCTATCAACCAGTCTATGCTATCAACAATACAGCAGGCTAACGGTGGAATGGAGCGTCATTCTCCAGGAAGTGGTGGATATAACCAGGGTGACTACCAGGGATTTTTAACGATCCAAAATCGCCGAGCAGTGTACACCCACCTCCGATAGTCACCCTGGTTACGGAATAAACTAAGGCAGCCTCCTCTCGCCGGACGCCGGTGTAGTAGTAGGCCTACCCCGGCTCCAAAGTGGGTGGAAGAGGCTAAAACCCAGTGCTACACCCAGCTGCTTAGCTGCTTTCCCTGGAGCAGCTGGGGGAGAATCAGATTAATCAGCAGTCAGTTTCACACCTTATTCAACTGTGAGGACTAGTGCGAGGAGGCTGAGGCCAGAGCGATAGATATAACAATTGTTACAAGATGTTATATCTATCGCTCTGGCTGAGGCTAGTGCTAGTGCTAGTGCTAGCAGGAGCCCAGCCCACCACAACGGCTCTCATGTCTGTTACAACATAAAGTTGCCGGTGTTTACAAACTGCATGAACAAAACGCCACACTCTACCTAAATTAGTTCATAACAATTATTATAACTATTTATTGTTCGTTTTCAAGTGGCACCACATCGTCTGGACCCCACTTTTGGGAGATCTGTCATCTGTTTGGGTTGAGCAGGTACACTGCACTTCGGGCTATGAGCTGTGCCGTGACATAGGCCTATTGACTCAGCAGCACCACCTGTTGTTGTGGAGTGCGAATTACAGGTCTGGCTGTGAGTGCAAGTGTGTGGATCAGCGCGAAGGGTGGAATATTACTGCCAAAAGTCACGTGACAGTTCCATAGTTGTAGAATTGTAGTTGTAGTTGCAGAATTGTAGTTGTAGTTGTAGAATTGTGTTTGTAGTTGTAGAATTGTAGTTGTAGTTGTAAAATTGTGTTTGTAGTTGTAGAATTGTAGTTGTAGTTGTAGAATTGTGTTTTTATACTTGAAGGATTTTTTTCCTTTTACTTGAAGAAATATGTTTTTTGTTTCTGAAGCATGGTGTATTTATTCGATAGGTGCATTTCTTATTTGTGAAACAAAATGCATTAGTTTGTGAATGATGTTTTGTATTTGCAAAACACACTGAGTTTGTTTGTGAATTGTTGGGCGTGAGTAAAACATGCTTTGCGGGTTTGTGGGGTTTTGGCAGTAATTTCACCCCATAGTAAACGTCGCGTTTGTCCGTGCCACATACTGACGGAAACGAACCACTGGTGGAGGGGCTAATTAGCATATGAATAGCGGCGAAACAGCGCCTGGTCAGAAGATGTTAATGGCTCTAATCAGCATGTGAACAGCAGCGGCCAGGCGGGGCTTGAATGGCCTCACTCAGTATTGGTTGAAACCACTACTCTTAAACCAGAAAAATGACTCGTGATTGGTTGATACATATACTTTTAAACTAGGAAAATGACTTGTGATTGGTTGATATGTATACTTTTAAACTAGAAAAATGACTCGTGATTGGTTGATATATACTTTTAAACTAGGAAAATGACTTGTGATTGGTAGATATGTATACTTTTAAACTAGAAAAATGACTCGTGATTGGTTGATATATAGGCTACTTTTAAACTAGGAAAATGACTCCTAATTGGTTGAAATATACACATTTTGTTATCCTATGGACATGAATTTATTGAGCAAAGAAAAATTGCCAGCAACATGTTTATTCACAGAAAGAGCTTTATTGGCATAAATAATAATAAAAAATGTATGTATACATAGCACAAAACACAACACACAGCAGTCTCCTCCATGATCCTACGGCACAGCTCTGTTTGCTGCGTCTGGGATGTAGGTAACAGATGACATTCTTTTTTAATTTTGTCCATGTTGTAAACGTCTGTGGTGTGTTGCCCTGTATTTAGGATTTGCCCCTGAATGTGAGGCTGCAGAGCTCCAGAGAACTTTTCACAGCTTCCGCCTGCGCTGCAAGTATAAGACAGATACACTTAAGCACATGTCATTAACATGCATCCCCTTACATTGAACAGTAAGCAGAAAGTAGTAAACGTTACTTACACACAATAGTGTCTTTATCGGCATCAGGCACGGTGGTCACGAGGTCAGTCTGTGAAAACAAAATGTACGGTTAAGATGAGTATCTATTTTACGTTTTTCCTTATGCAGCAGAATGAACACAGCCTATTCTTTAAATCTTACCCTTGCTCTGGTTTGTAGCTCCTCCAAGTTGCCTCAGAGTTGTGAAGACGGCGTACTGCATCCTGTAAATACACAGAAACACACTTTGATAAAGCAACACACTGGTTCAGGCTACTTTTAGCTTGGGCTACGGAAAGAAAGCTTTACTTTGAGGCTACTAGCTTAGCAAGCAGGCACCGAACATATTCATCTTACCGCAATTTGGGGATTGCATCCGTCTTTTCCACTTAGAGTTGGGCTCCTCTGGCCTGTTTTTCATCTCCAAGGCAGTCAGTCCGAGTCTAGTCGGCGGTAGTTATCTGACGAGACAGCCCACTAACAGCGTTCAAAAGCACTCTCCTCTCGTCGGTGTGCGGACTTGCTGTGGAAAGGTGTTCGCGTCCATGCAGAGGAGTTGAGGGGGAGGCGAAGTTAAGACGCCGTCCAGCCATTGTAGTCAACGAATCAGCAAAGTTAGAAAAAGTTGTGAAGAAGTCTGTTTACTCCTTGTAGCCTCGCATCACCAGGCTCTTCAGACAAGCGAAGAACTCCTTGCAAGTACTTCCGTGTTAGTCCCGCCCATGACCTCACGTGATTGGATGAGGACCCGGAGTCTCGTCGGGTCCTCCAATCACAGGGGAGTTCATGGTTATATGGAAGAACTCGCGAGATGTGGTTTGCCCATCTCCCAACACTCATTCCAAACGTAGCCTAATATGTTCAAAGTTGTATTCATTTAGACAAACCTGGGAAAAGTCCTGGGAAATAGTGTCCCATTTAAATTGTCTAGTTAAAATGCGGTTGCTTTTCACTGTTGTGGTTGTTGTATTAATCTTTTTTACATAACATTGTAGTAGATAACAAATTTTACATAATTTTTAAAAACCTATTTAGATGATGATTAAAGTCAATTTGTTTGTTTTTTCTCTGAATATATTTCTTTTAAAATAGTTTTTTTTTTTTTTTTTTTTTTACATATGGCCCTAATACACCAGCGTACTTCTCAGTATTGACAAAATGTGTTAAAATTCAAATGCATAAAAACTTTTTGTGGATGTTTTAAATTGACAGTGGGTTTTATAAGGATTAAAATGAAGTTAATACCTTTTAGAAAAATCTTACCTGGAATAACACTCCCCCTACTACCATGCTACACTGATTTGCATTTATATAGCTCACAGCATGATCATTTACATGTTAAAGCCTTCCCTTGAATTAGGGAGAGGGGGGTGATGGGGGGGAAACTGCCCAGCAAAGCCCACGGCAATTTCTGACCATTCACGACAATTCCCGACAGTTGTGGGTGTTTCCTGCAAATTGTCGTATGCAGTCGCAAACCTGAACTTCCACGACAATCTACAGTGCCGCTAACTGTTGAAAATCCCACTTTTCATGCAGTGACGGGTCTGTCAGTCACTCTGCTCTGCTCTGAGCCGAGGAGAAAACATTTCTCGTATCCTACAGTTTTTATCCAATGAGGAGAGAGAACGGCATGCAGGGCTGTGTGTGCAGCCAAGGGACGCCGTGACTGTGGCGACGTAGGGACGAGGACTGTTATGGTGCGTTCAAGGAAACTCGTATTTTTCCGACCGTGAAGTCGTACCAGTTCGATCTGGTACGAGTTCACCGGTCGGAAGTTACGAGTGGCCGTTATAGTGACTTTCACCGGTAAAACAGGTCGGAAAAACACGAGTGGGTTGCCTGGAACGCTACAAAGTCGTAAGTTGTGACTTGAAGCTGTAATTTACGATTTCAAAAGCCTGCCTGGAACGCAGCATTAGCGAAAACGACCGGACCACTTACTTCTGCTTTAACTGCACCTGTATTTGTACTATTATGGTTTTCAGATTGACTGTAAATGACTGTTGCTGCCTCTTATCCTGACATTAGATCACTGTGTGTGTGTGTGTGTGTCTGTTTGTGTGTAGCCTACTTGCTGTGTACACTCACATGATATCTTTAGCTTCCATCTTCCACCAAGAGTGTAATGCTTTTACCCTGACCGCTCAGAGCAGGAGTGGGCCGCAGTGGAGTTACCGTGGTTTTATCCTTAAATCATGAGATGTGATCACTACAAACTGTTCCACACGATGAAAAACAAGCACTTCCTAGACGTGTAATTTGGTGTTGATGTATTATTACAGTCTCGGAGGGAAGGGGTATCTGTATTACAGCTGAGGATGAGTGAGGTGAAGTGAAGAAAAGGTCTTGAGATTGGACATGGGTGCTATATCCCTGCAGCCAAAGAGGAAACAAGGGCTCCTGGGAGATTAGTATACTGTATAGTGACACAGTAGGCTCTGGGGATAAAAAGAAATAACTAAACAAACAAATGCTGCAACGAGCAGAGAAGAAAAGGAATAAATCATTTTTATAGTGACAATTCAATTACGGCAAAGTATAATATTCAGAGTCAGAGAAGGAACAGGTCACTTGGCACATTGATTGAGCTCCCTGGAGGGAAACGTGCCGTGTCTCCACATGTCTGATGCCTGAGCGGCGATCGGTAAGAGTCGCAACACATTCAGAGCATAATCATGTGCCGAAGCCGGAGGGATTCGCAACTTCAGCTGTGCCGTGACCTACTTACCTGTGTGACCCGCTTTGTTTTACGTTAAAAATGGATGACAGAAGCCCTGAGACACCTGAGGAGTTCAGGAGCGCTAACAGTGGAGATGAAAAACACCAGATAAAAACTAATTATTGCCAAACATGAAGGAACATGTCACAAACACAGATTCAATTAATGATGTTTCCCAAGTGGACAGGGAGGATAAAAAATAAAAGCATTAAAATCTATGACCTGCTCAGATATGATTCAGAAAAAGCCTGCTTCAATGATCATCAGATAAACAGGAACAGAGGGGTCTACATGTCATGTTTGGCATAAGAATCATTCTTAAATTTATTAGAGGACTTCATAAAAACAAGACAACGTTTGGAACATTGCGGTCTTCGTCAGGTTGCTTTCAGGTGTTTTTCAAGTAGATACACAGGATCCACCCATAAAGCACCACCGGCACATGACAATTGGTGACGACAAGGTCTTAAGAAATCAACAATAAAAACACAGTATATACAAAGACACATGTCGGCCATTTTAAATGAAAATAAACAAACATGCAACTGCGGGACTAGATAAGCTTTTGCTTCTCCCGCTTTCCCTTTCGGCCATGTGTATTGTATTATTTGAACTAAGATGAAGTGTGATGATGATGATTTAAATTGACATGCCCAAAATAAACAAATTGAAAATACTATAAATCTGAGAACAACAAGAGTGACTTAATTTACCAAAAAAACACACATCTTATCTGTTCCCCCCCAAAAAAAAGAAAGAAAAGGGGAAAATGTGTATAATAAGGGGTTCCCTATCCCTAAAAAGTAAGGAAAACTAAATACACATGACAGTAAGTTCTACCAAAGTGTATAAATTCATGACGGTATCTCAACTTAAAGGGATAGTTCAACATTTTGGCAAATTGGCCCATTGTCATAATCGCTATAGTCATAGCAGGAGGTTCGTTACCTTTAATCGTCGGTGCAAGCTATTTTTAGAACAGCGGAGTGGAGCAGCAGGCTGCTCAGAGCTACGCTACGGAGGCTAATGGGATTTCTTGGTTTCCCTCATCAGACTCATCAAATACACAATCCAACAACTCCAAAACGCTCTGGTGGACAAGTTGTGACCTGCACATGCACCACGCTGATGCGTGTTGCGTTCAGGGACAGTTTTTCAGCAAGCAGTCTCTGTATTTACCTCGAAAACGGCTCCGTTTCGTAACGTTCCGTTATTATCTCATAGTGTGGTGAATGTGCAGGTCACAACTTGTCCACGAAAGCGTTTTGGAGTTGTTGGATTGTGTATTTGATGAGTTTGATGAGGGTTGTGTATCTACTTAAAGAACACCTGAAAGCAACTGTCCTAATTGACCTGACGGAGAGCGCAATGCTCGAAACGTTGTCTCGTTTTTATGTAGTCCTCTAATACATTTTTGTAAACTTTGGGAGCATCTACAGTGTGGCGAGTCCCCTTCCTCTTTTTGTTGTTCACCTCCCTGGACTCAGCACCTGGCTACACTCTGGATGTGCGTGAGCCTTATTTTGTTCATAAGAATCATTCTTTCCACAACAGAAGTCACCTTTGTTTTAATAAGCTGTCACTTTGACAATGCCATTGATTTGACATTATTGCAATGTATGCGGAGAAGTATGTGCATACTGTTGTTCTTTCTCATATAGAAATTATTGAACACAATTCTTGTGACTAATGTTAATAAATTCACTTTGGTCATACACATCCTACTTTGTGTTTATCACTAATAAATACATACATGTTAATGTGTCAGCTGTTCCCTTGAGAAATGTCTAAATGTCCACTCCAGCCTTTCTCCTGTCCACTAAAGTGAGGACGGTGTGTATGTGCCTCGCTCTTCCTTAGTTACATGACCTCTATTCTAGAGACACTGCCCCAGATCTACCTTAGTGACCAAACACACACACACACACACACACACACACACACACACACACTGCTGACATGTACAGCTGTTTTCAATGGACAACACAATGCTCCCACCTAATGGCAGCATTCATGTTCTACAGTTTTATACGTCCATTTAGAAGACTATTTTGCTTACAATCTACACATTCTCCCATCACAAATGAGTACTATGTATAGTGCATTACACAATAGGGACCTATGATGGCAAAAAAAAAAGTAGCTGCATTTTTTTTAAAGTAAAATTACCAATGTGTGGCAAAGGGAAGTGTATGACTGAAATTAAATAATTCACTAAAAGATAAACCAAATCAACAATTCCAGGAATGAGCCCAGAGGAAATAGTGAAAAGAAAGACAGACACTAAGCACAAAAATATATTTGACTTTGGGATGACATTTCAGAATGCGCCTAAAATGCACTATGACCTTTACAGGTGAATTTAATTTGACCTTCTCTAAACTTTCAAACACAAATGTCTAATGTTTCAGTACTTTGAACATAACTGTTCAAAGTCGATCAGACGAGATCTCTAGGACGAGTTTGTTCAAATACCAGGTGTAAAATGTCAAAAACGGTGCAAAAATTGCCAAAAATGGCAGACACAAATACAAACTGCTGACTTTTTGTTGAGTTTTGGGCATGGGCTCTTGAAGCTGTTTCCTGTGTCTAGCAATTTGAAAAAGAGCCTTCACTCGAAATGTCACACTAATAAATTCTTTCTCTACGGGAGCTGCATTGGTGTGTGGATTTTTATTCTTTATCCTCTTTTTCCTGCGTCTTGACATGATCTACCAGCCTACCAATTTTCATGCATGTAGGTGAAACTCCCACGAGGGGCTCAGCTTTTGATAAGTTCTTGAGGTTGCTATCGAGCCAAGTTGCCTTGCTCATGTCCATTAACTAAAAAAAAAAAGTATAGCATAGCATATTTACCAGGCCTGACTTGCTTGCAGACTTTCATGAGTTTCAAGCATGGGAAAGCTGCCAACAAAGCAAATCATTGGAGCTAAAAATAATACAAAACATTCAAATTACAATAAGATCCTCACACCCTTCGGTGCACCCAGGCCCTAATTAAATCCACAAGCAGCGTTGAGCGGGCCCCTGTGCTGCAGGTGTTGCTGCTTCTCTGTGACTTCTGTCTGTGCTGCAGTGGTGATGTTCACATAATCAGGATGAGACTCCACCTGATGGACAGAGGTGACAAAATGAGACTCATTGGACCTTGTTTATGAATTATGAATTCACTCACGTCCTCTGTAGTTGCCAGAGAATTTACGTTCGAAGTTGTGGAGTTTTGGATCTCTCTGTCTCTCACCTCCGTCATCTCAACTTCATTTGGTCCAGTGTCTGAAGTTTTCTTCTTCCTGGGTTCAACCCAACAACAACAAACACAAAAGTCAACATAAAGAAATTCATAATACCAAATACGAAACAAATAAAGGAAGTGTAGTGTATCAGAATATCAGAAGTGCGTTTCCCAGTGTGCTCCCTAGGTGACACTGTAGCTTTATTGTGTTGTTAAAGGGATAATTCACCCAAAATTCACATTTCACTCATTATCTACTCACCCTCATGTCGACTAGAGGCTGTGAGAATTTTCAGAGTCCTCCGTCCCTTCTCTGAGTTACGGGGGGGTCCGCGCAGCAGCTTTTTTTTTTTTTCCATATAATGCTTGTCAATGGATACCAACTTTCTTCAAGCTTAAAATATAGACTTATTTAATTTTTTCGGAACAATTTCTCATGTCGGGGCTTCAATACAAGAGGGACATTACAGACGAGCAGCCTGGAGGTATTTGGATGTTTTTTGGTGTGTCTTTTTGGACGAAGAAAGTTGGTATCCATTGACAACCATTATATGGACACTGCTGCGCGGACCCCCCCGTAACTCAGAGAAGGAACGGAGGACTCCCAAAATTCTCACAGCTCTTAATTGACATGAGGGTGAGTAGATAATGAGTGAAATTTGAATTTTGGGTGAACTATCCCTTTAACTGTGTTGGTGTTGAAACCACAGAATAAATACAGCGGTAGACTGACAAGACATGGCTTCGTCCACTTCATATATTATGGTGTCAGAGTAAAATAAAAATAAAAGAGCTCTGAATGAACTGATGCTTCTTTCTGTCTTTCTTTGTCTTACCTCATCCACCGACTCACAACAATGACTGGAATCAGCATCAGGACAATCAGAGCCGCCCTGATGATGTTCATGATGATCATTGCTGATTTCCCTGAAAGTGAGAACAACAGATGGAGATATTATCAGTGAGGTTAGACTGACAGTTCACAGCCTGGAAATTTGTATATGTTGATGGTGCAGCGAACAGGTGTGTGATGATGAATGTGCACAGCTCACCTGACCCAGGACTGATATTTAAGGTGGAGTTCTGACGTCCCCTTGAGTTCTGGGCTTCACAGATATAATTCCCACTGAAATCGGGGACGGTGATGACCTGTCCTGAAGCTGTTGGTGAGTCTTCACCCACCTTGTACCAGATGTAGTTAGCTGGTGGGTTAGCATCACTGCTACAGGTCAGAGTCACTGTACTGCCCTCCACTATCTCAGCAGAGTGGCTCACTGACACAGAGGGAAGCCGCGGAGCATCTGGAACAACAGACATCAACAACACACTTTTACTGCACAGCTACATGTTGTGTTTTAATAGTTTTGTGTTTGGGCTCATAAGAAATAGTATATCTGGAAATCATTGTTCTGGTTTCTGTTCAGCTTCACAGGGGTGGGAATAACGGCGCTACTGTTTTGAGTAACTAGTAATCCACAAAGTTACTGTTTCCCCCGTAGCGTAACCATGGGTGCAGATCCCGGGGAGGACGGGGGGGACATGTCCCCCCCAATTTCTGAAAAACATGAATTGTCCCCCCCAATAAAAATACCTCAAACTATTCAAAATTTAACAAATGTATTTTCAGACTTTACATTCTTCACATCTAAAAATAAATTATTGAAATGGTGGAACAAATAATGTTTGACAAAAATATTTCTGACTCCACATCCCATCTCTGGTCTCCTCCACTATAATGCAAATGAATGGGTAGTTTCTTACACAGACGCTGATGATATCAGCAGGCTTTAAAAAAAAAACGACCCCCTCAATCTTAGGGCTTCATATTTTGATATTCATCCATATCAATTAATCATGCATAAAGTTCCATACACTGGGAGAAAAGGAAGATGGTGAGAAGAATTGGGGATCTGGGAGGGTCGGTGGGAGGCGAAAGATAAGAACGTAAGTATGTCTGAGACCCTTTAAATTATAATTTACTATAACAGCAGTGATACGGCTGTTGGCTGTTTAGGACAAATACACAAGAAAGGTAAGCACAATAAATGATTCCCTGTGCAACATCTATTGCACGTCTGCCCGTCCTGGGTGAGGGATCCCTCCTCTGTTGCTCACCCTGAGGTTTCTCCAATTTTTCCCTGTTAAAAGGGTTTTCCATGGAGTTTTTCCTCAGTCGATGTGAGGGTCTAAGGGCAGAGGATGTTGTTGTGATGCCATGTAAAGCCCTTTTCGACAAACTGTTTGTAAAAATGGGCTATACAAATAAAATTGCCTCGCCTGTGCAGTACTTTTTGAATGATATGCCGAGACTTTGCAGAGTTGTGATTTATGGCGGCATGGTATGAGTTGCATAAGGGTAACCATTACCAGTGATGCCAGTAACTCTAATGTGACCACTTTTTTCAGTAACGAGTAATCTAACGCGTTACTATTTCCAAACTAGTAATCAGATTCTATTCTAGGTCTTTTGTAACTTCTGCCATTAAATTGTTGAATGCTGAGCTGGCTTGAAGCTGAATTTAGTACAAGTAGGCTACTGTTGTTGACAATGTGTTTTTTATGTATATTGCCCTATTTATGTATTTATTGTCCTACTTATTGTACTTTTTTATCTTACCTGATCTTATCTTATCTTTCCTCTTCACTTGTACTGTATGTATACTCGTGTAAATGAATGTGGTTCAATGCTCAACTGTAGAAACAGAATTGCCCAATGGGATAAATGAAGTAATCTCAACTCAACTCAACTAAAGTTACTTATCCAAGTCACTGTGCATTACTATTTTTGTCATTTTCCTTAGTAAAAAATATATATTTGCTTTCTTCTTGCGTCTCAGCATGAGGACAACTCATGTGTCAAGCAGCCAGTGACACAAATGTAAACAATGGAGGGAGGAGAGAGATGCACGTTTTCTATCTGGAAAATGCAGGAACTATTTTGAGTTTGTGTCAGCTAAAGATGATAATATTAAGGTTCGTTGTGCTCTCTGTGCTGGCGACAAAGTGTTATCTAGCTTGTTTAAAAAAAGAAAAGAATACCGTCATTCTGACCATAGGAGGAGTTCCAGATTAAAGGGATAGTTCACTCAAAATTGAAATTTCACTCATTATCTACTCACCCTCATGTCGACTAAAGGTCGGGAGAAGTTTCAGAGTCCTCCGTGCCTTCTCTGAGTTACAGCGGGGCTCCGTGCAGCACTGCACCGCTGCAAACAAGCTACAAACAAGCTTAAAATATAGACTTATTTAATTTTTTTCTGAACAATTTCTCATGTTGGGGCTTCAATACAAGAGGGACATTACAGACGAGCTGTGTGGAGGTATTTGGATGTTTTTTGGTGTGTCTTTTTGGACGAAGAAAAGTGAGCCCCGTTCGCAACCGCCATATGGACATGCAGTGCTGCACGGAGCCCTGCTGTAACTCAGAGAAGGCCCGGAGGACTCTGAAACTTCTCCCAGCCCTTAGTCGACATGAGGGTGAGTAGATAATGAGTGAAATTTCAATTTTGAGTAAACTATCCCTTTAAACAGTAGGTTAGAGTTAGGGGGTTAGGGGGGCGAGTAATTTGACATATTTGAGCAATTTATAAAAAAAAAGGCAATAGTTGCTTTTCCTGGTAATTAGTTACCTTTATAATGCAGTAATTCAGTTACTAACTCGAAAGTAACTAACTACAACTAATTACTTCTTAAAAGTAACGTACCCAACACTGAGCTTCACATAGTTAAAAACAAACAAACAAAAAAAAACTCTCACATTCTACATCAACAGAGAGACCTGGTGACAGCTTCCCCAGTACATTCTGAGCTTCACACTTGTACTCTCCAGAGTCAGAGGACCGGATGGAGGAGAAGACCAGCTGTGGTTCGTCACTGAGATGTCTCAATGTTTTCTCAATTTTGTACCAGGTGTAATTAGCTGCTGGGCTAGCATCACTGCTACAGGTCAGAGTCACTGGACGGCCCTCCACAGCTGCAGAGGGATTCATTGACACAAAGGTAATCTTTGGAGCATCTGGAGGAGGAAACATGAGGAGAAATCAACGTTATCTCGCTTTTCACAGTGGAAGTGAATATCATGCAGTGGAGACCTGGGATGGTTCTAACATGGGTCAGTTGTAGCAACACTGACTACTAAGTTGTAATAACACATCCAATTTCTCCAATCAGAACAAGTTCTGAATCACCTTGTTCATGTTCAGTCTAGTCCTTCTTTCATATTTTAGAGGGAAAAAACTAATTTTCATGTAAGAAAGTATTTTTTCTCCTCCATTTATTTTTATGATATCACGTCTGATGAGTTTATTGGTAAATAACCTAAAGACATTGTAGCTAACATGCTAATTAGCTTGCTCTTCTTCTCTGGCAAAACACAACCACATTGCATTGTGGGATACGGGAGTAGAAAGTAGTGTACATTGCTTGTTCACTCAATTTTGCGTTGCATTGTGTGGGTGTTTTCTCATCCACTACATAGTGGATAAAATTAATCACGGAGAATTCAAACAACACTACAAAATGGCGAACACATTATATAGTGCACTACATCCGTGATAGGGGGCGATTTCAAACACAGCTCTTGTGTTTGAGAAAACCATGCCGTTTCTGTCTGTGCTGCAGAGATAACAGCTATGCCATATAATAGCAGACACATGGAACTAATTTGTATCACATTTTGAACGCTCTGGCTTAAAAGAACTCCAAGATACAGATGGAAGTGTCAAAAATGTTACAACCATCCCCGGCCTCCCAAAGTTGATAGTTTATACAGGGTTGATTGGTATGAGACATTAACTGTGTGGTGGAAGGCTGAAGTTTGACACTGTGGAGTAAACTCACACACTTGAGGAGAGCGGTGATCCTGACATGCTTCAAGAGCACAGGAATGTCTGTTGTTGGTACCGACAGCGACTGTAATGGAAGTTTCTTCCTTCGACTTCATTTCGTTCTTGTACCAGACAAATGAAAGACGATCAGCTGCTTTAAAACTGCTGTGACACGTCAGCCAGACCTGGCGTGATGATCGTCTTTCCAACAGCACCTGGAGGTCTGGATCTGTGAGGAAAGAACACACATGAACTAAGCTGAAAAAGTCCAAACGCAGTGACTCACAAAGATTCTCAATCACCAAACTGATAAATGTTTCAGTGGTAACGTTACCTGTGACGGACAAAGTGACCCCAGGATCCCAGGTGTATTTCCGTCCTTCTTCTGATGTAATTGTGAACCTATAAACAGCCGAGTCGCTCTCTCTCAGGTCTCTGATGCTCACAGTGCAGTTTTTTCTCTTTTCATCACATTTCTCATCCACACGACCAGTGTAGTCTGAGTCTGTTCCCAGAGCCACAGCAGTGTTATTAAACCCCTTAATGGACCAGAATGTGTCAATCGTGGGTATGTTACTGTAGCTGCAGCTCATCTCCACTGTTGATCCTTTAGGGGCACAGATGTGAGTGTCAGTGTAATTCACTCTCCAGTCACTCTGCCCCTGTATCACTGTAACACAGAGCACAGCAGAAACCACAGTCAGACTCGTAACAAGTTAAGTTTAAATGAGCTTTTTCAACGTGTAAACCTGCAACATGACTAAAATACATTAACTAAACTACTTGGCTCCAATACAACACAATAATGTTCATCTTCTCTGTTCACTACGCACAGACTGAAATATTTCATGTCTTTATTGACTTACAGTTAATGAAAACCCAAAATTCGGTAAAACAAAGAATTTTAGTGAAAAAGTTCACTATTGTAACCAAATGGTGTCACAGTCTTATCAGCTGATTAACTCCAAACACCCAGTGTTGCCAACTCCTCAGTAAGCAAAGTCGCTATTGGCTGTCGTAAAAGTCGCTAGAAGTTGCTAAATGATGTCATTATCTTAGCGGGGGGGGGGGGTCGCGGCCAGCGGCGCTCTTTATATGTCAGTGGCGCGGAGCAGTGCGTCTCTGAATGCAGCGGAGGCAGCTCCGTGACACTACTGTGTGTAGGCTGACTACTGACTACTAGGCTGATTTCAGGTCCAGAAACGTTTGTAATATCACTGGAAAAAGTCGCTAGATTTGTCGCTAGTCGCTTTTGACAAAAAAAGTCGCCAAGAGGGTTTGGAAAGTCGCCAGATTTAGCGAGAAAGTCGCCAAGTTGGCAACACTGCAAACACCTGCAAAGGTTTCCTGAGCCTTTAAACACTCTCTCATGCTGCGTTCGAGACAAGTCAGACCTTGGATCTTTCCCAGTTGAAAGCTCTGAGTTCCGACTTCAAAGCGTTCGAGACCCACCATGCCAGAATAACCAAAAACATGGCGGACCGGGGCAAAGTTTGCATTCGAAGTGCTTCACGTAAGGCATAAAAACATTACAAAGGGCATGAAAACAATTTTTATAAAACGTTTCAATGTATTTTGGCATTTAAATGCATTTCAAGTGATGTTTTACCGTTGACGGTGTGCCTCTGCACAGGTGCAGATTGTTGTGTTACGTCAGACAACTGATTCTCGGGTTAGATTTTTTTCTCCAACTTCGCCAAGTCGGAGCTCCAACTTGAGTTGGCGTTCGATTGCACTTTTTCAAGTCGGACGTCGGAAAGATCCGAGTTCTGACTTGTCTCGAACGCGTTGAGTAGCTCCACTATATTTCCTTACCCGATACCCTGCTCAGTCATATTCACACACCAGTTTCAAACAAACGTTTGGAGGGAAAACAAAGCAAAGAGACAAACACAACAACTAGCCTTTAACCAGGTGTAGCATAGCTTAGCTTAGTTGGCTTACAGTAGGTTTGGCATAAGACAACAGCACCAATCATACAACATGGCCTCACAACAATAAACCACAGTACTTTTCCTTCATAGCTCCAGTGAGCTGAATGAGACTGAGTTAAAGGGATATCTAGTTCAACTTTTTTGAAGTGGGGTTGTATGAGCTACAAATGCCCATTAAGTACACTAGATGCAGTAGAAAGGTCTCTGCTCCCCCCACGGACAAACACCGCATCGCGCTACACCGACACACAGACAGTACACTATTGAGGGACAATTAAGCATGTTTTCGCTGCCTACGAGAAGTCCCGTCTAAAATGAATGCACCAGTTCAAGAGTACGATCTAAAGTAAACATTTACAATGCATCAGCTGATCGGAAAAGAAGTATTTTTTTTATCTTGAACTAACTCACTCAGTACTCCTCAGTACTACTCCTCCACACAGTCAGGCTCCGCCATGTGCTGCATCACTCCGCACTGCACCAATGGTGCTGTGATAGGCTACAGCGTGTCGCGAAGTCTAACTGTGTGGAGGAGTACCAAGGAGTACTGAGTAAGTTTCTTGGTGGGGTAGAGCAGAGACTTTTCTACTGCATCTGTACTTTATGGGCATTTGTAGCTCATACAACCCCACTTCAAAAAAGCTGAACTATCCATGTAAATTAAAATTGTCAAGAAAAATTAAAGCCGCAAGCGGTGATGATCTGGCCCCATGCCACCACAGGGGGCCTGCATGACATGAGAAGGAACCAAGTAGGAGCGGAAAAACGCAATGTTTCGTTCATCGACCAGAAGGCGCTAACC
The DNA here is from genome assembly GCF_905171665.1 of Trachurus trachurus. Classification (NCBI taxonomy): domain Eukaryota; kingdom Metazoa; phylum Chordata; class Actinopteri; order Carangiformes; family Carangidae; genus Trachurus; species Trachurus trachurus. Next base: position 32,422,201 of record NC_139895.1, read on the forward strand.
AGTTGTCAGTAGGTGCGTTCAGGGGCGTCATCACACACGTGAAGTTTCGAGCAAATCGGACAATGCATGAAGGAGTTATCATGACTTGATGTTCCATGGCGAGGGATCAAAAGTCACCACCGCCACCACAAAGCGACCCACCATGCCAGAATAACCAAAAACATGGCGGACCGGGGCAAAGTTTGCATTCGAAGTGCTTCACGTAAGGCATAAAAACATTACAAAGGGCATGAAAACAATTTTTATAAAACGTTTCAATGTATTTTGGCATTTAAATGCATTTCAAGTGATGTTTTACCGTTGACCTCTGCACAGGTAATCACACACAGAAAATTATTTTAAAAAATTAAAAAACACCCCTGCGTTCAATTAGATGCGCCCCCCTTGCCCTGCGCCCCGTTAATACCGCCCCTGCATAAGTATTATTTTTGCATAACTTAATGGACCAAGTCACAGGACACTCAAGAGCCAAAAAGAAAGCCATCATGCCAAGGCTGCGAGTGCATGGCAAAGGGAGGAAGCGTTATCACACTCCTGTCGCTCGCTCTCTCCTCACCCTCGAGGATGGCGCCATTTAAACGCCACTCAACACGGGGGGGCAGTGAGAAGGGGGAAATGTTTACTTCTCCCACACGCTTGCTACCGCTGTATGTGCTCACATCACCAGGTTACACAATTAACTGGCAACGTTTGGTTCCTTATTTTGGGTCTTGGCACATGTCCTCTCGTTCTCTTTAACAGAATGTACAGATATTTAGATAAATTCTACTGAATCCTTCAGCTGAACCACACACAGCTCCATTCATACAGTCCATTGAGACAGCACCAGCCTCACTGTGCAATAACACAGATCTAGTATAACAAAGAATCACGTGTTTTAATGATTTGCATCATCTGAGATTGTATCAGCCATTAAACCTACAGGAGAATGTCGTGTCCTCTATGTGTTCCCCTGTTTACTTTGAGTTTTTCCTCTTTTATTTTGAAAATCCCTTGTCTTCCTGTCCTCTTGTTTTCCCCCCTTTAATCAGCACCTTCCCTGTCCAAATGTGTTATACTCCCTTGTTCTACCCTCCTGTTGCCACTTTGTCTGGACTTTTTCTTGTCTCCCTCATCAGCCTGTCCCTCCGCTCTGCTTTTATCATTTTCTCAGTGAGTCGTTGGTTTCTTAAGTCTTTTGTGTTCCTCTTTTGGTTGTTACTTTGTTCTGATTGACTTGAAGACCACTTTGTGTTTTCCTATTCAAATAAATATATTTATACTTTATATATAATATATACTTTGCTATTTGGTCCAGTTCCTTCTGTGTTTTTCCCCTGATCCTGACAGAGAATATTAAGGAAAGTAAATGTAGATGTACAGTACCTGGCCCTGTGAGAAGAAGGAAGAGAAATCTACTTGATGCTGCTCTTAAACTCATGACTGGTCCTTTCATCTGTGTGTGTGATCCGATGCTGAACAGTCTATGAATCTAAACAAAAACCTGTTTTTATCTAACAAGTTGGCAGGGTGATGATTATCTCTGCTCACAGGAAAGACGTCAAGAGGAAAAGAAAAAAAAACTTCCTCTTTACATTCTAAATATTCATGTGGTCGGTACAAGTGGGACTTAGATTCATACTGTCATCATACAACCTACTGAGTAACTGTGTGTTCGTGTAACAAAGGTGCACTCACCCACCCATAAAGGACGTGCAAACCGGCTGCCAAGTGCTCATTGAGCTCTTGGCAAAACAGTTTGCGTGGTCGTCCACCGTGCAGGAGACCGGAGTTCGAACCCCACCTGGGACAGTCCGTACCGAGAAACACAACGCAGAGGGGCCAGATTGACATCGGCTACACCAAACGCTTCCAAAGAGGCAAAGTCGCCTGAGGATGCGCTACAGACAAGACAGCTTACAAGTCGGCAAAATATTTTAAGCTGCTTCGGTCACTCTACACGTGACTGATGTCAAAGTTCAATCGCGCTGGTTATTTGAAGGAGCAGGACACATGGGAGGACACCTCTATTCTGACTGGTTGCCTCCGAACACAGATAATTAGCATAGAGTTAACCGAGACTCAGCTTCTCGTCTGGTGACGCTTTGGACACTTTGGATACTTTAGAAGCGCGGCTGACGGCAGTTGACGCTTTGGCCGCTCAGGTCGCCAGGCTCTCATTGAAAATGTATGACTTATGGCGTTTTGGAAGCTTTTGGTGTGAACGCACAGTCAGTCCTGGGAGACAAATGAGAACCGAAGAACAGATTGAATCCGTTTTAAACAAGATGATCTCTCTGAAGTTCTTATATTCAACCAAAAACAGTCTTTGACCGGGACATAGGTGAAATAGACCAATCACAACATTGGAAAAGGAGAAAAACACCCTGGTTTTCCCCTGTTAAGAGTTTTCCTGGGAGTTTTTCCTCAGTGGATGTGAGGGTCTAAGGGCAGAAGATGTTGTCATGATGCTGTGTAAATATGGAGGTTATTTTCTATCATAAATCAAGAGCATATTATGTTGATTTGAGAGCATTACTTTTTGATTTGACGTTCAGAAAACTCTGCTCTCATATTCAAATTTACTCTGCTCGCGCTCAAACTATGTGCTCGATGTTTAAACCTGTGCTCTCGGATTCAAAGTTGCCCTGCTCGTGCTCAAACTGTGTGCTCGCACTTGGTCACAGCTGCCTGCGCAGAGTGTTTCCTCTTGCGCGGAGGAAAGTCCTGCTCTCGGATCTCTGCTCTGCTCACGGAGTTTCTGTCAACTGTCAACCAATAGAAGACCGGCTACTGTTGACCAATCAGATCATCCCTACTTCTATGCTTCTTTGTGGGTGCGTTCACTGTAATTCAAGGAGCGTCACATACGGGCGGGCACTCTTTCTACCGGGTTTATCTATTTCCGCCCCACAGGCTGTTAAATGTGGCGGCTCCCTTTATGTTTTGACAACTTTTGGAATAAAATATCAGTTAATTAATACACGAGCGCCCGTGCTTTTCATTACAATAGGTAGCTATATAAACATAAACTAGCAGTAGTAGCGGATGGGTGCCTTATGTATTTTTTTTTATTTTTTATCCACGTTCATCGGTATATATGTTTTATAGTCTAAATGCCAAAAGACACTTGTAAGTGCTGTGAGGGTACAGTGGTTAAGGCAGATGACAGTAGCTTCTTTTGTTGATCATGGGACCGCTGGTTCGAATCCCGGCCCTGCCGGCACCCTCATGTTATGCTATTTGATTTTTATGATTTTTTTTTTTCATTGAAACGCTTAACAAGAGATGGTGGGTTACCATGCGTGATTAAAAACATGATGAAATGAAAATTAAAAAAATATGCCATGATGATAATAATTTTGGTGCGTGACACCCGGGGGTCAAAGCCAGGGGGCGCACTACTTTGGATCAGTGCTTTCCCAAGAAGAAAGAGACTGAGTGAGCGGGGAGACAGTCACCATGGCCGACCGAAGTACTCAAGTAAGTTTATTGTTTCATGTTGCCAGATTGTACCTCTTTCATCTTTTTACAGTCTATGCTTCCATATCGTTTCAATATAGGCTACAATTTGTAGTGTCAGGGAAGCTAATGCTAAGCCTAATGTGGCCATGCATAAATCAGCCTCGCTTTCAAAACACACACTTGCGTTGCGATCAGTGAAATGTATAATATCTACAACACAATTAAAAATGACAGTTGATGTTGCTCTTTTATGAATAAAGCTTCATGTTTAAAAGTAGCGCAAGAGCTGTCAGAAATTAAAAGCTGCATCCTCTTGTCATATTTGCAGCAACACTGTTGCTTCAGGCTAATTTTTATCCAATGATTGAGTGACTGTGGGACCCACGTGCTGTTGTTTACAACGTTGATCCGCTTGTGAAAAAATGCAAACAGCACCAAGTAAAAAAAAAAAAAAGTCCGCACCAAAGCAAGTGAACTATTGGACTTTCCTGGTGTGAATACGCCCTTAGACTTATTGATTTATTTAACGAAGGTAGTGGTGGCACTGCGCCTGCATGTTTGTTCAGCAGCCCAAAGGTCAGCCAGAAAGCATGTTGTGAGAGTGAGAGTGAGAATATAGGAAGAACGAATAAAAGGCAGAGAAAGACGCAGATTTTGATCAAAGTTTGTCCTCGGATGCCACTGTCTTTTCACCGAGGTGAGTGAGTGGGCGATTCAATTGCTGGAGTCTAGAGTTGGAAAACGATATCCAAAAAGATATCCTCTTTTTCTTGCACACTGTAGTTTTAATAACTGAGCCTTATCATAGAGTGATAAATGTCATCTAATGTCGTTAAATTTTAAGATCATATGTTGACCTCACTTAATGTAATGAGCTCTTTTTTTAAATAACAATTGTGCAACATATTAATTGTCTATTTTTTTTTTCACAGAATGTCCTTACACGTCACATCTTGGAGAAACTGCAGAGCAAGATGCAGTATGTGTTAAGCCGTCCTGACTCAGAGCTAGACTTGGACTACCTTGATTTCATGTGCACTCATGAATTAATAATCATTGATGCACTGGCAGAGCACACTGAGTTGCCTGTGGACATAGTGAGTGCTCTTAGAGAGATGCACAACCTAATTAGATGCCAGGTTGAAAATGAGCAACGGTTTCCATCTGTTGAGATAGAGACGTTGCAAGGGGCAAGAGGACGACCAAAATTTGTAATTCAAGAGGGAAAGTTGCAGGCCTTGATTGACACCCAGTTGCCAATTTCATGCATTGCAAAACTGCTGGGAGTAAGTGAGGTGACGGTGTCCCGTCGCATGGCAGAATTTGGCATTTCTGTGGCTGGATCATACAGTTCTATGTCAGACCAAGAGCTAGACAGTTTAGTGTCTGAAATTAAGGTTGAGATGCCCAATATTGGGTACAGGCTAGTTCAGGGAAGGCTGAGGTCCCTAGGTCACAGGGTGCAGTATAAGAGAGTAAGAGCATCGATGCATAGAGTAGATGCAGTCGGGACCATTTGTCGTTTGACACAAGTGGGTTGTGTCGTGAGGAGGAACTACTCCGTCAAGGCACCTCTGTCTCTGGTTCACGTTGACACCAATCATAAACTGATCAGGTAATTCTTGCTTAAATTGCAAATCGCATAGAAAGTTTTAATAATAACATACAGCTTTGGAAAAAAAATTAAGAAACCACTTCAAAATGATCAGTTCCTCTGGTTTTACTATTTGTATGTGTGTGAGTAAAATTAAGACTTTTGTTTCCTTCTATAACATACTGACAACATTTCTCACAAATTAGATTTAAAAAATATTGTCATTTAGAGCATTTATTTGCAGAAAATGGCAACGGTTCAAAACAAAACAAAACAAAACAAACAAAACAAAAATCAGGTGTTTTCAGACCTTAAGAAAACAAGTTCATACAGTATTCATTTTAAAACAACACAACACTACTTTTTGAATTTAGGAAGAGTTTGGAAATCAAAACAGGTGGAATAATCCCAATATTTAATCCTAGCAGTTTTAAAGAAAATCTTTTCATTAAGTATGATTTGATTCAGGTGATCAGCTGAGTAGTACCTGTGTGCTTGTGTTGGAGTTCAATAGACAATGGAATCGATGGCTTCCATACATAAGGCTGATTTATTAACAACATTGTGGAGTGGTCTCTTTTTTTTGCTGTAATACACTCACCAATTTCTTTCTCATAAACAGGTATAATATAGTCATTTTTGGGGGAATCGATGGCTTCTCTAGAAAGGTACTCAGATGAGATTAATATAATTCAATATAATACTGTTTCCACTAACTCTGGAATATTTCTTGCATGTTTCATGTTACATAACACTGTCAAATCCTGTTTCAGTGACTTACACTCAGTGTAACACAAGGTTGTAAATGTTCTATATTTAAAACCTGCAGTTTTTTGTTTCTTATTTTGTTTTTGTTACAATCTCTTTGTGTCCAGATCATGTACCTAGAAGCAGCCAACAACAACAAGGCATCCACGGCCCTAACATTTTTCCTATCGTCTTGTGAGAGGAATGGATTGCCCTCAAGGTATGTATGTACAGTACAGGGTCTTATAGAGTAGATATGCTTGAAGTTACCCTGCTGTAATGCATTAGAAGTTACTATACGTATGTTTTGTGTTAATTTTATGCTTGCTTTTTTGCATAAATGCCAGGGTCAGAGGTGATCAAGGCGTGGAGAACGTTGATATTGCACGATTCATGTTCTCTGTGCGAGGAACCAATCGGTCCAGTTATATTTCGGGGAAAAGTGTTCACAATCAGAGGTAAATAAATATCCATAACAATGTATTAATCTTGAGTCAGCATTGGTTGACACTCACTCACACATATTCATATATTGATGGCTAAAGGCTGCAATTCAGATTCAGAGTTTAGTTTTGAGCTGAGGGTGATATGTACAGTACAACCTTTTCATTATGTGACAGTGGTGGTCCTGTCACTATGCCTCCAATTGATCATGTGCCCTGGCTACTTGGCCAAGGGGATGTCCCTTTGGGTGACTGGCAAGCGCGCATGACTCTTACCCGGGAGGTGTGGGTTCAATCCCCGCCCGGGCCCTCTTCACCTTGCCACAATTACAACAAATAATTTAAAAAAATACATCCACAGAACGACTATGGGTTGGAGAATAACAGTGTATTATTCTGAAAAAACATTATAGTTAAGAAATAACTGTTTTTTGGAGGGTCCGCAAAATAATATATTATTTAGACTTGGCTACAGAGGAAGCGGGCATTTGTTGTCAGCTCAAAGAAAGGGGCTCAAGAGCCACACAGAGGTCACTGTGACTGTTAGCCTTCCCTGGACTAACCCGTAGCCAATATGTGACATCTCAACCTTGATTTCAGACACTAAACTATCTGGCCTCTGGTCTGACATTGAACTGTACCACCCAGCTACAGAAACTTACTTTTACACTATCTACAACTTAAAAATGTGATTGCTTCTTTTCTCTAAGATTTGTGATTTCTCCATGACAGAATTGAGCGCCTTTGGCGTGATGTCTGGACCGCAGTGACCTGCACCTACTATGATGTCCTGCACAGTCTGGAGGAAGAGGGACTTCTCGACATTGCAAACACACTGCACATCTTTCTGGTTCACTTTGTGTTCCTTCCTCGTCTGTGCAGAGACCTTCACACCTTTACAGAGGGCTGGAGACACCACCCACTGCGCACTGAGGGAAACATGACCCCTCAACAGCTTTGGGATTTGGGCCTGCTGCAGAACAGCACACATGATGCTGAGAATGTTGAGGTGCACATTTTTCTATGAATATCTTTTAATACCCCATAAGGTAACAATTAATTTTAGAGGCCATGCAGGTAAGTCTGCATGGACATGCAACCGCTTCAATATTTGTGCACAAATGTGTCCCAGGTCAGAAGAAACGTTTTTGTAATAACACCAAGACAAAATTATGAAGGGTATCAATGTGTTTCATTCAAAAAATGTAACAGGAACTTGACATCGACTGGGAGTGTGCCCTTGACAGTGAGGAGCCCCTACCAGAGGGAGGGGTTATTGTTCCTGAGTTCCCCATGCCCTTGACTGACAGAGAACTAGCAGAGCTTCAAGCTGCCGTGGACACAACAGAGCCATCTGACTCCCATGGTCGTGATGTTTACTGCCGCTGTCTGCAAATGTTTCAGAGAACTACTGGTGGCAGAGAGTAGGCCTAAGTAAGTAATACATACAGTAACAGTAATACAACTGCAAATGTTTCAGAGAACTGATGGCCTTGCCCTGTAATCCACTGGAGGAATGTTTTTGGAGACAGTGAGGGAAGTCCATCTCTCTCCTCCACAGATTCTGTTAAGAGTGAAATTTGAGGCAATGAGGGAAGCATGTAACATTTTATGTGATTGATATAGCAGATCATCATAAAAAAGATACCCTGCCCGCCCTAAAAAAAGCAACGTGTGAATTCCATGTCAATTCATAAAAAGTTACCTTTCAATTATTGTTTTCTGATTTGATCTATCACCTTTTTTAAAACAATGGTTACATTTAATTGATTAGTAAATTATTCTACCTTGCTCCAATTCCTGGAGGAAATCCTGGAGGTAGTTCATCAAGGTCACCTCTACCTGTCTGTTGTTAGTGCCGCTTTCACTAAATTCTGCATGGCATGCAGAAATAATGAAATCGGCATCAGCCTGTCAATTGAAAGGAGATGACCCATCAGTTGATTATTAGTTGATACATTTTTTTGGAAAAATATGTCTGCCTTGCTTTCACACTAAGCTCACTGATCCTGCTAATCTCCTATCCATTGGTTTTAATTCATATACATTTCCTTGTCAAATAACTCAAATCACTTTACACTCAATACTTACAATTCAACTCAAACACACCAAGTACACCATTTCTACTCAACTTCTTAATAGAATTGTTGTGGTGCAAAATAGAATTTTTATCTTAAAATTTAGTCTATGGTGCACTTACTTTCATCTCTACCCCTGGCACAAACAGGGGCTTACAGATATCAGGGTATTTGGCCATAATATCTGACAGGCCATAGAGTTTCAACCCTTCCCTCATCTGCAGCAGCATTGGGAGCAGCCTTAGGTTTGCATGGAGAACTATAGCTCTGTTTTTGTTACAAATCACACACACACACACACACCATAACGAAAATAAAAATTGACAAGATTAATCACAAAATACTTTGTGCAGCATCAGTCATGTTTTCACATGTGTTATATCGCCAAATTTTAGTTAATCAATTGTTAAAAATATAATTAATAACAACAAAGGCCTTATAGCAGCCAAAACTAAAATAACAAATGTAGTAATATATATTGTTCCATCTGCCTCTCTCTTTTTGCATGTGCTACCACTTCATTTGAAACTTTAAAGGGGAACTATGCAAGTCTCGTCGCTTTTCCGCTGTTTTGCTAACCCTCCTCCTGGCTATGTGCATTTGTTTGCAACAAAGCCGGCGAGAAATCGATCAATAGAGCGGTGGAGAAAGTTACAATGTTACAATGTGTATATTTGTGTAGTCTTATGTGTCATAAACAAGAGATTACTGGTTACGACGTGTACGTTAAAGGCAGAGAGCCTCCATTCTCCCTCGTAACAAGTTACAAGTCATTTATTAAGCCATCACAATTACTCAAAAGCTGAAGTAAAAATGTAGCATAGATAAGCTAAAAACCCTGTATATTTCCTCTTTAATGGCTTAGGAGCCAAAGGAAGGACTGGATACAAAGAGAGAAAAACAGAGGTGTGCAGTTGTAGTTTTTTTGGGTCAAGAGTATATTTTTTGCAAACATAAATACAGTGCATAAAGTAGAAGCACCTCTAACATACCGAATGATGTCATCCTTCTTCTCGCAGCAGATAGGTCCTGTGTATCCACAGTTCAGTATGTCCTGGGTGAGATCTTTAATAGTCTCCTCATTGGCCACCTCCACCTGGAGTGAAAATAGACAACCAACATCTTGTGTGCTGTCAATGTACACATTAAGTTATCTTAATTTAATGATATGTGTGTTGTGATATGAGAGTTGTGTGATATTTGACCAAAGGTTATGTCAGGTCACCAGTTTTGCAGACTGGTCTTTTTAATATGGTTAAGCAAAGTGTTTATGTTCTTACCTTTGATAACAGATATATATGCTCATCTGCATGCTCATCTCCCAGATCTTTAGTTGTGAGATTTTCTATATCCAGACATCCAGTGCACAGCACATGGTAGCACCACTGCATGAGAAAATTTGGAGTTGGTCCCCCTTGGGCCAAGCTTGCGGCAAATATTTCTCCTACAGTCCTGGGGAAAAAAACAACAAAAAACACTTTTTTATTATTTGGAATTTTAATTATGTAACTTGCTTGAAGTTGTTGCTGCAGTGAATATTGGATTTGCATTTATCAGTTGATAAAAACATGACTCCAAATGAATAATAATGTTAATCATTAACTGCTGGATGTGAGAATAAACAACTGTTTGATATGGCACAGATGACTGTTTTGTGTGTGAGGTATGTACATACTTGAAATAGCCTTTGTCCAAATCAGACAGTGAATACATGGGTCTTCTCCCTTGCGTGCCCTGCTCAAAAAATCTCTTCTCTATGCCCTCGATCATCCCTAAAATATTTGCATTATATTACATTTCCTGATAAAATGCGCAGACATCTAACATAATTACAATATTTTAAAAATAACATTTATGTAACAATAGAACATTAACATTTAATTTATATGTCTTTATATTTTACACCTACCTGTCAGAAATTCTTTTCTGAGAGCTCCTGTGTCCACACCAGCCTCACCCAGAAAGTGAATTTTAAGCCGATTAGCTGGTGATGATTTTTTTTGTCGTTGCCACTGCAGTAGCCCTCTCTCTACCATGTTCTGCCTTGACACTGTGAGATCAAAGGTTTTCCCATCAGTGACTACGGCATCCTGGATTGCCTGAATAATGTCATCCAGACTAGACAGGTAGAAGGAAAGCAAAAGAGTTGTTAAGTATGACTAACATCTTTCATTCAATTCATATGTCTATGAAGATTTTAAAAAAAACTATAATTCATATGACATGCTATTTGTGTCATTGCTGAAAATCATTTTAACATAGTTTTGATATAATTGATGTGGTTGGTGCTAAAAATAAATTGTTTATTACTAGATTGTATACTGTGCATGGTTACTATTCAATACATCTGAATGTCACACATTTCAAAAGTATTTCTGGCCCATTCAAAAAATGATTTCAGTAATTTACACGTATCATTAACAAATCAAGTTGAATAACTGAAATAGCAACTTAAGAAACATGAATATAGACGGATAGAAGCTATGAATTTGTTTCTGATGATGCTGTGGAGTACTGGAGATTCATGCAGTAGGATTTGAAAATATGAAAGAATGACAATGCATTTGTAAACTCTAAATATACTTTTCAATTTCTCCTCCAGTGGATGTCTCCATGTCTTCCCCCTTTGAGGCTGTTTCCTCCAGACTGTCAAGTAAAGCATGACAGAATAATTAAAAATGAACATTCTATTTACTATATTTACAACTTCAAAGAGTACAAGTTATGTTGCTGTTGCTTGAATTTACCTCCTAGGGATGAAAAAAGGTATTATCTACTCTCTACTCTACTGTAGAATGTATAAAAAAAGGAACCTGTGCTTTTTATTCAGATTCTAATGGAATTAAGATAACACATTTTGATAATACTGCTTAATTCATGTCATTGAGACTAATAGCTAATAGCTAACAATTTCGCTATCCAATACTTACCTGACCCTGTCAATTATTCTAAACCACATTTATCTGTTACATAGAAAAATAAACAATACATCTGTTTTTACCTGTCTCCACATGAGCTGGCATGAACTTCTAAAGTTTCACGTGGAAACTCCTGTCCACACACTGGACAGGTAGCCTAAATACAAAAGCAGAAACACATAAAGACCACTTAAATTCTTTAAATATATTCTATTTGTTGCATGGCAATTGTATCTTTATAGAACTGGACATAAATCTTTTTTTGAATTACCAAATTCGGTGTCATGGGTGGTGAGGTACTTGGCCCTGATTCTGCAACAATCGTCACATCAGGAGAAGAAGACTAAAAAATATATTAGGTTACAGTTAAATATTGTTCTTAAAAGTTATGAGAAGAATGAAAAATAATATAACAGGTTTACCCTTGTTTGAAAATCAATATCATCCTCTGATGAATTCTGTTCCCCACATGACTGTATATGTGCGGCCAAAACCTGTAGAGGCATGTTTGCCCCGCACACCCTACATGATGCCTTAGGCATTTTCTCAAACTCCACTGCGTCATGTGGCAGCGGGGAAGTACTCAATTCCTCCTGGAGAGGAAGAATATAAATCATATTCTTTCCTCCTCCAGTGATGTTTTTTAAAAACTGTCCATCGTATCCCTCTGCCTCGGGAGGGATGACAGTCAGTCTGCGTTGTCCTGATCCCCCTGAAAAGTACAATAAGGAAATAAATGAAGAATAAACTATAATATATGATAATATATGAAACTAAATTATTCACAACATCAAATTTTTTAGACAGTAAGGTAAGTATACAATACCTAGAGCTTTGTAGAGCAACCAGCCTCCTAGGATGGATCCTAGTTTGGGATATTGGGCAATCAGGTGTCTTGAAATCTGTATATATAAACCATATTGTATGATAGAGGCAAAGCTTAATCCATATCAATATATATACTAGAGGGGAAAGCATTCAAATTTCAATAATACATTAAATCAGAGTTGGTTTGGTATGAAAAGACACTTGGTAATATATCCAGGTTGGCTTAATTTACCTCCATGTGGTCAGCAGACTCAGGCATTGAGATTGTTCGTCTCCCCATCCCAGCAAGGAGGAGACTGAGATCTGTGGTGGCTGTGGGGGTCCTGTCAGTGTTTTTGTTCATCAGGTAAAACTGCAAGGTTACAGTTTTTCCAGTATTTGTGACCACCCTAGAGGGACTTCTGAACCTTTTTCTCCCTCTTGCTGGGGCTTTAGAAAAGAAGCCAGGAAATGACCTGTGGACAAACATAAAGCCATATTCATTTAGCCAAATCCTAGCATAACTTAGTGAGTGGTGTAAACAAGAAATTATGAATCTGTTCACATATTTTTTTAACCTGGCCATCTCCTGCTGTATTCTTGGTGGCTGAGTCTCTGTCTGTGGTTGTGTCTGTGTCCGTTGTTGAGTTGTTGTCGTTGTCGTCGTCATCGGTGGTTGTGTTGTGTTGGCATCCTGAAGGTGGCTGCCCAGCAAAGACATTAAATGTCTTGCTGCCTCTTGGATGGAGTCTCTCTGTAGATGTAGGATTTAACTTTATGTCAGTTCAGATAATGACTGGACCCAGAGAAATGCTGAGCAACATTAGTTTCATGTGTATCTCACGAATCATGCTGTACACTAGAATTTGTATAGAATTTCTGCAATGTGATAGGACCCGACCCGGGGAACCCCTACCAAAACGCTTTAAGATATTCAATAATATTTTATTGATCAGCTGGCCTCTGATGACCAGAAAAACGCCCAATACAGGTCTCTGATTTATGGTCAAAATGACCTGAGCTCCGGTGGGTCAGACACATTTTACACCGGCTTTTAGACACCCATCACATCATATTGAAGGGGTCAGTGAGATATTTAGACCATTACTACGATGTGAAGGTAACGATGAGAAAGGAGAGTAGCCAGGTAGCAACAGGTCAGCTGTGGCTGGCTGCATCGCTGGCGGCGGCGGCGGCTGCTACTGTTCACACGTTACGGTCTAAACACGGACAGTCCTCCTAAAGTAAGGGGCTGCGTTATGTCTAAAGTTGTTGTATTCTGCTGATATTAGAACAGCCGAGGACGGCACATGTCCTCCCAGCCTTCCTAGACTTATCTAGAGAAGAGAAAAAGTCCACTTTTTGGCGCTTCCATTCAAACGGCCGCTTCGCACACAGAGCCCAGAGCTGACTGACTGGGAGCTGACACCGCAGTAATGACGGATGTTCGACTAACGATTATGTCACCCAATTGGTCTATATTGAAACGATATGAAAGCATAGACTGTAAAAAGATGAAAGAGGTACAATATAGTAGGTATCTGGCAACATGAAACAATAAACTTACTTGAGTACTTCGGTCGGCCATGGTGACTGTCTCCCCCAAGGGGGTGGATCGGACTACACGCAGGCGTAGCTCACAGTCGGCCATATTGGAACGGGCAACTTGCTCTGACTCTGGCTGCAGAACAGTGCAGTAGATAGGTGATCCAGTCATCTTCACTAAAAAAACGATTCATAACTCTGTGTAAAATAAATCAGCATGTAGCTATTACTTTAACTATTTGCATAATGTCCCTATAATGTTACTTTTACAAAAAAAATACATGATTAAAATGATTCGTGATTCTAAATATGCTGCATCATAACTGCATAGACGTTCATAAAAGATCAAACCGTTTTGAAATCGGACAAAAACTGAGCAAGTTATGGTCGTTATAGCAGAACATGCACCACAGGCTTAATGCTCTGAGGGAGAGAGTTGCCCGTCCCAAGATGGCCGCCGTACTGGCTACGCTTTGTCATTGGGAAACAGCGGCGGGTGAGTCATCTAGTCTTCTTATATATATCTATGGTCTCCCCGCTCACTCAGTCTCTTTCTTCTTGGGAAAGCACTGATCCAAAGTAGTGCGCCCCCTGGCTTTGACCCCCGGGTGTCACGCACCAAAATTATTATCATCATGGCATATTTTTTTAATTTTCATTTCATCATGTTTTTAATCACGCATGGTAACCCACCATCTCTTGTTAAGCGTTTCAATGAAAAAAAAAAAATCATAAAAATCAAATAGCATAACATGAGGGTGCCGGCAGGGCCGGGATTCGAACCAGCGGTCCCATGATCAACAAAAAAAGCTACTGTCATCTGCCTTAACCACTGTACCCTCACAGCACTTACAAGTGTCTTTTGGCATTTAGACTATAAAACATATATACCGATGAACGTGGATAAAAAAAAAAAAAATACATAAGGCACCCATCCGCTACTACTGCTAGTTTATGTTTATATAGCTACCTATTGTAATGAAAAGCACGGGCGCTCGTGTATTAATTAACTGATATTTTATTCCAAAAGTTGTCAAAACATAAAGGGAGCCGCCACATTTAACAGCCTGTGGGGCGGAAATAGATAAACCCGGTAGAAAGAGTGCCCGCCCGTATGTGACGCTCCTTGAATTACAGTGAACGCACCCACAAAGAAGCATAGAAGTAGGGATGATCTGATTGGTCAACAGTAGCCGGTCTTCTATTGGTTGACAGTTGACAGAAACTCCGTGAGCAGAGCAGAGATCCGAGAGCAGGACTTTCCTCCGCGCAAGAGGAAACACTCTGCGCAGGCAGCTGTGACCAAGTGCGAGCACACAGTTTGAGCACGAGCAGGGCAACTTTGAATCCGAGAGCACAGGTTTAAACATCGAGCACATAGTTTGAGCGCGAGCAGAGTAAATTTGAATATGAGAGCAGAGTTTTCTGAACGTCAAATCAAAAAGTAATGCTCTCAAATCAACATAATATGCTCTTGATTTATGATAGAAAATAACCTCCATATATTTTGACCCTGGCGTACCGTGATTTACGCCTTTTTTGAGGAACAGGAGGAATTGGCGACACCGTTGCTGAGTCAGAGAACTGCAGTGTGAGAGGGAGAGAGGAGCGCGGAGTACATTTAGAAGAGCACATAGGATTTTTTGAAGTAATTGTGGTAGTGGTGGACCGTTGATGCTGGCAATCCAACCCGCTCTATAATAACACTAGGCTTTATGTTAATTGATAAACAGAGCGGATTGAGGATTTTGCTTTTTTGCTTATACACACTCTAGTGTGACGTCCGACAAGGATCAAACCATCCAAGTTTAAAAACACATTGGCAGCAGCGCACACTGATCTGCAGCTACTGAGACTGTTATTATTCTGTCACCGGAGTTAACGAGGTGCATTTGGAGCTGACGAGAGGAGAGAATAAAGAGCAAGACGACGGGGCTGGAACTGTGAAGGACTCAGCTGTAATGGAAAATGACCTAAACCGAGTCCAGTATAGCTGTAACTGTGTAGTGGAAAGGCGTTCAAAGTAATGGTAACTATCGTCCTGCTTTAGGCTACATTGTTTTAACATCTAGGTAAAAAAAAAAAAAGATTTTCTGGGATAAAGGGGCAGATTACATAAGATTATTCTTCTTTCTGCTCCCTTTTGTTGAGATTTGGGAGGTTTTTGTTCTTATTGTAGCTTATTAAAATGCAAGATACTTTTTCTGACTGATTTATTGCCCGATATCGCCGTGTATCTCGCTTTCGGAGAAGTTCCGCTTCTTTCCCCCGTCCTCCGCCCACCTCGTTGTCACTTTGTTGTCACTTTGTTGCCGCTCCACAGAGCGCACATGGCTAATTAAATATGCACGTGCTGACCATATATAGTTGTATATAGGCGTTCCGGGGGTGGAGTAAGAGGTGTGTTCACGCACCATTCTTGGGTCCGGTGTGGGTCCGGTGTGATTTATTGCGGAGAGTTGTGCGTACGCACAGTTTGATTGATCTGAAAAAGGTGTAAATATTTTGGGTGTACGCCATTTTCGTCTTTTCGCCGTACGCAAACATTTAGTAGCAGTTTTACACCCTCTTTGAGGCCCCTGGTGTTTTTGAAGCTTTGGAAGCTTTTTGAGTGCCTAACTTGGTTCAACCTGGTTAAGCCATCTCTACCACTCGGTTGAGTGGTCTTCACATCCCCTACAACCAGAAAATCCCAAACACAAAAATCATCTGCAACATGTTGACTGTTTTCTGTGAAAATTTGAAAGGTACAGATAGTTTTCTGTGTTTTAGAGTCCTTACTAAACAGAATTATGTCACATGATATCATCTAAAAACCTAAATTAAATGTCAAATTTTTTTTTTAAAACATGCTCAACCAAATGGTTGATTTGTCACTTGATGGTAAATGTAGCAAATCAAACTAATGTAAGTAAAATTGACTTTTTTGCTATAAAATCTACCAGAAATGTGACTGCTGGTGCACCAACACAGATGTTCAGATATTAAAACAAGAAATTACATTTTTTTCTATTGTTCTGCAGGATTTTCTTTTCCTATTTGAATGCAAAAATGAATGTTTTGTACTGTTGCATATAATCAGAAGTGTATTGAATGTGAGAATTATATGCTGTTGCACTTTAACACAGACACAGTACAGGTGGGAGAATTAGAAATGCAATATTTCCTTGTTCAAAGAAATATTTTTCGTGGTTGTAATAAAAACCAGAGGTGTTTTGTGGCATACTGAAAGAAATAGAGTGTATTCAATGCCCCAGACATTTTTTGTTGTTTATTTCTTCATAAATTAGCATTTTATGTGAATTAATCTACTGTCCCTGGTATTTGTATGAAGTTCTGTACTTAAACCATTAAGTGACATCTCAACCGTTTGGTAGAGATCAGTATTTTAGAAACCACAAGGTCTGTTGAAAAAAAAAAAAAAAAAAAAAGATTGTGCTTATGATTCACGCAAGGGTAAAAGAAATGCAAAGAAAAAAAATGTCACTGGTTTCTTCTTGGTGGGGTTGTTTAAGGGCAACAAGACAATCTCTCTGAAGTTCTTATATTCAGTTTTCATCTGTGTGAAGTTTAAACAGGTAAAATAAGTAATAAGTTAAAGGCTACGAAGCAAACTGATTGATTGATTGATTGATTGATTGATTGATTGATTGATTGATTGATTGATTGATTGATTGATTGATTGATTGATTGATTGATTTAGCAACCAGTGTGGAAGGGTGTGGAAGGGCGCTTTGACTGCAGATGGTACAAAAACTGAGTGTAAGAATGACTTCATTAATCTCCAAAGGAAAATTCATTGAAGCAGCACACCTTCCATTTGCAGAAGACTTAAAAAGCCTGATGGCTGTAAGCATCGTCTTTATATCTCCGTCCTGCATCTACATTGACCACAAGTACTCTGAAGAGACTAGACTTTAGATTGTGATTTAGATGAGGATCTGAGCACAAGTGAAGATACATTCATGATAATAATTTATAAAAATGAAGATAATTCCAAGGGCTTCACTTACTTCTTTCTCTTTTTTTTGTCTAGAGAAGCAGTTCCTGCATTTTGAATTTGAATATTACTAGTTGATGTGGTGCTATACTGTGGATTGCACTACTGCCCCACGTAACATGAACATAAAGCCAACTGATTGGTGTCACACAATCACACAGTCAACACAGGCAGAAACATCCTGCTGTTTTCCTGTTTATTTCATTAGCCTCATTCCGTAGCCCGCCGTGTCTCTACAACATCTCTACAACATCCTCACTTTCTTGGACTTCTTGCTCTGCTGCAGTTCAATCAGTTTAATGCTGTGGCGTTTGATCTCATCCCGCGTTGGGCAGCCCTCCTCTTCTTCGTCACTCAGATGGGGAGCGTCTGTGAGATGTAATAAAAAGAGAAAGCTGTTCAGTCAAGATGGCCGCACAGACGTCAGGCCTGGCTTTAAAACACCTGTCTCTATCCTGGAGAGCCAACACTGGGAAGCTGATTACTGCTCTTTCCTTTGAGCCAACATTGTTGCAGTAGAAAGATTGAGCCTTTCTTTAAGATGATCCTATTTTCCATTGAATACACAGCAGCTTTTCCAGCAGCTTTTAAACTGTTTGTCATTGTCATTAGCTCTTTAGTTGTGCTTTAATAATGTTGGAACAGGCTGTTGGGCTTCTAACCTACAAGCATAGAGAATAGGAATGATGGTTTTGTGAGACAGAAGGCTATCTTCCAACCTTGACTAAATAAACACATAATTTAATACCAGTGATGGCAACAACGGCGTTAAAAAATGATATGTGAATGATAATCACAAAAGTTGCTGTTTCCCCCGATGTAACGCCGTTACCGTTACTGACAATAAAATCCGCCGTTACTTCACTCAATAAGTCCCGTCACGAAATAAGGAAAAAAGCTTTTTATCTAGAACTAACCAACTCACTCAGTATTCCTCCGCACAGGCAGGCTCTGCGATGCATACTTATTTGATTGAAGTGATTTGACATATAATAACACAATAGTTACTTTCCTGGTAATTAGTTACTTTTATAAAGTAGTACTTCAGTTACTAACTTAGTTATTTTTGGGGGAAAGTAACAAGTAACTATAACTAATTACTGTGCACTGTTTAATACGAAACACAGAACAGCATCATCATGGTGTGAATAAAAGGAGGAGAGAAACCGTCGCTTAGTGCATGACTGATAAACATAAGGTGACCTTATGTCTTTGTGGACAGTGGAAAGAAATCATAATTTCCTTCCCTGCTCCCCATCTGCATCTACCCAGCTTAAAATAAAACAGTCAACTTTCACTAACATAGGTCTGACGCTAAACTTCCAGTGTTTCCTGCTGTCAATGCTAACGCCACCTACGTAGCAATGTCAAAACATACAGTTAGCCTTTTAACAGTAATAGACAGCTGCAGGAAGACTGAGTTGATCCTCACCTGGAGAGGAGGATGGTCTCTTCATCATCTCTGTCGCACAGTACCGTTCCAGCAAGCCGACAAACTAGGAGAGGACACGGAGGAAAATGTTGTAACACATGAACCAGACTCAAGAGACTGATTGTTAAACCTATGAAATGACCCCTATATCTTTTTTTAATTGGGTGAATGTAATAATAGAGGTCTCATTTACACATACTGGGTCTCATTCATGAAACGTGAGCAGTACGGATTTGTGTGTAAACCCTGAGCAGCGCAAATTTACGTGGATTTCCGCATTCATCAATCTTTTAGTAGTGCTGATTTTTTCGTAGCTACTCACAAAATCTACACCTGCTCCGGACTGTGTGTAGCGCTTGTGTAAATGTAGGAATGCAAATAAATACTGCTTGTTACTGTTGAAAATTACAATTTTAATCCGTATTACTCTCAATCATGTTCAAAATACGCCGACACCTTTGAAACACGTAATTTAAACATGACAAACAATTAGAAATATTTGGAGAGAGAGACGTTTTAGGGATCGGACACGCACAAACACGTCAAGGCTCCATCTAATGATGATAATAATCTGATATAAAACCGGAAAAAACTTTTTTGTGTTGCTACAGTATACGCTCGGTGGACGCACACTTCACCCTGCGTAGCAGCGCAGTCGGCACCGGTTTGGATGGAGCTGTGACAGACGGCTGGTGCTTCTGTAACAATATAACCTGCCTATATAACTTCATGTGTTGATACAACCATGCTCCTCTACAGCTGAGGCTGTGAAGAGCCTCCTCCTCCCGTCGCTGCTGTAGCTCTGTAGTTGTGTTTTTTTTTATTTTTTTTTCATGTTTCATATCGAACTATTCTGGCTTTACTTCTTAAACGTTCTTTAATAAACCAATGATACTTAATTCACTAAATCTGTTTCTTCCCTCCACGCATTTGACCTGTCCAAGTCACACCACTAAGTACTAACAGAAGAGAATTAAATATTTTTCTGGACTCCACTTCACCTAAAATGACTTCGATCCGTGATCTCTCTTTTTTTCTCTCTCTCCCTCTTTCCCCGTTTGCGTCATGGCCGCAGGTGAGCAGGATGCACCTACCTCCTAATATGGTGGTCAGGATCTCCTTATATGGCTATTCATGTATGGAGATCTATGCTAATTGCTGATCACCGGGGGCGTGTTGTTAGTTTACGATGGGTTGGCATTCATGAAGTTACACACGTGTTTACGATCAAATCTGAGTTTCCCGCACCGTTCATGAATCCGGAGTAGAGTTTTAGGAGAGTGAGCTTTTATGTGCAAATCTACACACAGATTTACTCACGTGTCATGAATGAGACCCACTGTGTGTATTTAATTATTAGGGCCACGGGCCATCGCACCGGGCACTGGCCCTACAGCTATGAAATAGCTGCAGAAAAAGAACAATCATTGGAGTTTTACAAACGTCTACTGCTCAAGCATACTTTCACCTAGAGACTCCAGAGATTTGAACTTTAAACAGTAGACACAAATCTTGTGTATTGGTGTATTATTCTACGTTTTGATAGGTCGTATAGTTTTTGATCAATCACTGATCAATGACCATGATCATTTTTGGAGAAATTATGAGATTATAATGGGTGTGTATTGAACGTTCGTGTTAGAGTGCGTGACATCATCAGTTAGAGTGGGAGAAAGCCCAGAGAGCCAATCTCTTTCCACACTCTTCCTGGACACAATTTACACTCTACACACATGATTTTTTCCAAATTTGTAGACAATCTTGTTATCTCTCTCACCATGTGCTCAAAATATCAGAGAGACTTACAGAATTTGAATTGTCAGCCTCTAAGTGCGGCCACGTCTGTCTCTGCTCCTCATTGAATCCAATACAAAGATTTTCTGAGAGAAGCAGAACAGACCCCTGTTTTAAAATCGCCAGTGTCTCCAAAATATTTACTGTAGAAACACCAAATCGTACCAAATTTTCCAGGAAGTTCTTACAGCACTGTTGATCTGTGTTTTTATCTGATAGGAGTTACCATTTTGTCACAGTAAGCCTAAATGCGAGACCAGTGCAGAGGCAGAAAAACGCTCTTTTTCTTGACATTTCTGTCTGTTTCAGCCTGAGGGGCCTCTATCGTCATTGGCAACCACCTCAAGTTGCCGTGGTAACCTCTGAGCCTCAGGCCAGAGCTCGTTAACATGTTTATAAACAATCCACCTGGAGCTCGTTAACATGTTTATAAACAATCCACCTGGAGCCACACACACCAACAGGTAGCTTCATGTGATTACAGTTACACACCCACACACCAAAACACACAGGTAACATACACATGCGCGCGTATGCGCGCGCTCCTCTCCCACACACACAGGTAACTTCATGTGATTAAAGAGATACACACAGACACACACAAACACCAGCACACAGGTGACTGACTGTGGTTACAGCTCCTCCATATCGGTGCTGAGTGAAAGATGATCATGTGTCTGTCTGATCAGCTCTGTCTTGACCTTAAGATCGTGGGTTTGATTCCCATGTTGACAGAGATGGTATGCCCGGCAGTAGCCCCCCCCCCCCCCCCCCCCCCCCCCCCCGTGGTCCTATCAAAATTTTCCAGAGGAAATTTTCTAGTTTATTTATGTATTAATCTACTATTTATGTCATGTTTCTGTGTGTGCTTGGCTCGCCCTGTGTCAGCCGCGATTAGATAAGTGCTTCAGCTCGTCCCTCTTACAAAGCCTTGATCTGATCAGACCCGAGCCAAGCAGAGAGAGAGCAGACGGAAAAATTGAGATTAGCTGCACCGTATCTTGGTCCAGGCCACTGATTTCAGGCGACTGCGTCGATGCGTTCTGCAGCACTGTTGGTAGGGAGGCTCTGATCTCCATCAGTTTCTCCATGCAGTCAGAACACTCAGCCCTGGGAACTCCCTGAGAAACAGTCAAAGAGGTGTTGAACTCGGTTAGTGTTGGTAACAGTCCATCTGAGGCATTCGATCAGGAAAAAAAGAAAATATTCAACCAAAAACAGTCTTTGACCGAGACATAAATAGGCCAATCACAACATAGGAAAAGGAGAAAAACACCCTGGTTTTCCCCTGTTAAGAGTTTTCCTGGGAGTTTTTCCTCAGTGGATGTGAGGGTCTAAGGCAGCGTTACTCCGGCCCGCCGGCCACCTATTTGTGGCCCCCGAACTGTTATTTCATCAGTATGTGTTTTGGTCGGGTCAACATGTGTATATCGGAACTTGTCTCCATGCCAACGATACACAGACAGTCTGTTACTGGGTCGCCATGCGAGCGCATTTTTAAGTTTCACTTTTGTTTTTGAAGCGGTTCATATTGTCACTTTGCCAGCTGTAGGAGCCTAGATCCATTTGCCTAGAACCATTTGAGCCAAAGTTCTAAAGACTGACCGTAACCGACGCTCGTTAAAGGTGCGTTCACACCGGAGCTTTTATTTTTGTCGCTGTCGCTCTATAAAAAAAACGCTCCGTCGCTCAGCTGCAGCCGCTTGTCAATTTGGCACAGAGCCACAGACTCGCATTTTCGCTTCGATGACGTCATGCCCACTGCCATGTGTCTCTGTTTACACCGGCACCACCAGGATTACGGCAGCCAATCAGCGCTGAGCGACGAGCGACTGACGGCCGGAGAGTTGGGATTTCTCATCTAGAGCGGCAGGAGCGACTCGAGCGAAAAAACGCTCCGACGCTCCGTCGCTGTCGCTCCGAGCCCCAGCGTTTTTTCGCCTGGGCGATTAAGGGGCTGTGTCCACCAGACGCGTTTTCAGCTCTGACAGCGCTCTCAGCGCTGCTTTCCCAGCGCTTAAGGTGCGTTCACACCGGAGCTTTTATTTTCGTCGCTGTCGCTCGTATCGCTCCGTCGCTGTCGCTCCGAGCCCCAGCGTTTTTTCGCCTTGGCGATTAAACGCTCCATCGCTCGTTTGCATTCACTTAACATGTAAACTCGTCGCTCGTTCTAAAAAAAAAGGTCCGGTGTGAACGCATCTTAACCGATTGGATTACGACACTGGCGGCGCACGTGTTTAACGGCAAAATTTTTTTTTTAAATTGATCGCTCCAATTTTTTTTGCCGTTAAATACACACGTGCGCTGCGACAGCTGATCAGTGCCACATCCACTGTGCTCTGTCTCAGCTGATCGCGGTCATATGGAGGTTAGATCGTCCAATGTTGAACTGTTTTTATAGAAAGTGCAGCCAAATACCAGGCTGAAGAGAAAGGAACAGCAGAGCTCCTGAATTAGTTTTTCCTTATAATATGAGCCCACAATCTCTACTCCAGCAGCACTTACAGACACCAAACCTTCCAGTTTTATTCCTGTCTATATTCTGAAGGTTTTTACAGAGGGGATTGTTGATATATCATCCACAGCCTGATTTATACAACATGTTATTCCTAAAAGCATGGCAAAATTAGATTTTTTTTTAGGGCTGGTGACAGTAAGAATTGTATTTTTTTTTTAAATTTCTGGCTGTGCAGTGAACTGCTTATTTCCTGTGCACTTTGGTTCCTGTCTATCTGACTAATAAAACATATAAAATGTACATGTAATGTGCATGCAACTGACATACTGGCTATGTGTGTGGTCATGAAATTTCTGGGTTAGGGTAGAAGGAGTGAGTGAGTGAATGAATAATGTATGAGTGAGTGCTTTGGGATATTATTGGTTTTGTTTTGTTGTTGTTGTTGTTGTTGTTGTTGTTGTTGTTTTTTAATATTATTGTTTGTTTGGTTTTGATTGAGTGAACAACTCTCAACAACAAGAGGAGGGTGGGGGGAAGGGGATTAATGGGTGAAAACAAAGATAACAAAGGCAGTATTTCATTATGCTACCCCACAGATTGTGTTTCTTTTCATATCTTATCAGTTGTCTGTAAAAAAACAACAATAAATAATTGAAAAAATAAATTTAATGTAATTACTAGGGCCGGGACTCGATTAAAAAAATGTATCTAATTAATTAGAGGCTTTGTAATTAATTAATCACATTTTAATCACATATAAATATTTGACCTGAGAACAGTGAGAAGCATTTTTTCCCCCATGGATTTTAGTATACCATTGAATGACTGAATTCATAAGCTTAAGCAACAAAACATTGTTTTTTTTCAAGGTGGTACTTAACCAAGACCAACAGACTAGGGATGCAAATTATCGATTAATTCATTAATCGATATTTGATACAGATTAAATGGTCTTTCCTGCCAATACACTATGATGATTACTGTAGTATTTAACTAGGCTACTTAAATCACAGTAGCATAAACTGATGTGCAGGCAGAGCTCAGAGATCACGTAGACACATGTGAGAAAAACAAACCAAAAAATTTTTTCCCAATTTTTTTTTTTCTGTGAGACTGTGGCAGGCCCAAACTAATGGGAAACACTGGGTCAGGACAGTCTGAAGACAGACAGCTCTGAAATGCACCGTGGACAGTGACAGGTCTGTAGCTACGTCTTGACCACATATCAAGCGCTTTTTTTTTGTTTTTTTTTAATTAAGCTCCGGTAGCGACCGGCTAAAATACGGCACGATACTGTAAACCAGCGCGGGTCCGGTTTGTTTATCAAAGCTTGGTCGGGGTCGGTTTGAGCTGCCGTCAGGCTGCATTAAAACACCTCAGGCAGTGATCAATGTCAGCGGCTTTTTGACTCGTTACTGGTTTCTGTGTGTTAGCGATGAGGCTGAGGCCAGGTAACAGTGTTGTTGTCTCTTTTCACCTCCTCTCTCCCTTGTGTGCTCAGTGCATGGATGCATTATAGGATCAGTGTCGGCGGCTTGTTAGATGATTGTGCTCCAGTGTAATCAGTACGCCTGAAACTCATCCAGTGAGAAACGTTCCGCGGTGCAAAATAAGTGCGATTAAAATGCGTTAATTTTTTTAACGCGTAATTTTTTGTGTAATTAATTAATTGTAATTAACGCGTTAAAGTCCCGGCCCTAGTAATTACTTATCATTATGTTTGCATTACTCAGCATTACATAACACATTAGTTTATATATTAATGCTTAATAATGTACTACTGTAACTAACGTTAATTAAGGGACCCTTATTGTAAACTGTTACCAAATAGTCAGTAACATTTAGGTGTTGCATCTGACAGACTAAAACATGTTGGGACAGTTTGAGAGAGGAATGTGGTTGCTCCAGACCTCCACGGACACACAGCTCATCCTGAAGTAGAGGCTGTCGACGCCCCACTCCACTTTGTCCAACAGGTCCTGAGACTCCTTCAGACAGGCCTGGAGTCGCGCTACACGGTTCATCTCCTGGCTCAGCTTCGCCTCTGTTTGTTTCATCAGCTCGTCAAACCTTCAGAAAAAAACACACATGTTGTAAGACGCCCCAACCCTCCAAAATAAACCACAAGACATGGCAATGTCAAGTGTTTCATAAATGTTTTGCATGATATGATCAAACTTCATTGCCCCTATTTGACAGTGTCACAATTCTTCATTCTGTTGTTACTGCTGTCATTTCTCATCATTGCAAAAACTCTGCCTGTCCCAGCTGTTCTGATGGATTAAGAGCATATCAGAATGACAGGACACTTTGAATTGCAAGGTGTGTGCATGTATGTGTGTGTGTGTGTGTGTGGGGTCATCTCAAAAGAAATTAGCAGAGACATCAGTCAGGTCTAATATCAGAAGAAACGCTTTCAAGTAATCATCATCATCATTACCAAATCCATCATATAGCCACAGGTGTTAAGCCACCACCTGCCATGTGAGCTCAAAGACAGATGCAGTAATCCAGACTGATGGCTCACTGCATGTGGCAAGCCTAACATCTACAACAGACTGGGTGGTATGAGGAGACACGCTGCATTGGTTACTTATCCATGGAGTCAGTCAGTCCAACATTATGTCTAATATTGTTACTAAAGTACTGTAAGTATTAAACTACAAGACTACATTTTTAAACTTTTTTTTTTTTAAGTATATTTTATGGATAGCACAGTTGAGACAGACAGGAAACGGGGAGGCAGAGAGAGGGGGAATGACATGCAGTAAATGGCGCCCGACGTGGGACTCGAACCAGGGCCAACTGCAGCGAGGACTGTGCCTCTATACATGGGGCGCCCGCTCTAACCACTACGCCACGCGACCCCCCGAGACTACATTTTTATACCCTTTTCAAAAACAATGATGTTTCCACGGTCAGGTAGCTACTTGGTAAGGTTGAGCTGTTTATTTCAACACAAGCATGAAAAAAATGGTATAGAACAATGTTTAAGGGATAGCTCAACATTTTGGCAAATTTGCCTATTGCCATAATCCCTATAGTCATAGGAGTAGGTTCAGGAACACAATAGAGGTGAACAGTACAGGTGCCCTGTCTCTCATCAAACTCATCAAATACACAATCCAACAACTCCAAAACACTCTCCTGGAGAAGTTCTGACCTGCACATTCACCACACTATGAAATAATAATGTAACATTATGACACATGAAGCAAATACTCAGAGGAAATATGCAAGTCTGGTCACTTTTCCACTGTTTCACTAACCCTCCTCTCCTCCATGTGCATTTGTTTACAACGAAGATGCCAAGAAATCAATCCATGAAGCGGTGGATAACGTTATTTATCATATACACGTCACAATGTGTATAAACAAGAGATTACGGGTTACGGGGCGCGTTTGTGTCGCGGTGTCGGAGGCTCTGATCTTACAAAGTTGTTTTTCAGCCAAGAGACGCTAGGTGGAAGGCAGAGAGCCTCCATTCTCCCTGGAACTAGTTACAAGTCATTGATTTAACCAGCACTAGGACTCTGAAGCTAACTAAGGTAAAAATGTAACATACATTAGTTAAGGTAAAAATCCTACATACAGTAGTTCCTCTTAAATTTCCATGCAGACAAATTAAATGAATGAAGAATATATAATTAGGCACCTTGTAGCAGCAGCTTTCTCACTGTACTTGGCCTTGGAGTACTGGAGGTCCAGATCAGCCAGGACTTGGACCTCCTCTTCAATCTGTTCATCATACTGGGTTTTCTCAGAGGTCAGCTGCTCCTTGGTGGCTTGCTGAGACACCACCTTGTTGACCAGCTTCTGTTGTGACAGACAGGAGACACCTGATTCAGCTACACAACAGTGGGTTAACAAAGCTCTCTGGTCACACCATATACAAATAATGAGGTGTTTGGTTTCACTGTAACCAATGTGGCATTAACCACCTACCATGAAATGTAGCCAAAGACTTTTTTTCTTTCTTTTTTTTTGCACAGTGCATCATTAGAAAGTTGTGTAGCGTGCCGCAGAAAGAGATAAGATGGACTGTCCTCAGGCCAATAGAATCACTCAAAAAGCATTACATTATTGTGATTTTCTTACTGAATTCTAAATATAAAACTAAAGCTATCAGCTGATTAACTTAGCTTAGCATGAAGACTGGAGACAGTTAGTCTGGACCTGTCCAACAACATTCAGTGTTACTATTCATTTGTCTTGGCTGGACAGAGAATCTTGGTGCATAGCAACCTTTACAACACCTGCAGGAAATTGCTGCAATTTGTGGTTTTCCTGTTGTTCTTTCACCCCATACAACCACAACCTGTTTTTTCCTCTTTTTTCAGATATGACAAGGTATTTTGTAATTAGTGAGATGTGGAGGTGCAGATTTCATGATCCCCCTTTTTCTTTTTACGGGAAAAAAATACATCTATAACTGCTTTACTGATGCTGAACATTTCACCAATTTTGGCTTCACTCCACTGGCTACCTGTCCATTTAAGAATTCATTCTAAAATTATTGTATTTGCTTTTAAATCTGTAAATGGTCTTGCCCCCATCGTAACTCTCTGAGCTTCTGCACCCCTACACACACAGCCGATCTCTCAGGTCAGCTGAACAGATATTTTATCAGGGGTGGACAGTCTATTTATTTATTATGTTTTATTGTGTCTCTTATCTTTTTATTTTGTTTTATTGTGTTGTATCTTACTGTAAAAGCTTTTAAAGGTTTTAACGGTTAAAAGGTTACATCACTTTGGAAACATTTGTGTTTATTTAAAATTGTGCTTTATAAATAAAGTGGAATGGACTTAATATAAATGTGATTTGACCTGAAGTGGCCACCGTACCTGGACATCGGTGTAGCCCAGAGCCTCACTCAGAGGCTCCATATCCTCCACCAGGTTCATGTCGCACTCTGAGGCAGCGCTGGTGTCGTAACACTGATCGTCTGAGGAGGCACATGACAACAACTTCATTAAGATACATAACTTATTTAGGTTTACAGCACTGAAGCAGAGGGACAGGAGAAATACTGAAGCTGTACCTTCGACAGAATTTACAGACTGTGCTTCCCCTTCTTCCTGCATGTGAAAAATGACAGACAGCAGCTGCATTAAGTGAACCTTAATCACTTCTATACAAATTGATTCATATTATTCATTTTCTGCTCTGACCCGCTCAGTCTGCCTGCTCTGTCCTCTTGAGCTCAGACACCCAAACTTCTCTGTTTCTTTTTTGAGCTCCATTCCTTCGTACAGCTCAACAGCTCTTTTCTTCTCCATCTTTGCATGCTCCACCTCCACCAACTTGCCCTGATGGGTTGGACAGACAGAGAAGAACAGAGATCATGTACAAGTCGTCTCTAGTTTCTCAAGCAAACAGGAGCTTACGCAGATTCTCTCATTTAAAACCATCACTGAGGTTTGACAGTCTAAAGCAATCATTCCCAACCTGTCGGTCGTCAATTCATTTTCAAAACAGTATGATTTTAGGGAAAAAAGTAATTATACAAAAATAAGAATATGTGAATAATGTCTTAAATGTTAAAAAAATAAAATAAAACATTAAAAATGTTTAAATACGCTTTTCATTGTTTTGTTTTGTTTTTCTCATCATTAAAATAAGAGTGCTCTGAGAACGCATTATTTGGCCTGCACATTGTTTATGGGCTGGGAACATTTTTGAGATTTTCACATGGACCCGAGTTGGAAAAGTGTGGGAGCCACTGCTCTAATGATAACTCCAATGGGCTCCAGAGGGAATTTTAAAACAAATGGTGCAGTGTTTTTACATTTACAAAACGTTTATTTTGTGTGAATGTCATTTCATGTAACACATGAAACACTACTGATTTACTAAAACGATTCAATTCTGATTCACAAGGTCCCGATTCAATACGATTTCCAATCCAATTCAACATTGACTCATTTAGAGACATTTCAGATTCAATAATGCTGTCAATGTTACAAAGATGGAACTCTCTGACCTGGTGCATTATGAAGAATATTAATATTTACATTAGAAATTGACCCAAAAACAGTGACATGAATGCACATGATTTAAAATGACCAACTCCAGAAACAAACAGTGCATCTCCAATCAATGTGTACATTTCAGCAGTGACATGTAAACAGCAGATCACACTGCTCTGTGATCTCGTGTGAGACTAAACAGGAGAAAACAGAAAATTTCATGCATTAAAGGAAACATATTATGTCCCTT
The DNA here is from genome assembly GCF_905171665.1 of Trachurus trachurus. NCBI lineage: Eukaryota > Metazoa > Chordata > Actinopteri > Carangiformes > Carangidae > Trachurus > Trachurus trachurus. The sequence continues at coordinate 32,451,683 of NC_139895.1, forward strand.
TTCCACTAATTAAAATAGTTCCCAGGTGTCTTAAAGACATGTCTATGACATGCTTTGGGCAAAATACCACAAACATCACTGCACTTTTTTTCATCTGTTCAAAACAGCCCTGTTCAGAACGACTGGTTTCAGTGCCTGTCCCTTTAAATGCAAATGAACCTCTGCTTGCCCCTCCCACCCCTTCTACTTGCCAGACAATGAGGGAACAGCTCATAAAACCACATGGATTTCAACCTAGGGAGTCTACACATTACAGATTATTTTGTCAATTCTCACATTTTAGGGGCCGAAAGGCAAGACAAACACCCAAATACAGTAGCTATATGTTAAAGAGCCTTCAAAATGTGATATTTCCATAATATGTCCCCTTGAAAAGATGGATCAAAGGATTTTATGAATTGATATCAGATATCTCAAATGAAGATCAATGTGAAAATCGGACAATGTATTTTTAAAACCCAGCCCTATTGTAATACACAACCATAGACTTTATCCGATGACAGCACACACTAATAAAAAACACTTATGGCTACAAACTCCAGTTTCATCAAGAGCTCTTACCAGTGTGTCGTCTGCAGCAGCTTCTGCCGACCCAAGCGTTTTGACAGCTTTGTCCGCCTTCGCCTGTCCAATGGCAAGTGCATGCTCCTCCTGTTCCAGGGCCTGGTTTATAGCGCTGACCTCCTAACCACATTACAAATGCAAAACATGAGCTGAACAGAGAGTGGTTTTAAAGGGCTGCATCTCAGTGCCACCTCATTGAGTTAAGAAACAATATTTTAAGGTTGAAAAACATGTTGCTTTAATACTAGAATGTTCGAGTGTGGTTCAATATTCAGATAAGCAGCGACAGTAAGAATAAACAGGCATTTTGTTTGAAAACTCAACTCAACATGAGGACATTTATTACAGTTTTTCTCTATTGGTTTGGCTCAATTCTTGAAACAGAAATTACATTCTCAAAATAACATGGACAAATCTCCTAACCACCTTGCAAATGTTCACAACAGAATGGCATTTCTCATTGATTTCATCAAATTGCAAATGTCTTAGTACATGTCTCAAAGTGTCTTAGTGCATCTTTGCAAATGGTTATGTACAAGTACCCTACAGTTAGCACAATGAGCATACATTTAGCACATTTTCCAAATGAATAGATCTTGCTGATCTAAGCTGATTAGTTGATTCTCAGTCTAATGGTTGCTCTCTCCAAAACATGTCAGCATGATTTCACTGTGTAAATCATCATATGCACAATAGTCTGTTCAACTGTCAAAATTAGTCAACATACTGTAGGCTAATACCATGAAAACCATATGAATTTCTTCTTTCATAAATTCATGACAGTAATTGACAGTCAGGTGAAATTAGAACTTGACTAACGAAGGAGGAGTTCCTACATCTCAGATGACCAATCAATCAGCTGTTTAGCTACCTGACTGGTGCTGTCTATGATTGTGAATGCTGCCAAACGCGTATATATCATAGGTATATATACATAGAGCTTGGCTAGGGCCTGTACCTTTTGCAGTATAAACATGGAGGCACCTGGCCAAGAAAATTATCATGAGCAACTCCCTGCTCAAGGAAGAGGAAGAGGAGGAAGAAGAAGAGGAGGAGGAGTGCGGATGCGTGGTGGAATAGGCGGAAGAGGCCGAGGAGCAAGAAGACACAGAGTTGTGCCTGATGAAATTCGGGCCACAATTACAGACCACGTCATCAATCATGGCCTCACAATGGCAGAGGCAGGTCGCAGAGTGAATGGTTACAATTTCCTTGGCAATATGAGTGCAGTGTGTGTGATGTCAAACTTTGGAGGCTGCTCTTACTGTAAAGTCCTTTTCTTAGGTTTTATACGTCTCTGCCATAGTGACAAAACCTCTAAGCATTTTGACATGCAGTGCTCACAGAATGCCACAGGGATGATGCATTTTGGGGGCACTGACTACTTACATGAGAAAGAAGTTTGGTTTTGACACATAGGTAAACTGTTTTGGGAGAGATATGAGGTTCTGCAGCTCATCCATGGTGTTATGCTGAACCATCCAGTTTATTTTTGGTAAAAGCACTAAGTGAATGCAAATGAGCCAAAAGCAATTGAGAAAGATCTTTGCCATTTTGATGGTACTGACACTTTACATGGTAAAGGAATCTAGTTTTGAAGCATGTGTGAACAGTTTTGGGAGAGATATGCGCTTTTGCTAGTGAGCTGTAATGGTGTGCAGAACTGTAAGACTGTTTGGCCAAATGGTCTTATAGTTTTAAGAATGTAATTTCTGTTTCAAGAAATGAGCCAAACCAACAGAGAAAAACTGTAATTTATTAATCTTGGCCTGGTCCCTAATTGTCTGAATTAATTTGTTGTAGATTATTATTTCATTCATATAGTATTTCACACAACTCATGTGAATATCCCTTCTATAGCCTACTCACTGTTTAAATGCTTGGACACTGCAACTTGTTTGTCAAAATTTTTATACCTTTGAAGTTACTGAGTAGAAGTGATGTATATAGATATTTGTTCCTGTTTGATCTCTGTAGTGTTCATGATTTTGCTCTTTTTTAAAGACAGTTTAAAATGATCATTTTTTCCTGCTAATTCTCCAACCACCTTTGGTGCACTTAGCAATATAACCTGTACTCCCATTATTTGCAGTGAAAATGACCATTCCCCTCTTACATGCAGTACCTGAGTGTGGTAGATGATGTTATGCTGCTGTGTAAAGCCCTTTGAGACAAACTGTTATGTACAGTTTAAAGTAGGCTACCATAACTCACCTGCTGCAGGTTCTCATAAACATGGTGATAGGTCACCAGGATTTTCTTCTCCTCTGTGGTCACCATCTTTACCCTCTCTCGGTCGTTCTCCAGCTGGCGTATACGCTGACATAAAAAAATAAAGAAAAGTCCAATCATTGATGATGTGACAACAGTAGGATGTCACAGCAGTGTAGTCTGAAATGTGTTCCCTCTCTGTGTTAGTTTGTTAAGTTAGGTCCAGTGCTTCTGCTGGCTTATCATCTTCCTTGTTTGGTTTAAACTGATAAAGAATGGGGATATGGAGGAGGCAATAGGACAATGAGATAATTCGAAAATACAGTACTATACTAAGAATACAGTTTTTTTTATTTTATTTTAGTTTATTTGTTTTTATTTAATATTGTTTGTGCAGTAATTTATTGACTAACTAGTGGGGTTTAATTTATGTTTTGTCTGTCTTTGTTTTTTTTAATCTTCATTTATTTATTTATTTAGGTCCTTTTCAGTATTATTTATATTACCATTATTATTTTCATTACTGCCATATGTTCAAGATGCAGTGTTGGATGTTAATGTATACAAAAACCAATAAATATATGTCTTAGAAAGCATACATGATGATATAGAGAGCCCGTGCCCTCATAGTATACACTTTTTATCTGTCTACTAGAAATACTTTGAAGGAACGCCTGCCAAGATCTTTTTTGAATTTTGAATTGAATTTTCTTCTGCGTGTTTTGTGTTTGTTTTTTTCACATTTACCTGCTTCAGTGAGTGTTCATTGTTGTAAGTTACAGGTCGGAGGCTCAGTACACTCAGTGACATCTGGAGCTCCTTTAACTTGGCCTCTTTTTCCCTCACAGCCTGGATTAGTCTGTTGTGCTCGTTGACCAGAACAAACTTCCTCTGCTTCTCTTGCTCAAGTGTTTTCTAAAGAACAGGGAAATAAAGACAAAACTGATTAGATTTGATTAAACTTCCACATTTAAAAGAAGTATGTGTCACAATCAAAGATAAAAATCAATGATGAGTGGCATGATTGGTGGGTGCAGTTGTGAGAACAGAGACAAACTAAGCCAGAAACAGGAAGCCAACACGACAATAAGTTTTACCTCCAGCGGATGTCCAAGTAGGGACAACAGCTTTTGTTTTGCAGTACATTTGTCATTGCCAACCAGGACCTGCTTTGTTGGACTGTCTTCATTGCGTTTCTCTGGAAATACAAACAGAATTTTATCAAGCCTTTCAGAGATCTTAATATGAGCTATAGGCTGCTTAATGTGTCTCCCCGTGAGTTATTTTATGGAGGACATTTCATTTGATGGCAGTTTTATGAGGGTGCATATACAATATAGTGCGATAAAGTTTTTGTTCACTGAAGACGACATGACCTTAAAAAGGATATGCTCATCACACAATGAGACTTTGTAGAAAAAAACTTGAGCGTTTGCAGTGGTTCAGAGCTCCTGAAACTGCCCCACAACCAGAGTAACAGCGTTATTAACAGCACTACTTTATTCAGTAATTAATTTAAAAAGTTACTTTTTCCCCTGTCATAATGTCGTTACCGTTACTGACAATAAAATGGGCCATTACCCGTCGTTATTGGCGTTTATCTGGAACTAACCATTAGGGAACTCAAGTATTCCTCTGTCTGCCTTATAAAATCTTTTTCATAAAAGTGTGCACAGGCAGGACTACTGAGTTGGTTAATTCCAGTTAGTTCCATTTTTCCTGGTAATTAGTTACTATTATAATGTAGTAATTCAGTTAGTAAGTTACTTTTTGGGGAAGGTACTACTAACTATAACTAATTAGTTTTTGAAAGTATATGTCCAACACTGCACAAACACATTACTACACTAACGTTACTTCAACGGCCTACCTCATGATATGGGGTCATTCCTATGTTCCCACAGCCCTATGTTCCCACATTTCTAAAAAAAAAATTTCACAGAAAATTAGGCCCTGTGTTCCCACAGCCCTATATTCCCACAGCCCTATGTTCCCTCATTTCTAACTTTTTTTTCACTGAAAATATGGCCCGGTGGTCCCATAATAGCGTATTTTTCCCCCAAAAGATTTTGCACTGGTTGGGCTTAGGCAATGATGAAAGGTGTTGGTTAAGTTTAGTAAAAAAGACCAAGTAGAGGATAGACAGGCCAGATAGATAGAGTCCAGAGAAGTAGGAACAAGTCACCGTTGATTAACGCACATTTCCTTATAGGCTAAAGCCTTGTCGGAATGGTGGGACGATGGCATGTCGGACTGGTGGGATGTCAGAATGACAGCATGTAGCCTATCCGTTCCCACAGCCCTATGTTCCCATAACATCGCACCCATAGTCATCTTTCAACACGTAGCAGATGCGCCATGTGATAAATCTCAAATGTAGGAGCATAGGCTGGAGCATAGGGCTGTGGGAACATAGGGCTGTGTTTTTCAACCTTGGGGTCGGGACCCCATGTGGGGCTGCCTGGAATTCAAATGGGGTCACCTGAAATGTCTAGTAATTTTTTTTATTTTTAAATACTGATAATTTTTTTTTTAAACTAATTATTATTATTTTTAACATTATGATCAAAAACACCACACACAATCTTAAACAACTGTATTCTATGCTTTCACTTTCTTGAATATAAAGAGTTCAAATAAAATGCAGCATATAAAAATATCTGAGCTGGCACATCTTGATTGATGGCCATGATCACGTGACTGCACATGATCACGGGATCGCCAGAAATTTGTGATGTCAAAATGGGGTCACGAGCCAAAAAAGGTTGGGAACCACTGGGTTAGTGTGTGGTGTGCACTACGGAGAACACCACACATAAGATCAGAAGAGAGATATTGTGCGATCTGTCTTTTGTTATCATCAAGTATGGTCTCCTAATCTGTGAAGGTTTGAAAAGTGTGTAACGTTACCCACTAAGACCAACAAGTTACAGATCACATAAAATTGAAAACAGGCTGCTAGCTAGATAAGCTAACTGGCTCAGCTGACTGTTGAAATACCTGGGGTCTTCCTGCGCCTCAGAGGAGGGGTCCTGGCATCTGTCATCTTTGAAGAACAATCACAGTCACTGTTTCTACCTGTAAACTGTGAGCTTATGTCAGTTAATGTGTTTTTATGTGGACGCACTGACAGCTCTGTTTGAAAATGATTCAATTCCAGGTGACTGCTTAGCAACAAAGTACCTTGGTTACTGTTGCTACAAATGCATGAGTGGGGTTCCAATTTATGATCAAATGAGAACTGGCAAATTGTATCCCCCTACTGAAGCTTGCATTATCCCCATGTGTCTGAATGACTTTCTTCCAGTTGACTCCTTTTAAATTGATAATTTTGCCAGCTAGTTCATAGGCTAATCTCTACTAGGAAATGTCCCTTTTTTTTTCTTCTTTACTTTGGTGTCAGTTTACAAAGCACATTATTTAGCCTAATCATTAGGTTAATGATATTTTCTTGGTCCATTTTTTGGTTGGAATAGGCTACTGTGGCCTCTAAAGAAAAAACCCAGCAGAGCAAGCACAAATAGTTCAGGAAATGTTCTCCATAAATGATGAACCTGAATAAATAAAAAATAGCCTAGATAAATACAAACTTAACCACATAGGTAGGCTAAACATCTTATAAAATATTGATACATTTTCATTACCATTTGGACTTTTATAGCTTGTGGTCAGGTTATCCAAATGTTAAATTAAAGGAATAGTTCACTCAAAATTGAAATTTCACTCATTATCTACTCACCCTCATGTTGACTAAGGGCTGGGAGAAGTTTCAGAGTTATCCGTGGCTTCTCTGCAGGGGGTCTCGGCGTAGCAGTGCACGTCAATATAAGAGTTAAATAAATGGATAACAACTGTCTTCATAACAAAAAGACACACCAAAAAACATCCAAATACCTCCATAGTGCTCGTATGTAATGTCCATCTTGTATTGAAGCCCCGAAATGCGAAATTGTTCCGAAAAAAAAAGTCTATATTTCAACCTTGTTTAATCTTGCGAGATTTGCGCCGGCATCAGTGCGATTAATGACGCCGGCGCAAATCGTAGTTACAAACTACTAGGCTATAAATAGGCTATGTGTAGCTAGGCACTTTAGGGTTAGCATTAGGGCCAATCAGCCTGGAGTCCATGAATCTCCCAAGTCAAGAATGATGGATGTTTCTCTTGTTCATTTATGAGGTGTGATCTATAGATCCAAGCCAAAAGTTAAACAAAAAAAAAAAAAAAAGGAAATCATGTTGAGCTGGGATTTTTTTAGGCAATAAAAACTACTTTGATTGAAGGGCTTAAAACCTTTACTTGGCAGGTGAACCATCATATCTGGTGACTCATTCTGTGCTAACCAGTCGGGTCCATCCTTGGTAACATCACCTGCAGGGTAAATGGCAAACTGAATACATTACACTACCTGACAGAGGGTGTGTGTGTTGACAATAGTCAGAGAAAACAGTTGCGGGTAAAAGTGAGATAAGATGAGCAATAAAACTCTTCCAGTACACAGAATACACACAAAGTATAAGTGCTTTTCTTGCAGCCACACAAATTCAGCTCTACAGAACAATGTATTCTACAAATCAGCATCACCAACACTTAGAGAAAACATTACAGTGATCTGTGGTTCAATCTCAAACTTATACACAAGAAACATTACACTCAAATGGAAACAACTCAAATATGAGGTTTCAAACCAGCATGAGCAGAGCAAATCTAGTTGTACCGCCTTCCTTTCCACATGCTAAAAAGAACTACTAGTTACTCAAAAACTGAAAGCAGAAAAAGAAAACAACTAGAAACAATACACATGATTGGAACTTAAATATATACTGTATATACATTTTAAAAAATCACATGGTCCCCTGAGACTGATTTTTCACATTTCGCTCTGATGGCTGAAAAAGCAACCTTCTGGGTACTCATGAGAAATTAATAAAAAGTTGACATAGGGAAACTGTTGACACGCTGGAAGTCACTGTAGATTGCAGACAGAGCTTTAAATCATACTGTTTGTCGTTTACAGGTAACCTAATCCTTGTCTCCTGAAGTGGCAAAACAGAGGGATGGTGATGCACAGACAGACAAACTGTAAATAGAGAAAAATATATAGTGTCATAAATAGCAATGTTCTGCAGACACAAAAGACAAGAACATGTCAAAACCAAAAACTGACAAAGAATAAAGTATGTTACAGGTAAGCAAATATACCAATGCTTGCTCCAATATACAGAACACAATTAGCATTAACGCTGCTCTTAATAGTGATATTTCTATATCAACAAAAGGGTCACATTATGAAGTGTAACTTTAAAATGGTCACTTATACGTAGAACTACAGTAATACTGTTAGCTATACTACACAGCATTGTAGCACCTTTAGCTTATTTTTGACTTTCACATAACAGCACTATCTTTCTTCTTTTTTTTTCACAAATCCTGGGAAACGTTTAGTTAATGGAATTTTTTTTTTTTTTTTTTTTTCTGGTGGGGGTATTTTCTAATTATATTGCCCTAATACTAACATGATGTTCTTGTTTAGATTGAACTACCTGTTAATTGGTTAATAAGCAATAATACATGCATACTATTTTGCCTATTCTTAATCGAGCTCTTGTGTTTCTGTTGTGACTTGCAAACTCCAATCACCAGCATGGAAGAAATTTGACAAAGTGAACCACCATGATGCAAAGTGCAGACTGCTTTGGCACAAATCCACACTGACAGGTTAGGAGGAGGAGGTGAGCCATTTCAGCACACTAATTTGTTGTTGCTCTAAATCGCAGGGCTGATTTGTTAGTAAAGCAGTGGTCAAAATATATTTGTATGTTAGGCTACTTTATAAAACTAAGTTTGGAGAAATGTTAAGACTGTTAATGTGACGGCTGTCAAGACGCTCTGATGAGCTGAGGTCCACAGCTCCTTTGTTACTGTTACTTTGTTTTTACGGTTTGATTAATGTGGAGGAAAGTGTGTTCTCCTACAAAGACAAAGAACATTTTATGTGATGAATATACATGAAGTTGTTCTGTTGAATCTATTAATATACAAGCATGTAGTAGCCTTAAAGCAGAATTATAATTAGAAGAGGGGGACTCTTTTGTATTGAATTGAAAAGAGGCCAATTAGCCAACACCGGTCTCTAATCAACATCATTTTCAACTAAAGCCTCAGTTGACACACACAGTTTACTTGGTGTCTCAATGACTTTTAACAGAGTTAAGAAGACAATCCATTGAGAGTTGAGTCAGAGTAAGAATAAGAGTAGACTTAGATTAGCTATTTACCAAGACACATGGTTCCAAATGACGTGCTACAATACTGCCATGTCATGAGGTTTAAAAGTCAAGGGGCTCTCCAACATGGCAGCCATTTTTTTTTTTTTTTAAAGGAACTCAATAGCCTACTGATACATCAGTCCTCAGACCTGAGCACAGTTAAATCCTCTGTGTCACATCAGGTGTCTGATAAAACACCTTTTGAAACATTACCAACTGTACTGTATGAGGCTGAATGTACCGTACCTGTATGATAAACATTGTGACAACACCTGCTCCTGTGCTGAGATAGTTCCTGGCAAACCAGTCCCTCAGTTTATAGAGACAACCCTGAAAGACAGAATTTTCATGGTTATGTTTAATCTATGTTAAACACACATACAACTCATAAAAACTTTTGGATGGAATTTATTATATGGAAAATGTAAAAAGTTTCAGTATGGAATGGTCATTTCTTCATTTCAAACTACATTATGTATATTGGCCTCATGATGTCAGAATGTGAACAGCATTGACAGTTTCAATACAAACTGTCATTGACGCAGAACATTGGTGGATTCATGGATCAGACACTTGTGATTTTGCAGTTATTCAACTTGTTAGAGAAAAACATGTTATACCGCAAGTACTGAAACATTCAACAGTTGGACGTGTGCATGAAGCTGAAGAGAGACAAAATGTTTTCAAGACCACACAAGCAACAGCTAGAAACACCTCAGACTGTCAGAAAGTCAATTTAGACATTCAAATATAAAAGAGCATCTGTTTGTGTGTGTAATCCAGGACTGTGGTCACCCCACCTATTTAAGTATTGCCACATTGAGTGTTGCCACAGTGCACTTAAACAATGCTCCACTGCATTGTTCTCCAAGTAGAATATGAAGTTTGCATGATGTGATTCAGAGTCCTCATTTGTAAGTGCTTGATCCTCTTCACTAAAGTGATCGCCAGGCACGAGAGGCAATAATTCATAATGTCAACTCATGTGTTGAGAACTTTACACTAAAACCTTCAAAAATATCTGTCTTTGAGTTCCTCTCCCATCATAGTCATGTTAAAATACTTCCCTTTAGTGTACCTTGCCTGATACAGTTAGACATGCCACATCAGTAGCCATGTTAAAAAACGCATGTGAGTTTCAGTGTGTATGTAACAGTGGGCGGCGCTAGTCTCGTGCCAGTAATCCCAAACATGAACACAGGAAATGCCATAACGGAGAAACCATAGAAGAAACCATGGAGATTAAAACAAAGTGTACACAACATTAGCTTGTTATTAGTTTTGAGAAGACATTTTCAACGTTTTGGAAAACAAAGCTTGGCAGCAAAATGATGGCTCCGGTTGAGCTGATGGTCGCGTTGTCTGCTCTCGGGCTCGTTATTGCCTGAAGACGTTGCAGGAGGGAAAAAGTAAGGAGACTGCACCGTTTGTTTACTGTGGTCACTTCTGCCCCTCCCACATACCGCGCTGATTCGCTTAGGGCAGGGCCAATCAGAATCGCCATAGCTAGCACATAGCCAGAGTACCCGACGAGTCTTCTCTCCCGACGCTCCCTGACTGAGCATGTCGAATCGGGCCCAACGAGACCCGACAGCTTCCGCGCCTTCCTGACGCAGATGAACACACCAAACAGACAAGGACCATAGACTGTAAAAAATGTGGACGTAGCGTCCGTGACGTCACCCATTGGTTTTGGGGAGTCGTTTTTGTGACTCAAATATGGCGGCCTGAACAGCGCCATGTTGGATTGGCCGGCCGAGAACCCGCCCACTGGCCTCGAAGCAGCTGTCCACGGAGCTGCTCGGACCTGTCACTCAACGTTTCCGCGCCCTAATTGGCCAGAATTTTAACCTAATAACAGTAAAACGGTAGAGTTAAAAAAAAATTCACCCCCCTCAGAGTGTGTGCGGGGGTAGAAACTATCGGTTGAGACCAAAAAACGTTCTGACACCAGGCTTTGATCATGTTTTTTGAGGATGTAAAGTTGGCGATTTTAACATGGGGGTCTATGGAGAATGCTGCTTTCTGACACCAGCCCCCAGAGGAAGCTGAGGGGATTGCAGTTTTTTGAACGCGGAAGTGAGCTTCACTTCTCAGACCGACAACTGCCCCCTTGATGAGGACCCGACTCTCCACGACGCCCGACTATCGGGCCGGTGTGTTCCTGCCTTAGCTTTGTATACCATTGAGTCTGCCTTGTGCATGAAAGCTTATGCCTCTTGTCAGGCCATCATTGTAAATAAGAACATGTTCTTAATTGATTTCGCCTGGTTAAATAAAGGTTGAATAAAAAAAAATGAAATGCACTTTATAAAAAAAGTTGAATTGAATTGAATTGAGATCTTACATAAAATACTGGAACAAGGAAGCAACAAAAGAAACATACACATGTATATGTCTCCGAACATGTGTTGATTCACTTTTGCTGTATCTGTAATGTCGATGACAATGAATTTGTGATTTGCGACACTGACAATTGCACAACTACCTTTGAAAGTCATCTTCCTCATTCTATATCAAATTCCTTCCTTATGATGAGGTAACTCAAATGTGGAAGTGAACACCTCTCCTGAAGAAGGCTTAGGACATTTGCTTTCTCGGTCAAAGGTGTCAGAACACAGAACAACAGAGAAACACCATGGCAGAACTCAAGTGGCCTAAATGGATCAAAGTGTATTTATGTGTGCTGGTGGGACTTCACTTCACAGGTAAAGACACATAACAGAATACATGATGATGATCTATAGAGAAACTTGAGGATTACTTTACTATCACTTTATTACTGCGAGTATGTTGTTTGATGTTAACAGAGTGTAATGGAATCTTAAATCAAAGACAAGATGCATTTATACTGTACGTTGTATTTTTACATCACTGACTGTAAAGACAATCCAGCAAAAACTCCAGTAATGTGGGATGGGATTTGAATATCAATCCCTTGATTCATATATTAACTTTATTTATCTTCTTATGGGATTAGGATGAGACAGTTATGTGTTAGTGTTTGTTTTTGTTTTTATTATGGATCCCCATTAGTCCTCACCTTGGTAAGGACTATTACCAAGGGCAGATGATGGGACAAGTGTGAAAATGTATCCTGCAACTGGTACTCCATTTTATGGGTCCTATGGTAAGGAAGCCTATCTGCACCTTTATTCAAATGGCAATTTATTTTGCAAAATGGCAGTTTATGTACAATATTGTCATTCAACTGGAAAATGTATTGCATATTTAATTGTCAGTTGCCAAGCTTCTTGAAATTGCATGAATAAATCCCACATTGAACTGCCATTTTGCAAAATGAATTGCCATTTGAATAATATACTTCTGTTCTTAAGTCTTACTTACAAAGTATTTACGAAGATTGTGGTATTCATGAATGTTTTCTTATAAATGTGCGTAAGTTTACTCCTGAGTGTAAGAGAGCTGACAGTTGTGCAAAATAATTGATAATTGCGTTTTCTTCTGTTCTGCAGTTGTATAATATTATATGATTTGAATTAGAATAATTTTCTTATCATTTAGTATGTTTTTAGTAATTATTTTACAAATCATTTTGGTCTCTTAAAAAACACTATAGACACTTAATTCATATCAATTATGTTTACTGGTAACCAGCTCAAATCAGTCTGGACCAGCCTGTCCCCTCCACTGCTCTGCATCTCTCTTCTTTGTTGGCCAATACTTTCTTTAACCTCAGATTTGGTTACATGCTGCTATTCCGACATGCCGCTATTTCGACATTGACTTCTAATTGTCGGAATAGCGGCATTAAAGGTTGAATATGTAGAATATTTATTAAAAGCTATATTTTTTCAAAAATAATACATCCATGGGGCCTTTAGAGGGGTACAGAATGAAAGTATTGCTTTTCCATAAAAAAAATTTTTTTAGTCTGAATTATTATTTTTAATTTTTTTGACGGGGTCGACAATGACTTTCTGTCAACGTTCTGTTTACATTCGTACCTGCCTGTAGCCGACATGTGGCTCAGTTCTCCGCTGTTTTCCTGCCTCCTCCCGGTTGTATGAGTTTGTTTCCAACCAAGCCTTTTTAATAATCAATCGGTGGATCAATGGATTATTATATACTTGTTAGGATGGGTGTAGGATTTTTCATCTGAGACACTGTTTCTCATACACAAATATATAGGCCTATAAGAGAGAAGAAAAAACAAACCGTCCAAGTTTAAAAACACACTGGCAGCCGCACACACTGATCTGCAGCTACTGAGACTGTTATTATTCTGTCACCTGAGTTAACGAGGTGCACGTGTGTTTGGAGCTGACGAGAGAATAAAGAGTGACACAACGCGGCCCTGAGGAGGAACTGTGAAGGACTCAGCTGTAATGGAAAATGACCTAAACCGAGTCCAGTAGAGCTGTAACTGTGTAGTGGAAAGGCGTTCAAAGTAATGGTAACTATCGTCCTGCTTTGCACTGTTTTAACATCTAGGTAAAAGGGGAAAAAAAAGATTTTCTGGGATAAAGGGGCAGATTACATAAGATTATTCTTCTTTCTGCTCCCTTTTGTTGAGATTTGGGAGGTTTTTGTTTTTATTGTAGCTTATTAAAATGCAAGATCGTTCTTCTGACTGATTTATTGCCCGATGCCATGTATCTCGCTTTCTTTCCCCCACCCTCCGCCCGTTGTCTTCGTTGTCACTTTGTTGTCACTTTGTAGCCGCTCCACAGAGCGCACATGGCTAATTAATATGCACGTGCTGACCATATATGGTTGTGTGTAGGTATTCTGGGGGTGGAATATGGTGGGCACCATTCTTGGATCCAGTTTGATTTATCAAAGAGAAATTGCGGAGAGTTGTGCATGCACAGTTTGATAGATCTGAAAAAGGTGTAGGCTAAATATTTTGGGTGTCTTTTCGCCTTAGGCCTAAGCAAAACATTTAGTAGCAGCAGTTTTACACTGCTTACTTACAGTTTTGATAAATGAGGCCCTAAGCCCAGACGCTCACAGCTTCTCCGCGGCGCTGTCCGTGGTGCTGAAGGTGACAGGTCAACATGACAAACAAACTGCAGCATAGTTCTGTTTGTTTATCATGTGTGTCAGTTTTGTTTGCGACTTGATAGTAGAGTTGTTGAGATTAAGAACATCACTCCCTCATCAAACCAGTGATAGGCATGCTGAAAAGAAAAAAAGAGAGAGAGACGCGCCTGGGTATCGCAGCTGTAAAAAAAAAAAAAAAAAGATGACATGTCGGACTAGCGATACCAAAAAGTGTCGGAATAGCGGCATGTCTAGATAGAGGGATGTCGTAATAGCGGGATGTCTAAATAGAGACATGTCGGAATAGCGGGATGTCGGAATAGCGGGCGGACCCCCTCAGGGGGTTTCAGATATTTTCTTTACTTCGTCAGCCGGCGCTCTTCCTCGACATTCAGTGATACAACATTAGGTGAATGACTGACAGCATCGCATGCATCTTTATTTTCTGTTAATTTGCCTCCACTACTGACACTACTAAATATAACTAAATATAAATATAAAAATATAAAAATATAAAATAAATAGAACCTCTTTTTTTGTTTCACTTCTTGCAGCATACTTCCACTTCACTACTAAAGTTCTTCTTACATTTGCAGTTCGGTGCTCCCTCTGCAGATTTTTATTTGAGCATTTCAACTGCCCTTTTACCGGCATTGATGGGGCCTACCTAGGCTATACGAGGAGGTGGCATTCATCAATGTAAGAACACAGTTGAGAACAATTGACCCTTTGTTGGCCTTCTGATTGGTCTGCTGTTCCACCAATCAGAGCGCTTCTCCCCATGTCACGTGTTGCGCAACATTCTAAGGTTGGACAACCCTGGAATGAAACCCTATGAAACGAGATAGGTAGACAGCAACTTTTGGGCAAAAACTACTTTATAATTTTTCAATATGGTTAAAATGTGTGCCTGGGGTTCCTGCAATAGCGACTCACAATATCTGGAACGTATTGGAGTCATTTTTATCCCATTCCCTAAACACAAGACATCAATAAACATACTTAGCCTATAACATATTACTTTAACCTTCTGTTATGTATTTAGTTGAGCTTAATAATAGGGTTTGGGGGTGGTCCACTAGGGGGAGCTCTAGGCATAGGTCAGGCCAGGGTTAACTGCAAAGTTTTGTTTGTTGTTGTTGTGTGCAGTCCTCATGAGAAGTGAGCCTGTTTTTCCCTGGCTGTACTGAAGTGCTATTGAAGCTCCTTCATTCTCCAGTCCACTCTCTGGTCGTGTTCATAAACAGAGAAGATCTAATACCTTCAAAGTTATCTAGCAAACGTAACATTACCGCTACTAATGTCTTTTGAACTTTGTGAAGTTTTACGAGGAGAAACGGGAGATCGGCGGAGATTAGCTTGTAGCTAACGTTAGCTAGCGCCGTTAGCTACTAGCTAGTGAGTGACCAAATCAATGATTTTCCCCCACTTTTCGGAAAAGTCGGGTAATGCCCGTTCAATCGCTCTTTAGCCACGTCTGTCTTCTATCACGGACACCATTTTTCTGATATGTAAGTTAATTCAAATTTCCCTTACTAGCAATTTAAATCTTCCTAATTTTCAATGGTTTCCAATGGGAGTTGACCCTTCCGTGACCATTGTTTGTCCAACCTAGCAACAGTAACCGTGGGGGGCGGGGCCTTGACAAAGGGTCAATTCTGCGGTTTAAGAACACGATGAATCTGACAGAGTTTTCTAAAGAAAGAATGACTTAAGAAAGAATCTAAGAAGATTCGTAAGAACATATTGGTGAAAGAGGCCCAATATTCCCTCAGTAGTTAATTTAAAGGGACATTGTGTAGGAATTACTCCCATCTAGCGCTGTGGTTGTATATCGCAAGCAACTCAATCATATTTTTCATGCTGCATTCACGTGAAATTGGGCAGACGGCAGACGGACGACAGCCGCTGCACGTAACGGCATAAACAAGCCTCTATGTAAACAAGTGGTCTGTCAGCACGAGGCAAAACAATACACGTGACAATATGTTGTCATGGCAATGTCGTATTGTTTACCTGACCCATGTTTTACCGGCATTCTCTGGACTTCTGTGACTAAAATGACATCCGGTTTGTTACCGACGGCCGTCTGCCCGACTGCAGGTGAATGCAGCATCAGTGTAACGCTCCATTCGTCCTCACTGCGTTACCGCGGTGACTTTTCACAGACGCCACCTCGACCTGAGCCGACAGCTCCGGTGTCTCCGCTGAGTTTCCGTGGTTTCCTACCGTCACGCTGCCACTGAACATAAAAACATGGCGACACCACATGGCAGCCAGCACCGAGCTTACCCGCTCCATGTAGATATGAATGATATGAACGGCTAATTCAGAGCTGAAAGGAACACTTCAGTTTGTTGATGGGGGTAATTATTGATGAATGAAAAACATACTTTTGAACAAAATAATCGATTTTCGTAAATAGATAACAGGAGAAGTTACACAATGTCCCTTTAAGGTCAAAACAACCTGTGGACCTTATCGTGTGAACCCTGTCTATTATTTCACTCCCAAGGGGTTGCTCCTTGTTGTACATTTCTGAGAGATTTGAGGTTGCTTCCTACATAGAAACTGTCTCTAAGAATGCTTGACGCCATTATCCTTTTTCCGGCTGATCAGCATTCTTCCAATTAGTTGCAATCAATCTTTTCACATTCAAACACTTGTTATTATTTGTTTATTATATTTGGACCATGACCCCTAATCCATGTAATTCACATAACCCTAACCCTAATTTCCCCAAGAGATTGTGTTACACCTTTCCAAAAAAGATATTATTTTTGGACAAGCCCAGACCATGTGGTAAAATGTGCCTTTTCCATATTTCTTTCTCCTCTTCACAACAGCTGCTGCAGCACAACCTCTCTATTTCACTGTGAGAGAGGGGGAAGGAGTCACTCTGCCTTGTCGCACAAACAGAGATGAGTTTGATAATTGTGACGGTACAACCTGGACCTTCAATGAGCCAGGAGGCCTCTCTGTAGATCTGATTAAAAAGGGGAGATTAATGTATCCCAACAAAGGTCCCAACCGAAAATCAATCCAATTTACACGGAGGTGTGCTCTGGTTCTACTGGAGGTCAGAGCTGAGGCTGCCGGCCGCTACATCTGCAAGCAGTCTGACAAATCGAGACGACCACAAGCTGCGGCTCCGCGTCTTCTTCTGTCTGTTGTTAGCGGTGAGTATTTACTTCGCACTATGCCCTATTCGCACGGGATTAGTAGCTATTACCTGGGGACGTCTGGTAATTTGTAAATTACCCCCCCACGTCTGTGTTTCTTGCGGTGCATTCGCACGGGATAAGTGATGT
Organism: Trachurus trachurus; assembly: GCF_905171665.1. Classification (NCBI taxonomy): domain Eukaryota; kingdom Metazoa; phylum Chordata; class Actinopteri; order Carangiformes; family Carangidae; genus Trachurus; species Trachurus trachurus. Next base: position 32,469,043 of record NC_139895.1, read on the forward strand.
CTGTATTTTTACTCGAATTTACTGACATTAAGGCTCCGATATGACGTCAAAGCTGTGCACGTTGTAACATCCGCTGCTTCATGGACCGCGGAACGCATCTGGACAGGGGGGGGGGGGGGGGGGGGGGGGCATAACTTCAAGTCAAGGGGGGGGGGGATAAAAGTAGCAAAGCTCCGGACAGAGTTGCTGTGATTGTATCCAGTTTATGAAACATTATGAAAACACATGAGCCTATCACAACAACAGATTTTCCGGGATCGATCAAATCCATTGGATCATCACGCTGATGATTATCCATACCAGAGGTAGGCTGCCGGTTCTCACAGCCCGTACTTCTGCCAATATTTTTTATTTTTTGGAGGGTGTGTGTGTGCGCGCCGAGCGGACCCGTCTAGAGAGACACGCGTCTATATGGGACAGGCTTTTATTTAATTTAGAACAAACCTTATGCTCAGAAAAGATGGAAAATATATAGGCCTAGTCTAATTAATAAAATGGTTCTGTTGTTTGGCCACTGTTTAAAAGAGTCAGAATATAAGGAAAGAATCGTATCCAGAGCCAGTGGCACCGCCAGGATTCAATTTCAATGTACGCACAGAAACGGAATAGGCTACAACAATTTTTTTTTTTCGGGGGGGGGGGGCTCTACAAACACTGGTGTGCTTATCATGCCAAGTAGCAATGGGACTTGTCGCTCATTAATATACTGCACAACTGAAAATATTGTTGCGACCCCGCAGTAATGTTGTTGTCATGATGTTTGTGATTTCTGACTGACTGTGAATGTGTACGGGCAGGTAGCGTATGGTTGAATGAGAAACTGAGGGGCCGGGGTGAGTGTGAGGAAGACCTGTGTGTGCGAGTGAGGAGGAGCAGAGGAAGAAGTGAGAGCTGTCAGATAAGTTTGTGTTATGTTGTTGTAGTTACATCGGCTCGGACGCTACAATATCAGTAACGTGTGCTTAACATAGACGTCGGATTGTGCCAGATGCGCCAGAGCGCGCACCTCTGTGCCAGGCTCGCGCTCTGCAGCGGTTTGTGTTTATTCATCTTAACAGAGCGTGTGAGATATTAACACACACATACGCATATGGTCCCCCCCCCCCCCCCCCCCCCGCCGCCGCATACTATCCCCCCCTCTGTTTTTTTCACAAATCGCACCCTGCGTATTGATAAATAATGCACTTGATAGACTCACGAATTCAAATCGAAATGCAGCACTCAGTGACAGTTTTTATTTTATCGGCAGCAGTGAAGGTGTGTGTGGTGGTGACTTGGCTCTTAAAAACACAACAAAAAATGCCCCTCAATTACTGAGATGCAGATTCGCACGGGACTAGTTTTACCACGGGACGTCGGTCTTTGGTGAAATATAGTAGGTAATTTGCAGGGGGAATTTTTACTTACTTTTTTACTGACATGGCGCATTCGCACGGGATTAAGATCACAGACGTCCTCCGCAATTATTACCAATTACCAGAGGTCCCCAGGTAAAACTAATCCCGTGCGAATAGGGGACTGTAAAAACATTATGACTATCGCAATTATGATGATGCTGTCTTTCTCTCATTGGTCTGCCTTCACCAGTGGCTGAACAGAAGCACAAAGATATGACCAGCTTGTCCTGCTCGGTGGTCCCATTGGAACGGTGTCAACACAGAGTGCAGTGGCTGTATGACTATAGAAAGGGGGGTAACCACGACATGGAACAGATATATGAAAAATGCAAAACCACAGTGTTATTTAACACCTCTCATCTTCAACACAAGTCAAAGTATAAGGAGTCCTTTGTCTGCTTTGTGACATATGCAGACAATAAGGAACTGCAGATCAACTTTGCCCCCCAGTCCTTCGAAGAGGGAACAACAGGTATGATTCTATAATGGTTTCTCATTCACAAGAGGCTGTCTTTGTCTGCCGTTGAAACATTTACACAATCTCTCATCATTTGTTGTCTTTCTACTCCACATCCAGCTGTGGCAAAAAGATATGAGACGACAACTCAACAAGGTCGTCACGTCTTACACAGCTCTCTGTCCACTATTTGCATGTTGTGTAATCTCTTTTATTCTAATCTGTTCACTTAGTATTATCTGACATGTAAATCAGGTTAGAAAATTTAATTTGTACCTGTACAACTAGATTTGACGTTTCAAAAGTGAAGATGTTAAAAAGACTACCAACAGTAGGTGTGTTTGTAGATTCATATGCTGTAATACCTATAGAAAGTCATCATACCCGGCCAAAACCTTAAGCCAGGAACACACCGGCCCGACAGTCGGGCGGCGGGTCTCGTCGGGGAGAGTCGGACGGCGTCGGGTCCGCGTCTGTTTGGTGTGTTCATCTGCGTCGGGGAGGCACGAAAGCTGTCGGGTCTCGTCGGGCCCAACTCGACATGCTCAATTGGGGAGCGTCAGACGTCGGGAGAGTAGACTCGTCGGGTACTCTGATTGGCTGTGTGCTAGCTATGGCGATTCTGATTGGCCCTGCCCTAAGCGAATCAGCAAGGTGTGTGGGAGGGGCGGAAGTGACCATAGTAAACAAATGGTGTCCTAGACTGCCCTACAGTAAAAATGGCACATAAAATAAAAAGAGGAGTAAAGCAATACATTAAGCGGCAATATTAGCAGCAAAGATGTTCAATCAAACCCACATAGTTTGAAACAACATTCAAAACACACACAGCCAGTGTCACAACTAAGCATATAAAGTCTGCTAGCTTAATGCTAATGTATAATGTAAAACACCATAGACGGGCTAACAGAAATTAGCATGGCTATCGCCATTTCGCGGCAACCGACAGCCATAGCAGTAAAGCTGCTAAAAACTGTTTTAATTCTGGCTTTAGCGCTGTTAACACATTACTGTTTAATCCAGAGTCTGTGGTCAGTTTATAACACTTGCTAGGAAATTTGCTCCGATGTTTGTTTTGCGAGTCTGTGGAAGCCACAACCGGGGACCGTGGCAGCAGCTGTCACAAGGGCAGTAGCTGGTCTACTGAGCTGATCTGCTGGGGCCAACCTCCGTAGTCATCCTGGGGGATCCCGCACGCTTTTAGAGGTTTACCGCTGGCGGGTTAAATTCTTTTTAGAAGATTAATGTTGGTCTCATTGATGAAATTTAACAACTGTGGCAGCCGCGTTAGTTTGTTTGAATGAAAAATGAGCAGGGCTGCCTCTGGGCTACGTACTGAAATCACCACATTTACGTAAATAAATAAATGTTTTACAATGAACCGATCAGTCTAATACATTTTATTTTGTTAAGTCAACATGGTTACTGTACATGGAAAGGATTATTACCACTTTATGACTTAAAATTGGTCGGTAATTCTATGGGAGTCCTATGGGAGTGTCGCCTCTCTGTTATATTAATCGCTCTGGTCGGCAGTAGTCGGGGCGGTGTGTTTCACTGCTTCCTTTCTCCCGACTGTGGCTGCCTCTCGTCGGACAAAAGGCCGCCGGGATCGGGTCGGGTTGGGGCGGTGTGTGGGGGCCTTTAACCTTTTGTTCTTGACCTTTTCTGAAAAACGTGCCACGCTCAGTCTTGTTTAAAGGAATAGTTCACCAAATAATGTAATTCAGTCATTGTCGACTCACCCTCATGCTGATGAATACTCCAGAGTAGTTTTTTATTCCTCAAAGTGCATATTTTTGGACAAGCCCAGAACATGTGGTAAAATGTGCCTTTTCCATGTTTTCTTCTCCTCTTCACAACAGCTGCTGCAGCACAACCTCTCTATTTCACTGTGAGAGAGGGGGAAGGAGTCACTCTGCCTTGTCACACAAACAGAGATGAGTTTGATAATTGTAGCGGTACGACCTGGACCTTCAATGAGCCAGGAGGCCTCTCTGTAGATCTGATTAAAAAGGGGAGATTAATGTATCCCAACAAAGGTCCCAACCGAAAATCAATCCAACTTCCGAGGTGTGCTCTGGTTCTACTGGAGGTCAGAGCTGAGGCTGCCGGCTACTACATCTGCAAGCAGTCTGACAAATCGAGACGACCACAAGCTGCGGCTCCGCGTCTTCTTCTGTCTGTTGTTAGCGGTGAGTATTTACTTCGCACTATGTCTTATACTGTAAAAACATTATGACTATCGCAATTATGATGAAGCTGAGCCGCCTCATGCTGTCTTTCTCTCATTGGTCTGCCTTCACCAGTGGCTGAACAGAAGCACAAAGATATGACCAGCTTGTCCTGCTTGGTGGTCAGTGTTGCCACAGTTACCTTGAAGAAGTAATCTGCTTACTGATTACTCCTTTAAAAAGTAATTTACTTACTTTACTGATTACTTGATTTTAAAAATAACTAAGTTAGATTGAAAGTTACTTCATTAGTTACATTCAGCAGCTGCTTACAACACCCCCCGCCGGCTCAACATAAAAATGACAACCATGTTTAAGGGCAGCATTTCCTCTACAACAGGGGTGTCAAACTCATTTTAGTTCAGGGGCGAATTTGATCTCAAGTGGGCCGGACCAGTAAAATAATAGCATGATAACCTATAAATAAAAAGAACCTTTAATTTTTCCCTTTGTTTAAGTAGGCTACATTATAAAGATATTTCTACAGTTAATGAACTATCCTTTTACAAAACATGTTATGAACAACCTGACATGTATTGATAAAAATATGTGCAATATGAAATGTTCACACTTGGCAAATTCATCCTGAGGGCCGGATTGGACCCTCTGCCGGGCCAGTTTTGGCCCACGGACCGCATGTTTGACACCCCTGCTCTACAACATAGGCTACTGCCAGACCAACTGCTGTCCCTCACTTACTGGTTTTGCACCTTTTTGGCGATCGCTGCCACTCGAGCATTTCTAAAGGGCACGCCATGCAGCGTGCCAGCAGCGTCTCTCTGCGGAAATCCCCAGCAGTAACACTTTGTCACCATCACAGAGTGTGAACCTTAATATTGTCATATTTAGCTGACACAAACTCAAAATAGTGACTGTATTTCCAGCTAGAAACGCGCATGTCTCTCCTCCTGTCATTGCTGTTTACGTTTGTGTCGCTGGCTGCTTGACATGCTGTAAACGTGGCTTGTCGCGGACAGGCGTCGCTCCCCGAGATGCAAGAAGAAAGCAGAAATAACCTATATCTTTTTTATCTTTTTACTAAGGAAAATGACAAAAAACAGTATCGCACTGTGACTTAGATAAATAGGCTAACTTTAATCTGGAGATAGTAATACATAGATTAGGCTACTGGTTACTGGAAAAAGTGGTCACATTAGAGTAACGCGTTACTAAGTAGCGCGTTACCGGCATCACTGTCGGTGGTCCCATTGGAACGGTGTCAACACAGAGTGCAGTGGCTGTATGACTATTATAAGGGGGGTAACCTAGATATGGAACAGATATATGAAAACTGCAAGACCACAGTGTCATTTAACACCTCTCATCTTCAACACAAGTCAAAGTATAAGGAGTCCTTTGTCTGCTTTGTGACATATGCAGGCAATAAGGAACTGCAGATCACCTCCGCCCCCAAATCCTTCGAAGAGGGAACAACAGGTATGATTCTATAATGGTTTCTCATTCACAAGAGGCTGTCTTTGTCTGCCGTTGAAACATTTACACAATCTCTCATCATTTGTTGTCTTTCTACTCCACATCCAGCTGTGGCAAAAAGATATGAGACGACAACTCAACAAGGTCGTCACGTCTTACACAGCTCTCTGTCCACTATTTGCATGTTGTGTAATCTCTTTTATTCTAATCTGTTCACTTAGTATTATCTGACATGTAAATCAGGTTAGAAAATTTAATTTGTACCTGTACAACTAGATTTGACGTTTCAAAAGTGAATATGTTAAAAAGACTACCAACAGTAGGTGTGTTTGTAGATTCATATGCTGTAATACCTATAGAAAGTCATCATACCCGGTCAAAACCTTAACCTTTTGTCCTTTTCTGAAAAACGTGCCACGCTCAGTCTTGTTTAAAGGAATAGTTCACCAAAAAATGAAATTCTCTCATTGTCGACGCACTCACCCTCATGCTTGCTGATGAATACTCCAGAGTAGTTTTTTATTCCTCAAAGTGCTTCTCAAGTGTCCTGAAGGGATATAGTCCAGAGTTTACTCAAAACGATGTCATTTAGGATATTTTTACAGCCTTAACAGTCCTGTATTGAATTTGCCTGGCGTTCACGTGATGCACACTAGCATCGTGCCCGACACAAACAGGTCCATAAAACTACACAAAAACCTTGAAATATTCCTCCACACTGCTCGTCCGCAGCAATCCAAGTGTCCTGAAGGGATATAAGTCCAGAGTTTACCCAAAATGACATCATTGAGGCAAGCCTGGTCATGTCCGCATGCATCGCCTCCCTGAACACAAGAGCAAATTCAATACAGAACTGTTTAGGCTGTAAAAATGTCCTAAATGACGTTGTTTCGGGTAAACTCCCTTCAGGACACTTGGATTGCAGTGGACGAGCAGTGAATGTTACAAGGTTTTTGTGTAGTTTTTTAGACTGTTTTGTGTCGGGCGCTATTACTCTCATATAAAGATTTTGTTGGACTACGAACCGGCCTCCCGGGTCTCCAGATGCACTTTGGGGAATAAAAAACTACTCCGGAGTATTCATCAGCATGAGGGTTAGTCAATAATTACTGAATTTAATTTTTTTGGTGAACTATTCCTTTAAGCTGTTCAGAAACAACACCTGGATGATTCTGTTGCCACGTGGAAAAAGATTTTATGCTCAGATGAGACCCAGATTGAACTTTTCTATCGAACTCCAAGCGCCATGTTTAGCGAAACCCAAACACAGCACGCCATCCATCACACACCATAACTATAGTAACGGCATGGTGGTGGAAACATCATGTTGTGGGGATGTTTCTCTTCGGCAGGGACTGGGCAGCTGGTCAGGATTGAAGGGAGAATGGATGCTGCCAAGTAAATACAACCACATTATTGAGGAAAATCTGGGTCCCTCTGTTAGACAGCTGAAGACAGGCAGGTCATTCACCTTCCAACATGGCAATGATCCAAAAAGAACAATGCAGTGGCTTAAGTACAGAAAGGTGAATGTCTTTGAGTGGCCAAGTCCAAGACTTAAATCCAATAGAAAATCTGTGGGCGGACCTGAAGACAGAAGTCTATCTCCACCCACCACAGAAACTGACTGAACTTGAACAACTCTTCAAGGAAGAATGGGTAAATATCCCCCAATCTAGGTGCAATGCTCGAAGAGACTGATGGCTGTAATTGAAGCATAAGGTGGATCTATGAAGTATTACATCAGGGGACTGATGATTTTTTTCCAACCTTGTTATTCTAGTTTTTTTTTTTTTTTTACATTTTCATTCATTCTTAGAACTTTCACAGTTTTCTTCAATAGCTTGATGTTGCAAAGATAAATTCATAAAATAAACCGGAAAAAGTTTATTTTTAATGGGTTTTGATATCAACCTGTATGGAAAATAATCTTGCTATTTTAAAAGGGTATGATGATTTTCTATAGGCACTGTAACTTCTGTGTGGTTTTCCTGGTCTTTGTCAGATAATGATCACACCTGAAATTTCGTGACAGACTTTGTCGTCTCCACAGCTGATTTTTAAACCTGCTCCTCCATTGTATTTTTAATCTTCCTTAATGTAAAAGAACCCGGTCTTGCTCATACATCTCCGCAGCTCCGCCTCCTACACTAAACTCTGCTCTGACCTCCATCATGTTGGTGATGCGTATAGCTGAAGTCATCCTCATCACTGTCATCATTGTTTTCATCATCAGAGCTAAAGGTGAGACGATTAACTCCAACATCAGTTAGGGCTCATTAACACCAACTGTGAGTTTAGAAGTTAAGTTGTTATCCTGTGCTTTATTTTCCAGTGAATCAGAAACCTACTGATGACAAAACTGTGAGTGCAAAACCAAAAAGCATTGTCACTTTAAAAGGCTGCTGCTAACTGTTCACGTTGCTGTGATTCATGGCTGCTAATGTCCTTGCTTGTGTCTGTCCAGGGCCCAGAAACAGTAGCAACAGAGATGCGTTCAGGTCCAGTGGCCGGTCAGGTAAAGATGAACTGATGGTGCTTTCAGGTGAAGCTGTGTTAAAGGGGAACTATGCAAGATTTTTTACCTTAATCAAACAAATTTGTTCTGGCCATTACTTATTAAAGGCATTTTTATTTTTACATCAAGATGAGTGCCTTGGCTACTTTTTTCTGTTTTTTTTGCACTAATCTAGCCCATAACCAAAGAGCACCATCTTAGCAAGAGAAGTTCTTTGTTTCTAGGCAGCACTCCTACTCTTTGGCTTTTTTCAAACTACAGGAGTAAGGAAGAATGGATCGTTCCTGCCTTCTACCTAACATCTCTTTGCTGTAAACATTGCAAGATCAGGGAGGGGACTTAGCTGTGAGTTTTTATAATAGTGAAAATAATATGCACTCAAACTGTAGGGGGAGCACCATAGAGTAGAGAAAATTGACCAAAATAGCGAAAAAGCGACTGGACTTGCATAATTCCCCTTAAAGTGTCACCACCACATCAACAGTCAGCTGGGAGGGAAATCTGGGTAATTTGCTCTGGGATCAAATTCACCCAGAATCTCGCTGTTTTTTTTTTACAGGCGCAGAATAATGGAGATGAACCTTACGCAACAGTCACACAATACTATGTAAACTCTTCTGTCTCACTCCACTGATCAACGACTTCACAACAGCATCAGCTCATCCCAAAACCAAAATCACTTGCTCATGTCTGTCTGGCTTCACCACTCACCATCATTTCTTTTGTCAGTCCTGAGTAAAATGTTTTGAGTGCTGATCTTTGCCAAATTTGAAGGGATTCCCTTGAGGAGTCTCGAGGTACTGTATTGTGGTGGTGTCATGTTTTGTGAGGTCATTGTTACCTTGACCAAATTTTCCCTTGGACCCCCAAAGTTTAATCAATCATCTCTGAATCATTTGAGACACTTGTACCACATTTGAAAAAACAAACAAACGTAGGTTTTTTCAGAAAAAACCTACAGACTTATATAAAATAAATCCTGCTTAATCATCAACTATGGGCTTTTACTCATACAGTATGTGGTGGGGACTGTGTCACATACACTTATTGCACAACATAATACACATCACTTCATCACGTCACTCCAGCTCAGCATCTCATCAGTTAAAACACATGGCTGCACATTTCATCTCATGTCCAGGTGGAGCTGAGCGACCACCACAGCCCCCCCCCTCCCCCAGAAGACACATGATTTAAAAAAGTACAATAAAATATTCAATAAATGGAGGAAATACTGTATTTCATACAAATGTGCAAATATGCAATGTGCAAATCCAATGAAGTGCTATTGCTTCCACTAAAATGCGTGTGCCATTATTGAAGTGCATTTATACATTAAAGGTCCAGTGTGTAATAATTTGCAAGATTTATTGGCAAAATCTGATGATACTACCCATGGATATATTTGTATAAGTGTATAATGTCTATAAAATAAAATTTGTTTGGTTTTTGTAGCCTTATAATTCTTCTTTTATATCTACATATAGCAAGGGTCTTGCTTTAAAGAGTGTCGCCATCTTGTGCCGCCATGTTTGTACGGCAGCCTGAATGGAAAATCCAGCCAGTGAGAGAGCACGATTTGTGGGTTTCACGTTCATAAATAGCTTTAGCAAAACAGAGGAAAAGCGACCGGACCGGATCATTTAAAGGAAGCACATTGGCTAATGTCAGTGTAGAGGTCCATTTAAGATATAACAGAGATGACACTGTGCTCTGGTGCTGGAGGTTGTCTGGCCTGCAGCTCCAACACAACACAAAATTACAGATAGACACCTTTGTTTACCATGTCCAAGAACTTTCATAAACCAAGGAGCAGCACCAGTAAAATATCACATTGAAATCTGAACATGCATTATTCTGACTGAGTTCTAAGCAGCTACCTCAGGTTTCTTTTTTAAAAAAATTTTTTTACTTTCCCTCAACAGACACGGCCCAGCTCACAGCTCAGACAGAATTAAGAAAACTAGAATGCAATCATCCTCCACTCATTGATAAATAATTCAAAAAGTCACCTCTGGCCAGTTGGTGTGGTCGATGCTGTTGCAGGGATCTTTGTCACAACAGGAGATTGGGACGTTTCCCTGCCAGTCGGCCTCACCATGAACTCCACAGCACTGAAACTGTACAAAAAAACTAATTTAATGGAATCAACAACTTATTTGGACAGGGAGAAATTAAGGACTTAAAATCAACATGAATGTATGTAACATAACACCTATCAAAGTATGAAAACCTGTGTAATAGAAATATAAAACAATAAAAAAAAATTAGCAATTTGATACAGTTAGGGGATCACTTACCAGGTACTGGACAGCATCAAAGTCATCTCTGATGGTCTTGTTTCCCTCTGGACCGGACCCTCTGTAAATCTCCAAGCTTCGCATCAGGTCCCTCTCAAAGTAAGTGTCAATCTGCACCACAGAGGGACAAGCTGCATCACCTGCAATATACTGCCACCTGCTGGTCGTACAAGACAATGGCTGCACTAACTTCATTAAAGTCCCCCTCCAACAACCCTTTTTGGTTATTTTAAAGCATTCTGTGGTCTTTAAATTGTGTTTATGAAGTTACACACACATATGCACACAGAAAGGTTGACAGCTCCTCAATGGCATTGCTTAAAGACATGTTGGTCAGATTAGCTCTGTCTTGACCTTAACTCATTGAGTGCCAAAAACATAATTTTACCTTTTTTGACATTTTCTTTGTTAAATTACGAAATCAGACACTCTACAACACCTTATGTGTGAATTTGGGAACTCTATGATGAACAGAACTGAAATAGATGACGATCAAAAACTGATGTAAACTCACGATCTGGACATTTTTATCATAATTCGGCTTTTGATGGTTGCTGCATTGGGTTGAATCAGTGGCGCATGCAACCCTCTGTGCCAAACATTGCTGAATAAATCAGCCCATATCTTTATATCTACTGTTACGGCTTGGTACCACTAGTTAGCGAACACGTTCAGCTTCAATCCTGACATCATTTGTGTGCGTTTTTATGCAAAATATATGAGAAAAAAAAAAGAGTTTGACTGGAGCACAGCCGCTCCGCCTTCACCTGCTTGGGATTGCTCAGGAACAAAGGCATGTAGAAATAAATGGTTTGTCCCCATTTGAAGCAGAAAGTTTCACCTTTCAAACGAGCCATAGTATGTGTCCATAGCTATATAGAATACGGCTCTACAAAAATCGTCAACAATGGTCTAAATTGCTGGCACCACGATAAGCTTTGGAAAACAGCGTGACACTCAATGAGTTAAGGTCGTGGGTTTGATTCCCATGTTGACAGAGATGGTGCCCTAAGTGGCGAACCCTGTGGCAGTAAAGGTTTCAGCAAAAAAAAATGCAGCCATTTCCACATATGTGACCCTCCTGACTGAGAATGTTAATTTAATTTAATTTAAAGGGATAGTTCACCCAAAATTGAAATTGAACTCATTATCTACTCACCCTCATGTGGACTAAGGGCTGGGAGAAGTTTCAGAGTTATCCGTGGCTTCTCTGAGTTACAGGGGGTCTCGGCGTAGCAGTGCGTGTCCATATAACGGTTGCAAATGGATACCAACTGTCTTCGTAACAAAAAGACACACCAAAAAACATCCAAATACCTCCATGCTGCTCGTATGTAATGTCCGTCTTGTATTGAAGCCCCGAAATGCGAAATTGTCCCGAAAAAAAATTAAATAAGTCTATATTTCATCGTCCAAATTTGACGAACTGGGAAGAGGAGTTTCGAGAAGCTTCCGCTACAAACAAGCTTGAAATATAGACTTATTTAATTTTTTTTCGGGACAATTTCGCATTTCGGGGCTTCAATACAAGACGGACATTACATACGAGCAGCATGGAGGTATTTGGATGTTTTTTGGTGTGTCTTTTTGTTACGAAGACAGTTGGTATCCATTTGCAACCGTTATATGGACATGCACTGCTACGCCGAGACCCCCTGTAACTCAGAGAAGCCACGGATAACTCTGAAACTTCTCCCAGCCCTTAGTGGACATGAAGGTGAGTAGATAATGAGTGAAATTTCAATTTTGGGTACTATCCCTTTAACACAAAGTATCAAGTCTTTTATTACAAACCATTATAAGTGCAAACGTTGATACTCTCCTACCTCTCTGCTGTAGACCAGGAACACACAGGCCATGGCCAGCTCCACCAGCATCAGAATAAACAGCAGCACGAAAAACTGAAATCAGAGCCAATCAGGTTCTACCATGAGTCAGCCTGTTCATTTAAATAAACAAAATGTGGGTAAGATGATGTTTCAGTATGAGTTATATATTATCCGAATCATAATAAAAGTCCTGCTTCACACTCACAGTGATGAGCATGCAGCGGTTCTCCCTCCAGCCTCCCAACATTCCCAAATAACACACACAGGTAACAATGGTGCCAGTGACGACCAGAGTGTTGGCGGGGTAGATGGGCCAGAAGCTGGTGACGAGGGAGGCGAACTTGGAGTGCATCATCTGGAATATTCCAAAGGCCACCACGAACGCGCCGCACAGCTGCAGCGCACACGAGACAGACAAAAGACACCATGCATCATTTGATCAAAGTTCACAATAGTTTTCCTTTAAACCTCTCACATGGTTTCGTATCAGTTGCTCTTAGTTGATTATTTCCCCTAAAAAAAGTCAAAAAATGTGTTGTGACATTGTGCTTTTCTTATTTCTTTCATCCTTTAATGGTATGGTATGTAAAGAGGTCAAAACAACAGACAGACATTGTGCTGAGGACACTTTCATCATTAACTTAGGTTTGATTTTTTATTTGATTTTATCAGGCCGGCCTACTTCTGCTTAAAGGAGTAGTTCACCAAAAAAGTGCATCTGGAGACCCGGGAGGCTGGTTCGTAGTCCAACGAAAACTTTATGTATGAGGGTCAAAAGCGCCTGACATCAAAAAGTCCATAATACTACACAAAAAACCATTGAATATTCCTCCACACTGCTCGTCCACTGCAATCCAAGTGTGACTGAGTTTACTCGAAACTGACGTTGTTCTGAGTAAACTCTGGACTATCTCCCTTCAGGACACTTGGATTGCAGTGGGCGAGCAGTGTGGAGGAATATTACATAGTTCTTGTGTAGTTTTATGGACTCTTTGTGTCGGGCGCTATTACTCTCATACAAAATTTTCGTAGGACTAGGAACCCCCCTCCTGGGTCTCCAGATGCACTTTGAGAACTACTCCGGAGTATTCATCAGCATGAGGGTGAGTCAATAATGACTGAATGAATTTCATTTTGGTGAACTATTCCTTTAAGTAAAGGATATGGATACTTTTTGTCACCACTGTTGATTATCAAATACATATCAAATATATACAGTACAGTACCATGCAAAGGTTTTAGGCAGGTGTGAAAAAATGCTGTAAAGTAAGAATGCTTATCCATCATGGAATACCATCAGGAAGGCATATGATTGGCTCCAAATGTATTCTTGTCAACCCCCAAACATACAGCCAGTGTCATTAAGGATCAAACATTGCAGCTCTTTTCATCCTCTCTAAACAGCCCTGTTCAGATCGGCTGGTTTCGAGACTTACCCAGCAGAGGAAGTTGAGATGTACCATCATAGCTTTCCAGCAGTTTACCCAGGAGCGATTCATCCTTCCTGATAATGTCCCACCACCTGTGACACCTGGAAGAAGAGAAGACAAGCGTCAGTGTGGAGGAAGACCTTAAATACCTGTGAGGGAGCAGCTCGTCTCCACGGCCCAGTGTTTACAGCACACCACTGTTTGATGTGACAACACTCAGCCACCAGGCACAATGGACACTTGTGACCTATCCAGACTCCAGTTAATCATTGTTACCTGCTCTTATCTCCCTATCCAACAGCAGCATTTATTTTTATCTTAACATATATCCATTCATCATTCTGGGTTTCTTTATTTTTTTCATGTGCACATAATGTCACAGTAAACTTTGAGGTTTTTCTTTTCTAAATATGACTATGCCTGCTTTTCATTATCAATCACCATATTTACTGAGTTGTGTCATTTTAAAGTGATTTCATTCTGAATGTTCATAATATTTGTGTTTGGTTTTTCACATATTAATCATGTCTTTACATTTAATCTAAATATTCATTATACATTCACAGTGTAATTACATAGAAGAAGTGACATCAGACATCAGAGGGCTTACCTTAACTGCACTGTATCCAGCTATTATTCCAGTGGCTGCTGTCACGAGCTGTGTTGTGATGTTGTTCCTACCGTCCTCAGTGTTAACTGATGACAGACAGGTATGAGGAAGATCACCTGTCCTCTTCCAGGCAGTAAGAAACAACACTGAGGAGGAGGGACGGTCCACGTTTGGCACCATGAGCTGCTGCTGAGTCAGTGTCAGAAAACAAATATTATAGATCAATCCATCATGACTTTATCTGACACCTTTACTTCCTCTGGTTGAACACACACAAGGGGTTGAATTGATTTGTTAATAATTTCTAAAAACATGTTTGGATTTTTTTTTTTTTAATCAAATCAAAAACACATTTAACCCACCTGAGTTTACCAAAGTGCTGTGCATAAATACATAACATGTTATCTGTGTTTTACACTAGCTATAGCCTGAGATAGACAGGGGACTGTTTGGAATAAAAACAGAATGAAATCTTAGTGACAGTCAAACTACTTAAGTAGTTTTAAGTTGGGTGTAAAACTAGGGGGAGGGGCCTGGAGTAACAAGTGTAATGCTGATGTCTGTCTTCCGGGCACCAGTTGCCAGACTGTTACTGGTGTTTGTAGACTGTGTCCATGAGGTGTTGATACTTAAAGGAATAGTTCACCAAAAAATGCTCATGCTGATGAATACTCCGGAGTCGTTTTCCTCAAAGTGCATCTGGAGACCCGGAAGGGGGGTTTGTAGTCCAACGAAAACTTTATATGAGAGTAATAGTGCCCGACACAAAAACTTCCATAAAACTACACAAAAAAAATTTGTTGTTCCTCCATACTCTTTGTCCGCTGCAATCCAAGTGTCCTGAAGGGATATACTGTAGTCCAGAGTTTACCCGAAACGACGCAATTTAGGCAAGCCTGGTCACATCAGCGTGCATCGTGAGAGCGCGCACCAGGCAAATTCAATACAGGACTGTTTAGGCTGTAAAAATGTCCTAAATTACATCGTTCTGAGTAAACTCTGGACTATCTCCCTTCAGGACACTTGGATTGCAGTGGACGAGCAGTGTGGAGGAATATTAAATGGTTTTTGTGTAGTTTTATGGATGTTTTTGTGTCAGGCCCTATTAATCTCATATAAAGTTTACGTTGGATTATAGGAACCGGCCTCCCGGGTCTCCAGATGCGCTTTGAGGAATAAAAAACTACTCCGGAGTATTCATCAGCATGAGGTTGAGACAGTAATGACTGAATTTTATTTTTTGGTCAACTATTTCTTTAAGATTCATCTGTGAAATAGAAATTGCAAGGAAAACGTGGGTTTTAACATCATGATGCATTAATTTAACAAAAAAAAAAGAAGTAGAGGAGAAAAATCCATTATCACGTTAGCTAAATCACGTAGAAACTTTTATTTAGAAAAAAAAAATCAAGACACAGGAGCAAGAAGAACACATGTTCTTCACTTCATTTTTTTCAGTTTCTTCAGACAAAAGATTTGGATTAGCAAATTAAAATCAGAATTTGTTCGACATTAACATTTAAATAATTAACTACAGGCTCATGAATTTAACGATGAAGAAGGAAACACCCTGACATTTAGTAAAGAACAAAAAAAAACCCTACTCAGACAAGTAAAGAAGAGAAATAACAGTAAACTTTTCAAACATCAAGATGCAGTTAACAGAGTAGTGACACAGTGGTTTTTTTTAATTATGGCTAATGATAATAACTACTGATTGATTCAGCTATGACAGGATGCAAACACATTAAAATCTCCCTGATAGTTCACACTCCTACAGACGTCTCACTCTAACAAGGAAGTGGGTGCTACTTGATTCACTAAAAGGTTTGTTAATCAGTGCTAATCTGTCCTGCCCCGTTACAGAGCTGCTGCTTTGTATCTATAATGACCTGGGACAGTCGAATTAATTCATGAATAGACTGAGTGTTGGTGCTGTTTCAGCCTGCTTGTTGTCTTGTGTGAACTCTTGTTTTAGGTTGCACAGTTTGTTTCCCCCCCTTCTGCTGTGAATATGAGGTTTATTTACAATCCTAACACCTACACTACCAACTGGAGGTGAGAGAACTGCATTGTGGGTAATGCAGAAGCCGGGGTTTTTTGACGAGGAATAAAAGTGTGTGAAATAAGAATTGTTATTTTCCTCTTTAGCAGAATGAAAACCCATCAAATGAAGAGGAACTTTGTTTGAGTGACCACAGGTCCTGGGTCCAGAGGGAGGAGACCTGGACAAATCACAGTTCAGCAGCTGAGGTGTGAAAATTAAAATGAATAAAAAAGGGATGAATAACGTGGAGCTGCTTCAGTGTCAGGGTTCTGCTTTTGTTCATTCTGGCTCAGTGTCACACAGTCGTGGTTTAACTAGAAGCCCTGGAAGCAGCACTTGCAATGTTTGTGCTATGTGAGTGTAACACACAATGGTTCTCCTGCTATGACAAAAAGTCCTGTGTGTACAACCCTGTGTGTCCAGTAGATACGTCTGTGTCACATCTCTGAGTCAGTCTGCACTGGAGCAAACACACACACATGACACAGTGAGAGAAGGACAACTTGTCCACCAGAGCGTTTTGGAGTTGTTGGATTGTGTATTTGATGAGTTTGATGGGGGAAACCAAGAAATCCCAAGCAGCTCGCGGCTCTGCTCCGCTGTTCTAAAAATAGCTTGCACCGACAATTAAAGGTAACAAATCTACTGCTAAGACTAAAGGGATTATGGCAATGGGCCAATTTGCCAAAATGTTGAACTATCCCTTTAACGTCAGGTCTGGACAGGGACATTCTGTAATATCTAGCTGAGGAAGCCAGGAGACTGTCATATCCATTACAGTTGAGACACATGATTACAGGCTAGTTAACTGTGTGTTCTGTGAGCTCACTGACCGGCTGTAGGTAGCAGGTCGTCTGTAGGATGAGAGGGAACAGACATGTGACAGAGCTGCATCCACTGGACACTGTGGGTAAAGGCACCCGCTAGTATGTTGGCAGAAAAAAAAACAAAAAAACAGCTACATTTGGGTAACACAAGTACACAGTAAACAGCATTCATATTCACACACGGCTCTGTTTACTCACACTCACATTAAACGATATAAATCCTGCATATGGCTGCTCGATTCACAGTGCATCCTAGATTTAAATTCCAAAAGCAACATTATTATAAATGAATCTGTTGATAAAATAGTGATTGAAGGTGTTTTTTTTTTTGGGGGGGGGGGGCGATTTCTGACATGGATGAAGAAACAACACCAACTTATCATGAACAGAGCTGGAGAGAGTGAGTCAAACCAAACCATTGAGGTGTTTGAGAGAAAAAAAAAGAAATCGGAGCTCAAACCTGCAGACAGGGCCACAGCGTGAAGCCAGACCTCGTCTGCGTCGGCCCTTGGCGAGGCACTTCACACAGCACTGGTGACCTGAATCCTTTCCTTTGATGTACAACATACATTTAAAAGTCCGCAGCTGATGTAAGCGCTGGATCATAAAGGTGCGATCCGCAGGCTAACAGTCAGATCAGAGCTGCTCGCTGGCGGCGCCCGGTGGCAGCGGGGAGGTAACTACGCCCCGGTACCACGAGGGCGTCGGTAAAACTACACACAGCATCGGATTCCGAGGGGGGGTCAGTTTGTTTGTTTGAAATCATCGAGCATATGTTGACACAGATCGGATTTGAGCAGCTTCGTATCCCATAATACTAAAAAAAAAAAAAAAAAAAAAAAAAAAATCGATTTCACGGCCGGCTCCGTGTTCATGATTCCTTCGCCTGTTCAAGTCGCTGCGGTTCGTCATCTCTTGGCAGTCTATTCAATAGTATGGTTTCAGTAAAGCTATGGAAGTCTTTGCATTGTTGTGATGTATGTTGATTGAGAAACATGGTGGGGGGTGGGGTGGGGGGGCTGCGATCAATAGAAACGTTTACGTCTGTTTTCCTTCCAGCGGCTGTACAGCATCAGGCCGACCACGACCAGCACGCACAGGCCCAGGACGGAGAAGACGAATGTGAAGAACAAATGGACTCCGCTCATCCCTTCATCCTGGACTTCCACTGTGAAGCAGAAGGACGAGAGAGTCAATGTCAGCACAAAGAGGGAGGCTGATGATCATAATCAGAGGCTCAATAATCAGATTCTGTTCTTTTCTCTGAAACAAATACTGTTTGGTCATGGCACCATGTGTATCACTGCTGAGCAAGATGAACTGTTTCCCCTAAAAAAACTCATATTGCTACGACTACAGCATGTGTTTTGTTCTCTCTTAGTTTGTGAAATCAAATCTTTGTAGTTATTTTGTTGTTTTTTTGTCTTATACAGTCTCTAATCTGTAAGTGGTCTGTAATCAGGTAACTACACCATCGGTTTTCTGTTAATGTGACAAAACATTCTGCTGAGTTTCTCATCAGAAAGCTCCATCTCCTAACATATGAGCATATTTTTCTCTAGACTTTCTGTACCCAGCTGGCTACGAGCTATACTCAGACATTATGGACATAACACGCACTAGTGGGAAATAATGAGATGTCATGGCACTAGTGATCTGACAGTGAATAGCTATGTTCTTTGAAACCCTTTATTGCCTAATGAATCAAAACTAACAACATCTCCCCTCTGGCTGTACCAGCATTTAAAGCGATAGTTCTGAAAGAATGAGGCAGTTTGACATCTGGCTCATCACTGTGACAGTGTCAGGTTAAAGGGATAGTTCAACATTTTGGCAAATTTGCCTGCTGCCATAATCGTTATAGTCTTAGGAGTAGGTTCATTATCTTTAAACGTCAGTCCAAGCTGTTTTTAGATCGGCAGGGCAGAGACGTGAGCTCTGCACAGCGCGTGGTACTTTCGCCTTTCCCTCATCAAACTCATCAAATACACAATCCAACAACTCTCAAACACTCTGGTGGACAAATTGTGACCTGCACATTCACCACATTATGAGATAATGATGGAAGGTTACGAGACAGAGTTGTTTTAGCGGTAAAGGCGTAGCCGGAACTACATTCCAGACATGGCTGCTGGGCGGAGTGATGCAAGTAGTTCCACAACAGTGTTTTGGAGTTGTTGGATTGCGAATTTGATGAGTTTGATGAGGTAAAGGCAAAAGTACCATATGCCTCGGTTGCGTTAGCTGAGCAGCTTGTGTCTCTGCCCCGCCAATCTAAAAACAGCTTGCTCCGACAATTAATGAACCTACTAATATGACTATAGGGATTATGGCAATGGGCCAATTTGCCAAAATGTTAGACTTTCCCTTTAACCTGACACTGTCACAGTGATGAGCCTGATGTCAAACTGCCTCATTCTGTTCAGTCTTTACACAAAAACATTTTGCACTCTAACTCCAAATGGTGGATCATTACACTGTACACATATCTATGTCTATATCTGTGTATTAAGTTGTGATGATATTTCTGCTAAAAAACAATGTAAACTGAACCTGAAACTGTGGCACCAGAACCTTATTACAAACTGAACCATGGCTTTTGTGAGCTGTTTGAGCTTTTTTCTCACTAGTGCAAAACGTGCAAAACTCAAACAGGAAATGGTGATGTCATGCATTTCTATGGACCAATCAAGATTTTGCAATTTGATGCAGCCACAGGTTTGAGGAGCCGATGAAGCAGATTCTCAAGTTTCTTGAGTGCGAGGCTTCGAGTGAACAGGAATAATAATCATGTAGGCTTTACTGTAGATGCAAAATATAACAAAGCACCAACACGGTCTGTTAAAACGGTTTGTGTCACACTCATGAGGAACTGCAAAAGTTGCTCCACCCACTCTCTCTCATACTCCTTATTACACCCCAGGCCACCCTGTGCTGGGTCATGGGATGGGACGGGCTAATGAATGAAGTGGCCTGGAGCGTTTCCCAGCTCACTGCTGTTTCTGTTCTAGGTCAACAGCAGAAATGATCCCTCATCAACAGGTGTGGATCACACAGTGTGTGTGTACCGGGAAACTTCCCGGCGTGAATGTGTGTTACTGTGTGAATGTGGTCAGAGAATTGCTTTAAAAAAAACGCTGTCTCTCAAAGAAAGTATACTGATGGTTAGAAAAGAAATTGAAACTTAAATATCTATAATTCTGTGAAAACTGGATAAAAGCTGATGAGAAACTCAGTGAAAAAAATGAAACTGATGTAACAACTCTTTGAGAATGATCAGGACAGGAGGAGAGGTGACTGGTCCATCTACCTTGGAACGCTCTCACGTTGTCCACCGTGGGTATGGTCACATCCTCCTCTTCCTGTTCCTCCGGGCTCCTCTCCACCGTCAGCTGGTACAACTTCATGGAGATGATGTCATGGTTATCTGGAGAGAGAGACACACACACACACACGAGTGAGTAATTAACACTCAAAAAAATCAACACAAAAACGCTTGTGTCATTTCAGTGTTTCATTCTAACGTTGCTGGAGCTTTAGAGAGGAGCTAATGTTCCCTCTTACTGGAATCTTTTTGTTTACAGCGCTTGTAAGCTCTAACCCACTTTCCCCTTTGCTGATTTGATCTGACTGAGTCACACAGATGATTCTTTGTACCTGTCAGGTCTCCAGTGGCAGAGGAGGCGCCGAAGAAGTAGCCTGGAGGTAGCCGCAGTCCCGTGATCTCAGTGCAGTGTTTCCACTCCTGCTTCCCGTCCACATCCACCATGAGCTGGAGGGAACAGTCAGGACAGGGCCATCAGTCGTTTCTCATCTTTTATAGGTATTCATTTTTACATTCCTCCTGCTCTCCTTCTGGGTCAAACTGACCCAAACTGTTCCCTTCCTCCATCCTTCATTCTTTCCCTCCTTTCTCCCTTCCTTCCACAATCCTTTTTCCCTTCCTTCCTTCCCTTCGTCCTTACTTCTTCTTCCTCCCTCTTTTGACCAACTGACCTGATCTGTTCCCTATCCCTCCATCTTTCTTTCCTTCCTTCCCCCTTCCTTCTTTCCTCCCTTCTTTCCCTTCTTCCTTCCTTCTTCTTCCTTCCTTCAACAAATCTGTTCCCTCCCTCCATCTTTCCCTTCCTTCTTTCCACAATCCTTTTCCCCTTCCTTTCTTCCTTCCTTCTTCTTCCTTCCTTGAATGAATCTGTTCCCTTCCTCCACTTTTCTTTCCTTGCTTTTTCCCTTCCTTCTTTCCACAATATTTTCCCCTTCCTTCCTTCCTTCCTTCCTTCCTTCCTTCCTTCCTTCCTTCCTTCCTTCCTTCCTTCCTTCCTTCCTTCCCTTTGTCCTTACTTCTTCCTTCCTTTTTGACCCAATCTGTTCCCTCCCTCCCTCCTTCTATGTTTCCTTCATTTTTCCCTTCCTTCTCTCCTCCCATCTTCACCTTCATCGTTCCTTCCTTTCTTTCTTCCTTGACCCAGGAGGCCTACATAGATTTTTACCACAAAGTCACACTTGACACCCCAGTTCTCCCACTACAACAGTGGCTCCAAGTGCCCTTCTAAAAGTTAGTAGTAAAAAAAAAAAAGTCAAAATGTCAAAAATTCTGTTATCAAGACAAAAATCTGATAATAAATAATACATCTGATGTTTAAAAATGCCACTCTAACATTGACTACAGTTGTTCCCATGAGAGCAGAATTCAAAATGTTCTAGAAAATTCAGTTTTTCAGACAAAATTCTGATATTTGCCAAACTTCGTCAACCACAGATCCAAAATATTGTCTTTTTTTCAGGAAGACTGAAAATGTATTTAGCAAGAACTGGCTGGTATATGTTTACAGTACTGTTTACAGTCAAACGTTTTCATGCACTGTAGGCTCAATTTGTCAAATATCAAAAAGCTGGGTGTCATCTTTGTGGAGAACGGTCTGAAGATGCAATGTAGCACATTTGGTGTCAATTGAGCAAAAATTGTGTACAAGAAAGGTGAAATAAGTTTTACCGTTTTTGAAAAAAACAGAGTGATGGACTTCATAATTTGTAATGAGTTTAAGTGGACTAAAGTTTCTGCAGGCTACATTTTGGTAAAAGTTGTAGTAGAAGAAGAACACTGGCAATAACAATAGGTTCAGACAATCACAAATCAAAGCATCTCAGAAGGAAGCTGTGACTCCGACTGACAGGATGTGGTTGAAATGTAAAATCTCGAGGGCTGCAGTCTTTGCAGTTTCTTCATCTGTGATAAACATGACATAGACATAGACTGTCTGTCACATTAGAAGCTACATTTGCTCCACAGAAGTGAGTAAATATATTCCAACTGGTCACTGTGGGAACAGTGTTTACATAGCCTTTGAAATGAGCTGCAGCTTGACTATGCACTTGCACCACAGGTGAACACTGGTACCTAAACAAACAGCACTACACCTCTGTGCAAGAGAGAAAGAAACTAAGACTTAATGCTGCGTCCCAATACTCACTCTTCCCCTCAAAATCGGCCCCAGCCCTTGGATTTGCGCGTTCCTGCAGTTGTTTTGATGCAGATGGATCGGTGGCTTTGCATTTACCTCCAAAACAAGTCTGTCTGGTAATGTTCTGTTATTATCTCATAGCGTGGTGAATGTGCAGGTCACAACTTGTCCACAAGAGCGTTTTGGAGTTGCTGGATTGTGTATTTGACAAACATTTTGAAAAATCTGACTGAATCAAATCAGGAAAGCAGTGGCAATACCCAGCCCTAAATATACCATATTATGTATGCTATTAGATTGATAATGCAGTGTTCTACTCAGAAGCTCTGGAGATCATTCTGGCATTAGTGTAAAGAGTTTATAAACTGAGCTTCTATAAAGTACTGAGTTTAAGGTCTGAAACCCTTTGTTAGAATTTGAATCAAATTGTGAAAGTTTTTACAAACATGTTTTCATACCGTCAGTTTTTGTTTGGAGAGTCTGATGAGGAGGAAGGTGTCATAGATTGCGTTGCGCACCAGAGCCGTGCACCCCCCGAGCTCAGTGGACCGTCCGTCAAGATCATGGTCATAAGACAGAGTCCCGTTCCCCAGCATCGCAGATATGTATGGAAAAGTCCTCTGTGAGGAAGACAGGGGAAACACAACACACACACACACACACACACACTGTTATCTACAGTTACAAACACATTGATGTTTCAGTGACAGTATCACAAATAATACAAAGAGAAAAAAACAGTGATGATGATGAAATGACACAGTAATGGTGAGCAGTTGAACATAGATGGACAGCTCCTGGAATAAACAGCAGTTTATGGTTCTAACTAGTTATGTACTCAATGGTTTTCAATGTAGGGACCCAGTGTGTTGAAATGATAAAGTGTTAAACTCTGGCTTGATGTGAAGAAATGAGCGTTACTGAGCTTTACAAAACACTGGCCACCAACACCAGAGTCTGTCCTGACATGAAAAAGACTTCATCACACTTTTGGAACATTTAGCTCTCTGTGCTATTGTCTCACAGCAGCCTGTCAGTGTCTGTGGCAGTGCTGCCAAGTGTGTGAGAGCTCTGCCCCGCCCCTCTCACACACTGGCGCAATGCACAGACAAATGTCTCAATCAGAAATGGAGTTGGTGAGTGTGCAAGAGAACTCTTATTCTGCAATGACAAAGACAAAATCAATTTTCTCAAGAGCAGGGCCGATTATATCTGGTGGTTTTTCCCAGGGCTTGACATTTAAAAATTAAAGTTAAGTTTTGTCAGTCACACTTGGCACCATCCAAGAAAACCAGCACAAACAGGATCAACTTTGGGGACAACAACGCTGATAGTTTATTTAAATATAGAGGAATACCAACAGTGCAGCACCACAGCCATGAATCACTCGTCACTCACATCATGGGTCTTGTCTGTATTGGGGTAAGTGTCCACAAATATTCCAAGTCCAGTGAACTGGTTCATGTTGCCAAACACAGGACCTGCACAGAGACATGGGGGTTATGAGACAAGTCCACAACAAACTGTTTAGCCCCTTTTCCACTGGTCAAGAAAATACTGTACAGGAAATACCTGCTAACAGCTGACAGCAACGGAAAAAAGTTTGATCAATATTCACAACTTAATATTTTACTGACCACTCTCCATTATGTACATTTAGCAATGATGAAGTGGAGGATCAGCTACATTTGTTTTTTTATTGTCCATATGTAGTCAGATTGTGGTTAGATATTCTAAATTGGCTGAGACCCATTCATTTTGAATTATCGCTAAATATTATGTTGGGGGTGTTTGATACTTATTCTTTTGGGGAACATATTTATATTTAAGGCCCAATCAAAAAGGAGGAATAAGGAAAAAGGCCAAATTCTTTTGGAAAAACGAATCGCAACAAATCAAGACAAGGTAGAAAAGCATAACAAAAGATTGGAAAAAATTACGTTTGATTAAATGTATGTATGTTTACATGCTTTTTTTTCTTTTTAAGCACTTTTTTTTTCCTGTTTGGTCCTGCTTCGTTTTGTTCTGTTTTTGTTTGTGTTTTTGTCAGTGGTGTTACATTGTATGTTTCTAAATTTGTATGTTATTGCCCGTCTCCATAAAAAAAAAAGGTTTTCTAACTTTTTACACTTTTGCTGTGTATAGTGGATCAGTGCTTGCTTCCCTTTTGAGCACCAAGAACCAATGAAGCAAATCTTAATACTGGGCTTGTATATCATCCTGAAAAAGTGGGTCTATTCTGATATTTTCGCAGTCATCAAAAGCAGGTCTCCTACCATTCTGCATGCGATCTCTGGTTAACCAGAGGGCCAGCCCATCCCCATTGAAATTCTTCTTTCCCTGGCCGTGGATTTTAAAGTGCACTTTGAGCTCCCAGTCGCGCAGGTAGAATGGCTAGAAGGCAACAGAAATGAAGACAGACAGGTTAGTCTGGCACCGTGCTGAATGCAACATGTCAGTCCACTGAGCTGAGTAACGGGATCGACTGGTCTCTGAGGGGTTTGGGGGCGTGTGAAGGTTTTTAACAGATAGTGGCAACACTCACAATTCGACTCCACACTGCTCCCTGTCTGCTCTGCAGGTCTGGAGTCAGCCTCACGTGGTCAGGGGTAACCATGGCAGTGCCCATCAGATCCCACTGTGAAGAACTAGAGAAGCCCAAACCTGCAAAAAAGAAAAGACAACAGTACCTGTTAAGTACATCTGTATATACAGTCATTTCAAGACACTTTATTGTAAGTACATACTATTAAGCATTAGTTAAGCATTAAATACTGAATTCATCATTTATAGCACATGAATACTCATTACTATGTAGTTTATAAACACAGTTAAAAATGTTTTACTCATCATTGATAAGCACTAACTGTATAAACTACCTACTAATAAGTATTCATGCGTTATAAATGAAGAATTCAGTATTTATTAATGCTTAACTAATGCTTAATAGTGTGTACTAGTGTTACCCTTTAACATTGTGAGAGAGGGGAGCAGCAGAACAGGATACTACGGTGCTTACAAAAAACAGTATAAGAGTGAACAGAAATTTAGCACACACAACACCCAGTCTCAATCAAATACTTGTTCATATTATTAAAGCAGAAGTAAGCGGAATGTTTGTTAAGTCTTAAATAGTTATATCTTCCGACAGCAATCACTTATATAGAGTGTTTGGTCTGAAACACGGGTCTGTCAGTCACTCTGCTCTGCTGTAAGCCAAGGAGAAAACTTTCCTTGTATCCTACAACCTTTATCCAATGAGGAGAGAGAACGGCATAAAGGGGCGGTCCTCTCTGTGTGTGCAGCCAAGGGATGCGTGTGAATGTGGTGACATAGGGACGAGGACCAATAGATCCATGACGAGGGCGTGGGCTGCTAACTCCATCGGTTGACAAGAAGTTAGCCAAAACGACCGGATCGCTGACTTCTGCTTTAACATCAATTATTAGATATGGCCACTTTAAAACCACACAACTCTGGTTGAGTCCCACTGTAAACCAGTCAAACTTATTATCTTAGTTCACCACTAACCTCACAATGTGGCAGACTGTTTTGAACTGAGAGACTAGTTAAGACAACTGTGACTTGAATTTATTTTAAAATGATTACTTCAAAAAAATTACAAAATAAAACAAAACTGGGTAATGATGAAGAATTGGTAACTGAGCTGGATCAATAAGGATAGATGCTAAAGTCCCCATCTCTAGAGCCGGTTGGTGTTTGACTTCCTGTCTTGTTGAACCAGTGTTATTTTGTGATGATTATTGTTTTCGGTGCATCGGTCAGAAACATGTGAAGGATGACTTCATTTGTACTGTAAGTGTCCGTTAATAAGCAGGGAGAGGTTTTCAACATGTTTTGTCCATGTAGTGGTGATGAAAACAACTTAACACTGCAAAAATGTATCTGAGCAAACAATGTTTAGGTCAGACAGACTCTGGGTTTAGTCTGGACTGACCGGCCAGGTCAGTGTGTCAGTGTGTGATATTAGAA
This sequence comes from Trachurus trachurus, assembly GCF_905171665.1. Lineage (NCBI taxonomy): Eukaryota > Metazoa > Chordata > Actinopteri > Carangiformes > Carangidae > Trachurus > Trachurus trachurus. The sequence continues at coordinate 32,495,581 of NC_139895.1, forward strand.
AATTATTTTCTAGACTTATTGACTGATCAGTAAAATAGCCAATGGATGTATTGATTTAAAAAAATGGTCTTGGTGACTGCTCTACTAAGTTATTTTTGTGTTTTTCGTTATGAAACAGTATGAGAAACATTACATTTTACATACACACTCCTGTTAGTGATCAGGGAGGGGTCATTATTTGATGGTTTGTAGAAACTGGAGATAGAAACCACAATTCAGCAGTTTTCTTTAAAAGGGACATTGTGTGACTTCTCCTATTATCTGTTCACGAAAATCGATTATTTGGTTCAAAAGTCTGTTTTTCATTAATCAGTAATCCCCCCCATCAACAAACTGAAGTGTTCCTTTCAGCTCTGAATTAGCCGTTCATATCATTCATATCTACATGGAGCGGGTAAGCTCGGTGCTGGCTGCCATGTGGTGTCGCCATGTTTTTACGTTCAGTGGCAGCGTGACGGTAGGAAACCACGGAAACTCAGCGGAGACACCGGAGCTGTCGGCTCTGGTCGAGGTGGCGTCTGTGAAAAGTCACCGTGGTAACGCAGTGAGGAGGAATGGAGCGTTACACTGATGCTGCATTCACCTGCAGTCGGGCAGACGGCCGTCGGTAACAAACCAGATGTCATTTTAGTCACAGAAGTCCAGAGAAAGCCGGTAAAACGTGGGTCAGGTAAACAATACCACATCGCCATGACAACATATTGTCACGTGTATTGTTTTGCCTCGTGCTGACGGACCACTTGTTTACATAGAGGCTTGTTTATGCCGTTACGTGCAGCGGCTGCCGTCCGTCTGCCATCTGACCAATTTCGTGTGAATGCAGCGATATACAACCGCAACGCTAGATGGGAGGAATTCCTACACAATGTACCTTTAATAAAGCATCATACTGATGAAACGTGACTCAGACTGAAGCTGAGTCAGTCCTTAGCCGGACCAGTTGGACCTGTTGTTGGTACCAACTCGTTGTGTTTTAGTACTCAAGACTGTTGTAGTGTTGTAGCCTACTGTATAAAGACCACACTTGGGAATTATGAGAAGACCACAGCTGCAGTGACATCTTTTTTTAAAACAGCAAATGTCTCTCTGTCACTCACTTTGCTTTATATCATGTAATTCAATAACTTCAAGGTAATTAAGTATCTGCTTGTGTAACCATCTGAAAACTTGGTTGCACCAGTGTCAGTGTTCTACACTGTGTTCTTCCGTTCAATCCAAACTTCAACTGTTTCAATTAAATATGGTTTAGATTTTATATGAAATGATCTTTTCTTCTTAGCTGAGGAGGAATAATGTAAATATAATCAAGCCACATGATTATTATGAGGACTGGTGCTGAATACAGCAATGGTCTTGAAAATAGTCTTGCACTGATTTGGTCTTGGACTTGGTCTCGCCCTCCTCGGTCTTGGCTCTGTCTCTCGGGTCAGGTGGTCTTGACTACAACACTACTTAAAGGGATAGTTCAACATTTTAGCAAATTCTAGCAAATTCTCCCATTGATTGATGAGGGACAGTGGACCTGTACCATTCACCTTCATTGTGGTCGCTGAGCAGCTCACATCTCTGCCCCGCAGATCTCAAAACAACATGCACTGATAATTAAAGGTAATGAATGTATCCCCTATGACTATAGGGATTATGGCAATGGGCGAATTTCCAACATGTTGAACTATCCCTTTAAACCGGTTAAAGTAACGTCAGCTGTAGGTTATTAATTCCCCTGACTACCTAACAGTTCCCAGTGTGGCAGCCAGGCAGCAGCCATCACGTCTTGTGACATTAGCTCAGATGTAGAACGACAAGTGCCGAGAGGTCCAAAGTTCCTCCGGGTTAATTATTAAATCGCTAATTAATACAAATACACAGCGTGAGAGCTTCATGTACCACCGGACGAGTTGCTGTTGTCTGTTAATGCCTCTTAGTCCGGGCTCTGGCTCATTATCTCCGTTAACACACAGTCACCTCGGGCTGACAGTTCACCCACCTCGGTACGGCTTGGCCAGAGAATATTCCCGCTTCAGAAAATCCTCCATAAACTCCTGGTCGTCGGCCAGAGACTGGCTCGTCAACACGCAGACCACGACCAACAAACATGTTAATTCACGGATGTTCCTAAAATAAAACGATGGATATAAAACACACAAGCCTCTCATTCGGTCTAAACTTGACATGGCTCCACTGGCGACCATCTTTACACTCCCACTACTTCTTCTACTGGTCCTCCCTCCCCCCTCCTTCTTCTTGTGCTTTAATGGCGGTTATGAAACACAGAAATGTTTCTCTACCGCCGCCACGTGGCGTGGACTTCACACCGCGGTTCACCATCCACCACCTGAGCTCTCATAACTATCTTATAAATACATTGTTTATTCAGTTTGCGGTTTCAATATTGAAGTTAGCAGTTGGGCCTAATTATTTTAAACATTTATGTTGCATAGCCCATGTTGTTTGTGTATTTATTTTCTATTCACTAGTTGAAATAAGACCTGATGGACTTAGGCTACCTCTTGATTAAGCCAGTTTAGTTTTCATATTTACCTGAGCAGCACCTGCCTGGTGGGACAAAAAGTCACGCTGGGAGTCATATGCTCATTATGTAGGATATTATGCACATTATGGTATGGTATTTATTTAGGCTATATATAGCCTATAGTAGGCTTGTCTTATCTTAGTCGGAACGCACCAAGCCTGGGAAACCGTGTTTCGTCCCTTCCAACATTGTATGACTGACAATAAACAAGTCAGTCTGATGCTCGCAAGTGTGCACACACACACACACATGCATATTAAAACTGCAAACAGCAAAACCAGATAAACACAAGTCAAAAAGTTCCCTCATCAGCATTGAACCTGAAAGCATATTAATCTATGTTCACAATGGGCAAATAAAATGTTTTATTCCTCATTGGCACAGTTTTGTGCAAATTTCTGAGTTGGACAAGGACAGTTGTGGACAGTATTAGGCCTATGTAGATAATGGCCTACTGTATGTTTGGGCTAATGGAGATAACAGTAGCCTACTGCAACAAACCACAGTGAAATTTACAAAGGACTGAATTACAGCTGCAAAAAAAGGGCCATGGAGAATCTCAACTAGTGAGCTGTCCCAGTGAACTCACTTGCTGTTGCTGCTGAGTCTGACTGCAAACTGCTGCTGCTGGTGTCAGGCAGGCCAATCAGCCGCACCAGTGTAGTGCACTGCGATATATACATACTTTTTCTTTTTTTTTTACAGGTAGACCTAGGCCACTTAGGGCCCAGGCCACAAGGAATTGTCCCACCCCTCCCGTTGGCCAGTCGGGGCCTGATGAGTGACATGTGACTCAAATAGGCTACCCACCACATACCAAACCTTCACAGAAGCCTGTTCCTGCCTGTGAGAGATAGGCCTAATAAATATTCCCTAAATAGAACATCAAAATTATGAGATTGGAAGACAAAATTACGAATTAGAGAAGTCACAGTTAAAGTCAAATTTTTACATTTTGAATCTCATAATTCTGATTTTTTGTATTTCATAATTTTGACTAGGCCTATCTAATCTCATCATTTCAGGTTTTTATGTCATGATTATGACCATTTTCTTGTAATTATGACTTTTGTAACTAATATTTCCTTTATTTTATCTCATAATTAAGGGAATATTTATTTTCTTTCTCCAGCAGTAACAGGCTTCCATACGCTACACCATCATGATGGTCAGTGATGAATCATCTTTTCCCCTGTCTCTGTTTTAAAGTTTTCAAAGGGATCTGCTACTCCAGTGATATCTCACTGTACTTCCTGCAGGAGATAAATGCAATCTTTTGTTTTCGTCATTGTTAATGGAAGGGAAATTAAACAGTGCATTGTGTTGAATTTAATGGTCCATCTTTGGTTGTCAGAGGGCCCTTAAGCATTATATTGAAATGTGAAACCAAACATCATAGCAGTTTGTCCTATTGGTCTCTGTGTGTTGTATTTTCTTTATTGGGTGCTGTTTGACAATGCAGTGATCACTCAGATCATTCTACACTGTTATTGAGAGTGTTGTTCCTCCTCTTCCAGCCGTCAGATCCCGTTACACACTCCACATGATGGATAAGCACAGAGACAGTGTGTCTGTCACCAAGCGGTGTGTGTCCATAAGCCTGTCTGTTTACTGGCTGTGCTGTTATCACTGATTATGTGAGGCCTCTGGGTTAAAGCCCACACACTGATGCTCATATTATGAGGTGTCACATAGTATTTATGCAATCACATCTTAGCAACATGTCAACATCTGAGTTGAGAGATCTCTCTTCAGGTTAACTCAATCAGAAGACTTCATCCCCATCATCATCATCATCAGCAGCAGCAGCAGCAGCATTGGCATCTTCACATAGGCCAATACGCATAACAAACTCTTTTTTTTAACCTATAGCTAAGTATATCTTTTATTTATTCCTTTTCATCTTCTTCTCAACCCAACTTCATATCAAGCCATCATACTTGTATGTCTTTTTACATCACATAGTCTATTTAAAAAACAATACGCTATGACAGTGCATTATAGTGTAGTGACTAGGCTACACCTTCTCCATAATTTTCACTAAATGTATTAATGTGAAATGAGACAGATGTTATTTAACTACAGAAGCTTTAGAAGTATTCAGGTCAGGCTATCATTTAGCCTACTCAAAATACCAAAAATGGATAGAAGTACATATTATGGAGAATGATCCAGTTAAGAGCACTTAAGTAAAGCTAACATTTTTTCTTTCTTTCTTTTTTTTTTTTTTTGCAATTCACCAGCGTCAGCATCATTTTGGTATTTGCAATCACATATTGAGCAGGAGGAGATATTGATTGTTTCCATGCCAAGCAGACAGTTGCATATCATATTTTTGGTATCCCTCAGAAAACAGTCATCCAATCAGAGAGAGAGAGACTCTAAGCCTGCTCCTCTGATTGGCTCACTAACCTGATCCAGGGAGAAGCCTGAGAGGTTTTTGGTTCTTACTGTAAAACCACAAATATATCCTCTCATGGATCAGCACGTTTTATTATTCAGGAACTGCACTACATAATTCATCAATTCCTAATCTGATTTGTTCTTCAGTAACTACAGTTTTGGTAATGTTAAAATGTATCCCATAATCACATGATTAACCCTCCTGTTTTCCTTCTGGTTCAAGGAAGGAAGGAAGGAAGGGAAAAGGAGGGAAAGATAGAAGGAGAGAGGGAACAGATTGGGTCAAAAAGGAAGGAAGAAGTAAGGACGAAGGGAAGGAAGGAAGGGGAAAAGGATTGTGGAAGGAAGGGAAAAGGGAACAAATTTGTTCAAGGAAGGAAGAAGAGGGAAGAAAGAAGGAAGGAAGGGAGGGGGAAATGATTGTGGAAAGAAGGAAAGGGAAAGATGGAGGGAGGAAACAGATTTGTTCAAGGAAGGAAGAAGGAAGAAAGGAGGAAAGAAGGAAGGGGAAAGGGAAGGAAAGAAAGATGCAGGGAGGGAACAGATCAGGTCAATTGGATCAAAAGAGGAAGGAAGGAAGGAAGGAAGGAAGGAAGGAAGGAAGGAAGGAAGGAAGGAAGGAAGGAAGGAAGGAAGGAAGGAAGGAAGGAAGGAAGGAAGGAAGGAAGGAGAAAATTATTGTGGAAAGAAGGAAGGGAGAAAGGAAGGAAATGGAGGAAGGGAACAGATTGGGTCAGTTTGACCCAGAGGACAACAGGAGGGTTAAAACACTGTGGGTTAGTAAATGATCTGCTGTGAACACAGAGAACCAGCAGTATTTTGACAATGAGAAAGGCAGGTAGAAAAAAATGCACTTTTCATGTCTGGACGGGTCTCAAGAAATAAAATAAAAAAACCTCAGATGATTGGCCTGAATCCACAGTGAATTACTTTGGACTCAGCTGTTTGCCTAGACTTCCTGCCCGCTCTCCCAGCATTGTTACGTCTTGTAAAAAAAAAAAAATGCCGCCCGGTTCGATTAATGCACACAGCATAGCCTACTACAGTATCGACATGTGATGGTGGTGGACTTGTGCCAGGATCCTGGTGAGGAATTACAGTAATGCAGTCAAGTTTAGGGGTGATGCAATTGCTCCTCAGAGACAAACAAAAAGACAGAGAGGGAATAAGAGAACAAACACTGAGGTGTTTATGATCCAACAGTGACTCGGGGCACTTAGTATTTCCTGTATATGCCCCCTGGGGAAGATCTCACTCACTTCCACTGAGAGAGCTACAGAATTCCAGCTGAACCTTGAAACCTGAAACATCAGTGTCTAGCACCTCTCAGTCCGGACACCCACGCATCACCATTTGTGGGGACCGACACACACACACACACAGCTCAGGGCTGTGTTTGCGGGGGCCATAAACTCTGCCACAGCTCACGGAGCGGCAGAGGATTGCAGGGCATGCAGCGTGCAGTCGCCTCCCCGCCGCGGCAGACTTTCACCGTAAACCCCCGTTTGCAAGGTCAGGCGATATTTTAATATCCGTTGGTCACAGCCAGGTTCAATGCTAATCTTCATTAAAGCCGTCCACACCTGTTCTAGTGTAAACAATTGGGAGTGAATGTTTCCTAGTGAAAGAGAGGGAGGGCATCACTTTTACACAGCTACATGTGGGATGATTTCAACAATCCAACGCAGCCCACTTATGTTGTACATGAGCTGAAGGGACAATATAGTTTACTACATAGATAAAACTGTTTTCGTGTCATGACAGGAGAACGGATGGATCACCATGTAAGTCACAGTGGGATGTGTGGGTTGTGACCTGACCACAGCATGAGGGAGCACCCTCAGCTTTGGAGGTTTGGAGTCTGCATAATCACAGCTGGGATTTTTCAACATTTTGGCAAATTTGGCAATTGCCATAATCCCCACAGTTTTAGGAGTAGGTTCTTTAATTGTCGGTGCAAGCTGTTTTGAGATCGGCAGGGCAGAGACGTGAGCTGCTCAGCTAAGGTAAGAAAACCTTGATGTCCGTGAAGTCACAGAGTATTGAAGTAGGAATTGTTCATTGATGAAATAACCAGTTTATTGACAAAAAACTTTGACCTATTCCAGAAAGTTAAATATGTATAGCCTACCATGCAAAATTCACTAACACCATAAATATTGATATCTCTCTATATCAAAATATGGTCATGTTTGAACCTCATTGTTTCTTTACATTTGTGTACAGCACAGAACAGATGTAGAATAGTTCTACATCAAAATATACCAATATTAAAGTGTTACTGTGTTTCTTTAGTGATGAAACAATATAATAATACAACTTGTGTCAATTTTTGATGATTAATGATGATAATAATTAAGACACGTAGAGCTGGTTTTAAGGTTTTAAGGTTCTTCTCCTAAATTATAAGGCTTTAAATGGACTCTCACTTATCTGAACTACTTACACCCTATATTCCGCCTCGTTCTCTTCACTCTATTAACTCGCACCTTCTTGTCTTCCCCTCGGCCAATAAAAAGTCAGCTGGTTGTATAGGGCCTTCTACCAGCATGCTCTGTATTTATGGAATGACCTCCCACTGTAAATTACAGTAAAGGAGCTACCTCCACTGCATTTTTTTTTTTTTTTTTTTACCCAGTGTTTTGGTTTAGTCGAGTTTGTAATTGTTTTATCCTCATCTGTTTTTCCCTTCTATTTGTGTGCTTTTTTTTGGGGGGGGGGGGGGGCTTATTTGGCCTTGCCTGTTTTATTGCTATTATACTATTATGTAGCCTACTGTATATTGTTATTATTTCTTTAATTTTGTGTACTTGATTTTATTATTGTAAAGTGTATTTAGACCATGTACCATGGTGATTTTGCATTTTAAATAGGCTGACTGATTTTTTTAAATGTATCTTTCTAATCAGGGTATCATTGAAAAAGAGAGCCTGCTCTCAATTGGCTTCCCTGAATAAATAAAGGTTTGAGTGAAATGATGGATTTCTTGAAGCATGTCACAGTCCAAAACAGTCCTTGTAGTGCTTTCCTCTGATAACAAGGCATTGAGTTACTTTATGAGTCAAACATAAGACTAGTTAATGAAGCTCTCACTAACTTTATGGTCTGGCTGTGTAATACGTAATAGGTTTTTGCTATAGTGGCTCTCAGTCACTTTCAGACTGGTAAGAAAGCCTACAGGTATTGATGATCACGCTGATGTTGACATCACCGGGGTGTGATCTATCAGCACTAACCATACAGCAGTTTTCACTGCACGTACAGTAAACAGTTAAGGCAGCGTGTGACGAGCTGAGCTCACAGTGCGAAGCAGCGAATGATTAAATAATGAGGAGACGTTAATGCTTCCTCTGGCAGGACGTGCCTCCGTTGATACACGATCACTTAGAGCAGACAGTAAATGTCCTCTTAGTCGGCTTAAAGAGCTCAGACATTAAGAACGGCCAAACACCTCTGGACATAAATATTCACACTATTCAAATCAACAGGCCTGAGAGAATATTGTCAGAGCAGTCCGGGGTGGGGGGGTGAGTTATCCTCGCTGCTCATTTAATGGACTTTTCATTCGCCCGGCTCTTTGTGCTGACAAAAAGGAAAACACATCTTCTAAATTGAAACGCTCATTAAGCATTTGTTACCCACACGCATTCATTGTCAGTATACTGTAGTTCATAGCCAGGGCAATCACAGACACCACAATAGATTGATTTACAATGAATAAATTCCGTCTTTAAAGGTGCCATTCTCGTTTTTACAGTAAAAAAAAAAAAAAAAAAAAATACATAAAATAAATTGAATTATTTTGTATTTTGAAATGTCAGCCAGCCAGCAGGAATAAAATGAATGGTGCCCTCCGTTTCCCAGGTTTTGACTCAGCTTCCTGGCTGATGCGCCAGATGGAAAACAGGAAGTTGTCTGGGCTTTGAGCAATTTTGCAAATGCACGGACGACTTCTTAAAAAGATTGACTTCTTCCCAGTGAAAAGCTACTTCAGAAAATTAGCGACGGTGTGCCAGCATCTGCAAATTATCCTGGAAAGTGCAGTGGTCTTCAGTTCAGCACATCAGACCAGAAGCTGAGAGGAAAACTAGGTGGATGAACTGACGGTACTGTACGGAGGTGAAGTGCTGAGAGTCGTCTGTCAAACACTGATATGAAGTAAAACAGAAGTTCTTATGAAGTTAGAAATGATTCATCTTCACTGGAACACTCTCTGTAGCCTACAGTGTAGATATCACTGGTACCCATAGTAACATGTACATACAAATAATGAAAAAGTAAGATTACTTTCAGCTTTTTTGTTTTGTCTATCAGTCACATTGTAGAGATATGGTATAAAACAATACCTTATCTCTACAATGTGACTGTTTGAAATGATGAAAAAAAGAAAACCATGAAAAACATTCAGTATTTTTCCTGTGGAGTGATACAGTACATATCCCTTTATTATTTGTACAGCTGTCATGTCCCTATCTCTTGATCTATCAGAATAAATGTGAAAATACCTTAAATAATTAAGGACATAGACCAGACCTTGCCATTATACAGCCTTTGGGCCGGACCCACCCAATTATTTCGTCCAGCTGTGAAATCAAAGACAAACCAGACAAATCTACTGATGAGGCTTATTTTATAGTGGCATGAAATTATCTTAATTTGCTTTTATTTTGAAATGCCTAGCTAGCACAACTGTGCTTCCTCCTGTCACAAATGATTGAGGTGGTGGGATTATTATTACTATGATAATAATAATAATTGTTATTATTGTTGCATGTATGTGTGTTAAAGGAATAGTTCACCAAAAAATGAAATTCACTCAGGCTGATGAGTACTCTGAAGTAGTTTTTTATTCTTCAAAGTGCATCTGCATCTGGAGACCCGGGAGGCTGGTTCGTAGTCCAACGAAAACTTTATATGAGAAAAATAGCACCCGATACAAAAACGTCCATAAAACTACACAAAAACCATTTAATATTCCTCCACACTGCTCGTCCACTGCAATCCAAGTGTCCTGAAGGGATATAGTCCAGAGTTTACCTGAAACAACGTCATTTAGGATGTTGGGCCCTATTCCTCTCATATAAAGTTTTGAACGCCCCTCCCAGGTCTCCAAATGCACTTTGAGGAATAAAAAACTACTCCGGAGTCAACAATGACAATGATTTCATTTTTTGGTGAACTATTCCTTTAATGTTATAATAGTTCTTCATAAGATTCTGTCATTTTGGATATAATAAGAATAAGAATAAGAGTGAGTGCACTCTATGTTTTCTAGATTTGATCTTAACGGAAAAATGAAGGTCCAGGGTGACTCAAATTTGTGTGAGTCCTGGCAATAATCTGGGATGTATGTATGTATGTATGTATGTATGTATGGCCCCCCAGGAAAAATATATGCCCACCACTGGCAAAGACCAAAAGTTGAATGGTACATATCAACAGTAACATCATTGATCTCATAAATTAGCAAAAGATTGAAAGAATGAATCACTTTTTGACAGAAACAAAAAACAAAGACAAAGAAGTTTAGTATAGTTCTTGATGTGAAAGACAATATTATAGCAAATTGTTATTGTCTTTCTCCTATAAATACTGAGGAGGAGCTGTTTTATTTAATGATTAACCATCATTTCAATAAAAACTGCATTTCATTGTGCCGTAACTATAAAGTGCCCTGTGGCCTTAAACACAAATGTAAGGGTTTTTTTCTTTTTTTTTGGGGAGCTGACTTTTCTTCTTTACACTTCCTGTCTGGCAGTAATGATGGGGGGATTTAAGGTGTGGGTCTTTAAAGAGCGAGCTCATCAGTGGAGAGGCTGTTTTACAGTTACAGCTCTCTTAAACATCCAGCCTTCAATCCATCTCTCCCCTGTCAATAAGCTAATAGTTCTAATGTGTCAAAATTGATTTCTACTGGCCTCTGCCTCCTCCTCCTCCCACAGCTCCCTCTCATCCCCGCTCCTCACTCACCTTCCAACACAACTGATTTATGGACTTTGTTGGTGCTGGAAAAACTACATTGATTTTTTTTTTTTTTTTTTTTTTGTATAAATCTTTTCTGATAAGTCTGCTATCTGAACAAAAAAGCTGAAAAACAAAAAAAATTCAGTCCTAAAAGTCTTAGAATAATCAAAAGTAAGTTGTTGTTTTAAAAAAAAAAAAAATCATTATTATTCATTTTATTTGGCTTTTTTATGTGTCATATTTCACAGCTTTGTACTAGAGTAATGAATCAAAGCCAGGGCCTGACAGTCATACTCTGACCTTAACTCTTATGTCATTCATCATCAATATCTCACAGAATTTACATGTATGCATTATGTCCAGCATTTTTCTGATATGAAAAAGATTGGTATTTGTCAGATTTGTAAAAAAAAATCCTCATATATGAAATTATGATAAGAGAAAAACTGTGGTCTGGTTTAATATAGAAAAAATCTTAGTATATTCAGTTGGTGTATATTTGTATGTCCAAACAGAATTGCTCAAAATTTCCCCTTAAAAGAACCAGTTCATACAGTAGGTTATATACAGCTCTACTTTAATTCACACAGAAGAAAACACCATCATAATAAGCAATGAGCAATGTGACATTTAAAAAGTATTAAAACAGAAAAATAAATTCACTACATGAAATAGCAACAATACAATATTACAGTTTTCACAGCTAGACAACATATTGCATTATCTACTCAGGACAATGCCGGCCTTACTGTGGTCATGTTGACATATCCACACCGTGGACATCTTCATGTTACCTTTACCAAAGTGCTTTTGTTGCCTTAAGCCACCTAGAGACGGAGCTTAGGACATAAGCCTGGTCTGTGGCTTGGTCCAACACCCACCTCCACACTGTGTGGTATCAAATGCAGCACTGCCTTGAATAGAATGAATGTTGCTGGGGAACTTAATCCAGGCAGCAGTTACATTTAGACTAAATGTAATTGGAAAAAAACAAATTGTTTTGTTGTTGTTGTTGTTGTGCTAGCAGCACAGGTTTTCTTTACTTAAAGGATCCATCACCTGGTATTCATATTGGTTTTAGGTGTTAAAAGGGTCTTAAATGCACATTGTTGAGAAATAATATGCAACATTCACCTTTATTTATCCCTATTTGTGTACCCAATTTTGCTCTCGCGAGAAAAACACGCGATCTTGTTTTACAGATTGTCATTGAAAAAAAAAAATCCATGCATTTACCGCGACTACTGAAACCATGGAAACGTAAACATAAAATTCCACCGGAAGAGCAAAACCGGCTTACGTTATTGACGTTCAGAAAAAGGTGGATATATAAATAAATAAAATGTAATGCAGGCTGATCGGTTCATTGTAAAACATGTATTTATTGACGTTAATGTGGTGATTTCTGTACATACTGAGCCCCCAGGCAGCGCTACTCCTCTGTCCAAACCTGTCAGGATCCACTGGAGCTACAATGGAGAAACAGTCTTGACCTCTGACACACAAACATTTACAAATTTTATCAATTCACAGTGCATTTGTCATGTGATTCTACAGCAGTCATTTTTTTTCTAGACTTTGTAGGTTTTTTTTTCTCTGCAGTGTATTTAGTGTAGATGTGACATATTTAATTATTTATTTCTCATAGAGAATGGTGGAATTTCCATTTAATCTTTTCATAGGCTATAATATTCAGTGTGCAGGTGCATTAAATAACCTTTCTTCAATGTCAAGGTTTAAGCAAATAAAGCCAAATACAATATAATATATTATAATAAAAAGATGAATTGATAATAATAATGTGCCTAAGTTTACATAAAAATGAAAGCGAAGATGAAACCTTTTTCTTTTTTTTAATTTAAAGACTTAAATAGAAAATAGGAAAAAAAAGTAGTGAATTCATGAATGTGGTCTATTACTTCAGTGCTGTCATCCTCAGAGGTTTACCAACACATTTTGTTTCCTCAGATCACACATGACTACACCACTGCTGCGTATTGTTGTCAGTGTCCAGGCCTGCAGAGAAAATATGTCTTGACTGTGTCTGACTTCTTAGCGAGGAGGTCTGAGGAGCCGGGAAATGTGAGGAATGCTTTGCATCACTTTGTGAACGCTCGGCTTCAAACCCCCCTCGCCCGTCCCGCCGGCCCAAAGGTCGCCCGCCGCTGGACTCGTCTGTTTAATTCTGAAACACACGAGCCGCGCAGGTGTGACTCATGTCCTACACACACATCTCAAATAGACAGACAGTGTCCTGAGGGCTGCGGCTCTGGCCTCCCATCACTGACCGGCCGGTCGGAATGGTGCCGATGAAGGAACGGAACTTTCTTTGTAGCAACTGATTTTATAATTACAATTATTTATTATAATGAATTCATGAATTACTCAATTTAAAAGTAAGTTTAATTTAATAATATGATGTACATGTACAAAGATGTACCGAACAAGGACAATAAGAACCGAACAGAAATATACATAATACAAATAGTTAATAATATTAAAGAGGCTGGTGGATTAAACGTGGCCAATGGGCACACAGTGGTGCAAATAAACAAAGAGTAAGTGCAATGAAACAAGCAGCCCTATAAAATAGGAATAGACAGTGATCACGATATGACGGTGACACTGACATTGATATCAATGATAAAAAAAAGAGTCTGCATTTTTGATTAAGATCCAGTCTGAAGTAGAGGAAGTGGGTGATGTGGAGTCAAGTGGTTGTTGACAGTGTATGACAGATTGAAGTGTTCATTAGAGGACGGTACAGTACTGAATTGTGAATCAAACTGACTAAAGGTACAGAAGTGATATCATTCTGCTAATTATGTATGTCAGCTAACATTTTTTTCTGTGGCTAAAACACACTTCCCACTGCACATAGAAGCCAAACTATCACTTTGAGTTTGATGAAATGCTGCTGTTATGGTTAAATGTTCTTTAAAGAAGTCACTGTTGTCAATTTTACAAAAACACATGCAAAAGACTTTCTTTCTTTTTTTTTTACTCAAGAAACACTGAAGAACATCTTGGGGGTGAAGACATTTCTTTCAAATTATAAACGTCTGCATCAAAATGATTGGAACTCAAATGACCGGTTTGTAACTCTCTCTGAGCAAAATGTATTTATAATCAAGATCATGTTCTTGATAAAGAATTTGCACAGAATTGACAGTCCATAGATATAATCTGTTGTGCTTTTTCTTTTTTAAATGTATATTGGCTTGTATATTATTTATTCACTATATTCTACCTTACTTCAATTAAGTGCACACATTTTATAAAAAAGTTTTCTGCTCTCTGCCTTGCCCTGTCTATGGGACTTGTACTTGGGTTGTATGTGGTCGGTGGAGTATAGAGACTGAATTGCTTTGGGTTAGTGTTAGAATTAAATAAAGTTATATCTATCGGTATTCTTCTATATCTGTATCTGTATCTGTAATATGTCCAGCCAAATAAACCAGTTTCTTTCTTTCCATTTCTTTCAAGGAAACATGACGTAGTGTAAACCAGCATCAGCTAATATTCTGTTTTTTCTTATATTTATGCAGATAACAATGCCATGCAGCGCTGCATGGCATTGTTATCTGTTTTCTTATTTCTTATCTTTTACTAATATAAATGCTGCTAGTACTCTGTCCTCTCTTATATGTATGCAGGTTGCTATCTGTTTTCTTATTGTTCTAACTGCTGCTAATACTATGTTTTTTCATACTTATGCAGGTAGCTTCCTACTGTTATCTTTTTGTAGGCTATGGTATGTCTGTCCGTCTTTAAATGTGACGACAACGGATGGAAATTAGCTTTGAGCTAAATCCGGCATATTTACATGACGTGATGTGCGCGTCACAAATTGTTCATTAATGCGCACTGTCCTTGTCAAATAAACAATACATGGAAATGGAAATGTGTTTTTAGTGAATGCACATGGGTTTAACATTAGCTGAAGCTAGACGTCTTATATGCATCGCATTTTCCATTTTTTGTGGCAATGTTGTATGTATTGTCCCTGTTAAATAAACATTAAAATAAATACATTTTATATTCTGTTCCTGGTGGGACTGAGAATAGAAAAAAATACTTTGACATAATACTTCCATAACTATTGTGGACTGAACAAGGACATTTTGAACTTAATCATGATAAGTGGAGACTCTAGTAATGATACAGTCTGCCGCAGTCAGATGTTGACCACCTCTACTTGATTTTCTCATGACTCCTCTACCAGTCTGCGCCACCTCAAGACATGTGGCTGCTGTGTGTGTGTGTGTGTGTGTGTGTGTGTGTGTGTGTGTGTGTGTGTGTGTGTGTGTGTGTGTGTGTGTGTGTGTGTGTGTGTGTGTGTGTGTGTGTGTGTGTGTGTGTGTGTGTGTGTGTGTTTGATATCAACTCAGACCCCGTCTCTTTTAGCACCTCGGCTCTGCTGTTAAACTACATTCCTCCCACCTCCGAGGCCCAAATATGTTCACTCACACTAACCTGTTACCATTAGGCCATTCATCAACGTTCAACTGTCCAAACATGAGAGGTGTTAGGGAGACAGCACGGCCAGAGCGGGTTGGAAGTTTTCCACTGACCCTGGCTGTGGAGATGATTTCCAGTCAGAGGACACGGAGTCTGCAGGAAAAAAAAAAAAAAAAAATGACGGGGAGACTTGATCCGAGATGTTGTGAAGACCAGATTAACATTCTTGTCAGAGAAGATGTTTGATGCTGCAGACTAAAGGAGAGCAGCTTACTTTGGATGCAGAGACTTAAAAGCAATAAAAGTGAAATGGTAGCAGGAGTCTGCCCACCTGCTGCCCCAAATACTCACCAGAGCACCGAATGTGGATTAATCCGCCACTGAAAATAGTCCCCCAATAAATGCACTATTCCTGTCTGTTTGCGAAAAAACCTTCAGCAAAATTTTTGACGATTTGATTCGTCGCTGAGAATGAAAAAGTTCATAATGTTGGAATTAGGAATTTATCTTATGTTATCTACTGTATTGCTTAGTTTTTGCTTGAAACACTTTTTTTTGGTCTTCCGTTCCTGTGCACAGTAACACATCACTGTGGCCCCTGCTGATGTGAATCTACAGCAGGTAACACACTGACTACACATGATTACCTCAAACCACGCCACATCAAATAATCTGAACTGTCCCTTTAAACAAAACACATATAACAGCAGCAGTTTTCTTGTTTGACACCAGCGGCAGCATCAGTAGAAACCTGTGGTGAGTGACCTCATCATGGTATCTGTGCCTTAGATGTGATTTATGCTTGACTGTCATTTGTCACCTCTGTGTGTGTGTAGACTGGGTGTTTGCGTGTGGACCTGCTTATGGAGCCTGGTATACCGTAGTCATGTTAAGTGAAGGTTCTTCTGTCAAACTTCAATTTTAATGGTAATGTACTGTAGCTTGATGCTGACAACAGTTTTCACTTCTGGGCAAAAGTAGCTAAGTTAAGTTTTACATCTGCTTGAACTCAATAGCCAGCCAACAACGTAC
Organism: Trachurus trachurus; assembly: GCF_905171665.1. Classification (NCBI taxonomy): domain Eukaryota; kingdom Metazoa; phylum Chordata; class Actinopteri; order Carangiformes; family Carangidae; genus Trachurus; species Trachurus trachurus. The sequence continues at coordinate 32,511,974 of NC_139895.1, forward strand.
ACTGAATACTGCATGTAAATAAAGTGAAATGACTTATATCTGAATGGATATACTGTAATATCTCCAATTGACTCAAATTTGTTGAAATCAGTAAGTCATGATGTCTGGCCTTGTGCCCCTGGTACTTTCAGGTCCAATAACAACTGAATTTAAATTTGAAAAACCTTTATTGCTCTAAAACACAATGACACATGAGCTGGGGAATCAATATGAATTAATTTGAAATATGTTTTGTTATGTAATGTAATGAATCTAAAGAGGACATATTATGCAAATATCACTTTTTGAAGGCTCTTTGTATAGTATATTTGGGTGTTTGTCTTGCCTTCCGGCCCCCAAAATGTGAGAATTGACCAAAAAATCTGTAATTTTCAGGCTCCCTAGGTTGAAATCCACGTGATTTTACAAGCTGTTCCCTCGATTGTCATTCAGTGATGTCATTAGTTGTCAAATTTTGTATAATACCACCCCTACCTGTGAGTACCTGTACCAGAGGGGGCAGGACAGGGTGAGCAGTGGCTCATTTGCATTTAAAGGGACAGGCACTGAAACGAGCCGTTCTGAACAGGGCTGTTTAGAGAGGATGAAAAAAGCTGTGATGTTTGATCCTTGGTGTATTTTGACCAAAGAATGTCACAGACATGTCTTTAAGACACCTGGGAACTATTTTAATTTGTTAAAAAGGGGCATAATATGTCTCCTTTAATATTTTTTATTACTTAGTTTACTATGAAAAAGATATTAGACAGTCTGGGTTGGGGACAAGCCCAAAACATAGACATTCTGACATAGAAAAAAAAAAAATCATATTTTAAACACAAAGCTTTTACACCTTTACAACCCCAACAAATACAATAATTATTTTTTCTCTGAAAACTAAATAATCTTATCTTTTCTTCCACTCTACACACATGCTAACATCAACAGGAACCAGTAATGATTCTGTTACTTTTTTTTTTTTTTTTTTACTTTGTTCATGCAACCAAATTACACTTGAACTTTCCCACATATTGGAATATATTATTATAATATATTATTGGGATTTTATGATAGACCAATATGAAGTAGAGCATAATTGTGAAGTGGAGGGAAAATGTATACATGGAAAGGTTCAAGGGGTATGAATACTTTTGCAAGGTACTATATAATATTAAACATCACATGTAAGAAGAAATTAGTTGACCAGAAGCAAGTTATAAAATGAGTCTAAAACACAAATATGGATGTAAATTGTGAGTATCTGCTGTATGAGGTGCCAAGACACTCTACTGATGCTCAGTCTGTTCCTGTCAAGGGACGACCAATTGTTCCAAACCAACCGGAAAAGTGTGTTTAGTTTCCAGTAAATGTCCTCTAGGTGTTAGAACATCAAACTCATTCTGATACCGGAGTAAAGCTTTGCATGGTAACGGTTCCTCTGCTCCCGCCTCATGGACCATCCAGTATCTCCTCTCCCAAAAGGTTTTACTGGGGAGAGCGTGTTACTGGGCAGTGGCCCAGTGGAGATCTGCGGGGTTTATCCTCAGTGACAGGTTTCACACGCAGCTTGTGGGCCAAACCCACAAATAACAGCGAGGCGTCTTGTTTGCCATCATTCTGGGGCCTGTTTCAGATTACTTACTGGCTCTTTGAAGTTGGCTGACGGACGGGCAGGGTTTTCCCCTGCACCTCTGCCAGAAAAAGATTGGGTCATCAACAGCCTCTGCCACCCACCGCATATCTTGAATGACCTCTGAATAAGACGTGTGCTTACTTAGGCATCCGATCAGAGAGCCGTCAGGAGGCCGTAACAAAAGGTCCAGTGTGAGGTATTTCCTGATTTCACAGCAGAGTCCTCGCTGAAACACGACCCACAGTGTGTTGTTTTTAGGAAAACTGCTGCTGCCCTGAACCACTGTTTGATCAAAGGCCACAACTTAGAAGTTGTAACACGCTTTTAAGTGGGTGGACACAGTCACTGACACAGAACTTGGAGCAATAAAGAAAACTGTGTGTTTCGTAGTGTTAGTTTTACCCATGTTTTTGATTTCTGTTTCAAAAGGTTTTGTTTTTCTTTGTTGGAATATGTCAGTCATAATTTCTAGCATCGGGCCCGATTATAAACATTGGGAGCGACGAACAGACGTGTAATGTAACATGACAAAAAGTCTTGCATCTCACCGGCTAGTCTGAATCTTTTTGATGTGAACCTTGATGTTGACCTATGATAGAGTGCTCTGACCCATTGTTTATACACAGCAGGGTTGCCAGGTCCCTGCCACCTGCCTGAAATAAGGTAGGTAAATACATACTGTAGCCTAATTAGGTATGTATTTACTGTAAGTAGCCTATATGAATAAAATATTGTGAATATCTGAGCTGAACTAAGTATTCCATCTTTTAAGTTCTGATAAAGTACTGTAATTACACAAGGCTTTTTCAGGATCTAGGCTATCCACCTTTTTCCGAACGTCAAAAACGTAAGCCGGTTTTGCTCTTCCGGAGGAATTTTATGTTTACGTTTCCATGGTTTCAGTAGTCGCAGTAAATGCATGGATTTTTTTTTTTCAATGAAAATCTGTAAAACGCATGGATCATCACACCAGCTTTTAACAATGGATATCACACAAATTGACATCCACGTTAAAAGCCAGCGTTAATAGATCCATGCGTTTACCGCAACTATGACAACGACTGAAAACCATAGAAACGTAACATACAATTCCACCAAAACCGGCAAAATCGGCTTCCGGTTTTGACCATAGATCACGTTCGGAAACTTGTGGATAGGTGAAAGAACTGTTTTGGGGAAATTCATTTTATGGAGTTATTTTATAGATATTACATTTTGCAATTATAGCAATGCTGTTGGACTTTGAAAGCAATATGGATTTTTATGGGCATATTTTGAATTCTGGTATTGGGCTGGTTTTTATACCCATTTGGGCTGGTTTGGCTGCTTTTGCCTCACAGACCTGGCAACCCTGAAGCTTGCTTTGTGTGCTCAATGTAAGTTAATGGTCTTGAGGTTTACACAGTTCTCTCTGAAAAGAGCATACTGTCCTCTTCACCAGACCCAGAACGGCTCCATGATCGTTTTTTCTGCCTTTTCTTTTTTATGTCTGAGCAAAAGACAGCTAGCATCACACACAGCGCTGATTGACAGTTTGTTGTGACGCCTTTCCGATGACCTATGAACTCACACAGTTGCGGATGATGATTGGTCGGGGTGATACATAATTGTATTGTTGCCAGTCTCTCAACCAAGACACGGCAAGAATTTATACCACTGTGATCGTTTAATCTGACATGGTGACCGTCAGGAAAGACAAAAATATCATGTAGTCTGATCCTGGCATTAGTGTGATCAAAAGAACATAATGTAGTACACAGTGTGAGTGTGAAAAGCAGTGAAAAGTTGAGTAACCAGGGCAACATGAGTAGACAGTGTTAGAGCGGCATACGTGACTGAAAGTTAAAAGTTAGAGCGTGTGGAAGTGAAAAGTTTCCAGCTCTGATTCTTCAGACAAAGACAGCTCCACTAAACCTTGACTTTCATCTCTACTGTCTTCACAGCAACGAGCAGTGGACAAACCGTTCAGGCAGGGACAGAGTCGGGTCAGTCTACACACTCTCAGTCCACGTAACCCTGTTCCTGAAATATATTGTCTAGTGAGAGTGTCTTTTTATCAATACAAAGACAACTGTTAAGGAATACATTTCCACATCATCTCTGGACTTCAGGACTGTTAGTTTTTTCCTCAGAGCTTCAGTTGGACTTTGGAGAACCTGGAGCTACTTCGAACAGATAGGAAAATGAACAGCTCTTTATCTTCAATATTATTTCTATGCACGCACACACTCACACACATCCTTGTAATGCTATCTTTGTGAGGACCCTCGTTGACATAATGTATCCCCTAGCCCCTTACCCTAACCTTAACCATCCAAAACAGATGCCTAACCTTAACCATTACTCTTACAGTAACACTAGAACCGCCAACTGCCGTTCATTGGACGCTATTGATTTTCAAAAACATTGAAGTCCACCAGTCTGTGACTTTTCCTAAAATGATGTTGGGCAGCACCCCCTTTTGTTAAATACAATAAATATTATTCACACAAAAAAAATATCGTTCATGTTTTCTCATTTTTACCTGTAACCGCCACGTTGGTTCAGTATGCGTCGGTATGGTGGACAGCTCCATACCTGACATATGAACTATGGACTATGGATGTTGCAGTAAAAAAAACAAAAAAACAGGTTGTTCATTCAGTGGAAACCCGGCTTTAAAGGCGGGGACGGGGCCCCTATAGTATCCCCCCCCCACCTCGCGGGGGCTGCGGGGTGTAGCCTATTTCATGGCCCAGAGTAGCTATAGTGTGAAAAGACTAGGACAAATGGAATACCTATACAGCACAAAGTAATGCTTTATCACAGTTCGTCCAATGAACGACTCATGGTGGTTAAAGGTATATAGCATCCTCCGGCAGTGCTAGTGTTAACCTAATACAAACCTAATTATAGCCCAAGTCTTAACCCTCAAACAGCCCTTGGAAAAAGTGAGGACCAGCCAAAATGTCCTCACTTCGCAAAAATGTTCTCACTCTGTTGGTTAAAAACTCGTGTTGGTCCTCACAAAGTAGTAAGTACAAGAACACACACACACACACACACTTCCTCCTGGTTTCTTACAGAGCATTATTCAATGTTGATGAGTTTTTTAAGATGAATAATTAACAGTGGAACAGTATCTGACTCACTGAGTGAGGTCCCTGTCATCATGTCCTTTCCTCATGAACACACATTTAGCTGAACTTTCCTCTAAGGGTTTCATCTCAGTTTGTCTTCCGTCCTCTCTGTGCTGTCCACAGCTCTGAGAGGCCGGATCTGCCCTGTGGTGTTTTTTCTTTGCACCTGCAAATTAAACAGTCTCATAAATCATTCCCCTACATGAAAATGACCTTGTTCTTGTACTTTTTTTTTTTTTTTTTTTTTTTACATTTGATGAAATTCTGATCTATATAAGATGATCAGTGGGCCAATCAGAGAAGAGGCCTCGAGTATCATGATATGCTGTCTGTTGTTGAGCATGATGTGTAGCAGATACAGCAGAATTCAGGTAAATAAAGGAAAATAAATCAAATCCAACAAGATTGGATGGTGGCCTAAGTGGGCGGGGCTTGGTTCGCTGCTGTGTTGTGACATCACAAAGTCACAAAAGACCTGAGGCCCGTTTAACAGTTTTGGAGTTACTGAATCCTACAGGACAGGCTGAGCCTCTGACACTTTCATCACATTAAAGAAATCTAAAGCAACTGGCTGTAAAATCCTCCTAATATGTCACAGAGACTCAGGAATAATGTTCATATAACATGATGAACTCACCAACAATAGTACAGCCAGAGTATTCGCATTAAAAATATTTTTTTTGCAGACTGCAAATCATGTTTATGTTTTGAATTTACGTGTTGGCATGTTGCGCCGCCTAGCCCTCTCTCCCAGTCACGGCGGCATCAGTGGCATTTCAGCCTCCGGTCTGCTTCCACTGAGCTGCCGCTCGGCTGGGAGAAAAAACGAGATCACTGTGTTTTGAATTTGACTGCAGTAACCGTTTTGGGCCACATTCTTACATATGGCACCTTTAATGTAGAGCTTTATAATAAAAGAAAACATAGACATCTAGGCTACCTCTATACCAGTGGTTCTCTAACTCAAGAAAATTAGACCACGGATCCCCCATTGGACAACATTTCGAACGAAATACACAAATATTTGTTCTGATACTGAATAAAGTTGCGTTTTCAGTCAATGTAAGTTCAAATCAGGGCCAATGGCATGAATTTTTGGAAAAATGTAGAGAACTTTATGGAAAAAATAATAATATTTCAGGAAAAAAATTGTAAAATTTCAAGAAAAAGTTGGGGACCACCTTTAGGACCACTGGGGGTCCCCGTACTCCACTTTGAGAACCCCTGCTCTATACAATAACCGTCAGAGGCATGATACAGTAGCAATATGATTTTAGAAACTTTAATTTTAGTCATTGATTATTTCTCAGATTAAAGCAACACCAGGACATGAATGACTTCTGTCAGGCTTCATACTGTAGTTTCATGTGACTTCATATTGAGCTCCACCTCCTCGTGTTGACATAGTCCACTGTTGGACATCATCACGGGTGGCACACATGTAACCCTGAAACCTGCTGCCCTCACTCACGGAAAGTTTTTACTGGGACGTTCCTGCGCTGTCATGGACCATTGAGTAATAAAACGCGTGTAACCGAACCCAGAGGACTAATCCAGCCGGGACAATCGCTGGCAGAGGCTGCACCTGCACACAGCTGAATCCACCCCCCACCCCCACGCAGCACGGCGCGGCACGGGAAGAGAAACCACATCAGTGGAGCTCATCAATAAACCTCCAGGGCGCTGAATGATGTGGGAATCCCATGGGTTTGTCAGATTTCATTGTTGTGGTTCTCCTCTGTGATGTGGGGGAGACCAGGGATGGGGGTGTTGGTTGTAACAGCATCACTTTCACCAATAAGGGATAACATTAGAGTCATGTGATCAATATAATGTGTATGTATCCACTCACTCCCTGACATTGCATGTGAATTTGCATGGCTGTGTGAATAAGTATGTAGGTTTTAAAGCCCAAACATTTTTTTTTAGGTCAGAAACTAATATTTTGGACCAAGTCTAAATTTTGACTAGTATCAATGTCGTTGAAGTTTGAATTAACTGGTATAAGATGAAAGAGCAGGTTCTTAGGTAAAATATTAGTTTATTTCAAACCACAGCTAGTCAAACAATGGCTGACATGGGTGGGGATGGTTGTAACCAACACCTTTAACCTTTGTTGTTTTATTACGTATCATTAAGGGTCACAATCTCTCCTGGAATTTTGCAAGGATTATGATCTGCTTCTGAACTCCCGATGAAGGTTTACATTTTACATGTACACCATTCACTGGTATTATCAGAATAACTACTCTTCTCATGTTAGGATCCACACCTATGTCACTGTTCTTCATTTAACCATCAGTGATGAGTTCTTTTTGTTCAGAAAGATGCTTTAGTGTCCGAACATGCACAATAAACTTACATAGACGCATGTGTTTTTTGGTTTGGTCTAAGTTTTTAGTTTTTAATCTCACTGTTACAATTTACCCCAGGTTGTGTTACCTATACCCTGGTAGTGGGGTAGGTTGTAACAGTGGCACTCCTTGCATTTGACATCAAATTGTGAATTATGTTATATAGTTTGAGAAATTTAAGGCACTGCTATTTGTAGAGAACAAATGAGAGAACACTGTATCGATATTTGAGAGCCCTACCATGAACACTCTGCAAGTTATGGGAGCTGAGACATAAAAGTGTTACAACCATCCACGGTCTGCCCTGTGTGTGTGTTACCAGAAACGCTGAATTCTCACCCAAACAGTTAACAACAGCCTCATCACATTGTGTGGAAACTTGCGGCTGCATTTCTCTGCACATGAAGCGCAACACCGCGGGAAACTCCACCCACCTCTGAGTCCATAAGTGTCAAAGAGCAAATCAACTTGGACACAAGCGGAGACGCACCGGAGCGCACTGGACCGTGGTCAGGATTTTCTTTTCTTAAACAAAACAGAGAAAATGGAAAGAAGTTCAAAACCTGAACTCTAGTGGGGGAAAAAAATGTGAGGACGCCTTTATCCCACAGGAATCAGCGTGGTGTCGAATTCTAACACGGCCGTGCGTAAAAGTTTCTTTCTTTCTTTTACCTTTGGAGACCATGCGCAGCTTCTCGGAGCCGTGCGTCCCAGGAGACGCACCGCAAGCCTTTCCAACGAGAGTCGGAGATGGAGTCCTTCGAGGGACCGTCCTGGCCGGGCCCCCGCTCTTCCCTGCCATCGCTTTATCCTCCCGAGCGGCAGCGGATCCCAGTTTGGATACGAGGATTCACACGTCTCCGCCCGGGCAGGCTGCGGTGTTGTGTCGGCCTCCAGAAATTCTAGAGGGAGGGGAGGCGGCGGCAGACGATGAGCCCAAAGTTTATCTGGAGGCCAGCGACCTTTGGAGACAGTTCCACAAATGCGGCACAGAAATGGTCATTACAAAATCTGGGAGGTAAAGTACAGCAGTCTGATCTTTACGCACGGATGGAAAGGTTTGTCCTTGTGATGAATGCATGCTTCCTCCCCGCCCTCCTCCTCCTCTCTTCACCCCCGCAGGCGCATGTTTCCGCCGCTCAAGGCCAGGTGCATCGGGATGGAGAGAAAAGCCAAATACATTCTCCTGATGGACATAGTGGCGGCTGACGACTGCAGGTACAAGTTTCACAACTCCCGCTGGATAGTGGCGGGGAAGGCGGACCCGGAGATGCCCAAACGCATGTACATCCACCCGGACAGCCCGGCCACGGGCGAGCAGTGGATGTCCAAAGTGGTGAACTTCCACAAACTGAAACTGACCAACAACATATCTGACAAACATGGATTTGTAAGTTTGGATTTTATGGCATGTTGTAACATTTTCTTCTTCTTTTTTTTTTTTATCAGTTCATCTTTTTGTTTTAAGTGTTCAAATTTAAATCAAAACTGAAATTGAAACGAATAACCATTACACTTAAATTATTTTATGGGACAAAAACTCACTTATGATCCTTTGTATCTCATATTTTCAAATATATTGGTTCCTGTGATTACATTTAATTATTTAATTAATGTAATATTTAATGAATGAATTATGTTACTGCTCCATATCCCCCATTTGCTATTTCTAAATAGGCTATTCCTTCAAACATTTTGTTTGTCCAAGTCTTTTTTCACAAACTGTTGTATTTTAATTGATTACATTTTTTGATTTGCAGACAATTCTCAACTCCATGCACAAATACCAACCGAGATTTCATATCGTGAAGGTGAACGACATCCTCAAGCTGCCCTACAGCACCTTCAGGACGTACGTCTTCCCTGAGACAGAGTTCATCGCGGTGACAGCGTATCAGAACGACAAGGTGAGAGCGTGACTGAGCCGGGGCTCTGAGCCTTAGAGACATCAGCTACTGTTTAAAATAAAATAAAATAAAATAAAATACAGCTGCAGTATTTCGTCTTTGTCTTGTTTTAGATCACACAGTTGAAAATAGACAACAATCCTTTCGCCAAGGGATTCAGAGACATGGGGAACGGGAGGAGAGAGAAGAGGCAAGTTCATGTTTCACTTATTAAGTGAAGTAATGGTGTAATTATATAATAATAATTATAATAATGTATTATCAATTTATTATTAGTTAAATAATTAATTGATTAAAAATATTTTATTGTTGTTGGTGTTATTAAGCCTATAGGCCTATCCTATTATTATTAATGGTAGCACATTCAGGATTTGGTCTGTCAGGTGAATTATTTTTGTATATCAGGAATAATGTAGTCTATAAGTGGTTATAGAGTCTAGAGGCAAGTTTACTTGTAGGCTACAGTTGGTCTCAGCACCATGACAACATCCTCTGCCCTTAGACCCTCACATCCACTGAGGAAAAGCTCCCAAGAAAAAAAAATAATAATAACAAAAAAATAACAGGAGCTCAGGGTGAGAGACGGAGGAGGGATCCCTACCCTCACCCAGGACAGGCAGACATGCAGTAGATTTTGTAAAGACAAGAAAACAGTTTACAACATGGAATATGGAATAATAATGCCGTTGACAGTCAGACAAACTGTTCCCTTGTCTGTGGCTGATCTCCCTGGAAGTTGGTGTCCAGCTAACAACAAATATTAAAACAACAATCTGTGTCTATCCCTTGCCCAAGAGCAGCTTTACAGTCCACAACATACAAACATGTTTTTTTTTTGGGCTGAAGGAGCATGATTAGGCCTGCAATGGTGCAGACTAACTCCCAAACATTATGTAAAAGAGCTTTAGTCAGTTGTTAAATTTAATAGTTTATTTTACTGCTCCTCATTATCAGTCTGTAGATCCCTGCTTACCACTCTATCTGTAGGATTTGCATTTCTTTCTATGGAAGATTAGATGGCAGATGTGTAAGGATACTTACAATCTAAGTAACATCTTCATTTGTCATATTTTATTAATTTGGTTAGGCTAAATATTTGGATAGCCTATATTTTCTGGAAACTTTCACACAAACATAAATACAGTATACAGTACATAACAGCTCTCAGAAAAAAAGCATTCTCTCTGTGACAGGGTTAAAGTCCTGGTGGATAATTAATCAAATAATTTATTGGAATTTTAATCATTTGAATTCACTGATTCTAAAACACTGTGTTTGGGCTTTTTTATTTTTTTTATTTCTGTGAAACAATATTCCCAAATTAAAAAAAGAAAAAATAATTCTACAGCAGCATCTTCTTTTCTCATGATCACTCTGGTGATGAAGAAGTGACAACAAATTCAAGGAGAATCAACTTCATTCTCAGCTCCAGAGCCTTTAAAATTCTGTCATTACCGGTTGGATGTTTCATCTGATTAATAGTTTCTTTTTCTGTCTTTTGTAAAACCAGGAAACTACAACATTTATCACAGAAGTCTAAAGAGATGCGGCTGTTTGACATGAAACCTGAGCCTGTTCAAGATTCACCTCCACAGTATTCAGACAATCCCAGGTCTCCAGGTGCAGAAACACGTCCACTCCCTCATTGTCCCAATACATTCTGTGAGTTCAAACTTATTCATCTGTCTTTTCTTCACCCCAGAAACCCATGAAAGTGACGGTGACAAAAACGAGAGTGTTGAGGACAATGCTGGAGAGGAGGAGCGCAACACACTGAGAGATAAGAAACCCGGTCCAGAGGTTTGCATTACGGACAGGACAGTGCAGACTCCAGCTGGGACACAGAGAGACATGGATCCAGGACAAAGCCCTGTCACCAGTGTCATACTGAGTGATGGAGGAGGTTGCTCCAAGACACAAGACTCAGACAAGGAACAAATGTGCAGATTACGCAGCGGTTTTGCACACAGATGTGTTTATCCCCCGGAGTTAAACACGTACCTGTGGGATCCCAGTATCTCCGGTCGCCTTTTCCACTCTGCTCAGGTCAACACCTGGAACAGCTGCGCCTCCATGGACAGAGCAGCGCAGTGTGCGTTGAACCTGGCGGGACCTGTCAGGACCCCGGGAACTCCAGGGTTTCCCACCGGTCTGCAGCAGCAGGCACTGGTACAGGTAAACACCGGACTAAAACACATTAAATACATGTAGACATGACATGTTCTGACTCACTGACTCACAAATACTACAAGCAATAGTGCAAGATCTCTCCTGGTTCTTTATGTAGTACAAACATTATTTCACTAATGTAAATGAAAGTCATTCAAAGTCTTTTTCAAGTGCAAGTACCCTACAGTAATATTTGTAGTAAAATGAAAGATTTCAGTGTAAGTACACTGCAAAAACTCAAAATCTTACCGATAATTTGTCTTATTTCTAGTCAAAACAAATATCATTATACTTAAAATAAGAAGAAGAAAGTAGCTTGTTTTTAGGCTTTTTTTTTTTTTTTTTTTTTTTTTTTTTTAACTTTTTTAAAAAATATTTTCACTTGAATTAGGCTAGTAGAACAATCTGATAGTGGAGCAAGTTTTTCTTTCTTATTACAAGCTCAAACAACTTGCTTTCACTGGCAGATTTTTCTACTTATTTCAAATACAAATGTGTTTGAAACAAGTGAAAATGATCTAAAAACAAGTTGATTTTTAGGTGACGAGTCTTAGTTTAAGCAGAAAGAGATTAGTTTTGACTAGAAATTAGACATTTTGACAAGAAATAAGACAAATATTCTTGGAAAGATTTTGAGTTTTTGCAGTGTATTTCTGTTTATGGGTTAGAGCCGGTCCCCAAACTTTTCAGTCTGCTACCCCAGAATAACGGTGCTATCGACTGGTGACTCCCAATGTCCCCGGAGGTGACTGAAATATTACAAAAAGCATACGTGCACACGCACTGATAGGCCAATCCAAACACACCAAGGATATGATTTTAAAAAGCAGAACACCATAATGTATGAGTGAACATTGTTGCTGTCATTTGCAAACTTATTGACACATTACTTTAATTTCAATGTTTCAGTGAAGAATAGCTCAGTCAAATTAATAACTATAAGCTGCAGTAGCCTACTGAGTAAACATGTGGACATTGTTGCTGTGCAAAAACAGCAATCATCCGCCATGTGTAGATGTGATCTGACTGTAAGCGTCTAAATATGGAAGATGATCATTTATTTATATGGTTTTACTTTAGATTTTTACTGAGACCTTTCATCTTTTTTACAATTATGACTCAAATATGATATTTCTGGCCATTTTCAATTTGACTCCTGGATATCAACTTGTGGCCTCCCCACTTTGGGAACCCCTGGGTTAACTGGCAAACAATGTTGTTTGTATTGTGTAATTAAAAAGTGCAAAGGGGGATAATATCCATATTATATTACTGTTACTGTACAATTTAAAAGGGGGCGACTCAGTAACACTACATGGATTTATTATGAGGTCGACTACTTCACAGTGTGATTTGAATACAAGTCAAGAAATGACACTCTACTTTAGAAAATGTACTTGTTCCTCCAGCACATCAGCAGCTCATAACAGAGAGCAGTAGAAAGTAAGTGGACTTTTGTCTAATGAACAGCTATTGAAACGTTCTACTACAGTCACCAGAGCAGGAAAATGTATCAGATACAAACATTTAGAATGAAACAAAATGGCAGGATCCATGTATAAATTGTCGGTGCAAGCTGTTTTTAGCTCTGCACGGCGTGCGATATTTTCGCCTTTCCCTCATCATACTCATCGAATACACAATCCAACAAATCCAAAACGCTCTCATGGACAAGTTGTGACCTGCACATTCACCACGCTATGAAATAATAATGGAATGTTACAAGACAGAGTTGTTTTCGAGGCGTAGCCGGAACCGGAACCACATTCCAGACACGGCTGCTCGGCAGTGACTATTTGCTTCATGTGTTGTAATGTTACACAATTATACATTATTATCTCATAGCGTGGCGAATGTGCAGGTCACAACTTGTCCACAAGAGCGTTTTGGAGTTGTTGGATTTAGTTTGATGAGGGAAACGTAGAAACACCATTCACCTCCATTGCGTTAGCTGAGCTGGCAATCTAAAAATAGCGACAAATAAAGGTAATGAACCTACTCCTAAAACTGTAGGGATTATGGCAATAGGAGAATTTGCCAAAATGTTGAAATATCCCTTTAATCTACTAACTAGTAATAACTAGTAACTAATAATGCATTGTATATATTTTCTTCTCGTTGACAGGACCTGATGAGCTTTTCTCACTTTGGAGGTTTTCTGTTTTATCCCTACACCGGCCTCTCAGCCAGGTCCAAAATGGATTTCAGAGCCCACCCGAGCGTCCACAGCCGGGACTACTTCAGCGCTCCGATGATATCTTCATGTGCTCCTCCCGTAGGTGATAGTGGCCTAAAATATACTGTCCCTGATTTGCTAATGCTTCCCAAAACAGAGCAGAAGAATTCAGTGGACGAAGCTGAAATGGACTGCAGTCAAGACCAGGTCTGACTGTTGCTTTGTGTCCCTGCATGCAGTCAACACACTCACAGCTACACACTTGGAGGCTGTGTAAAATTTTAATTGTGCATATCGGTAAAGTCTCATACATCTGCATCTTGATGAATAAAAGACTTAAAATTGAATCATGTGGTGTAAAGAGCATTATTTTTATTAGAATACTTAAAAAAAAAAAAAGTATATTGAAGGATCAGTGTGAAGACGGGTGAATTTATTAGCAATTATTATATTCCATTAGTGAATAATAATTGCTTTCGTACCTCAGAATGAACCCATCCTTTGGGAGCATCATGTTGCACTGCCACATTTCTACAGTAGCCCAAAATGGACAAACCAGACACTGGGCCTGCCTGCCCTGATGCTTGTGTGACAGGGTACCTACCAGTTCAACTGCAAGTGGCAGATCTAGAGAATCTACTTCAACCCAACACCAGAATTAATTTTTCTAAGAGGGTTTCCCAAAACAATGTTTCCTTTGTCTCTTATCCTGATGAAGATCCACTGTGATCGAAACGTTGATCTATAATACACACTCGAGGAGCTTTATACAAATGTGCAGAGTTCACTCTTTTCTTCTAAGTCAATTTTGTTCTTTAGTCCTGCACCTGTAACACGTTTGGATGTGCGTGCTTTACCCCACTATTGTGTTTCCCAAAACAATCCATGCACAGGTAAGTACAAATATTCACATGAATACAGGCACGATGTACAGGCAGTATAACAAACTCTATTTTTACTACTCACAAAAAATAGTCTCTAAGTTATAAATGCTTCTCTTTAAGAACAAAAGATAGATAACGTATCGTTCTTTTTACTTCAGAACAATGTAGCACTCAGCAATCACCAAGAAACCAAACAGTGGTTCGATTAGGAAGAGAGAAGTTCACTGTTGCAGAGGTCACTGCATGCTCAATCAAAAGAAACTACAGTAAATATCTATATGAATCAACTGTCAACTCAAATCAAAACAAAAGAAAAAAAAAGTGCAAACAAATCATGCATATACTTGCAACAGCTGTAGCAATGAATTAGCCTCAGCTGTGGCTCTGGCCTGAGGCTCAGAGGTTGCCACGGCAATGGATACACCCCATACTTAAAATTACAAATAATTGCAAACATGTTCTTTCATATGAAAGTAACATTATGCTGATACACACACACAATATTTATACAATCAGAATAGAAGTACCTTAATCTAAGCAACAGCTATACCAGCAGCGATAGAAATGACCTTCCACACCCAAATAGCACTCCAAACAAATGTTTTTGACTGAACTTTATTGACAATAAAGTACAGTTGTAACAGTCATACTCACTCTCTTTCTCATACTCTCTCTCATAGTCAGCCTTTCTCTCTCTGTCACTCAGACCCACCCTTTGAAAAGAATGGTTCAGAATCAGAAAAAACCCTATTGTCCATTGCAATAAAGGAGTGGAAATTCATCTTTCACGTGGCTCTCAGATATTTAAAAATAATACATGGTTAAAGACAACACAAGAAAAACACAGTGAAAAACAACAGAATTAAAAAAATGTTCTCATAGATTTGTCCTTGCTGGTTGGACCATGTCAGGTCGGCCTCAGGGGAGGAGCTGGAATGAATTGTGAAGTGTGTGAGGGGTCATGGGTGATGGTGGTGGCGTTGGTGTGAAGATCTGAAAGTGAGGTCTGAGCGAAATAACAGGCACCCTGTTATTTCGCTTGCATGATTGATGATCCGTGACAGTTTTGATATGCAGATCCTCCGTCTCATGTTGCCACTCTGCTGAAAAGTTGTTAGTTTAGCTACGTGGCGCAGCCTTAGTCTGAAGAACAGGGACACAGCTAATGACAACAGCATATGGTGGTGATTCTCCATGCCGCACTGTGTCGCCAATGTGCTCCCCGAGCAGAAAACGCATCCTCCGGACCCTGTCCTCTTCTGGAGTGTGCTGATGCCTGGTGAATGACCACCTCCACTGGGGCTTCAGACGGAATCATCAGGCCTCCATTTGTTCTTTTAGAGCTAGCAGGTGGTAGCTCAGCTTTTCCAAAGTGGATGGAAGATCTTCCGCTTCTTCTGCAGCCAGGGAGACCTTGACTGAGATAGTTCAAAAGAAGAGCAGATAAGCATTTCAATATAAGAACATCACCACCAAGGACAGAAACAAAATAAAGCCCTAAAACCTATTTCTATGCGATCAGACCATATATATATATATATATATATATATATATATATATATATATATATATATATATATATATATATATATATATATATATATATATATATATATATATATATATATATATATAAGTTTCGCTTTGTGTGTACTTTGTACTTTGTGTGTTTAGGAATGGTGGCCGCCGCCACTCCTAAATGAATGTAGAGGAAACACTTTCAACTTCTCCCTCCGTGGTTGTCACACTCCCAGCCTTTTACTCCACCATTGTTTTTCAGTGAAGAAGTGTGCATAGACATATAAAGATATGTCTATGGAAGTGTGAACAGGCGTCAGGCGCTAACAACGTGATAACGTCATAAGTACAGAAGCCCCAGGTGATCAATGCTAATGAGCTTGTGTTTCACAACTTCAACAGGCTGAAACAGGCAAACACATTTACCAAAAATAATGCTTATTACAGGTTCAAATATTTAGAGCTGCCCCATATTCGTTCGAATATCTTTTTTTTTTTTAAATTGGAATTATATTCGAAAAACTAAGTTCGATGTCAAAGCCCTAATGTAGATTGATATTCGGTCTGGGAACCACCCGTTAACTTTTCCATATTTGAGGCATGGTTTCTGAAAGCCCAGAGCTGTTTATTGCGCGCTACAAATGTCTATGAAATGCGTCCGTACGTAGCTTAGCCAATCGTATCAATCGTACCCGATGACGTATGTAGAGCGACAGAAATCCGATAAACGCTAAACGTTGCTCTTTTTTCAAAATAATTGCGGCCTAAAACACTTAAAACACTTGCATTGAAAGGTAAAGCGTCTGCCGCCATGTTGGATCGACAAGCTATCAACATAGTTGCTTCGGTGTGTTGTCATCATCTTGCTCCCCCCTCCCCTTTTCTGTGATTGGCTCCCTCCTTGAGGGAAAATTGGGTCCATGGTTTCCAGGCTGACTTGCAGAGCGAATAAAATCGCACACAAGGCAGCATGGGTAAACCCAGGCTACCACATTTGTCTCAACAAAAACAATCCAAAATAATAATAATAACAACAATAATAAAAAAAAATAAAAAAGCAGAAAAGAGTAAACCAGCGCAGATAGGCAACAATCAGCATGTACCTGCAACATATTGCGTCAGCTTCAGCTTGTGGCGAGCATCCATCATTACAACAAGCTTGTCGTGGGGGCAGCGTTTGGCTCACTCGGTGGAGCTGCCACCCCCCGTTGAGGCTGTAGTCCTCACTGCGGGCGGCCCCGGTTCGAGTCCCGCGTCGGGCAGTCCTTTCCTGTGTGTCATCCCCCCTCTCTGCCTCCCCATTTCCTGTCTCTCTCCCAACTGTGCTATCAATTAAAGGCATTAAAAGCCCAAAAAATATACTTAAAAAAAAAAAAGCTTGTCGTGGGTCCTTGGATGTGGGAAGCGAGTCGTCAAGGGCTCCCAGGGGTTTCCTTAAAGATCGCACCCAAGTTGGATGCACATGCACATTGGATACACAAGTTCTTCCAGCGCATGCACAACTAAGGCTTTCTGAGTATCTGGTATGAGTGACTCTGTGAATTAATAAGCAATTGGAGCTTCCCAATGACCTTGAAGTATAACGACCATGAAGACCAGAGCCTCCGAAGCAGTGTCAGTCTCATTCGGTCTATCCCCCCATGTCCACCAATCCAGACACTGGTTGTGTCCGAGGGTCGTACTGGACACGCATTTGATGGACATGGCGTCAAGCATCGGTGACGCATGCATCCGTACTCCTCCTCATCTTCCTGGCGCCGGCGTCATCATTTTGTGTCTGACATCATTTTGCCACCTTTGTAAAATCAGCAGCAGCAAAAGCAGCCATTTAACCACGAAGCCAAGAACTCTTACTGTGGACGTACTGAAAATAGCCACAAGGTTCAAATGTATCAGCGTGTGAGTTTCACCATTCATGACAGGAGAGCCCGCATGTTTCTCTTGGCCCTCCTTTCTCTCGCCATGGCATTCCTCTTCTCCCGCTGCAGCTTCCTCACTGTGGCTGAGGCTTCGTGGAGTTTGGCCTTTATAGCTTTGGGGCAAGCAGGCAATGCATAGTCGTGGTCAGGGGCCAGCTTCTGGCTCTTCAGCCCCTCTCCAGTGGCAGCCTGTTGCTTTGGCAAAGTATACAAATATATAAATTATATTACGAAAATGAACAACTTGTACAACTTGTACTTGTAAGGGATAGTTCAACATTTTGGCTAATTGGCCGATTGCCATAATCCTTATAGTCTTAGGAGTAGGTTTGTTACCTTTTTTTGTTGGTGTAAGTTTTTTTTAGAATGGCGGAGCTGCTCAGAGCTATGCTACAGAGGCTAATGGGATTTCTTGGTTACACAATCCAACAACTCCAAAACGCTCTGGTGGACAAGTTGTGACCTGCACATTCACCACGCTATGAGAAAATAATGGAACGTTACGAGACAGAGTTGTTTTCGAGGTAAATTCATGCAAACCGCTGATACGCGTTCCTGTTGGGGGCAGTTTTTCATCAATCAGTCTCTGCTTTTGCCTTGAAAACAACTCTTGTCTCGTAACGTTCCGTTATTATCTCATAGTGTGGTGAATGTGCAGGTCACAACTTGTCCACCAGAGCGTTTTGGAGCTGTTGGATTGTGTATTTGATGAGTTTGATGAGGGAAACCAAGAAATCCCATGAGCCTCCATAACGTAGCGACGGGAGCTCTGCCGTTCTAAAAATAGCTTGCACCGACAAATAAAGGTAACAAACCTACTCCTAAAACTATAGGGATAATGGCAATAGGCCAATTTGCCAAAATGTTGAACTATCCCTTTAACGATAAAGTTCCATCATATCTGAAAGACCTCATCATTCCTTACTGTCCTACCAGAGCACTCCGCTCCCAGAATGCAGGTCTGTTAGCGACTCCCAGTATCTCTAAAAACAGACTGGGAGGTAGAGCCTTCAGTTACCGGGCTCCTTTACTGTGGAACCAGCTCTCTCCATGGGTCAGAGAGGCAGACACTCTAACTACATAGTCTAGGCTTAAAGGAGAATTCCGGTCATTTTTGACCCCTAAATCGTTGTCCTGATGGTCACTTGACCATTGGTCACCCAGTGTTGGGGGGAGCAAAAAATGCGACTAAAATTGATGCAGGCAAACCGGAAATACACCATGGCTACCCGGCGCTAGGGATAGCGACAACGCTAACCTATGGGGGCAATTTTTTCTTTACAAAAATAAACGGTCGGAGATATTTTGGACATTACCACTGCACTGCTCGACCATTTATTTTTGTAAAGAAATCATCACAACAGGAAAAAGTGTTTGTTTCTGTGGTGGGGAGAGCAGGCGCTCTGCGATCGGATAGTAATGTCTTTCCAGGATGTTTCAGAGTTAGGCTATCTGAGGTGAGTGATTACATGCAAAAACACAAAGTTTATACTAATACTGTACACTATATGAGTTCAGTGGTGTGTCATAAGGATTCCAGTCATGTACCATAGATATTTGATTGTTTTTTGAGTGTTTGTTGTGGTTGAAAAAATTGCCCCCATGGGTTAGCGTTGTTGCTATCCCTAGCGCCGTCTAGCCATGCCGTTACTCTGGTTTGCCTGCATCAATTTTAGTCATGTTTTTTGCTCCCCCCAACACTGGGTGACCATCAGGACAACGATTTAAGGGTCAAAAATGACCGGAATTCTCCTTTAAGACCTTCCTTTATGACAGAGCTTTTAGTTAGGGCTGGTTCAGGTAGCTCTGAACCATTTTATAGCTATGCTGCTATAGGCTTAGACTGCTGGGGGACACATTTGGTTACATGGAGCCCTCTCGTCTCCTCCCATCTCCTTT
Organism: Trachurus trachurus; assembly: GCF_905171665.1. NCBI lineage: Eukaryota > Metazoa > Chordata > Actinopteri > Carangiformes > Carangidae > Trachurus > Trachurus trachurus. The sequence goes on from NC_139895.1 coordinate 32,531,532, forward strand.
CCTCCCCTGCATCACCTTCTTCCCCCTGCTGTTAAACTGACCTGCCCTCCCTGCTCATTAACCAGTCTGCCATCCCGTACTCTTATTAAGCTGGTCTGCTCTGCCTGCCGTTCCTGTATATGGCTCAGCCTGACAGAAGTTAGTCGGCCCCTCTTAACAAAACCTACAGTAGATCTCGCATAGAGATGTTTATCTGAAAACAGCAGGGGCTTTGACAGTGAATACTCCTGCACTCCGGAGGGATCCTCTCACTGTCTGCACTTCAAGTTTTTTTTTTCTCTTCTTTTTTGACACTTTGTGTATGAACACAAAGCACACCTAATCATGATGATGCTATTTTTTCAAGAGAACTATTGGTCCGGAGGCGGTGCATTTATACCCAGTGATCTCAATCGGGACCATAACCCACTCTGGACCAGGTTAACCGTTCAGCATAAGTTACCATGACGATGTAAGAAGATGTAAGAAGTGAAAATCCAGAGTTAACCCTGAAGTTACGACACTAAACCCAAATCCTGCTTCGTAGTAGAGGCCACTGGCCAAGAGGCTGAACTGGTGCTACAACAATCTCCACATGCAGATACTCACAACATTAGGCTGAGGTTCACGATGACTCAAGTCCAATGGCTGGGTCTCTTCAGCTGCTCTTATCCGCTAAAATGCAAGAACGCAAGAATTTAAGATTTTTTTTTTAAGTTTTCAGTGACTAAAATGTGCATGTTACCTAATGATATACGTACTCTTTTAATATGAGCTGGGAAGTTGAAAACGGACGGTACAACACCATCTTTAAGCCTGACAGTCTGTCCTGTTCTGTCGAAATCCTCAGCTCTGAAGTGCTCACTGCAGAGCATGGTCCTCTCATGGGCGACAAAAGCTTCTCGTCTTAGGGCGCGTTCCCACTGCTTCCTCCTCTCTCCAGTTTTGGGAAACCTTCCAATGTGATAAAAGTAGCCAAATAAATAATAAACTGTCAATATTTTTCCAACCTTCTTCCCCTTAACATTAAAGGGATAGTTAATATTTTGGTGACACAGCACGTGGTCCAGCCTGCCTGTGCATAGGGATACTGGGTGAGTTAGTTAGTTCCAGATAAACCAGATTTTTTTTTCAGACCAGTTGATGCACCATAAATAACATACATTTAAACAGGTGTATTATTTCTGAAGGCGGCGGAAATACGCTGATAGTTTGTGTCCATTCACTGCATGTATCTCCGTCCAGCACTATGAGCTGGTAACTGGAGGAGAGCAGAGAGTCTACTGTCTGTCTACTGCAGATATTATACTGAGGGGACATTTGTACCATTATACAACCCCACCCAAAACTGAACTATCCCTTTAAGGGTGAGAAGAATAATACACACCTAACTTACCATATTTTGGGGACATTTAATGTATGTAGCCTATGGATTTATTTGTGCAAACGTTAAGAAAAAGACAACCACACTAAAATAGTTATGAAAAGGTGACTGTGTTCTGACAGAATGGTCCAAAAGTTAAAGTAACTTCCAGTGATTGTGTAATCAAATGCTGGCTACACATATTTTTTAGAGCTATTCTATATGGCACCAGTTTAAACAGCTTGGGTCCACAACAGTTTTGCAATTCCAGGTTATTATGATCTCACTAAATTAACAGCCAGCTAATAAGTATACACCCACTAAGTCAGTCCGGTAGACACAACAATTATCCTGATATAATCATAATATCTTCATATCATCTTACCGGTGAAAGGTGATCCCACTTTTTCTCGTTTCAAGGGTACGCTTGTTAGAGCATCCATACGCTGCACAAAAGTCAGGCATCTTCAATCCAATCTGGTAATCTGGGACACAAAGCCAGCAATTTTCTGAGTCATATGTGTAACGGAGTACGAGATATAACAACCAAACTGGTTAGAAAAATCAAGTCAAAATGCATCAAAAGTATTTTTAAGTCATGATGTGCAACTTGAAAATATGCATGGTAAACATATATGAGGCTGATATAACTTCCACTAAATAAATATAAAAAAAACAACAACAATCAATAGCCTACATTATGCAATTGACACAAGAAAAACCTTTATGTGACAGAAACTTAGGACGAGGTTTAAGCTATGACAATGATTTTGGAAATATGATAAGCTGAGAAATGTTTAAGCCAGGCCTGGTAAGTTATCTTTATTATCTCTGAAATCAATGTAATCTTGTTTTAATATTTGTGAATGGAAAGAGCAGTTCTGTTAGTCCCACCGGTGTAAAATTGTTGAGCCTTTTTACCATTACGTTAGCCAGATAATACGACCACACCCGCAATGATAGTAAGATTAAGACTGGTCTCGGGAAAACCTAAAATATAACTGAAAATCTCGATTGTGGTTTCAGCATGTAAACACCTCAGGATCCCCCAGACAGAGCTGGAGGTCTGGAGCTCTGATGCCCCCCACAACCCGACCACCGATAAAAAGCGTTTCAAGATGGATGGTTGATAGATTCAGTCGGTCTCAGCCTCAGCCCAAAGCTGCATGATTAGCGAGTCATTTTGAATGAAGACGCCCAGTATCAAAACTACGCTAATAACGATCACAATAAACGAAACCGTTTAAAAATCGGTCACCATTTCAACGAGTTGTGAGTACTTTTATTGGAGAAGACGACCGGATCACTCACCTCACTCGTCCAAAGTCAGAACAACCGACCCAAGATGGCTTCCAACGGGTTACGTCTGCGCGTGGTCGGTTTCATCCGGGCGCTTTTTGACGACGTCATTGCGACGAGACAACAAACGGCCGAGGCCCAAACAAAACGGTCGTACGCCACTTTACCACCATGAATGGACATTTAACGAGGATTAATGCGGTGTTTTGAGAGTAACAATGATTTCGGTGAGTTACATCCTGCTGTGCGGACAGTTCCTGCTGCTGCTGACGGTCATTCTGTTACAATGTCTGGAGGGAATTCACTCTCAGAACTCGACCACAGTGGAGACTCCTGCTGCTTCTCCCAGCCAGGGAGCCACCGACTTCACCTTCGACGAGGAGTCCCCCGACAACGTACCGGTGGACAGTATGAATGACACGGACAGGTTCGAGTACAGACCCCCGTCCCCGGTCGTCCTCTGCAGTTACCTGTGAGTCACGCGCTCTGCACTCTTCTTGCTTCAAGGCTAGCGTTAGCATGTTGGCTTCAGCTAATGTTGACAACGCACAGCTGCTGTTGTGACACAACAGACCCTGTTCAGCTGAACATCAATGAGCCATTACACACACAGCAGCTCCTCCAGCTCCTCTTGCGTAGTGATAATAGTGATGTGATGCTTCATGATGTTGTTTAACTCATGGAACATTATGGGTTAGCCTAAAACAATGTGTTTCTCTAGGGTTGAAGAGCTATAATCCAGTTTATTCCTCACTCAATTTGAATCCATAACATTTTAGGGATAGATCTAGATAATAGGGATAGGTTCATTACCTTTAGGTGAACGGTACAGGTCCTCTGTCCCTCATCAAACTCATCAAATATACAATCCAACACCCAAAACACTCTTGTGGACAAGTTGTGACATGCACATTCACCGTGCTATGAAATAATCATGTATAATCATTTAACAATATGATACATGACATGAAGCAAATACTCAAAACTACTTGCGCTTTTGAAATCACTCCGCCCAGCAGCCGTGGAATATAGTTCTGGCTGCATTTGTCTCAAAAACAACTCTGTCTCCTAATGTTACATGCTTATCTCATACTAGCATGGTGAATGTTCAGGTCCCAACTTGTCCACGAGAGCGTTTTGGAGTTGTTGGATTGTGTATTTGATGAGTTGAGGGACCTGTACCATTATCCTCCATTATGTTAGCTGAGCAGCTCACGTCTCTGTCCCGCTGATCTAAAAAAAAACATGCACTGATAATTAAAGGTATGCATCTCCCTCTATGACTACAAGGATTATGGCAATAGGCGAATTTGCCAAAATGTTGAACTATCCCTTTAATGCCACTTTCTTAACTTTTTTTTTTTATATAATTTTTTTGCAGTATTTAGTAGGCTTACTTTTTGTTGGGCTTTGTGTGTGTCTGCGGTGTAAACGTGTGCGAATATATTTCTTTACATTGCCATTGTCATGTGATGTGCTGTTGAAGTTGTTAAGTCAGATGTGATGTCATAATAATAATAATAAGCAGTTGGTCATAAGTCGCAGACAAATGACTTGCGTTTGATGTGTGCTCTCTCTACCTAACTACAAATCTATTACTGACTTGGTGTCAGTTGCCAGTTCTGTCAATGGCAGTTATTAACTATGTCCCTCACTCTGTCTTTGTTTTTATTCCTTAAAATGTCTAATGCAGGCCGGAGGAATTCATCTACTGTCAAGACCCTGTGGATCATGCAGGCAATCTCAGTGCCCGCCAGGAGCTGGGTTATGGGTGTGTTGGGGTAAGAGTTGCTTTCCCAACAGATATAACATTATGAATTTAATAGTGTTTAATAAATATTTATTTTCTCCAGTGGGGTGGCCAGACAGAGAAAGAAGTGAACTACACTGCTGTTGTGTGCACTGCACTGGATAATATTGAGTGTGCTGGACCCAGAGAGTTCCTCAGAGGGGAAGTGCCCTGCATCAAGTAAGGGGAAGCACACTGGAACACACAAAACAATTCATATTTTATTGTAATAATTAAAAACAACAACAACAACAAAAAACAGACAAATTCAACTTTATTCAGCTACTCAGATTTTAAAAGCTGCAATTGCGATGTGATTGGACAAACAAAGAATTTGAGAATTAAAAAATGGAGTAATCACACAATTAACACTTTGTGTGAGAAAAAAAAATCTAAGAAGTGATCAGAGAGGTAACACTCGTTTAAAAAAAAGAATCAAACAATTAGCATCTTGTCACTTAGTCATAAGGTCCACAGATACAATATCAGTTAAGAGTTGTTGTGTGTCTTTATTATCATTGCTTAATATTCTTATGTTATTCCTATTCCAACATCCTTCTACAAAGATTTATTTTAACATGTTTAATATCCAGCTTTGTCATGTGAAGGCTCTTTTGTGTGTGAGCACTGTTACAGTGATACGTCATTAATTAAAATACTGCATTAATTAAGTCATGTGACTTGAATAATTTAACAACACACTAAACCTATAAAATCTTTCAGACAATACAAAAATACAATGTAACCAAACGATACTTTTCTAATCTGTCTTTTTTGGTTGGTGAGATGTAATTACAGAGAGCCTGTTACAGTATGAGGCCACACATCCTCTAGTCTAGAACACAGTCCACAGTTTAAATGAAGATGTTCATGAACACACAGTGCTTGCAACTGTTCCAGTTCCAGTTTTTCTCCATTGGTTTGGCTTATTCCTTGAAACAGAAATTACATTCTCAAAACTCATTTGGCAAAACAGTGTTACCGTTCAGCATGACACCGATAGATCACTTGCAAAAGCTCATATCTCTCCTAAAACAGTTCACTCGTGTCAAAACTAAATTATTTTCTCATATAAATAGTCAGTGCCCCAGAATGCATCATCCCTTTGGCATTGTGTGAGCACTGCAGGTCAATGTCCACCTCTCAGTCTTAGCCCAGTCCTTCATTCGCAATGGTTACTGTACTAGTTTTTGTTTTCTTTTTGTCTAGCTAACAGAATACAATTGTGTATAAAACTAAAAAACTGGAGTGGCCTCCAAGGTTTGACATCACACATTGCACTCATACTGCCAAGGAAACTGTAACCATTTTTAGTCACACACATAAAGTAACTTCCATACATCAGATTAAAAAGAAAATGTAAACAGAATAATATACTGTATAAACACATAAACAAAAAACAAGGACAATTATAAGTAGCCTACAGTGCTGTAAATAAATATATGGTATTTTGGTATTATGTTCTTGACTAATTTTGACAATTGAACAGACTATTGTGCATGTGATGACTTTGATGAAATGAATGAGAAATTCAATTCTATTGTGAACAGTTGCCAAGTGGTTTGGAGGTTTGTCCATGTTGTTTTTAGGATGTAATTTCTGTTTCAAGAAATGAGCCAAAAAAATGGAGGAAAAACTGTCATTCAGATAAAAATCTTACATACATTACTTACATAATCATGATGACCACTAGATGGCAATGTGTACAAACGTATAAGCGCCATACTCAGCCAGCAGCTCTGCACAGAGATCAGGGATGTGCACTGACAGGACACAGTGGGAGCAGCACGAGTGCAGAAACGCTGCTGCAATCCAGCACTTGGATAAAAAAAAAATGTTCCTTTGTGAAGCCCATAATCTGTAGAACCTGCTCAGACAGTTTCCACAAAGAACAGGTGTTGTTTTCATCGTGCCCGCTCCCTCTCAAGTGTTAATCTGCACCAGCTCGTTCTAAAATCTTGTGTCTGCTCACACCGATCAGGCCTAACATTCTGACCACCTGCCTAATACAGTGTTAGTCCCTTTTGCTGCCAAACACGCAACAAACTATGATACACTGACAGCTTTCTATCATAACCAGCATGAACTTGTTCAGATTCAGTTTGTTAAATATTGCTGAAATCAATGTAACTTTTGATCAGATGTTTTTATCTCCTCCCACCAGGCTTTAAATGACACCTCCTACCTTTTTTGCCGTTTGTTTCCCACAGATACACCGGACACTATTTCATCACCACACTGCTCTACTCCTTCTTCCTGGGCTGTTTCGGGGTGGACCGTTTCTGCCTGGGCCACACCGGCACCGCCGTGGGGAAGCTGCTCACGCTGGGCGGTCTGGGGATCTGGTGGTTCGTAGACCTGATCCTGCTCATCACTGGCGGCCTGATGCCGAGCGACTGCAGCAACTGGTGCACCTACTACTGAGAGCGACGGCGCCGTGTGACCATGGAGGGACACATATTATCAGTCATCTGGGATGTGGCCCCAGCCCGCTGTGCTTATGAATCTATGTGCTGGCTTCTTAGACCTCCCGAGGGGCTCCTGAGAAAATACATGACTTCATTCCCATTCAGTTCACTTGAAATTGACCATCTTTAAAGGGATAGTTCAGCTTTTTTGAAGTGGGGTTGTATGAGCTACAAATGCCCATTATGTACACTAGATGCAGTAGAAAGGTCTTTGCTCTCCCCCCACTGAGAAACACCGGCGCATCACGCTGCACCCAGACACAGGCAGTACACTGTTGTCACATTTTCGCATTTTCGCCACCTACTAGAAGTCCCGTCTCAAAATAATACACCAGTTCAAGAGTACGATATAAAGTAAAAATTTTCAATGCATCAGCTGGTCAGAAAAAAGTTGTTGTTTTTTTATCTGGAACTAACTAACTCCTTCAGTATTCTTCCACAGAGTCAGGTTCTGCAACACGCTGTATCACTCCACCTCTTCACACTGCTGATCTAAACAGCTGATAGGCGGAGTGATACAGCATGTTGCGGAGCCTGACTCTGTGGAGGAATACCAAGGAGTACTGAGTGAGTTGGTTAGTTCCAGATAAAAAATAGATTTTTCCGACCAGCTGATGCATTGTACATTTTTACTTTAGATCGTACTCGAATCGAACTGGTGTATTATTTTGAGACGGAACTTCTTGGAGGTGGCTATTAATCGTCCCTCATTGACAACAGTGCAGCGCAATTTCTCAGTGGGGGAGTGCAGAGACCTTTAAACTGCATCTAGTGTACTTAATGGGTATTTATAGATCATACAACCCCACTTCAAAAAAGCTTAACTATCCCTTTAAAATGCATAGGAATTACTATGCTTTCATGGCTTTTTACGAGAGCATGAGAAGTGAAGGTAGAGGTTTCAGTGCTGACTTGTCACTAAGGTCACTTTGACACAGAAAAACAAAGCCTTTTATTTCTGGTTTGATTTATTACAAACAAACCAACGTATCAACATAGGTCATATGAACTGACAGGTAACAAAAGAGTGGAGCCAGTGGACTCAAAGCAAAATGATCAACCGCAGTAGATACATGATTTAAGCAGGCACTTTTACTCGTGTAGTTTTGTCTAATTTTTGAATCCTCATACAGTTGATCTGTATAAGCAGCAGTGAATAACTGACTCTTCAGAACACACCCACTCCCTTCCTGTTTGTTTGTCACTGCCAAATTGTGAACATATCTCTGAGCTCCGTGTGACCCCAGTGGACATATGGTTTCAGTAAAGTGCTGCATCATTTGTTGTGAGTTTTCCCGCTGGCAGCCATCCAATCAATAAGTTACCTGTCGGGTCACGTGGCTTCATGTTTCCGTCTCCTTCAGTTAAAACAAGCAAGTGTGAATATGAACTGAACCAGAGCTGAGAGACAAGCCTCTCTTGGAATACAGCCATGTAATGTCGCCGCAGTGAAAAGTGAAGCACACACAGGTCTGGGGAATTAGTACACATGCTGGAAAGTTTTTGGTTTGATGATTGATTGAAAATACAATTCCGTCTTGATGCACCACATTTCCTGTTACGATAGAAACTTGGTATTTTAGATTGAGAGATGCGGTGCGACTCACCACCTCTGCTCCACATCCATGATTTTGCATACTGAGCAACTAGTCCTCCTCTCCAGTTGAACTCGGAGCCGCGGTTCTGCCGTTTCCCCCAAGGGCAACATTCTACACTGAGTCATCACCAAATCATCACTCCTCTCCTATACTTCAGATTAACAACCGGCCCGGCTCTGACCCTTCACTGTCCTCTGCTGCTGCAGGACTTCTGAGTGCTCTGTTTTCTCCTCTGCTTCGCTCTGCATAGGCTGTCGAACATTACCGCCGCAAGCAAGTACCAACACAGAGCCACATTTGACAGTTATTCCTCAAGCCACATTGCTGGAGCAGTGATTTAGAAGTTGTCAGAGGGAGTGTTTTGAGACTGTAAATTCCTTTTACCTGGAAAAAAAAAGTGTGAGCGTTTCCCTCCTCTGTATTCAGGGGCACAGCCCGGCTCCAACCGCGTCTCAACTCAAAACAAATTCAGATTTTCATCAGCTTCATCCAGCCGAGCTCAGGTCACATATTAAATATTCAACTCTTCACCTTCCACTTTGTTAAATTCCTCCGTCTTTACTTGAACTGAAGGTTTACGCGCTCCCTCTGAGACAGAGCAGGTTTCATTACCTGAGGATTCATAAAAGCCTTTTTAGGTCTTGTGATAAAAAGTTGAAGAAGACATGATAGTAAACGTGTCCTCTGTTCTCCTGCAGCAGCAGTATGCTTTCATCTGTCAGCTGGCTCAACTTCTTTTGTAGATGGAGGCATTGAAACAGCTTTATATATTACATCGTTCCACTTAATTCACTAAATGGAAATGTATCTGCTGTCTCACACACCTATAAGATATCCACACACGAGGTGTTCTCTTAGATCTGAATGTATTTTCTTTTGCTTTTATCTAAATCCAGGCCTGCAGAACTGTCTCACATTACCATGTCACATCCTGTGTTCAAACTGTAATGTTCTGCCTTTGTAAGATAATGTATATAGTGTTGATCTGCCCAGCAGAAGCTTTATTTTATATTCTTTAACTTTAATCCACTTTATTTATTTATAAACTCTGTTTTTTTATGCCTTGAGTCGAATGTGTTGCTGGGAGCATTTTCAGTTCTTTGTTTATTTGACCCTTGTTTTTCAAATGAGACTTTTAATTGACACGTTTCTCCTGGAATAAAGAGAAGGAAGTCCTTGCTCCGCTGTTTTTAATCAAAGCTACATGTGCTCTTGAAAAGCTAAATCTCCCCTGTTGCAAAGGTGAGAAGGAATCCAAAGTGTCTCCTGTTGTAATTCTAAACGTTGGCAGTATGACTCAATAAAAAGTAACTGGTACATCTGTGGAGCTGACTGTTTGTGGTTGGAGGGTTTGTGGATCAAATGTCAATGAAATGAAAGACTGAAGAATAAAAAATGTTGTTGGAGGTCTAAACCAATATAATATGTTATGCAGGTAATTTTTTCTGGAAAGGCAAATGTGCATAAACTTCATACAAAACAGATATTTTAATTAGGTAGTCAACTGATTATCGGCGTGGTCGATAATATCGGACGATATTCGGCATTTTAATGACAATCAATATTGGCCGTTTTTTCACTGATACCCAAAAAATACAACTCCTTTGGCTCTGAAGCAGCCATCTCTCTGCCTGAGGTCACCTCTCTTGGCTTGGTAACCATGTCCCTCCCATGGCCATCACTGATTGGCTACACGGTACATGTGATTGAACTCTGAAGCCTATGCAGCATCAGACTGCTAGTACACTTCAGTTCTTACTTCAACTATTTTATTTATTAATTTTTTTTTCAGTGAACTTTTATACTACTGGAGGATGCCTGCACTGTTTGTTTTAGGATAATCAAATGTATTGCTTAAAGAGATTTTAGCCAAGATCTGTGCTGGAGTATGTGTCATCCGACAAACAGATTTTCAAAAAGGTATACAAAAACAAACATTGTCTCATCCCAGGTGTGTTTTGACACGAAAATGTTCATATCTACTGCAAATGAATATTTGTTCTAAATACTGGTTATTGGTTTCCTTGAGTACTAATAATCAGTATAGGAATTAGCCCTGAAAAAAACACAAATCGATCCCTAATAAATATCAAAGGGATAGTTCACTCAAAATTCACTCACCCATTCACCCTCATGTCGACTAAGGGCTGGGAGAAGTTTCAGAGTTATCCGTGGCTTCTCTGAGTTACAGGGGTCTCGGCGTAGCAGTGCATGTCCACCATGACACATTAAAAAACATCCAAATACCTCCATGCTGCTCGTATGTAATGTCCGTCTTGTATTGAAGCCCCGAAATGTGAAATTATTCCAAAAAAAATTAAATAAGACTATATTTCAAGCTTGTTTGTAGCGGAAGCTCCTCTCCCTGGTTCGTCCGTCCTCTTCCTGGTCCGGCAAAAAGCGCAACTCGCTTTTTTCATGACCAATTAGGGGACTTGTGTGAATCATTCAGATCCGAAGAGTTTTTTGTTTTTTTCTTTGGGGGGGGGGGGGTGTCTCAGCGTCTCAGCTCGGGTCAGTAAAATGTTTTTCTAACAGGCTGACAGTGACAATCACGTGAAACTGAGGCGAACTCATTCATGCTTGCCTCTGATACTGATAACAGCCTACCTATTATCTTCCAATGTAGACGCGCGACATGCCAAAGTGGTGCGGAGCCACGTGCATTCTGCGACGCCGACACCGTTTTTTTTCCCCCCATGCATGTCCGTGGAGCTGTGCGCCACGGACATGCACGGTTCCCTACGTACGTTGCTGTGTCAGGCAGGTGTTTCCCACGGAGCTCTGCCCCGTTTCAGAGGTGAAGGAAGCCCTAAGTGGAAAGACGTCGCCTCCGCGATGTAGAATGTGTTCAATTAAAGTGAAACTAACATATGTCCATTACACACTGAATGCAACATCCCATGTCTTTATTCATTCAGTTTATTTTAATAGTAATAATTATAACTAACAGTCAGTGAAGACCTAAAATTCAGTATCTCCAAAATTGAAATATTGCAAAGTATTTTTTTTTTTAAGCATTTATATAGAAATGTTGCACTCAACGAAATGAAATATATGCACTCAATACTTGGTTGGGGTTGAACTAGTGGAAATTGACTTTTCCGTGACATTGTACTGTAATTATTTGTTAATGGTGAGCACCCATTAAAGTGGAAGACCAGTCCAGTCTATGTATCAGTGGTGACACACAGGAAGGCTTAGAGAAGTAGCAGAGGATGGTTTCGATCCATCGACCTCTGGGTTATGGGCCCAGCACGCTTCCTCTGCGCCACTCTGCTCTTATGTACACTTATTATCACCTGACTTGTACATTCTTCCTGAGTTGAAATGTTATATTGTGCACCTTGTAATTGACTTCCGACAAAACACTGGCATCATATTGGGGGAACCCCGCATTGGGACATCCCCTGCTGCCTTGCCTCCATCCATCTACAGTGACTCCATTAAAGTTCAGTCTACGTATCAGTGGTGACACACAGGAAGGCTTAGAGAAGTAGCAGAGGATGGTTTCGATCCATCGACCTCTGGGTTATGGGCCCAGCACGCTTCCGCTGCGCCACTCTGCTCTCATGTACGCTCATCATCACCTGACTTTAGTGCACTTGAGGTCACACTCTGACAGAGCCAAAGGGACCACATCACTGCAAAGAGCAAAGGTGCAATCCTGAGGTTTCCAAACAGCAAACGCTCCTCACCTCAGCTGCACCTTGAGAGCCTGTCCATGAATACCACAACCAGAATCGGGGACAAAGAGACTGCCAAGCAAACTCGCTCTACTGGCTAACATGGTACTGGCAGTGGTGGGATTTGAACCCATGCCTCCTTAGAGACTGGAGCCTAAATCCAGCGCCTTTGACCACTCGGCCACACTACCTGTGGAAACAAGAGAAGGCGCATTTACGCAAGTCAAGGCGGCAGCCCCCACCTCTGTCAATTGACGCTGTCTCACATTTGGGTTAATGCATGTGTCCAAACTATGTGCTTTACCTGGGTAGCCTACTTGCAGTTTAGCTGTAGTAGTAGTATTTATCAACGTTTGAAGATTAGTAAGGCACACCCCATGTGAGAAGTACCATGGAATTAGAGAAAACATAATTTGCATGTTGATCCACTAGCATCATCTGTTTAGTCTGATGATCACAGATGGAGCTCTTGCACCACTCATGTGGGCAAAGTGTAGCAATTGGCAGTGGTGGGATTCGAACCCACGCCTCCTGAGAGACTAGAGCCTTAATCCAGCGCCTTGGACCGCTCGGCCACACTACCAGGTATCTTGTATTCCATCCTTAGCCACCCAAAGCAGGGTGAGTCGAGACCTAGCACCAGTGCAATAGGTCGCAGAACAATGCAAACCCCGCCCTGCATGCAACAAAAGATGCATTAAATGCCATCAGTCAGTTTGGAGTTATATGCAAGAGAAAGATAATGAGAGAACCAATGGCTGTGACATTCATCCATCCATGGGTGCTGTGACAGGGCCTGAGAGAGCAAGCAGCTTCTGATGGACGAGGAGGGTCTCTACATTAAAGTGGATGGCCAGTCAAGTTTACACCTCACGGTGTCACACAGGAATGTTCACATAAGTAGCAGAGGATGGTTTCGATCCATCGACCTCTGGGTTATGGGCCCAGCACGCTTCCGCTGCGCCACTCTGCTCTCATGTACCCTTATCATCACCCGACTTGTACATTCTTCCTGAGTTGAAATGTTATATTGTGCACCTTGTAATTAACTTCCGACAAAACACTGGCATCATATTGGAGGAACCCCGCATTGGGACATCCCCTGCTGCCTTGCCTCCATCCATCTACAGTGACTCCATCAAAGTGGAGTAAAGTTCAGTCTACGTATCAGTGGTGACACACAGGAAGGCTTAGAGAAGTAGCAGAGGATGGTTTCAATCCATCGACCTCTGGGTTATGGGCCCAGCACGCTTCCGCTGCGCCACTCTGCTCTCATGTACGCTCATCATCACCTGACTTTAGTGCACTTGAGGTCACACTCTGACAGAGCCAAAGGGACCACATCACTGCAAAGAGCAAAGGTGCAATCCTGAGGTTTCCAAAAAGCAAACGCTCCTCACCTCAGCTGCACCTTGAGAGCCTGTCCATGAATACCACAACCAGAATCAGGGACAAAGAGAGTGCCAAGCAAACTCGCTCTACTGGCTAACATGGTACTGTCAGTGGTGGGATTTGAACCCACGCCTCCTTAGAGACTGGAGCCTGAATCCAGCGCCTTTGACCACTCGTCCACACTACCTGTGGAAACAAGAGAAGGCGCATTTACACAAGTCAAGGCGGCAGCCCCCACCTCTGCCAATTGACGCTGTCCGACATTTGGGTTAATGCATGTGTCCAAACTATGTGCTTTACCTGGGTAGCCTACTTGCAGTTTAGCTGTAGTAGTAGTATTTATCAACGCTTGAAGATTAGTAAGGCACACCCCATGTAAGAAGTACCATGGAATTAGAGAAAACATAATGTGCACGTTGATCCACTAGCATCATCTGTTCAGTCTGATGATCACAGATGGAGCTCTTGCACCACTCATGTGGGCAAAGTGTAGCAATTGGCAGTGGTGGGATTCGAACCCACGCCTCCTGAGAGACTGGAGCCTTAATCCAGCGCCTTGGACCACTCGGCCACACTACCAGGTATCTTGTGTTCCATCCTTAGCCAGCCAAAGCAGGGTGAGTCGAGACCTAGCACCAGTGCAATTATAGGTCGCAGAACAATGAAAACCCCGCCCTGCATGCAACAAAAGATGCATTAAATGCCATCAGTTAGTTTGGAGTTATCTGCAAGAGAAAGATAATGAGAGAACCAATGGCTGTGACATTCATCCATCCATGGGTGCTGTGACAGGGCCTGAGAGAGCAAGCAGCTTCTGATGGATGAGGAGGGTCCTTACATTAAAGTGGATGGTCAGTCAAGTTTACACCTCATGGTGTCACACAGATATGTTCACAGAACCCTTATCATCACCCGACTTGTACATTCTTCCTGAGTTGAAATGTTATATTGTGCACCTTGTAATTAACTTCCGACAAAACACTGGCATCATATTGGAGGAACCCCGCATTGGGACATCCCCTGCTGCCTTGCTTCCATCCATCTACAGTGACTCCATTAAAGTGGAGTAAAGTTCAGTCTACGTATCAGTGGTGACACACAGGAAGGCTTAGAGAAGTAGCAGAGGATGGTTTCCATCCATCGACCTCTGGGTTATGCGCCCAGCACGCTTCCGCTGCGCCACTCTGCTCTCATGTACGCTCATCATCACCTGACTTTAGTGCACTTGAGGTCACACTCTGACAGAGCCAAAGGGACCACATCACTGCAATGAGCAAAGGTGCAATCCTGAGGTTTCCAAAAAGCAAACGCTCTTCACCTCAGCTGCACCTTGAGAGCCTGTCCATGTATACCACAACCAGAATCGGGGACAAACTGCCAAGCAAACTCGCTCTACTGGCTACTAACATGGTACTGGCAGTAGTGGGATTTGAACCCACGCCTCCTTAGAGACTGGAGCCTAAATCCAGCGCCTTTGACCACTCGGCCACACTACCTGTGGAAACAAGAGAAGGCGCATTTACGCAAGTCAAGGCGGCAGCCCCCACCTCTGCCAATTGACGCTGTCTCACATTTGGGTTAATGCATGTGTCCAAACTATGTGCTTTACCTGGGTAGCCTACTTGCAGTTTAGCTGTAGTAGTAGTATTTATCAACGCTTGAAGATTAGTAAGGCACACCCCATGTAAGAAGTACCATGGAATTAGAGAAAACATAATGTGCACGTTGATCCACTAGCATCATCTGTTCAGTCTGATGATCACAGATGGAGCTCTTGCACCACTCATGTGGGCAAAGTGTAGCAATTGGCAGTGGTGGGATTCGAACCCACGCCTCCTGAGAGACTGGAGCCTTAATCCAGCGCCTTGGACCGCTCGGCCACACTACCAGGTATCTTGTGTTCCATCCTTAGCCAGCCAAAGCAGGGTGAGTCGAGACCTAGCACCAGTGCAATAGGTCGCAGAACAATGCAAACCCCGCCCTGCATGCAACAAAAGATGCATTAAATGCCATCAGTTAGTTTGGAGTTATATGCAAGAGAAAGATAATGAGAGAACCAATGGCTGTGACATTCATCCATCCATGGGTGCTGCGACAGGGCCTGAGAGAGCAAGCAGCTTCTGATGGACGATTAGGGTCCCTACATTAAAGTGGATGGCCAGTCAAGTTTACACCTCACGGTGTCACACAGGAATGTTCACAGAAGTAGCAGAGGATGGTTTCGATCCATCGACCTCTGGGTTATGGGCACAGCACGCTTCCGCTGCGCCACTCTGCTCTCATGTACTCTTATCATCACCCGACTTGTACATTCTTCCTGAGTTGAAATGTTATATTGTGCACCTTGTAATTGACTTCCGACAAAACACTGGCATCATATTGGAGGAACCCCGCATTGAGACATCCCCTGCTGCCTTGCCTCCATCCATCTACAGTGACTCCATTAAAGTGGAGTAAAGTTCAGTCTACGTATCAGTGGTGACACACAGGAAGGCTTAGAGAAGTAGCAGAGGATGGTTTCGATGCATCGACCTCTGGGTTATGGGCCCAGCACACTTCCGCTGCGCCACTCTGCTCTCATGTACGCTCATCATCACCTGACTTTAGTGCACTTGAGGTCACACTCTGACAGAGCCAAAGGGACCACATCACTGCAAAGAGCAAAGGTGCAATCCTGAGGTTTCCAAAAAGCAAACGCTCCTCACCTCAGCTGCACCTTGAGAGCCTGTCCATGAATACCACAACCAGAATCGGGGACAAAGAGAGTGCCAAGCAAACTCGCTCTACTGGCTACTAACATGGTACTGGCAGTGGTGGGATTTGAACCCACGCCTCCTTAGAGACTGGAGCCTAAATCCAGCGCCTTTGACCACTCGGCCACACTACCTTTGGAAACAAGAGAAGGCGCATTTACGCAAGTCAAGGCGGCAGCCCCCACCTCTGCCAATTGACGCTGTCTCACATTGGGGTTAATGCATGTGTCCAAATGTGACCGGGTGAGTCATCTCCCTCCTGGTCACTGCATGGCGCTGTGTCAGCCTGGCGCAGGTTAATGGGGGGACGGCACTGTTAGGTGATTAAAACAGCTGTGTTGGTCGACATTTTCCCTCTCTGCTTCTGCTGTGCGGTGCGTCCGGTGAGCTGGCCAGCGTGCTTGTTTGTGTCCTCCTGTCGTATCATTAAGGTAGGAATTCTGCATATTTGCTGGTTTGTGTTTGCTGTTATTGGGCCTGAGGCCTCATCCCTTTGCTCCGTTGCAGTGTTGGAGCAACGGTGAGCTGGTGGAGCGACGCTGTGTGTGTGATTGGGACAGGTGTGTTTGGTCGCTGTTCTCCCTCTCTGCCTCTGCTGTGCTGCGCGTTCGGTGAGCGGGCTGGCGTGCATGCCCGAGTCTCCCCGTCATATCACTAAGGTAAGCATGCCGTGTTAGTTATTGTTTGGTGTTTTACTTTTATTGGCCCTGGGGCTTCATCCTCCCGCTCCGTTGCAGTGCTCGGAGCGGCGGTGAGCCGGAGGGAGCGAGCGGTTCTGGTGGGCGCGTGTTGGGTGCAGTAGAGCTCAGAGGTAGGCTGCTCTAATTGTCTGCTGTTGCAGTTTTACATCATTGCGCTAGTTGTGACACTGTCTCTCTCTTGCTTTACAGCGGGGCGCTGTAACCAGCAGCCCCCACTCTCCTAGTTCTGCACACTATCCTGCGTCCTGGTGTGTTCCGGTCATCGGCCACCATGATGTTTGCTGCTGTTTTGTTTGGCTCGATTACATGGTTTTGATTAAATGATTGTTGTTGCCGACGATAGTGACCTCGGAGACATTTAACAATTTATTTATTTTCTTACTTGTTTTCCTTTTTCTTTTGTGGGGGGGCGGGTTTGATAATTGTTTAATTGTTCTCCTCTAATTTGTATTTGAATATTTTAAGAAGACTTTATTATGTTGGTTTTGTATTATAAATAATATCTAATTGTTCTTGGTGTGTGGGTGTGAGGAGGTCAGCTAGACTGCGGCCATCTTAATTTTTCCCTCTCTCCCTGTGGACAGGTGCTGTAGTCCAGCGCGGCGGCCCAATCCCTGGTGGTGGCTTCTTCACTTCTCCATTGCGTGTGTATGCAGTGTCACGGGTGATATTATTTTTCTTGGTTTGTTTCTCCTTCCCCTTGGTTTGGTTTAAGGTCGCCGTGGCTGGCCCAGCCCTGTCCATTCCCCTTTCTTTGGCCCAGTCTTTTGTGAATGTGAAATATTTTGGCAACTATTGAAGTTTTATAGAAACAATATTGTGACAATAAATTATTATTCTTTTTATACCTGAACTCTCCCCTGTGGTGATTCGAGCCTGCGTGACCTTTTTCATTTTTTATAAAAAGCAGTAACTATTTCCTGGGGCGAAACTCCCCAGGTGGCGTTGTTGGCAACCACTCACCACTACTCACCACTCCACCTCGCCACACAAACTATGTGCTTTACCTGGGTAGCCTACTTGCAGTTTAGCTGTAGTAGTAGTATTTATCAACGCTTGAAGATTTGTAGTGTGACAGTGGTGGTCCTGTCACTATGCCTCCAATTGATCATGTGCCCTGGCTACTTGGCCAAGGGGATGTCCCTTTGGGTGACTGGCAAGCGCGCATGACTCTTGCCCGGGAGGTGTGGGTTCAATCCCCGCCCGGGCCCTCTTCACCTTGCCACAGTAGGCACACCCCATGTGAGAAGTACCATGGCATTAGAGAAAACAAAATGTGCATGTTGATCCACTAGCATCATCTGTTCAGTCTGATGATCACAGATGGAGCTCTTGCACCACTCATGTGGGCAAAGTGTAGCACTTCGAACCCACGCCTCCTGAGAGACTGGAGCCTTAATCCAGCGCCTTGGACCGCTCGGCCACACTACCAGGTATCTTGTGTTCCATCCTTAGCCAGCCAAAGCAGGGTGAGTCGAGACCAGTGCAATAGGTCGCAGAACAATGCAAACCCCGCCCTGCATGCAACAAAAGATGCATTAAATGCTATCAGTTAGTTTGGAGTTATATGCAAGAGAAAGATAATGAGAGAACCAATGGCTGTGACATTCATCCATCCATGGGTGCTGTGACAGGGCCTGAGAGAGCAAGCAGCTTCTGATGGACGAGGAGGGTCCTTACATTAAAGTGGATGGCCAGTCAAGTTTACACCTCACGGTGTCACACAGGAATGTTCACAGAAGTAGCAGAGGATGGTTTCGATCCATCGACCTCTGGGTTATGGGCCCAGCACGCTTCCGCTGCGCCACTCTGCTCTCATGTACCCTTATCATCACCCGACTTGTACATTCTTCCTGAGTTGAAATGTTATATTGTGCACCTTGTAATTGACTTCCGACAAAACACTGGCATCATATTGGAGGAACCCTGCATTGAGACATCCCCTGCTGCCTTGCCTCCATCCATCTACAGTGACTCCATTAAAGTGGAGTAAAGTTCAGCCTACGTATCAGTGGTGACACACAGGAAGGCTTAGAGAAGTAGCAGAGGATGGTTTCGATCCATCGACCTCTGGGTTATGGGCCCAGCACGCTTCCGCTGCGCCACTCTGCTCTCATGTACCCTTATCATCACCCGACTTGTACATTCTTCCTGAGTTGAAATGTTATATTGTGCACCTTGTAATTGACTTCCGACAAAACACTGGCATCATATTGGAGGAACCCCGCATTGGGACATCCCCTGCTGCCTTGCCTCCATCCATCTACAGTGACTCCATTAAAGTGGAGTAAAGTTCAGTCTACGTATCAGTGGTGACACACAGGAAGGCTTAGAGAAGTAGCAGAGGATGGTTTCGATCCATCGACCTCTGGGTTATGGGCCCAGCACGCTTCCGCTGCGCCACTCTGCTCTCATGTACGCTCATCATCACCTGACTTTAGTGCACTTGAGGTCACACTCTGACAGAGCCAAAGGGACCACATCACTGCAAAGAGCAAAGGTGCAATCCTGAGGTTTCCAAAAAGCAAACGCTCCTCACCTCAGCTGCACCTTGAGAGCCTGTCCATGAATACCACAACCAGAATCGGGGACAAAGAGAGTGCCAAGCAAACTCGCTCTACTGGCTACTAAAATGGTACTGGCAGTGGTGGGATTTGAACCCACGCCTCCTTAGAGACTGGAGCCTAAATCCAGCGCCTTTGACCACTCGGCCACACTACCTGTGGAAACAAGAGAAGGCGCATTTACACAAGTCAAGGCGGCAGCCCCCACCTCTGCCAATTGACGCTGTCTCACATTTGGGTTAATGCATGTGTCCAAACTATGTGCTTTACCTGGGTAGCCTACTTGCAATTTAGCTGTAGTAGTAGTATTTATCAACGCTTGAAGATTAGTAGGCACACCCCATGTGAGAAGTACCATGGAATTAGAGAAAACATAATGTGCATGTTGATCCACTAGCATCATCTGTTCAGTCTGATGATCACAGATGGAGCTCTTGCACCACTCATTTGGGCAAAGTGTAGCAATTGGCAGTGGTGGGATTCGAACCCACGCCTCCTGAGAGACTGGAGCCTTAATCCAGCGCCTTGGACCGCTCGGCCACACTACCAGGTATCTTGTGTTCCATCCTTAGCCAGCCAAAGCAGGGTGAGTCGAGACCTAGCACCAGTGCAATAGGTCGCAGAACAATGCAAACCCCGCCCTGCATGCAACAAAAGATGCATTAAATGCTATCAGTTAGTTTGGAGTTATATGCAAGAGAAAGATAATGAGAGAACTAATGGCTGTGACATTCATCCATCCATGGGTGCTGTGACAGGGCCTGAGAGAGCAAGCAGCTTCTGATGGACGAGGAGGGTCCTTACATTAAAGTGGATGGCCAGTCAAGTTTACACCTCACGGTGTCACACAGGAATGTTCACAGAAGTAGCAGAGGATGGTTTCGATCCATCAACCTCTGGGTTATGGGCCCAGCACGCTTCCGCTGCGCCACTCTGCTCTCATGTACCCTTATCATCACCCGACTTGTACATTCTTCCTGAGTTGAAATGTTATATTGTGCACCTTGTAATTGACTTCCGACAAAACACTGGCATCATATTGGAGGAACCCTGCATTGAGACATCCCCTGCTGCCTTGCCTCCATCCATCTACAGTGACTCCATTAAAGTGGAGTAAAGTTCAGCCTACGTATCAGTGGTGACACACAGGAAGGCTTAGAGAAGTAGCAGAGGATGGTTTCGATCCATCGACCTCTGGGTTATGGGCCCAGCACGCTTCCGCTGCGCCACTCTGCTCTCATGTACCCTTATCATCACCCGACTTGTACATTCTTCCTGAGTTGAAATGTTATATTGTGCACCTTGTAATTGACTTCCGACAAAACACTGGCATCATATTGGAGGAACCCCGCATTGGGACATCCCCTGCTGCCTTGCCTCCATCCATCTACAGTGACTCCATTAAAGTGGAGTAAAGTTCAGTCTACGTATCAGTGGTGACACACAGGAAGGCTTAGAGAAGTAGCAGAGGATGGTTTCGATCCATCGACCTCTGGGTTATGGGCCCAGCACGCTTCCGCTGCGCCACTCTGCTCTCATGCACGCTCATCATCACCTGACTTTAGTGCACTTGAGGTCACACTCTGACAGAGCCAAAGGGACCACATCACTGCAAAGAGCAAAGGTGCAATCCTGAGGTTTCCAAAAAGCAAACGCTCCTCACCTCAGCTGCACCTTGAGAGCCTGTCCATGAATACCACAACCAGAATCGGGGACAAAGAGAGTGCCAAGCAAACTCGCTCTACTGGCTACTAACATGGTACTGGCAGTGGTGGGATTCGAACCCACGCCTCCTTAGAGACTGGAGCTTAAATCCAGCGCCTTTGACCACTCGGCCACACTACCTGTGGAAACAAGAGAAGGCGCATTTACGCAACTCAAGGCGGCAGCCCCCACCTCTGCCAATTGACGCTGTCTCACATTTGGGTTAATGCATGTGTCCAAACTATGTGCTTTACCTGGGTAGCCTACTTGCAGTTTAGCTGTAGTAGTAGTATTTATCAACGCTTGAAGATTAGTAGGCACACCCCATGTGAGAAGTACCATGGAATTAGAGAAAACATAATGTGCATGTTGATCCAATAGCATCATCTGTTCAGTCTGATGATCACAGATGGAGCTCTTGCACCACTCATGTGGGCAAACTGTAGCAACTGGCAGTGGTGGGATTCGAACCCACGCCTCCTGAGAGACTGGAGCCTTAATCCAGCGCCTTGGACCGCTCGGCCACACTACCAGGTATCTTGTGTTCCATCCTTAGCCAGCCAAAGCAGGGTGAGTCGAGACCTAGCACCAGTGCAATAGGTCGCAGAACAATGCAAACCCCGTCCTGCATGCAACAAAAGATGCATTAAATGCCATCAGTTAGTTTGGAGTTATATGCAAGAGAAAGATAATGAGAGAACCAATGGCTGTGACATTCATCCATCCATGGGTGCTGTGACAGGGCCTGAGAGAGCAAGCAGCTTCTAATGGACGAGGAGGGTCTCTACATTAAAGTGGATGGCCAGTCAAGTTTACACCTCACAGTGTCACACAGGAATGTTCACAGAAGTAGCAGAGGATGGTTTCAATCCATCGACCTCTGGGTTATGGGCCTAGCACGCTTCCGCTGCGCCACTCTGCTCTCATGTACCCTTATCATCACCCGACTTGTACATTCTTCCTGAGTTGAAATGTTATATTGTGCACCTTGTAATTGACTTCCGACAAAACACTGGCATCATATTGGAGGAACCCCGCATTGAGACATCCCCTGCTGCCTTGCCTCCATCCATCTACAGTGACTCCATTAAAGTGGAGTAAAGTTCAGTCTACGTATCAGTGGTGACACACAGGAAGGCTTAGAGAAGTAGCAGAGGATGGTTTCGATCCATCGACCTCTGGGTTATGGGCCCAGCACGCTTCCGCTGCGCCACTCTGCTCTCATGTACCCTTATCATCACCCGACTTGTACATTCTTCCTGAGTTGAAATGTTATATTGTGCACCTTGTAATTGACTTCCGACAAAACACTGGCATCATATTGGAGGAACCCCGCATTGGGACATCCCCTGCTGCCTTCCCTCCATCCATCTACAGTGACTCCATTAAAGTGGAGTAAAGTTCAGTCTACGTATCAGTGGTGACACACAGAAAGGCTTAGAGAAGTAGCAGAGGATGGTTTCGATCCATCGACCTCTGGGTTATGGGCCCAGCACGCTTCCGCTGCGCCACTCTGCTCTCATGCACGCTCATCATCACCTGACTTTAGTGCACTTGAGGTCACACTCTGACAGAGCCAAAGGGACCACATCACTGCAAAGAGCAAAGGTGCAATCCTGAGGTTTCCAAAAAGCAAACGCTCCTCACCTCAGCTGCACCTTGAGAGCCTGTCCATGTATACCACAACCAGAATCGGGGACAAACTGCCAAGCAAACTCGCTCTACTGGCTACTAACATGGTACTGGCAGTGGTGGGATTTGAACCCACGCCTCCTTAGAGACTGGAGCCTAAATCCAACGCCTTTGACCACTCGGCCACACTACCTGTGGAAACAAGAGAAGGCGCATTTACGCAAGTCAAGGCGGCAGCCCCCACCTCTGCCAATTGACGCTGTCTCACATTTGGGTTAATGCATGTGTCCAAACTATGTGCTTACCTGGGTAGCCTACTTGCAGTTTAGCTGTAGTAGTAGTATTTATCAACGCTTGAAGATTAGTAGGCACTCCCCATGTGAGAAGTACCATGGAATTAGAGAAAACATAATGTGCATGTTGATCCACTAGCATCATCTGTTCAGTCTGATGATCACAGATGGAGCTCTTGCACCACTCATTTGGGCAAAGTGTAGCAATTGGCAGTGGTGGGATTCGAACCCACGCCTCCTGAGAGACTGGAGCCTTAATCCAGCGCCTTGGACCGCTCGGCCACACTACCAGGTATCTTGTGTTCCATCCTTAGCCAGCCAAAGCAGGGTGAGTCGAGACCTAGCACCAGTGCAATAGGTCGCAGAACAATGCAAACCCCGCCCTGCATGCAACAAAAGATGCATTAAATGCTATCAGTTAGTTTGGAGTTATATGCAAGAGAAAGATAATGAGAGAACCAATGGCTGTGACATTCATCCATCCATGGGTGCTGTGACAGGGCCTGAGAGAGCAAGCAGCTTCTGATGGACGAGGAGGGTCCTTACATTAAAGTGGATGGCCAGTCAAGTTTACACCTCACGGTGTCACACAGGAATGTTCACAGAAGTAGCAGAGAATGGTTTCGATCCATCGACCTCTGGGTTATGGGCCCAGCACGCTTCCGCTGCGCCACTCTGCTCTCATGTACCCTTATCATCACCCGACTTGTACATTCTTCCTGAGTTGAAATGTTATATTGTGCACCTTGTAATTGACTTCCGACAAAACACTGGCATCATATTGGAGGAACCCCGCATTGGGACATCCCCTGCTGCCTTCCCTCCATCCATCTACAGTGACTCCATTAAAGTGGAGTAAAGTTCAGTCTACGTATCAGTCCTGACACACAGAAAGGCTTAGAGAAGTAGCAGAGGATGGTTTCGATCCATCGACCTCTGGGTTATGGGCCCAGCACGCTTCCGCTGCGCCACTCTGCTCTCATGCACGCTCATCATCACCTGACTTTAGTGCACTTGAGGTCACACTCTGACAGAGCCAAAGGGACCACATCACTGCAAAGAGCAAAGGTGCAATCCTGAGGTTTCCAAAAAGCAAACGCTCCTCACCTCAGCTGCACCTTGAGAGCCTGTCCATGTATACCACAACCAGAATCGGGGACAAACTGCCAAGCAAACTCGCTCTACTGGCTACTAACATGGTACTGGCAGTGGTGAGATTTGAACCCACGCCTCCTTAGAGACTGGAGCCTAAAACCAGCGCCTTTGACCACTCGGCCACACTACCTGTGGAAACAAGAGATGGCGCATTTACGCAACTCAAGGCGGCAGCCCCCACCTCTGCCAATTGACGCTGTCTCACATTTGGGTTAATGCATGTGTCCAAACTATGTGCTTACCTGGGTAGCCTACTTGCAGTTTAGCTGTAGTAGTAGTATTTATCAACGCTTGAAGATTTGTAGGCACACCCCATGTGAGAAGTACCATGGAATTAGAGAAAACATAATGTGCATGTTGATCCACTAGCATCATCTGTTCAGTCTGATGATCACAGATGGAGCTCTTGCACCACTCATGTGGGCAAAGTGTAGCAATTGGCAGTGGTGGGATTCGAACCCACGCCTCCTGAGAGACTGGAGCCTTAATCCAGCGCCTTGGACCGCTCGGCCACACTACCAGGTATCTTGTGTTCCATCCTTAGCCAGCCAAAGCAGGGTGAGTCGAGACCTAGCACCAGTGCAATAGGTCGCAGAACAATGCAAACCCCGCCCTGCATGCAACAAAAGATGCATTAAATGCTATCAGTTAGATTGGAGTTATATGCAAGAGAAAGATAATGAGAGAACCAATGGCTGTGACATTCATCCATCCATGGGTGCTGTGACAGGGCCTGAGAGAGCAAGCAGCTTCTGATGGACGAGGAGGGTCTTTACATTAAAGTGGATGGCCAGTCAAGTTTACACCTCACGGTGTCACACAGGAATGTTCACAGAAGTAGCAGGGGATGGTTTCGATCCATCGACCTCTGGGTTATGGGCCCAGCACGCTTCCGCTGCGCCACTCTGCTCTCATGTACCCTTATCATCACCCGACTTGTACATTCTTCCTGAGTTGAAATGTTATATTGTGCACCTTGTAATTGACTTCCGACAAAACACTGGCATCATATTGGAGGAACCCCGCATTGGGACATCCCCTGCTGCCTTCCCTCCATCCATCTACAGTGACTCCATTAAAGTGGAGTAAAGTTCAGTCTACGTATCAGTGGTGACACACAGAAAGGCTTAGAGAAGTAGCAGAGGATGGTTTCGATCCATCGACCTCTGGGTTATGGGCCCAGCACGCTTCCGCTGCGCCACTCTGCTCTCATGCACGCTCATCATCACCTGACTTTAGTGCACTTGAGATCACACTCTGACAGAGCCAAAGGGACCACATCACTGCAAAGAGCAAAGGTGCAATCCTGAGGTTTCCAAAAAGCAAACGCTCCTCACCTCAGCTGCACCTTGAGAGCCTGTCCATGAATACCACAACCAGAATCGGGGACAAAGAGAGTGCCAAGCAAACTCGCTCTACTGGCTACTAAAATGGTACTGGCAGTGGTGGGATTTGAACCCACGCCTCCTTAGAGACTGGAGCCTAAATCCAGCGCCTTTGACCACTCGGCCACACTACCTGTGGAAACAAGAGAAGGCGCATTTACACAAGTCAAGGCGGCAGCCCCCACCTCTGCCAATTGACGCTGTCTCACATTTGGGTTAATGCATGTGTCCAAACTATGTGCTTTACCTGGGTAGCCTACTTGCAGTTTAGCTGTAGTAGTAGTATTTATCAACGCTTGAAGATTAGTAGGCACACCCCATGTGAGAAGTACCATGGAATTAGAGAAAACATAATGTGCATGTTGATCCACTAGCATCATCTGTTCAGTCTGATGATCACAGATGGAGCTCTTGCACCACTCATTTGGGCAAAGTGTAGCAATTGGCAGTGGTGGGATTCGAACCCACGCCTCCTGAGAGACTGGAGCCTTAATCCAGCGCCTTGGACCGCTCGGCCACACTACCAGGTATCTTGTGTTCCATCCTTAGCCAGCCAAAGCAGGGTGAGTCGAGACCTAGCACCAGTGCAATAGGTCGCAGAACAATGCAAACCCCGCCCTGCATGCAACAAAAGATGCATTAAATGCTATCAGTTAGTTTGGAGTTATATGCAAGAGAAAGATAATGAGAGAACTAATGGCTGTGACATTCATCCATCCATGGGTGCTGTGACAGGGCCTGAGAGAGCAAGCAGCTTCTGATGGACGAGGAGGGTCCTTACATTAAAGTGGATGGCCAGTCAAGTTTACACCTCACGGTGTCACACAGGAATGTTCACAGAAGTAGCAGAGGATGGTTTCGATCCATCGACCTCTGGGTTATGGGCCCAGCACGCTTCCGCTGCGCCACTCTGCTCTCATGTACCCTTATCATCACCCGACTTGTACATTCTTCCTGAGTTGAAATGTTATATTGTGCACCTTGTAATTGACTTCCGACAAAACACTGGCATCATATTGGAGGAACCCTGCATTGAGACATCCCCTGCTGCCTTGCCTCCATCCATCTACAGTGACTCCATTAAAGTGGAGTAAAGTTCAGCCTACGTATCAGTGGTGACACACAGGAAGGCTTAGAGAAGTAGCAGAGGATGGTTTCGATCCATCGACCTCTGGGTTATGGGCCCAGCACGCTTCCGCTGCGCCACTCTGCTCTCATGTACCCTTATCATCACCCGACTTGTACATTCTTCCTGAGTTGAAATGTTATATTGTGCACCTTGTAATTGACTTCCGACAAAACACTGGCATCATATTGGAGGAACCCCGCATTGGGACATCCCCTGCTGCCTTGCCTCCATCCATCTACAGTGACTCCATTAAAGTGGAGTAAAGTTCAGTCTACGTATCAGTGGTGACACACAGGAAGGCTTAGAGAAGTAGCAGAGGATGGTTTCGATCCATCGACCTCTGGGTTATGGGCCCAGCACGCTTCCGCTGCGCCACTCTGCTCTCATGCACGCTCATCATCACCTGACTTTAGTGCACTTGAGGTCACACTCTGACAGAGCCAAAGGGACCACATCACTGCAAAGAGCAAAGGTGCAATCCTGAGGTTTCCAAAAAGCAAACGCTCCTCACCTCAGCTGCACCTTGAGAGCCTGTCCATGAATACCACAACCAGAATCGGGGACAAAGAGAGTGCCAAGCAAACTCGCTCTACTGGCTACTAACATGGTACTGGCAGTGGTGGGATTCGAACCCACGCCTCCTTAGAGACTGGAGCTTAAATCCAGCGCCTTTGACCACTCGGCCACACTACCTGTGGAAACAAGAGAAGGCGCATTTACGCAACTCAAGGCGGCAGCCCCCACCTCTGCCAATTGACGCTGTCTCACATTTGGGTTAATGCATGTGTCCAAACTATGTGCTTTACCTGGGTAGCCTACTTGCAGTTTAGCTGTAGTAGTAGTATTTATCAACGCTTGAAGATTAGTAGGCACACCCCATGTGAGAAGTACCATGGAATTAGAGAAAACATAATGTGCATGTTGATCCAATAGCATCATCTGTTCAGTCTGATGATCACAGATGGAGCTCTTGCACCACTCATGTGGGCAAACTGTAGCAACTGGCAGTGGTGGGATTCGAACCCACGCCTCCTGAGAGACTGGAGCCTTAATCCAGCGCCTTGGACCGCTCGGCCACACTACCAGGTATCTTGTGTTCCATCCTTAGCCAGCCAAAGCAGGGTGAGTCGAGACCTAGCACCAGTGCAATAGGTCGCAGAACAATGCAAACCCCGTCCTGCATGCAACAAAAGATGCATTAAATGCCATCAGTTAGTTTGGAGTTATATGCAAGAGAAAGATAATGAGAGAACCAATGGCTGTGACATTCATCCATCCATGGGTGCTGTGACAGGGCCTGAGAGAGCAAGCAGCTTCTAATGGACGAGGAGGGTCTCTACATTAAAGTGGATGGCCAGTCAAGTTTACACCTCACAGTGTCACACAGGAATGTTCACAGAAGTAGCAGAGGATGGTTTCAATCCATCGACCTCTGGGTTATGGGCCTAGCACGCTTCCGCTGCGCCACTCTGCTCTCATGTACCCTTATCATCACCCGACTTGTACATTCTTCCTGAGTTGAAATGTTATATTGTGCACCTTGTAATTGACTTCCGACAAAACACTGGCATCATATTGGAGGAACCCCGCATTGAGACATCCCCTGCTGCCTTGCCTCCATCCATCTACAGTGACTCCATTAAAGTGGAGTAAAGTTCAGTCTACGTATCAGTGGTGACACACAGGAAGGCTTAGAGAAGTAGCAGAGGATGGTTTCGATCCATCGACCTCTGGGTTATGGGCCCAGCACGCTTCCGCTGCGCCACTCTGCTCTCATGTACCCTTATCATCACCCGACTTGTACATTCTTCCTGAGTTGAAATGTTATATTGTGCACCTTGTAATTGACTTCCGACAAAACACTGGCATCATATTGGAGGAACCCCGCATTGGGACATCCCCTGCTGCCTTCCCTCCATCCATCTACAGTGACTCCATTAAAGTGGAGTAAAGTTCAGTCTACGTATCAGTGGTGACACACAGAAAGGCTTAGAGAAGTAGCAGAGGATGGTTTCGATCCATCGACCTCTGGGTTATGGGCCCAGCACGCTTCCGCTGCGCCACTCTGCTCTCATGCACGCTCATCATCACCTGACTTTAGTGCACTTGAGGTCACACTCTGACAGAGCCAAAGGGACCACATCACTGCAAAGAGCAAAGGTGCAATCCTGAGGTTTCCAAAAAGCAAACGCTCCTCACCTCAGCTGCACCTTGAGAGCCTGTCCATGTATACCACAACCAGAATCGGGGACAAACTGCCAAGCAAACTCGCTCTACTGGCTACTAACATGGTACTGGCAGTGGTGGGATTTGAACCCACGCCTCCTTAGAGACTGGAGCCTAAATCCAACGCCTTTGACCACTCGGCCACACTACCTGTGGAAACAAGAGAAGGCGCATTTACGCAAGTCAAGGCGGCAGCCCCCACCTCTGCCAATTGACGCTGTCTCACATTTGGGTTAATGCATGTGTCCAAACTATGTGCTTACCTGGGTAGCCTACTTGCAGTTTAGCTGTAGTAGTAGTATTTATCAACGCTTGAAGATTAGTAGGCACTCCCCATGTGAGAAGTACCATGGAATTAGAGAAAACATAATGTGCATGTTGATCCACTAGCATCATCTGTTCAGTCTGATGATCACAGATGGAGCTCTTGCACCACTCATTTGGGCAAAGTGTAGCAATTGGCAGTGGTGGGATTCGAACCCACGCCTCCTGAGAGACTGGAGCCTTAATCCAGCGCCTTGGACCGCTCGGCCACACTACCAGGTATCTTGTGTTCCATCCTTAGCCAGCCAAAGCAGGGTGAGTCGAGACCTAGCACCAGTGCAATAGGTCGCAGAACAATGCAAACCCCGCCCTGCATGCAACAAAAGATGCATTAAATGCTATCAGTTAGTTTGGAGTTATATGCAAGAGAAAGATAATGAGAGAACCAATGGCTGTGACATTCATCCATCCATGGGTGCTGTGACAGGGCCTGAGAGAGCAAGCAGCTTCTGATGGACGAGGAGGGTCCTTACATTAAAGTGGATGGCCAGTCAAGTTTACACCTCACGGTGTCACACAGGAATGTTCACAGAAGTAGCAGAGAATGGTTTCGATCCATCGACCTCTGGGTTATGGGCCCAGCACGCTTCCGCTGCGCCACTCTGCTCTCATGTACCCTTATCATCACCCGACTTGTACATTCTTCCTGAGTTGAAATGTTATATTGTGCACCTTGTAATTGACTTCCGACAAAACACTGGCATCATATTGGAGGAACCCCGCATTGGGACATCCCCTGCTGCCTTCCCTCCATCCATCTACAGTGACTCCATTAAAGTGGAGTAAAGTTCAGTCTACGTATCAGTCCTGACACACAGAAAGGCTTAGAGAAGTAGCAGAGGATGGTTTCGATCCATCGACCTCTGGGTTATGGGCCCAGCACGCTTCCGCTGCGCCACTCTGCTCTCATGCACGCTCATCATCACCTGACTTTAGTGCACTTGAGGTCACACTCTGACAGAGCCAAAGGGACCACATCACTGCAAAGAGCAAAGGTGCAATCCTGAGGTTTCCAAAAAGCAAACGCTCCTCACCTCAGCTGCACCTTGAGAGCCTGTCCATGTATACCACAACCAGAATCGGGGACAAACTGCCAAGCAAACTCGCTCTACTGGCTACTAACATGGTACTGGCAGTGGTGAGATTTGAACCCACGCCTCCTTAGAGACTGGAGCCTAAAACCAGCGCCTTTGACCACTCGGCCACACTACCTGTGGAAACAAGAGATGGCGCATTTACGCAACTCAAGGCGGCAGCCCCCACCTCTGCCAATTGACGCTGTCTCACATTTGGGTTAATGCATGTGTCCAAACTATGTGCTTACCTGGGTAGCCTACTTGCAGTTTAGCTGTAGTAGTAGTATTTATCAACGCTTGAAGATTTGTAGGCACACCCCATGTGAGAAGTACCATGGAATTAGAGAAAACATAATGTGCATGTTGATCCACTAGCATCATCTGTTCAGTCTGATGATCACAGATGGAGCTCTTGCACCACTCATGTGGGCAAAGTGTAGCAATTGGCAGTGGTGGGATTCGAACCCACGCCTCCTGAGAGACTGGAGCCTTAATCCAGCGCCTTGGACCGCTCGGCCACACTACCAGGTATCTTGTGTTCCATCCTTAGCCAGCCAAAGCAGGGTGAGTCGAGACCTAGCACCAGTGCAATAGGTCGCAGAACAATGCAAACCCCGCCCTGCATGCAACAAAAGATGCATTAAATGCTATCAGTTAGATTGGAGTTATATGCAAGAGAAAGATAATGAGAGAACCAATGGCTGTGACATTCATCCATCCATGGGTGCTGTGACAGGGCCTGAGAGAGCAAGCAGCTTCTGATGGACGAGGAGGGTCTTTACATTAAAGTGGATGGCCAGTCAAGTTTACACCTCACGGTGTCACACAGGAATGTTCACAGAAGTAGCAGGGGATGGTTTCGATCCATCGACCTCTGGGTTATGGGCCCAGCACGCTTCCGCTGCGCCACTCTGCTCTCATGTACCCTTATCATCACCCGACTTGTACATTCTTCCTGAGTTGAAATGTTATATTGTGCACCTTGTAATTGACTTCCGACAAAACACTGGCATCATATTGGAGGAACCCCGCATTGGGACATCCCCTGCTGCCTTCCCTCCATCCATCTACAGTGACTCCATTAAAGTGGAGTAAAGTTCAGTCTACGTATCAGTGGTGACACACAGAAAGGCTTAGAGAAGTAGCAGAGGATGGTTTCGATCCATCGACCTCTGGGTTATGGGCCCAGCACGCTTCCGCTGCGCCACTCTGCTCTCATGCACGCTCATCATCACCTGACTTTAGTGCACTTGAGATCACACTCTGACAGAGCCAAAGGGACCACATCACTGCAAAGAGCAAAGGTGCAATCCTGAGGTTTCCAAAAAGCAAACGCTCCTCACCTCAGCTGCACCTTGAGAGCCTGTCCATGAATACCACAACCAGAATCGGGGACAAAGAGAGTGCCAAGCAAACTCGCTCTACTGGCTACTAACATGGTACTGGCAGTGGTGGGATTTGAACCCACGCCTCCTTAGAGACTGGAGCCTAAATCCAGCGCCTTTGACCACTCGGCCACACTACCTGTGGAAACAAGAGAAGGCGCATTTACGCAAGTCAAGGCGGCAGCCCCCACCTCTGCCAATTGACGCTGTCTCACATTTGGGTTAATGCATGTGTCCAAACTATGTGCTTACCTGGGTAGCCTACTTGCAGTTTAGCTGTAGTAGTAGTATTTATCAACGCTTGAAGATTAGTAGGCACACCCCATGTGAGAAGTACCATGGAATTAGAGAAAACATAATGTGCATGTTGATCCACTAGCATCATCTGTTCAGTCTGATGATCACAGGTGGAGCTCTTGCACCACTCATTTGGGCAAAGTGTAGCAATTGGCAGTGGTGGGATTCGAACCCACGCCTCCTGAGAGACTGGAGCCTTAATCCAGCGCCTTGGACCGCTCGGCCACACTACCAGGTATCTTGTGTTCCATCCTTAGCCAGCCAAAGCAGGGTGAGTCGAGACCTAGCACCAGTGCAATAGGTCGCAGAACAATGCAAACCCCGCCCTGCATGCAACAAAAGATGCATTAAATGCTATCAGTTAGTTTGGAGTTATATGCAAGAGAAAGATAATGAGAGAACCAATGGCTGTGACATTCATCCATCCATGGGTGCTGTGACAGGGCCTGAGAGAACAAGCAGCTTCTGATGGACGAGGAGGGTCCTTACATTAAAGTGGATGGCCAGTCAAGTGTACACCTCACGGTGTCACACAGGAATGTTCACAGAAGTAGCAGAGGATGGTTTCGATCCATCGACCTCTGGGTTATGGGCCCAGCACGCTTCCGCTGCGCCACTCTGCTCTCATGTACCCTTATCATCACCCGACTTGTACATTCTTCCTGAGTTGAAATGTTATATTGTGCACCTTGTAATTGACTTCCGACAAAACACTGGCATCATATTGGAGGAACCCCGCATTGGGACATCCCCTGCTGCCTTCCCTCCATCCATCTACAGTGACTCCATTAAAGTGGAGTAAAGTTCAGTCTACGTATCAGTGGTGACACACAGAAAGGCTTAGAGAAGTAGCAGAGGATGGTTTCGATCCATCGACCTCTGGGTTATGGGCCCAGCACGCTTCCGCTGCGCCACTCTGCTCTCATGCACGCTCATCATCACCTGACTTTAGTGCACTTGAGGTCACACTCTGACAGAGCCAAAGGGACCACATCACTGCAAAGAGCAAAGGTGCAATCCTGAGGTTTCCAAAAAGCAAACGCTCCTCACCTCAGCTGCACCTTGAGAGCCTGTCCATGTATACCACAACCAGAATCGGGGACAAACTGCCAAGCAAACTCGCTCTACTGGCTACTAACATGGTACTGGCAGTGGTGGGATTTGAACCCACGCCTCCTTAGAGACTGGAGCCTAAATCCAGCGCCTTTGACCACTCGGCCACACTACCTGTGGAAACAAGAGAAGGCGCATTTACGCAAGTCAAGGCGGCAGCCCCCACCTCTGCCAATTGACGCTGTCTCACATTTGGGTTAATGCATGTGTCCAAACTATGTGCTTACCTGGGTAGCCTACTTGCAGTTTAGCTGTAGTAGTAGTATTTATCAACGCTTGAAGATTAGTAGGCACACCCCATGTGAGAAGTACCATGGAATTAGAGAAAACATAATGTGCATGTTGATCCACTAGCATCATCTGTTCAGTCTGATGATCACAGATGGAGCTCTTGCACCACTCATTTGGGCAAAGTGTAGCAATTGGCAGTGGTGGGATTCGAACCCACGCCTCCTGAGAGACTGGAGCCTTAATCCAGCGCCTTGGACCGCTCGGCCACACTACCAGGTATCTTGTGTTCCATCCTTAGCCAGCCAAAGCAGGGTGAGTCGAGACCTAGCACCAGTGCAATAGGTCGCAGAACAATGCAAACCCCGCCCTGCATGCAACAAAAGATGCATTAAATGCTATCAGTTAGTTTGGAGTTATATGCAAGAGAAAGATAATGAGAGAACCAATGGCTGTGACATTCATCCATCCATGGGTGCTGTGACAGGGCCTGAGAGAGCAAGCAGCTTCTGATGGACGAGGAGGGTCCTTACATTAAAGTGGATGGCCAGTCAAGTTTACACCTCACAGTGTCACACAGGAATGTTCACAGAAGTAGCAGAGGATGGTTTCGATCCATCGACCTCTGGGTTATGGGCCCAGCACGCTTCCGCTGCGCCACTCTGCTCTCATGTACCCTTATCATCACCCGACTTGTACATTCTTCCTGAGTTGAAATGTTATATTGTGCACCTTGTAATTGACTTCCGACAAAACACTGGCATCATATTGGAGGAACCCTGCATTGAGACATCCCCTGCTGCCTTGCCTCCATCCATCTACAGTGACTCCATTAAAGTGGAGTAAAGTTCAGCCTACGTATCAGTGGTGACACACAGGAAGGCTTAGAGAAGTAGCAGAGGATGGTTTCGATCCATCGACCTCTGGGTTATGGGCCCAGCACGCTTCCGCTGCGCCACTCTGCTCTCATGTACCCTTATCATCACCCGACTTGTACATTCTTCCTGAGTTGAAATGTTATATTGTGCACCTTGTAATTGACTTCCGACAAAACACTGGCATCATATTGGAGGAACCCCGCATTGGGACATCCCCTGCTGCCTTCCCTCCATCCATCTACAGTGACTCCATTAAAGTGGAGTAAAGTTCAGTCTACGTATCAGTGGTGACACACAGAAAGGCTTAGAGAAGTAGCAGAGGATGGTTTCGATCCATCGACCTCTGGGTTATGGGCCCAGCACGCTTCCGCTGCGCCACTCTGCTCTCATGCACGCTCATCATCACCTGACTTTAGTGCACTTGAGGTCACACTCTGACAGAGCCAAAGGGACCACATCACTGCAAAGAGCAAAGGTGCAATCCTGAGGTTTCCAAAAAGCAAACGCTCCTCACCTCAGCTGCACCTTGAGAGCCTGTCCATGTATACCACAACCAGAATCGGGGACAAACTGCCAAGCAAACTCGCTCTACTGGCTACTAACATGGTACTGGCAGTGGTGGGATTTGAACCCACGCCTCCTTAGAGACTGGAGCCTAAATCCAGCGCCTTTGACCACTCGGCCACACTACCTGTGGAAACAAGAGAAGGCGCATTTACGCAAGTCAAGGCGGCAGCCCCCACCTCTGCCAATTGACGCTGTCTCACATTTGGGTTAATGCATGTGTCCAAACTATGTGCTTACCTGGGTAGCCTACTTGCAGTTTAGCTGTAGTAGTAGTATTTATCAACGCTTGAAGATTAGTAGGCACACCCCATGTGAGAAGTACCATGGAATTAGAGAAAACATAATGTGCATGTTGATCCACTAGCATCATCTGTTCAGTCTGATGATCACAGATGGAGCTCTTGCACCACTCATTTGGGCAAAGTGTAGCAATTGGCAGTGGTGGGATTCGAACCCACGCCTCCTGAGAGACTGGAGCCTTAATCCAGCGCCTTGGACCGCTCGGCCACACTACCAGGTATCTTGTGTTCCATCCTTAGCCAGCCAAAGCAGGGTGAGTCGAGACCTAGCACCAGTGCAATAGGTCGCAGAACAATGCAAACCCCGCCCTGCATGCAACAAAAGATGCATTAAATGCTATCAGTTAGTTTGGAGTTATATGCAAGAGAAAGATAATGAGAGAACCAATGGCTGTGACATTCATCCATCCATGGGTGCTGTGACAGGGCCTGAGAGAGCAAGCAGCTTCTGATGGACGAGGAGGGTCCTTACATTAAAGTGGATGGCCAGTCAAGTTTACACCTCACAGTGTCACACAGGAATGTTCACAGAAGTAGCAGAGGATGGTTTCGATCCATCGACCTCTGGGTTATGGGCCCAGCACGCTTCCGCTGCGCCACTCTGCTCTCATGTACCCTTATCATCACCCGACTTGTACATTCTTCCTGAGTTGAAATGTTATATTGTGCACCTTGTAATTGACTTCCGACAAAACACTGGCATCATATTGGAGGAACCCTGCATTGAGACATCCCCTGCTGCCTTGCCTCCATCCATCTACAGTGACTCCATTAAAGTGGAGTAAAGTTCAGCCTACGTATCAGTGGTGACACACAGGAAGGCTTAGAGAAGTAGCAGAGGATGGTTTCGATCCATCGACCTCTGGGTTATGGGCCCAGCACGCTTCCGCTGCGCCACTCTGCTCTCATGTACCCTTATCATCACCCGACTTGTACATTCTTCCTGAGTTGAAATGTTATATTGTGCACCTTGTAATTGACTTCCGACAAAACACTGGCATCATATTGGAGGAACCCCGCATTGGGACATCCCCTGCTGCCTTCCCTCCATCCATCTACAGTGACTCCATTAAAGTGGAGTAAAGTTCAGTCTACGTATCAGTGGTGACACACAGAAAGGCTTAGAGAAGTAGCAGAGGATGGTTTCGATCCATCGACCTCTGGGTTATGGGCCCAGCACGCTTCCGCTGCGCCACTCTGCTCTCATGCACGCTCATCATCACCTGACTTTAGTGCACTTGAGGTCACACTCTGACAGAGCCAAAGGGACCACATCACTGCAAAGAGCAAAGGTGCAATCCTGAGGTTTCCAAAAAGCAAACGCTCCTCACCTCAGCTGCACCTTGAGAGCCTGTCCATGTATACCACAACCAGAATCGGGGACAAACTGCCAAGCAAACTCGCTCTACTGGCTACTAACATGGTACTGGCAGTGGTGGGATTTGAACCCACGCCTCCTTAGAGACTGGAGCCTAAATCCAGCGCCTTTGACCACTCGGCCACACTACCTGTGGAAACAAGAGAAGGCGCATTTACGCAAGTCAAGGCGGCAGCCCCCACCTCTGCCAATTGACGCTGTCTCACATTTGGGTTAATGCATGTGTCCAAACTATGTGCTTACCTGGGTAGCCTACTTGCAGTTTAGCTGTAGTAGTAGTATTTATCAACGCTTGAAGATTAGTAGGCACACCCCATGTGAGAAGTACCATGGAATTAGAGAAAACATAATGTGCATGTTGATCCACTAGCATCATCTGTTCAGTCTGATGATCACAGATGGAGCTCTTGCACCACTCATTTGGGCAAAGTGTAGCAATTGGCAGTGGTGGGATTCGAACCCACGCCTCCTGAGAGACTGGAGCCTTAATCCAGCGCCTTGGACCGCTCGGCCACACTACCAGGTATCTTGTGTTCCATCCTTAGCCAGCCAAAGCAGGGTGAGTCGAGACCTAGCACCAGTGCAATAGGTCGCAGAACAATGCAAACCCCGCCCTGCATGCAACAAAAGATGCATTAAATGCTATCAGTTAGTTTGGAGTTATATGCAAGAGAAAGATAATGAGAGAACCAATGGCTGTGACATTCATCCATCCATGGGTGCTGTGACAGGGCCTGAGAGAGCAAGCAGCTTCTGATGGACGAGGAGGGTCCTTACATTAAAGTGGATGGCCAGTCAAGTTTACACCTCACGGTGTCACACAGGAATGTTCACAGAAGTAGCAGAGGATGGTTTCGATCCATCGACCTCTGGGTTATGGGCCCAGCACGCTTCCGCTGCGCCACTCTGCTCTCATGTACCCTTTTCATCACCCGACTTGTACATTCTTCCTGAGTTGAAATGTTATATTGTGCACCTTGTAATTGACTTCCGACAAAACACTGGCATCATATTGGAGGAACCCCGCATTGGGACATCCCCTGCTGCCTTCCCTCCATCCATCTACAGTGACTCCATTAAAGTGGAGTAAAGTTCAGTCTACGTATCAGTGGTGACACACAGAAAGGCTTAGAGAAGTAGCAGAGGATGGTTTCGATCCATCGACCTCTGGGTTATGGGCCCAGCACGCTTCCGCTGCGCCACTCTGCTCTCATGCACGCTCATCATCACCTGACTTTAGTGCACTTGAGGTCACACTCTGACAGAGCCAAAGGGACCACATCACTGCAAAGAGCAAAGGTGCAATCCTGAGGTTTCCAAAAAGCAAACGCTCCTCACCTCAGCTGCACCTTGAGAGCCTGTCCATGTATACCACAACCAGAATCGGGGACAAACTGCCAAGCAAACTCGCTCTACTGGCTACTAACATGGTACTGGCAGTGGTGGGATTTGAACCCACGCCTCCTTAGAGACTGGAGCCTAAATCCAGCGCCTTTGACCACTCGGCCACACTACCTGTGGAAACAAGAGATGGCGCATTTACGCAACTCAAGGCGGCAGCCCCCACCTCTGCCAATTGACGCTGTCTCACATTTGGGTTAATGCATGTGTCCAAACTATGTGCTTACCTGGGTAGCCTACTTGCAGTTTAGCTGTAGTAGTAGTATTTATCAACGCTTGAAGATTTGTAGGCACACCCCATGTGAGAAGTACCATGGAATTAGAGAAAACATAATGTGCATGTTGATCCACTAGCATCATCTGTTCAGTCTGATGATCACAGATGGAGCTCTTGCACCACTCATGTGGGCAAAGTGTAGCAATTGGCAGTGGTGGGATTCGAACCCACGCCTCCTGAGAGACTGGAGCCTTAATCCAGCGCCCTGGACCGCTCGGCCACACTACCAGGTATCTTGTGTTCCATCCTTAGCCAGCCATAGCAGGGTGAGTCGAGACCTAGCACCAGTGCAATAGGTCGCAGAACAATGCAAACCCCGCCCTGCATGCAACAAAAGATGCATTAAATGCTATCAGTTAGTTTGGAGTTATATGCAAGAGAAAGATAATGAGAGAACCAATGGCTGTGACATTCATCCATCCATGGGTGCTGTGACAGGGCCTGAGAGAGCAAGCAGCTTCTGATGGACGAGGAGGGTCCTTACATTAAAGTGGATGGCCAGTCAAGTTTACACCTCACGGTGTCACACAGGAATGTTCACAGAAGTAGCAGAGGATGGTTTCGATCCATCGACCTCTGGGTTATGGGCCCAGCACGCTTCCGCTGCGCCACTCTGCTCTCATGTACCCTTATCATCACCCGACTTGTACATTCTTCCTGAGTTGAAATGTTATATTGTGCACCTTGTAATTAACTTCCGACAAAACACTGGCATCATATTGGAGGAACCCCGCATTGGGACATCCCCTGCTGCCTTGCCTCCATCCATCTACAGTGACTCCATTAAAGTGGAGTAAAGTTCAGTCTACGTATCAGTGGTGACACACAGGAAGGCTTAGAGAAGTAGCAGAGGATGGTTTCGATCCATCGACCTCTGGGTTATGGGCCCAGCACGCTTCCGCTGCGCCACTCTGCTCTCATGTACGCCCATCATCACCTGACTTTAGTGCACTTGAGGTCACACTCTGACAGAGCCAAAGGGACCACATCACTGCAAAGAGCAAAGGTGCAATCCTGAGGTTTCCAAAAAGCAAACGCTCCTCACCTCAGCTGCACCTTGAGAGCCTGTCCATGTATACCACAACCAGAATCGGGGACAAACTGCCAAGCAAACTCGCTCTACTGGCTACTAACATGGTACTGGCAGTGGTGGGATTTGAACCCACGCCTCCTTAGAGACTGGAGCCTAAATCCAGCGCCTTTGACCACTCGGCCACACTACCTGTGGAAACAAGAGAAGGCGCATTTACGCAAGTCAAGGCGGCAGCCCCCACCTCTGCCAATTGACGCTGTCTCACATTTGGGTTAATGCATGTGTCCAAACTATGTGCTTACCTGGGTAGCCTACTTGCAGTTTAGCTGTAGTAGTAGTATTTATCAACGCTTGAAGATTAGTAGGCACACCCCATGTGAGAAGTACCATGGAATTAGAGAAAACATAATGTGCATGTTGATCCACTAGCATCATCTGTTCAGTCTGATGATCACAGATGGAGCTCTTGCACCACTCATTTGGGCAAAGTGTAGCAATTGGCAGTGGTGGGATTCGAACCCACGCCTCCTGAGAGACTGGAGCCTTAATCCAGCGCCTTGGACCGCTCGGCCACACTACCAGGTATCTTGTGTTCCATCCTTAGCCAGCCAAAGCAGGGTGAGTCGAGACCTAGCACCAGTGCAATAGGTCGCAGAACAATGCAAACCCCGCCCTGCATGCAACAAAAGATGCATTAAATGCTATCAGTTAGTTTGGAGTTATATGCAAGAGAAAGATAATGAGAGAACCAATGGCTGTGACATTCATCCATCCATGGGTGCTGTGACAGGGCCTGAGAGAGCAAGCAGCTTCTGATGGACGAGGAGGGTCCTTACATTAAAGTGGATGGCCAGTCAAGTTTACACCTCACGGTGTCACACAGGAATGTTCACAGAAGTAGCAGAGGATGGTTTCGATCCATCGACCTCTGGGTTATGGGCCCAGCACGCTTCCGCTGCACCACTCTGCTCTCATGTACCCTTATCATCACCCGACTTGTACATTCTTCCTGAGTTGAAATGTTATATTGTGCACCTTGTAATTGACTTCCGACAAAACACTGGCATCATATTGGAGGAACCCTGCATTGAGACATCCCCTGCTGCCTTGCCTCCATCCATCTACAGTGACTCCATTAAAGTGGAGTAAAGTTCAGCCTACGTATCAGTGGTGACACACAGGAAGGCTTAGAGAAGTAGCAGAGGATGGTTTCGATCCATCGACCTCTGGGTTATGGGCCCAGCACGCTTCCGCTGCGCCACTCTGCTCTCATGTACCCTTTTCATCACCCGACTTGTACATTCTTCCTGAGTTGAAATGTTATATTGTGCACCTTGTAATTGACTTCCGACAAAACACTGGCATCATATTGGAGGAACCCCGCATTGGGACATCCCCTGCTGCCTTCCCTCCATCCATCTACAGTGACTCCATTAAAGTGGAGTAAAGTTCAGTCTACGTATCAGTCGTGACACACAGAAAGGCTTAGAGAAGTAGCAGAGGATGGTTTCGATCCATCGACCTCTGGGTTATGGGCCCAGCACGCTTCCGCTGCGCCACTCTGCTCTCATGCACGCTCATCATCACCTGACTTTAGTGCACTTGAGGTCACACTCTGACAGAGCCAAAGGGACCACATCACTGCAAAGAGCAAAGGTGCAATCCTGAGGTTTCCAAAAAGCAAACGCTCCTCACCTCAGCTGCACCTTGAGAGCCTGTCCATGTATACCACAACCAGAATCGGGGACAAACTGCCAAGCAAACTCGCTCTACTGGCTACTAACATGGTACTGGCAGTGGTGGGATTTGAACCCACGCCTCCTTAGAGACTGGAGCCTAAATCCAGCGCCTTTGACCACTCGGCCACACTACCTGTGGAAACAAGAGATGGCGCATTTACGCAACTCAAGGCGGCAGCCCCCACCTCTGCCAATTGACGCTGTCTCACATTTGGGTTAATGCATGTGTCCAAACTATGTGCTTACCTGGGTAGCCTACTTGCAGTTTAGCTGTAGTAGTAGTATTTATCAACGCTTGAAGATTTGTAGGCACACCCCATGTGAGAAGTACCATGGAATTAGAGAAAACATAATGTGCATGTTGATCCACTAGCATCATCTGTTCAGTCTGATGATCACAGATGGAGCTCTTGCACCACTCATGTGGGCAAAGTGTAGCAATTGGCAGTGGTGGGATTCGAACCCACGCCTCCTGAGAGACTGGAGCCTTAATCCAGCGCCCTGGACCGCTCGGCCACACTACCAGGTATCTTGTGTTTCATCCTTAGCCAGCCAAAGCAGGGTGAGTCGAGACCTAGCACCAGTGCAATAGGTCGCAGAACAATGCAAACCCCGCCCTGCATGCAACAAAAGATGCATTAAATGCTATCAGTTAGTTTGGAGTTATATGCAAGAGAAAGATAATGAGAGAACCAATGGCTGTGACATTCATCCATCCATGGGTGCTGTGACAGGGCCTGAGAGAGCAAGCAGCTTCTGATGGACGAGGAGGGTCCTTACATTAAAGTGGATGGCCAGTCAAGTTTACACCTCACGGTGTCACACAGGAATGTTCACAGAAGTAGCAGAGGATGGTTTCGATCCATCGACCTCTGGGTTATGGGCCCAGCACGCTTCCGCTGCGCCACTCTGCTCTCATGTACCCTTATCATCACCCGACTTGTACATTCTTCCTGAGTTGAAATGTTATATTGTGCACCTTGTAATTAACTTCCGACAAAACACTGGCATCATATTGGAGGAACCCCGCATTGGGACATCCCCTGCTGCCTTGCCTCCATCCATCTACAGTGACTCCATTAAAGTGGAGTAAAGTTCAGTCTACGTATCAGTGGTGACACACAGGAAGGCTTAGAGAAGTAGCAGAGGATGGTTTCGATCCATCGACCTCTGGGTTATGGGCCCAGCACGCTTCCGCTGCGCCACTCTGCTCTCATGTACGCCCATCATCACCTGACTTTAGTGCACTTGAGGTCACACTCTGACAGAGCCAAAGGGACCACATCACTGCAAAGAGCAAAGGTGCAATCCTGAGGTTTCCAAAAAGCAAACGCTCCTCACCTCAGCTGCACCTTGAGAGCCTGTCCATGAATACCACAACCAGAATCGGGGACAAAGAGAGTGCCAAGCAAACTCGCTCCTACTGGCTACTAACATGGTACTGGCAGTGGTGGGATTTGAACCCACGCCTCCTTAGAGACTGGAGCCTAAATCCAGCGCCTTTGACCACTCGGCCACACTACCTGTGGAAACAAGAGAAGGCGCATTTACGCAACTCAAGGCGGCAGCCCCCACCTCTGCCAATTGACGCTGTCTCACATTTGGGTTAATGCATGTGTCCAAACTATGTGCTTACCTGGGTAGCCTACTTGCAGTTTAGCTGTAGTAGTAGTATTTATCAACGCTTGAAGATTAGTAGGCACACCCCATGTGAGAAGTACCATGGAATTAGAGAAAACATAATGTGCATGTTGATCCACTAGCATCATCTGTTCAGTCTGATGATCACAGATGGAGCTCTTGCACCACTCATTTGGGCAAAGTGTAGCAATTGGCAGTGGTGGGATTCGAACCCACGCCTCCTGAGAGACTGGAGCCTTAATTCAGCGCCTTGGACCGCTCGGCCACACTACCAGGTATCTTGTGTTCCATCCTTAGCCAGCCAAAGCAGGGTGAGTCGAGACCTAGCACCAGTGCAATAGGTCGCAGAACAATGCAAACCCCGCCCTGCATGCAACAAAAGATGCATTAAATGCTATCAGTTAGTTTGGAGTTATATGCAAGAGAAAGATAATGAGAGAACCAATGGCTGTGACATTCATCCATCCATGGGTGCTGTGACAGGGCCTGAGAGAGCAAGCAGCT
Organism: Trachurus trachurus; assembly: GCF_905171665.1. NCBI lineage: Eukaryota > Metazoa > Chordata > Actinopteri > Carangiformes > Carangidae > Trachurus > Trachurus trachurus. The sequence goes on from NC_139895.1 coordinate 32,574,788, forward strand.
TCTGATGGACGAGGAGGGTCCTTACATTAAAGTGGATGGCCAGTCAAATTTACACCTCACGGTGTCACACAGGAATGTTCACAGAAGTAGCAGAGGATGGTTTCGATCCATCGACCTCTGGGTTATGGGCCCAGCACGCTTCCGCTGCGCCACTCTGCTCTCATGTACCCTTATCATCACCCGACTTGTACATTCTTCCTGAGTTGAAATGTTATATTGTGCACCTTGTAATTGACTTCCGACAAAACACTGGCATCATATTGGAGGAACCCTGCATTGAGACATCCCCTGCTGCCTTGCCTCCATCCATCTACAGTGACTCCATTAAAGTGGAGTAAAGTTCAGCCTACGTATCAGTGGTGACACACAGGAAGGCTTAGAGAAGTAGCAGAGGATGGTTTCGATCCATCGACCTCTGGGTTATGGGCCCAGCACGCTTCCGCTGCGCCACTCTGCTCTCATGTACCCTTATCATCACCCGACTTGTACATTCTTCCTGAGTTGAAATGTTATATTGTGCACCTTGTAATTGACTTCCGACAAAACACTGGCATCATATTGGAGGAACCCCGCATTGGGACATCCCCTGCTGCCTTCCCTCCATCCATCTACAGTGACTCCATTAAAGTGGAGTAAAGTTCAGTCTACGTATCAGTGGTGACACACAGAAAGGCTTAGAGAAGTAGCAGAGGATGGTTTCGATCCATCGACCTCTGGGTTATGGGCCCAGCACGCTTCCGCTGCGCCACTCTGCTCTCATGCACGCTCATCATCACCTGACTTTAGTGCACTTGAGGTCACACTCTGACAGAGCCAAAGGGACCACATCACTGCAAAGAGCAAAGGTGCAATCCTGAGGTTTCCAAAAAGCAAACGCTCCTCACCTCAGCTGCACCTTGAGAGCCTGTCCATGTATACCACAACCAGAATCGGGGACAAACTGCCAAGCAAACTCGCTCTACTGGCTACTAACATGGTACTGGCAGTGGTGGGATTTGAACCCACGCCTCCTTAGAGACTGGAGCCTAAATCCAGCGCCTTTGACCACTCGGCCACACTACCTGTGTAAACAAGGGATGGCGCATTTACGCAACTCAAGGCGGCAGCCCCCACCTCTGCCAATTGACGCTGTCTCACATTTGGGTTAATGCATGTGTCCAAACTATGTGCTTACCTGGGTAGCCTACTTGCAGTTTAGCTGTAGTAGTAGTATTTATCAACGCTTGAAGATTTGTAGGCACACCCCATGTGAGAAGTACCATGGAATTAGAGAAAACATAATGTGCATGTTGATCCACTAGCATCATCTGTTCAGTCTGATGATCACAGATGGAGCTCTTGCACCACTCATGTGGGCAAAGTGTAGCAATTGGCAGTGGTGGGATTCGAACCCACGCCTCCTGAGAGACTGGAGCCTTAATCCAGCGCCCTGGACCGCTCGGCCACACTACCAGGTATCTTGTGTTCCATCCTTAGCCAGCCAAAGCAGGGTGAGTCGAGACCTAGCACCAGTGCAATAGGTCGCAGAACAATGCAAACCCCGCCCTGCATGCAACAAAAGATGCATTAAATGCTATCAGTTAGTTTGGAGTTATATGCAAGAGAAAGATAATGAGAGAACCAATGGCTGTGACATTCATCCATCCATGGGTGCTGTGACAGGGCCTGAGAGAGCAAGCAGCTTCTGATGGACGAGGAGGGTCCTTACATTAAAGTGGATGGCCAGTCAAATTTACACCTCACGGTGTCACACAGGAATGTTCACAGAAGTAGCAGAGGATGGTTTCGATCCATCGACCTCTGGGTTATGGGCCCAGCACGCTTCCGCTGCGCCACTCTGCTCTCATGTACCCTTATCATCACCCGACTTGTACATTCTTCCTGAGTTGAAATGTTATATTGTGCACCTTGTAATTGACTTCCGACAAAACACTGGCATCATATTGGAGGAACCCTGCATTGAGACATCCCCTGCTGCCTTGCCTCCATCCATCTACAGTGACTCCATTAAAGTGGAGTAAAGTTCAGCCTACGTATCAGTGGTGACACACAGGAAGGCTTAGAGAAGTAGCAGAGGATGGTTTCGATCCATCGACCTCTGGGTTATGGGCCCAGCACGCTTCCGCTGCGCCACTCTGCTCTCATGTACCCTTATCATCACCCGACTTGTACATTCTTCCTGAGTTGAAATGTTATATTGTGCACCTTGTAATTGACTTCCGACAAAACACTGGCATCATATTGGAGGAACCCCGCATTGGGACATCCCCTGCTGCCTTCCCTCCATCCATCTACAGTGACTCCATTAAAGTGGAGTAAAGTTCAGTCTACGTATCAGTGGTGACACACAGAAAGGCTTAGAGAAGTAGCAGAGGATGGTTTCGATCCATCGACCTCTGGGTTATGGGCCCAGCACGCTTCCGCTGCGCCACTCTGCTCTCATGCACGCTCATCATCACCTGACTTTAGTGCACTTGAGGTCACACTCTGACAGAGCCAAAGGGACCACATCACTGCAAAGAGCAAAGGTGCAATCCTGAGGTTTCCAAAAAGCAAACGCTCCTCACCTCAGCTGCACCTTGAGAGCCTGTCCATGTATACCACAACCAGAATCGGGGACAAACTGCCAAGCAAACTCGCTCTACTGGCTACTAACATGGTACTGGCAGTGGTGGGATTTGAACCCACGCCTCCTTAGAGACTGGAGCCTAAATCCAGCGCCTTTGACCACTCGGCCACACTACCTGTGTAAACAAGGGATGGCGCATTTACGCAACTCAAGGCGGCAGCCCCCACCTCTGCCAATTGACACTGTCTCACATTTGGGTTAATGCATGTGTCCAAACTATGTGCTTACCTGGGTAGCCTACTTGCAGTTTAGCTGTAGTAGTAGTATTTATCAACGCTTGAAGATTTGTAGGCACACCCCATGTGAGAAGTACCATGGAATTAGAGAAAACATAATGTGCATGTTGATCCACTAGCATCATCTGTTCAGTCTGATGATCACAGATGGAGCTCTTGCACCACTCATGTGGGCAAAGTGTAGCAATTGGCAGTGGTGGGATTCGAACCCACGCCTCCTGAGAGACTGGAGCCTTAATCCAGCGCCCTGGACCGCTCGGCCACACTACCAGGTATCTTGTGTTCCATCCTTAGCCAGCCAAAGCAGGGTGAGTCGAGACCTAGCACCAGTGCAATAGGTCGCAGAACAATGCAAACCCCGCCCTGCATGCAACAAAAGATGCATTAAATGCTATCAGTTAGTTTGGAGTTATATGCAAGAGAAAGATAATGAGAGAACCAATGGCTGTGACATTCATCCATCCATGGGTGCTGTGACAGGGCCTGAGAGAGCAAGCAGCTTCTGATGGACGAGGAGGGTCCTTACATTAAAGTGGATGGCCAGTCAAGTTTACACCTCACGGTGTCACACAGGAATGTTCACAGAAGTAGCAGAGGATGGTTTCGATCCATCGACCTCTGGGTTATGGGCCCAGCACGCTTCCGCTGCGCCACTCTGCTCTCATGTACCCTTATCATCATCCGACTTGTACATTCTTCCTGAGTTGAAATGTTATATTGTGCACCTTGTAATTAACTTCCGACAAAACACTGGCATCATATTGGAGGAACCCCGCATTGGGACATCCCCTGCTGCCTTGCCTCCATCCATCTACAGTGACTCCATTAAAGTGGAGTAAAGTTCAGTCTACGTATCAGTGGTGACACACAGGAAGGCTTAGAGAAGTAGCAGAGGATGGTTTCGATCCATCGACCTCTGGGTTATGGGCCCAGCACGCTTCCGCTGCGCCACTCTGCTCTCATGTACGCCCATCATCACCTGACTTTAGTGCACTTGAGGTCACACTCTGACAGAGCCAAAGGGACCACATCACTGCAAAGAGCAAAGGTGCAATCCTGAGGTTTCCAAAAAGCAAACGCTCCTCACCTCAGCTGCACCTTGAGAGCCTGTCCATGAATACCACAACCAGAATCGGGGACAAAGAGAGTGCCAAGCAAACTCGCTCCTACTGGCTACTAACATGGTACTGGCAGTGGTGGGATTTGAACCCACGCCTCCTTAGAGACTGGAGCCTAAATCCAGCGCCTTTGACCACTCGGCCACACTACCTGTGGAAACAAGAGAAGGCGCATTTACGCAACTCAAGGCGGCAGCCCCCACCTCTGCCAATTGACGCTGTCTCACATTTGGGTTAATGCATGTGTCCAAACTATGTGCTTACCTGGGTAGCCTACTTGCAGTTTAGCTGTAGTAGTAGTATTTATCAACGCTTGAAGATTAGTAGGCACACCCCATGTGAGAAGTACCATGGAATTAGAGAAAACATAATGTGCATGTTGATCCACTAGCATCATCTGTTCAGTCTGATGATCACAGATGGAGCTCTTGCACCACTCATTTGGGCAAAGTGTAGCAATTGGCAGTGGTGGGATTCGAACCCACGCCTCCTGAGAGACTGGAGCCTTAATCCAGCGCCTTGGACCGCTCGGCCACACTACCAGGTATCTTGTGTTCCATCCTTAGCCAGCCAAAGCAGGGTGAGTCGAGACCTAGCACCAGTGCAATAGGTCGCAGAACAATGCAAACCCCGCCCTGCATGCAACAAAAGATGCATTAAATGCTATCAGTTAGTTTGGAGTTATATGCAAGAGAAAGATAATGAGAGAACCAATGGCTGTGACATTCATCCATCCATGGGTGCTGTGACAGGGCCTGAGAGAGCAAGCAGCTTCTGATGGACGAGGAGGGTCCTTACATTAAAGTGGATGGCCAGTCAAATTTACACCTCACGGTGTCACACAGGAATGTTCACAGAAGTAGCAGAGGATGGTTTCGATCCATCGACCTCTGGGTTATGGGCCCAGCACGCTTCCGCTGCGCCACTCTGCTCTCATGTACCCTTATCATCACCCGACTTGTACATTCTTCCTGAGTTGAAATGTTATATTGTGCACCTTGTAATTGACTTCCGACAAAACACTGGCATCATATTGGAGGAACCCTGCATTGAGACATCCCCTGCTGCCTTGCCTCCATCCATCTACAGTGACTCCATTAAAGTGGAGTAAAGTTCAGCCTACGTATCAGTGGTGACACACAGGAAGGCTTAGAGAAGTAGCAGAGGATGGTTTCGATCCATCGACCTCTGGGTTATGGGCCCAGCACGCTTCCGCTGCGCCACTCTGCTCTCATGTACCCTTATCATCACCCGACTTGTACATTCTTCCTGAGTTGAAATGTTATATTGTGCACCTTGTAATTGACTTCCGACAAAACACTGGCATCATATTGGAGGAACCCCGCATTGGGACATCCCCTGCTGCCTTCCCTCCATCCATCTACAGTGACTCCATTAAAGTGGAGTAAAGTTCAGTCTACGTATCAGTGGTGACACACAGAAAGGCTTAGAGAAGTAGCAGAGGATGGTTTCGATCCATCGACCTCTGGGTTATGGGCCCAGCACGCTTCCGCTGCGCCACTCTGCTCTCATGCACGCTCATCATCACCTGACTTTAGTGCACTTGAGGTCACACTCTGACAGAGCCAAAGGGACCACATCACTGCAAAGAGCAAAGGTGCAATCCTGAGGTTTCCAAAAAGCAAACGCTCCTCACCTCAGCTGCACCTTGAGAGCCTGTCCATGTATACCACAACCAGAATCGGGGACAAACTGCCAAGCAAACTCGCTCTACTGGCTACTAACATGGTACTGGCAGTGGTGGGATTTGAACCCACGCCTCCTTAGAGACTGGAGCCTAAATCCAGCGCCTTTGACCACTCGGCCACACTACCTGTGGAAACAAGGGATGGCGCATTTACGCAACTCAAGGCGGCAGCCCCCACCTCTGCCAATTGACGCTGTCTCACATTTGGGTTAATGCATGTGTCCAAACTATGTGCTTACCTGGGTAGCCTACTTGCAGTTTAGCTGTAGTAGTAGTATTTATCAACGCTTGAAGATTTGTAGGCACACCCCATGTGAGAAGTACCATGGAATTAGAGAAAACATAATGTGCATGTTGATCCACTAGCATCATCTGTTCAGTCTGATGATCACAGATGGAGCTCTTGCACCACTCATGTGGGCAAAGTGTAGCAATTGGCAGTGGTGGGATTCGAACCCACGCCTCCTGAGAGACTGGAGCCTTAATCCAGCGCCCTGGACCGCTCGGCCACACTACCAGGTATCTTGTGTTCCATCCTTAGCCAGCCAAAGCAGGGTGAGTCGAGACCTAGCACCAGTGCAATAGGTCGCAGAACAATGCAAACCCCGCCCTGCATGCAACAAAAGATGCATTAAATGCTATCAGTTAGTTTGGAGTTATATGCAAGAGAAAGATAATGAGAGAACCAATGGCTGTGACATTCATCCATCCATGGGTGCTGTGACAGGGCCTGAGAGAGCAAGCAGCTTCTGATGGACGAGGAGGGTCCTTACATTAAAGTGGATGGCCAGTCAAGTTTACACCTCACGGTGTCACACAGGAATGTTCACAGAAGTAGCAGAGGATGGTTTCGATCCATCGACCTCTGGGTTATGGGCCCAGCACGCTTCCGCTGCGCCACTCTGCTCTCATGTACCCTTATCATCACCCGACTTGTACATTCTTCCTGAGTTGAAATGTTATATTGTGCACCTTGTAATTAACTTCCGACAAAACACTGGCATCATATTGGAGGAACCCCGCATTGGGACATCCCCTGCTGCCTTGCCTCCATCCATCTACAGTGACTCCATTAAAGTGGAGTAAAGTTCAGTCTACGTATCAGTGGTGACACACAGGAAGGCTTAGAGAAGTAGCAGAGGATGGTTTCGATCCATCGACCTCTGGGTTATGGGCCCAGCACGCTTCCGCTGCGCCACTCTGCTCTCATGTACCCTTATCTTCACCCGACTTGTACATTCTTCCTGAGTTGAAATGTTATATTGTGCACCTTGTAATTGACTTCCGACAAAACACTGGCATCATATTGGAGGAACCCCGCATTGGGACATCCCCTGCTGCCTTCCCTCCATCCATCTACAGTGACTCCATTAAAGTGGAGTAAAGTTCAGTCTACGTATCAGTGGTGACACACAGAAAGGCTTAGAGAAGTAGCAGAGGATGGTTTCGATCCATCGACCTCTGGGTTATGGGCCCAGCACGCTTCCGCTGCGCCACTCTGCTCTCATGCACGCTCATCATCACCTGACTTTAGTGCACTTGAGGTCACACTCTGACAGAGCCAAAGGGACCACATCACTGCAAAGAGCAAAGGTGCAATCCTGAGGTTTCCAAAAAGCAAACGCTCCTCACCTCAGCTGCACCTTGAGAGCCTGTCCATGTATACCACAACCAGAATCGGGGACAAACTGCCAAGCAAACTCGCTCTACTGGCTACTAACATGGTACTGGCAGTGGTGGGATTTGAACCCACGCCTCCTTAGAGACTGGAGCCTAAATCCAGCGCCTTTGACCACTCGGCCACACTACCTGTGGAAACAAGGGATGGCGCATTTACGCAACTCAAGGCGGCAGCCCCCACCTCTGCCAATTGACGCTGTCTCACATTTGGGTTAATGCATGTGTCCAAACTATGTGCTTACCTGGGTAGCCTACTTGCAGTTTAGCTGTAGTAGTAGTATTTATCAACGCTTGAAGATTTGTAGGCACACCCCATGTGAGAAGTACCATGGAATTAGAGAAAACATAATGTGCATGTTGATCCACTAGCATCATCTGTTCAGTCTGATGATCACAGATGGAGCTCTTGCACCACTCATGTGGGCAAAGTGTAGCAATTGGCAGTGGTGGGATTCGAACCCACGCCTCCTGAGAGACTGGAGCCTTAATCCAGCGCCCTGGACCGCTCGGCCACACTACCAGGTATCTTGTGTTCCATCCTTAGCCAGCCAAAGCAGGGTGAGTCGAGACCTAGCACCAGTGCAATAGGTCGCAGAACAATGCAAACCCCGCCCTGCATGCAACAAAAGATGCATTAAATGCTATCAGTTAGTTTGGAGTTATATGCAAGAGAAAGATAATGAGAGAACCAATGGCTGTGACATTCATCCATCCATGGGTGCTGTGACAGGGCCTGAGAGAGCAAGCAGCTTCTGATGGACGAGGAGGGTCCTTACATTAAAGTGGATGGCCAGTCAAGTTTACACCTCACGGTGTCACACAGGAATGTTCACAGAAGTAGCAGAGGATGGTTTCGATCCATCGACCTCTGGGTTATGGGCCCAGCACGCTTCCGCTGCGCCACTCTGCTCTCATGTACCCTTATCATCACCCGACTTGTACATTCTTCCTGAGTTGAAATGTTATATTGTGCACCTTGTAATTAACTTCCGACAAAACACTGGCATCATATTGGAGGAACCCCGCATTGGGACATCCCCTGCTGCCTTGCCTCCATCCATCTACAGTGACTCCATTAAAGTGGAGTAAAGTTCAGTCTACGTATCAGTGGTGACACACAGGAAGGCTTAGAGAAGTAGCAGAGGATGGTTTCGATCCATCGACCTCTGGGTTATGGGCCCAGCACGCTTCCGCTGCGCCACTCTGCTCTCATGTACGCCCATCATCACCTGACTTTAGTGCACTTGAGGTCACACTCTGACAGAGCCAAAGGGACCACATCACTGCAAAGAGCAAAGGTGCAATCCTGAGGTTTCCAAAAAGCAAACGCTCCTCACCTCAGCTGCACCTTGAGAGCCTGTCCATGAATACCACAACCAGAATCGGGGACAAAGAGAGTGCCAAGCAAACTCGCTCCTACTGGCTACTAACATGGTACTGGCAGTGGTGGGATTTGAACCCACGCCTCCTTAGAGACTGGAGCCTAAATCCAGCGCCTTTGACCACTCGGCCACACTACCTGTGGAAACAAGAGAAGGCGCATTTACGCAACTCAAGGCGGCAGCCCCCACCTCTGCCAATTGACGCTGTCTCACATTTGGGTTAATGCATGTGTCCAAACTATGTGCTTTACCTGGGTAGCCTACTTGCAGTTTAGCTGTAGTAGTAGTATTTATCAACGCTTGAAGATTAGTAGGCACACCCCATGTGAGAAGTACCATGGAATTAGAGAAAACATAATGTGCATGTTGATCCACTAGCATCATCTGTTCAGTCTGATGATCACAGATGGAGCTCTTGCACCACTCATGTGGGCAAACTGTAGCAATTGGCAGTGGTGGGATTCGAACCCACGCCTCCTGAGAGACTGGAGCCTTAATCCAGCGCCTTGGACCGCTCGGCCACACTACCAGGTATCTTGTGTTCCATCCTTAGCCAGCCAAAGCAGGGTGAGTCGAGACCTAGCACCAGTGCAATAGGTCGCAGAACAATGCAAACCCCGCCCTGCATGCAACAAAAGATGCATTAAATGCCATCAGTTAGTTTGGAGTTATATGCAAGAGAAAGATAATGAGAGAACCAATGGCTGTGACATTCATCCATCCATGGGTGCTGTGACAGGGCCTGAGAGAGCAAGCAGCTTCTAATGGACGGGGAGGGTCTCTACATTAAAGTGGATGGCCAGTCAAGTTTACACCTCACGGTGTCGCACAGGAATGTTCACAGAAGTAGCAGAGGATGGTTTCGATCCATCGACCTCTGGGTTATGGGCCCAGCACGCTTCCGCTGCGCCACTCTGCTCTCATGTACCCTTATCATCACCCGACTTGTACATTCTTCCTGAGTTGAAATGTTATATTGTGCACCTTGTAATTGACTTCCGACAAAACACTGGCATCATATTGGAGGAACCCCGCATTGAGACATCCCCTGCTGCCTTGCCTCCATCCATCTACAGTGACTCCATTAAAGTGGTGTAAAGTTCAGTCTACGTATCAGTGGTGACACACAGGAAGGCTTAGAGAAGTAGCAGAGGATGGTTTCGATCCATCGACCTCTGGGTTATGGGCCCAGCACGCTTCCGCTGCGCCACTCTGCTCTCATGTACCCTTATCATCACCCGACTTGTACATTCTTCCTGAGTTGAAATGTTATATTGTGCACCTTGTAATTGACTTCCGACAAAACACTGGCATCATATTGGAGGAACCCCGCATTGGGTCATCCCCTGCTGCCTTCCCTCCATCCATCTACAGTGACTCCATTAAAGTGGAGTAAAGTTCAGTCTACGTATCAGTGGTGACACACAGAAAGGCTTAGAGAAGTAGCAGAGGATGGTTTCGATCCATCGACCTCTGGGTTATGGGCCCAGCACGCTTCCGCTGCGCCACTCTGCTCTCATGCACGCTCATCATCACCTGACTTTAGTGCACTTGAGGTCACACTCTGACAGAGCCAAAGGGACCACATCACTGCAAAGAGCAAAGGTGCAATCCTGAGGTTTCCAAAAAGCAAACGCTCCTCACCTCAGCTGCACCTTGAGAGCCTGTCCATGTATACCACAACCAGAATCGGGGACAAACTGCCAAGCAAACTCGCTCTACTGGCTACTAACATGGTACTGGCAGTGGTGGGATTTGAACCCACGCCTCCTTAGAGACTGGAGCCTAAATCCAGCGCCTTTGACCACTCGGCCACACTACCTGTGGAAACAAGAGAAGGCGCATTTACGCAAGTCAAGGCGGCAGCCCCCACCTCTGCCAATTGACGCTGTCTCACATTTGGGTTAATGCATGTGTCCAAACTATGTGCTTTACCTGGGTAGCCTACTTGCAGTTTAGCTGTAGTAGTAGTATTTATCAACGCTTGAAGATTAGTAGGCACACCCCATGTGAGAAGTACCATGGAATTAGAGAAAACATAATGTGCATGTTGATCCACTAGCATCATCTGTTCAGTCTGATGATCACAGATGGAGCTCTTGCACCACTCATGTGGGCAAAGTGTAGCAATTGGCAGTGGTGGGATTCAAACCCACGCCTCCTGAGAGACTGGAGCCTTAATCCAGCGCCTTGGACCGCTCGGCCACACTACCAGGTATCTTGTGTTCCATCCTTAGCCAGCCAAAGCAGGGTGAGTCGAGACCTAGCACCAGTGCAATAGGTCGCAGAACAATGCAAACCCCGCCCTGCATGCAACAAAAGATGCATTAAATGCCATTAGTTAGTTTGGAGTTATATGCAAGAGAAAGATAATGAGAGAACCAATGGCTGTGACATTCATCCATCCATGGGTGCTGTGACAGGGCCTGAGAGAACAAGCAGCTTCTGATGGACGAGGAGGGTCTCTACATTAAAGTGGATGGCCAGTCAAGTTTACACCTCACGGTGTCGCACAGGAATGTTCACAGAAGTAGCAGAGGATGGTTTCGATCCATCGACCTCTGGGTTATGGGCCCAGCACGCTTCCGCTACGCCACTCTGCTCTCATGTACCCTTATCATCACCCTATCATCACCCGACTTGTACATTCTTCCTGAGTTGAAATGTTATATTGTGCACCTTGTAATTAACTTCCGACAAAACACTGGCATCATATTGGAGGAACCCCGCATTGGGAGATCCCCTGCTGCCTTCCCTCCATCCATCTACAGTGACTCCATTAAAGTGGAGTAAAGTTCAGTATACGTATCAGTGGTGACACACAGGAATGTTCACAGAAGTAGCAGAGGATGGTTTCGATCCATCGACCTCTGGGTTATGGGCCCAGCACGCTTCCGCTGCGCCACTCTGCTCTCATGTACCCTTATCATCACCCGACTTGTACATTCTTCCTGAGTTGAAATGTTATATTGTGCACCTTGTAATTAACTTCCGACAAAACACTGGCATCATATTGGAGGAACCCCGCATTGGGACATCCCCTGCTGCCTTCCCTCCATCCATCTACAGTGACTCCATTAAAGTGGAGTAAAGTTCAGTCTTGAAGATTAGTAAGGCACACCCCGTGTAAGAAGTACCATGGAATAAGAGAAAACATAAAGTGCACTTTGATCATAGTTTTCCACTTTCCACTAGCATCATCTGTTTAGTCTGATGATCACAGTTCATCCCCACTCATGTGGGCAAACTGTAGCAATTGGCAGTGGTGGGATTCAGACCTACGCCTCCTGAGAGACTGCAGCCTTAATCCAGCACCTTGGACCGCTCGGCCAAACTACCAGGTAACTTGTGTTCCATCCTTAGCCAGCCAAAGCAGGGTGAGTCGAGACCTAGCACCAGTGCAATGCAAACCCCGCCCTGCATGCAACAAAAGATGCATTAAATGCCATCAGTTAGTTTGGAGTTATATGCAAGAGAAAGATAATGAGAGAACCAATGGCTGTGACATTCATCCATCCATGGGTGCTCTGACAGGGCCTGAGAGAGTGAACAGAACACTTCTGATGGACGAGGCGGGTCTCTCCATTAAGAGACCATTAAGGAAGGTTCACACAAGGCTACTTGTACTTATTTAACTGCTACTTTTGTTCACATTGACTTGTATGGAGAATACACGGATATTGTACACATAATAGTCAGAAGTTGACTGTAAAACTGCAGATTTCTCAGCCTCAGCGGAAGCCATCTTGGCTCTTTAGCAGAAGGGGACGGAGCAGAGTTTGATCATCAAACTTATGAAAACAGCGACTGAAGAAGAAGGACATGTTATCGTCCCCTGACACAGACACACACAGCAGTGTGTTTTTGTTGCTCAGTTATTTATTGCATAAAATAAAAAGTAACACCACAAAATCAGATATTACCACAGGGCTGCCCCACCCACACCCACCCTCCAACCCCATTCACAAACAGGCAATGCTGTACCACAATACATAATATAATAATTAAAAAAAATATGAACAGACAACAAACAACAACAACAAAAAAGATTTTGACAACATGATAATTGGGATTGTAATAAGTAATAAAAAAACCTGAGCTTAATAACCCACCATGCTCCTTACAGAAAGGGAAATTATTTAAGAGAATTCATAGAATTTAACTACTTTCTCATACTAGAAGTTTCTTACACAAACAGAAATTCATGAGCAGTCCAGACCTGTTGTTAAGAGTCATGACCAGAGTGAAACACTCAACTAACTGACCTCATCACACCTTAAGGTGAATTCATTAAGGACGTAAAAATATTAAAATACATAACAAAGACATTTATATTCTGTTCACAATATCATCACCTTGTCTGGCCAATTTACTGAGGTTCTTTAGCTTTTTTAATACACAGCTCATACTTGTCAGTAGGTCTTTATGCAGATCAACATTCATTTGTGTAAATCAATGCTCAATGCAAGTCTGTGATGTTAATGTTGCACTTTATTTACTCATCTCATTCATATAATATTGGGGTCACCCCGAACTGATGGAGAAATGGAGCAGGAACCCCCCCACACACACACACTACTGTACTATATAGCATAGAAATTGAGTTGTATATCAAATTGGTCATGTATAAATGTATCTTGTTATTGTGCATTCAATACTAAGCTATTCAAATAACAGACAGGTCCATTTATACATGTTATATGTAAACAATTGGCCACCCCCCCCCCCCGGACGGACTGACGGTCTGATTTGAACACATTAGCATGACTTAGCACATAATTATTACCTTCATAACGCGACCTGTCTGTGTGTGTGTGTGAGAGAGAGAGAGAGAGAGAGAGTGTCGCAGCTGCCACAGACTTTATTAATGATAAACGCTGGACGCGCTGGTTGATAAGTTTCGTTTTTACTGAGGAGGAACTATGAAGAAGTGCAGTAACATCATTATAAAGGTGTGTGGGGGCTTTTATTTTGCCGTGGCGGTGCGCCACAGTTAATTAGATGTAGTGAAACCCTGATGTTGTCTTGTGAGTGAACTGCAAACACAGGAGCAGATGGGGTGAAAGTGCGCTACGTCCCACTTAATTCGAATCATCAACCAAAACCCGGCCATAGCGAGCGTATTTCAGTTTGTGCGAATCAGGGGATTTTAATTCGAATCAAGGACGTTTCCATCATCATTTTCCGATGCGATACATCTCGATGCGCATCTAAACAGCTGATGGAAACGCAACTAATGTCTGTCAATTGCAGGATAATCAATGGTTAGTCAAATTGATGTTTTGAAAAAAAAAAAATTTTAAATGACTAATCAACCAAACGTTTTGCAACTCCCTTGCAGTACGTCTGCAGACCCCCTAGGAGCCGTGGACCCTCTTTTGAAGACCTCAGTTCTAATCTAATTTCCTTCGCTTCCTCCTCATTGTGTGGACTGTGTCCGAAATCACAGACTACTCAGAAGGGGACTGTATAGTGAGTACGTCATTTTGTAGTGTTGTCTGAATATTTAGTGAGAAACTGAAATGGACCTATGTGTGGTGGCCTGGGAAAACCCTTCACATGGTGGGATTTTGACATTTTCATTTTTTGATATTTCCATAAACTAGAAGTTTTCAGCCATTCATAACTGTTTGAATAACTGAGATAGCCCTTTCAGATTCAAAAGAAACTGAAAAGTGAGAAAAATGGCTTTAACTAGAACGTTGCTGTTTTAACCCTCTAAAGACGAGTGTTTTACAAAACATTTAACAACTTCTGAACCGTTTATGATAGAGATGAGCTGTAAACTGTATCTGAATCGTGTGGTTTTCTGCTTTCCGAGGGTCCGTGAATGGTGCCTAATCACGTGGTACGGGAACAGATGCTAAACCTAGCATAGCATCGATGCTAATCCGAACGTAGCATCAATGCCAAACAGAACGTAGCATCGGCGCTAAACAGAACGTATAATCGGCACTTGCACATGTTTTACAAAACATCAACAACATATTATAACTTCCGAACCGTTTATGATAAAGATCAGCTGTAAAAAAGCATCTGAATCGCGGGATTCTCTGCTTTCCGAGGGTCCTTGAATGTTACCTCTACAACAACAAAGGAGCTGTCTCCTCTAGCGCTGCTGCTGCAGCTCAGCTGTGCTGTGTGGTCTCAGGTGAAAATGAAAACTTTACTCGCCACAAAAACATAAAAAAAAGTACTTTCCATTTGGTTTTCTTAAAATATTTATTCACCACGATGTAGTAGGGAGTTCAAAGTACCAGAATCATACAAAATATCAAAATCGTGGAAAGAGTACTTTTCCACCTATTTTGGCTATTTGCCACAATAGAACGTCCGTGACATCCGATGAGTTTTCCCAGGCCGCCGCACATACAATGAACTCAAAGGTCAAATGAAAAAACCGGACACTACTCCGCCGCACAGTTAATTATTACGTTGCGTAATTAAAATGGTCCGGATCAATGCCTATCGCAATCGTAACCGCGATCCATGACCGCAATGCATGATGGGATATCTTGCTTTGGTTAGTGACCATCGGATACCCACTAGCTACCCACTCGCTGTGAATTGTGGGATACAATGAGTGCACTATAAAATGGACAACAATAATCAACATTCTACATTCTACAGTGAGTAGTGAGTGATTTCGGACACAGCCGTAGTATCCCACAATGTAGTGTGATAAGTAGTGTAGCTACAACTAACTGTGCGTTCAAATCAAAAGCTTCCAAAGAGACAAAGTTGCCCGAGGATGTGCTTCAGACAAGACAGCTTCCGAAACTTCTGGCGTTTTGGAAGCTTTGGAAGTTTTTGGTGTGAACGCACAGTAATGCATGTTTGTGTAAGTCTTAAATAGTTATATCTTCCGACAGCAATCACTTACATAGAGTGTTTGGTCCGAAACACGGGTCTGTTAGTCACTCTGCTCTGCTGTAAGCCGAGGAGAAAACTTTCCTTGTATCCTACAACCTTTATCCAATGAGGAGAGAGAACGGTATAAAGGGGCAGTCCTCTCTGTGTGTGCAGCCAAGGGATGCGCGTGAATGTGGTGACGTAGGGACGAGGACCAATAGATCCATGACGAGGGGGGGCCTGCTAACTCCATCGGCTGACAAGAAGTTAGCCAAAACGACCGGATTGCTTACTTCTGCTTTAACTGAACTGCAGAGTAGTGTCCGAAAGTGGTTTTTTTTTCATTTTACTGGTGAGCTCACTTTATAGTCCTCTATATAGAATTCCCTATAGTGAGTAGGGAGTAGTGAATGAGTGAGTGATTTGGGACACAGCCAGAGGACATCCTAATATGGCCGTGGTATGTGATCACTGGGGCGGTGGCCTTAGTCAGCGAGTGTCCTGTATCTTGACCTTTGATGAAGCTCTTCCTTATACCACTTCAGTGTTTGACATCACTGAGACACTTCCTGTTGTAAGTCTCTTTAGAACTCGTGGCCCCGTTCCACAGGTGTTTTTACCAGTCCGGTGGCAAAGTATGATAAAGTTCACTCTTTTTTTAAATTTCGTTTTGACATTTAGAGCCATTGATTTCAGTCCGTCTCCTCGGGGGTGACAGTTAGCGTAACGTCCCTGTCCTGCCGTCTCACCATCAGTGAAAGCACGGCGCTGCTCTGTACGGCCTGGCTCACTTCCTGCATCTTGTGAACGGGCCGTCCGTTGATGCCCACGATGACGTCGTGGTTGATCATGCCGGCTCTGCAGAGAGAGTAAAACAACACCGTAGCTGCATCACACAGACAGCCACACTCTATGCAAAACAACAATGACCTTTAGACATGCCTGTTCCTGTATCAGGTTCCCGCTTAAGAGTCAAACAGGCAGTGGGGTGGGGGTGATGGCTTTATAATGCTCCACACTGCTTGGCATTTACATTTGAGGTAATTGCTCTTACTGATGGTTTTAGGCTAAAATGATTGGCAATGCATGCAAGACTGTGGATTTAAGTTAAAAATGACACTCAGACAATAGTGAAGAGTTCTATAGCAGACAATCCAGCATGAATGGACTGCTACACCGTCACACCAAAGCTCTAGGCTTCAGTGTCACAGGAAGTGTTTCCTGGACTATTTATAATCTTAAGATTTCTTTTTTATGCATTTATTTGTTGGGGTTTCACCTTTGACTTTGGGAGGCACAGTTACCATGAGCAGCCACAGCACAGCCTTGAGAACTGCAGGGATGCTCTGATTCCACACCTTGGAAAATATCCAGAGGCCTCCAAATACCAGCTCACTAACTGCACAGGTACAAACAAAACCTGGTGCCTCAACAAGTTCTCTGTGCACATCGTCCAAGTTACATCTCCAGTAACACTACAAAAAAGCTAATTGGGAATAAAATGGTTCAAAACTAAATATATAAAATATTAAACCTGCATGTATCATGGATTTGTATTACTGACTGATCCAGAGACTAATATGTGATGTGAAAACTGTTGCCCTGAGCAATGAACCCATAAATAATGATCACCTGACTGATCCTCTTCCAAAAACAAGATCCCAACTACAGTGAATGATAATGTAACTTCTTGTCTGCTAGATGTGCAACAGTGGATGGTTCACTAACAGTTTGCTTACTTACTACTGTGTTTTCAGCCTACTACTTGGCTGTTAGCTGCACCAAAAGACTTGTGGACAGTTGCTTTCCAGTGGATCAGCACTGATGTAATTATGTTGTATATTTTAACTACAGCACAAGAACTACAGTATCTCTGTCTGGCTGCTGTTTGGCACGGGACAGGTGCTACATGCTGAGATAGACTGAGCCTATTGCTCTGTTGTTGAATACAGTGAGAGTGAACCAAACAGTGGAGTTGTTCATCCATCTGTTCCGTTCATTATCCATGTAGGGCTGGAGCCAATCCTAGAAAATGGATACACCCTGTACAGTTTGCCAGTCTATCATAGGGTCACATACATGCATAAGTTTTGGAACCTCTGGTCAAAATTTCTGTTAATGTGAAGTTCAGTCAGACAACTCTGAAATGAGAACAAATAATATTGAGTATAAGCATTGCAAGCTGAAGCAAAGCATAGTTATAGTAGCATATTCTTGAGCATGGTTGCAACAGGTTTGGCATCAGGCTTCGTCTCAGTTATTCGTTCCCTGAATGATCTGGTTTGCCAGACATTACAGGGAATGAAGCAGACCCCCCAGGGGATCATAGAGACAGAGCCCACTGGTAGATGCTGGGGAGGTGGTGGGTTTGCAAAACCTCATGGGCGGCAGCAGCAGCAGCAGCAAGATGTATACAGAAGCAGCAGCAAGGCAGCAGCAAGGCAGCAGAGCAGGAAATAGCAGCAGCAGCAGCAGCAGCAGTTGGACCAGTCCCAGCCTGGTCAGATGCGTACATGAACTGATGAAGCCTCTTGGATGAGAGGTGAAACGTCTTCCTAGACAAATAACTAAGTCCAGTTGCTTTCGATTTAACCTCCTTTGAAATACTATGACCTGGGCAAATGAGAATATGCACCGGCTTATTCTTAGAATCAATTAAGATGAAGGTAGACTGTGCCTCCCACAATCAACCATATAAATGAAAAACAGATCAGCCAACATAATGTTATACAGTATGTCACCCTGCTACTCAGAGAATTAGAGACTGTAACTCACCTGGATGCAGGTCGATCAGGTATAACCTCGTAAACATAAACCCCTGAGCTCACGTCTGGAAATTCATCCACCCGCTCCCTGAGATCCTGGATCACACTGGACAAGCAGTGGACATAAGAGAAAGCAGAAAAGACAAAATCCACATGACAGCCAACTGAATAGTCATATTGTATACAATATTGTGTTTTGTTTCATTATAATATATATATATATATATATATATATATATATATATATATATATATATATATATATATATATATATATATATATCTTATATCTTTTCTTATCTTAAATAATTTCCGAATGCAGTAAAATTCTATAAGGCATCACAGCATATTGTATTAAAGGCACTGTGTGATAATAAACAATCAATAAACAACAAGGTACATAAAATATTATACAGCACATACAACACACGTGTAACTGTACAACTGAGATGTGTAATTTAATTTAAATGATTAACCTACATACTGTATATCTTGTGCAAAGTGTCTCTAAACTTCTTATTCACAGAAAACGTTCAGAGAGATGAACATGTGCTATTTTCAGCTTATACTGTGGATATTTCTTATTTATTCGAAAATGTGATAATTACTTACGTTGGTGAGAGCTCCATCATACGCACACCTATGTATTTCTTTTTTTGCTGAGAATTTCCTAAAGAAAACAAACAAGGAAGTTAATAAAGAACTGACTGAGGAAGATATTATTGTTAAGATTATTAAGTAATGCAACCTAAATCAGATCCTGCTCACCATAAACATGTCTGCTGTGGGATTCAGCGAGGAACTGGTGAACTTTGTCTGCAGGAATAGCAAATGAGATCCCTGCCGCCACTTTCAGAGTGTTTATGCCTATTACATCTCCATCCTGTTGAACACAGAATGAAAGGACCGTCATGAGACGTGATGAGAGGAGTTTCATTGATTTCATACCTTCACTACAGGCTGCAACAGGACAGCAGAAATACTTTAATGTGTCTGTCTGTCTCTGCTAACTCTAAGCCTAAGCCTTGTTCACATCATGGTTATAGTAGCGACTTAACTGAAGCTGGAGGCAGCAACCTGTATAAAGTGATGTTTTCATCATTAACCATGCAAAGTCCCCCAAAGTAATGCCCTAAAACCTGTTTATTTTTTACACTAAGGACCACGGACCCCTATTGGACAAAATTTCGAAGCAAAAACCAGAAATACACAAATATTTGTTCTGAGACTGAAGAACATTTATTTTTCAGTCACTACGTTCAAATTGTGGCCAATGGTGTGAATTTTTGGAAATATTGTAGGGAATTTTCTGGAAAAAAAAGTGGTAAGATTTCTAAAAAAAAAAGTTAAATATTTTCTAGGAAAAAAAGGGAAAAATTTATCCAAAAAATAGTTTTAAATTCTAGAAAAAGTGGTTACATTTCTAAGAAAAAATTAAAAAAAAACACTTTGAGAACTATTGTGTTAAAATATGAGAGAACATTAAACCTGGGCCTTAGGGTGCAGACTAGAGATTTTGAGTATTTAATGACAACAAAATCATGACCTTAGTACTCACTGACATAAATAAAACAAGACAGATCGCCCTCAGCAGAAAGCAAAACAAAAAATCAGATGGCATATGTTAATCCTTTACACATGAGACAGCACTATAAATATAAATAATTACCAGATTGACAAGCGGTCCACCAGAGTTGCCGTACTGTGAATCAACAAAAAACACAAACATTTTCTAAATCATTGTGAAAGTGAAACAAACAGAACAATAGAAAACTGTCAGAATAGATCAGATGTTTTTTTTTTCTTTTTTCGTCACTGACATTAATCATGGCATCAGTTTGGATGTAGTCCATCTGAGAGTCCTCGAAGCCCAGCTCCTGGCCGTTGCGCTGCACCGTGCTGATGATGCCGGTGGTGACGGTGCTCTGCAGGGAGAAAGGACTTCCCACCGCCACCACAAACTCACCGGGACGCAGGTCTGAGGACTGGCCGAGACGCAGCTCGGGCAGGGGAGACTGCACCCAGGGCAGCGAGAGAGGAAGGAGAAATATTAACACATGCTGCGGGAAATAATGTCCATGTCTGTTTCCTCGGCTGAGCCACCCCACAGTGAATTCCTGTGGGCTTCTTAAAGAAAAGCTCAGTTTCACAGAGCTGTTACCATGGATGCAGTTTTCTTATTCCTTGAGTTTTAAATAGCACTGTAGTTAATAACAGTTTAATGATATTCCCACAATGAGGGTTCCTCTCCATGTGTCCATGTGATATACAGTAGAAATTATTTTCAACTGTCTTCTTGAAAATAACTGATGTTGTCTGACGAAATGCTGAAAATGAATATAATTTATTATTGTTCATTCTGTTGAAGAAGACCATGTGATATAGTGAAAGCTCAAAAAAAAAAGTTTGACCTTGTCAAGGGCCATGAATGCCAGAATCAGAATCAGGATGGCTTTATTGTCAATCCTGTCTCTCATAAAAACGAAATTCACT
Organism: Trachurus trachurus; assembly: GCF_905171665.1. Taxonomy (NCBI): domain Eukaryota; kingdom Metazoa; phylum Chordata; class Actinopteri; order Carangiformes; family Carangidae; genus Trachurus; species Trachurus trachurus. Next base: position 32,595,651 of record NC_139895.1, read on the forward strand.
CCACACTCACATTAAACTAGAATATTGTAAAAAGGATAAAAAATATATGTAAACATAAGTGCTGTAAAAGGATTAAAGTGTGTAGGGTTTATTGCACATGCATTGCATCACAGTCCGTGGCTTTATGGTTGCTGTGTTGTGGGTGGGGGAGGACAGGGACTTGGGGGGCAAGAATTCAGCTCCTGAATGGCTGAGGAATTAAAACTGTACCTGGGTGTGCGGTATTTCTGAGCCCTGTAATGTCTCCCAGTAAATTAATTCTTAACTTTTCAGCCGGAATGAAATCAATTACAGCAACCATCACTACGACAACTGAGAAAATTGACCAGATGAACATCCTGAAAAAAAAAAAAAAAAGGAGGACCTTGACCTGTTTTGTAAAGTTGTCAGTGTTTTCTTGACAAGCAGCCTATCACCAAGTGAACCCCTGATGGGGTTTTTTTCTTCTTTTTTCTCACCACCTTAACCTCTTTGACAGTGATTTACACAAGGAGCTGCCTTTAGGATTTCTTCCCAACTTTTTTTTTTCATGTGATACAATCTTCTTCTAAAAGTCTACCACATTTTACTTTATCGTCAAAATATCAGCACTTTCATTTTGCATTTCTGATCTTTTTTATGGTATATAAATGGTAAATGGACTTACACTTACATAGCGCTTTTCTAAACTCTAGGACCATTCAAAGCACTTCACACTATCAGTTACATTCACCCGTACCTTGGTGTGTGGCCCAGGTGCACGGTTTATTACATCAATAAAAACATCACTATGTGAGCAATTTTCCTGAATCTTGCATAATTTCAAATACGTCTTTAGTTATTAATAATAGTCAGTGCACATCTTTAAAAAAAATAATTAAAGTCAATAAATTGCTCTTGATTAGTCCCATAAAATCCTAGTTTATGTGCAACTGGTACCAACAGGTGTTCTGTATGAATGTTTGCCCGCAGCATGTGAGTGAGGTCACGCCCTTAAAATACCTGTTTCTGTCATGAGCTTCTAACCTTATGTGACATAAATGTGGGGGATATGATGAGTATAAAGCAAACCCAACTAAGCCTCAGCTTGTCTCAGCCTGCCTCCTCTAATTCCAGGCTGATGCCATTTATCTTTCGGGCGTTTCGTAATGTGCTCTGCTGAATTTATAGCTACAATTCCTGGGGCATGGAGCCTTGTGTCACAACAAATATGGCTCTTAGGGTAAGTTTTACAACTCCTTCTACAAGGAATGTAATATAGAGAGATATAACATTGTACAGCTGTCAACAGGTCTTGGTAGTTAAAAGACAGAGCCCTTCCCCTCTGGATCAGTCACACACAGAGATTCCCCTCCAGTCTGAAGCAGGTCTGTGTGATCTTAAACTATTCTTGTTTTCAAATCAGTACTAAAGAATGTTAATTGCACTTCATGCTGAGTGGAGTCTCACCAAAATGGTTCCCTCTGCCGTGCAAAGCAGCTGGCTGTTTGCTGTGACATGTTTTATTCAGAGCAGCACTTGCAAGGTTGTATGTGAGTCAGATGTGTCATACAGTATGGTTATTGTTGTGGCAGTTTACCCGCTTTTTTGGTGTTTTTGTTTTAGTCTGCTCATTTAATGTAACTTAATGGATACACATTCCCTCATTTCATTAATCTTGTCTTAAGCTGCTGTAATTGTGCTTTTTTGTTTTTTGTTTGAATAATATTATATACTGGTTCGTTTTGTGTTTTATTCATTTGTGAAAAAGGTACATGATTATATTCTGTAGGAATTAGTGGTTGTACCTAAAGGGAGGGAGGGAGGTATGGGCTGATTTGGTATTTATGTTCATATTTTTGTACCCTGTGGCATTATTCAGCTCGAGGGCTGTTATGTTAAAAAAAAATACAATAAAGACAATGTTGAAAAAAAAGAACAGCAATAAATGCCTATGGTCTTTGATCACCTGCAATCACCATTGGGAAAACAATGAGCACTCACATCTGGTTCGATCTTGATGAGAGCGATGTCCATCTTCTGGTCCATGTCCTTAACTGTGGCGTCGTACTGCAAACCACTTCTCAGCTCCACCTTTATCCTCTGCTTGTTAGCGAGCACGTGCGCGTTGGTGATGATCCAGCCGTCACCCGACACTACAAACCCAGAGCCACTCGACACAGACACCTCCTCGTTGGAAAATGGCATTCTGGGCAAGAGGAAAGGGTAAATCGTGACTGCACCTGCAGGAGCATGAGCCTGTAAATGTTGCTTCGTCAGGTGGTCCTACCTTTGGAAAAGCTCCAGATGCACCACCGATGGCATGATCTTATCTACTACATCTGCAATGAAGTTGAACCTGTAGCGCATACTTCCTGGATGTTGCCTTCCTGTGACGATAAAATATTCAATATGAGAGATAAACATACCTCACACAATTAGATACACTAGCAGTGCAACTTCACGGATGTGTTGCAAAACGTCCTCCCCGAAATGCCTCAAAATGTGAGTAGCCTATTGCCACAGAACAGTATACAATCATGGAACACCAGAGGTTTGACTGAGGAGAGTGAGCTAACCTCTCTTCTATCAGTATAATTATAGGCAAACTCAAAACCATGGTAACAATGATAATGCTCTCACCATTAACAAATAATTACATTATAATATCACGGAAAAGTCAATTTCCAGTAGTTCAACCCCAACCAAGTATTGAGTGCATATAGATGGACATAGTTTTCAGAAGGCCAACATTGAAACAAAGAAATTTGCTCCTTTGCAATAGTATTTTAGTTTTGGAGACACTGAATTTTAGGTCTTCACTGAATGTTAGCCATAATTATTACTATTAAAATACATTGAATAAATAAAGACACGGGATGTTTCATTCAGTGTGTAATGATATAATGTCTATTAGTTTCACTTTTTGAATTGAATTAGTGACATAGGCCTTAATAAACTCTCCCAAGATATTCTAATGCACCTGTAGCTACATCAGAAACAATAGGAGTGATAGGTACAGTATGCAATAATTAACTACTGCATACATCTACAGCTCAACTTTACACTGTTGATTTGTATAATAATGTCCAGTGATTTTCAGCCTTCTGTGTTTACATTTGTCTGTTTTGATGATACAAATCAGCGGTCCTGAAATGTGTGTTTCTCTAAACACATTCTACATCGCGGAGGGTTAGGTTTTTTTCAGGGAAAATTAGGCTACAGTGTGTGTGGACTATAAAAAGAAGACATCTCTGGCTTGGCTGCAATGATTTTAAACTCTGTAATGCTGAGTCAGTTTATTAACACCATTTTCCTGTTGCCAGGTTGCCAGTCATTACCCCTCCCTGTCTTTTCACAGCCTCTCTGCCCTGCAGTTGTCCTCAAGAGTTTCCCATCTTCAGCAATTACTCCCACCTGCACATCTGTTCTCAGTCTCCTAATCAGCTCCCCAGCATATGTCCCAGACACTGTCCCTCAGATCCTTGGAGCTGCTGGTGCTGGTCCATCAGACTGACAGCTGCTTCCTGCTCCTCCGCCCACTCCCTTCTGTTTAATCTCTTCATTCTTCTTAATATCCACTCTCAAAATGTTACTAATCTTCACCGTGTGATAACTTAATTCACTCCAGACTATTCTTCTTTGTGAGTGTAACCGTAAATTCTCAAATGAGAACTGAGTCTCAAACAGACTCTGGTGTCCTGTACTGGCCAGGTCTGTCTACAGGTTTGAGCAGATAAAAGACAGTCTTAATAAGAAGCCTAGCTCTATTTCTACTTTCTGCAAGTTCTTGTGAATGAACAAAACCTCTCAAAGCCCACCATTGCTGGTTTCAGCAGTTTCTAAGCTGTTAAATTTTTTGCTAAATTGGCACTGCAGGTGTTGAAGCCGGACTCACAGCGTGGCCAAAAAAACTGGTGTTGTAATGATCCGTCATTATCTCTATAGCGTGGTGAATGTGCAGGTCACAACTTGTCCATAGCGTTTTGGAGTTGTTGGACTGTGTATTTCATGAGTTTGATGAGGGAAACCAAGAAATCCCATGAGGATCCGTAGCATAGCTCTGAGTAGCTCGTGGCTCTAGAAATACCTTGCACCGACAATTACACAACCTACTGCTATGACTATAGGGATTATGGCAATGGGCCAATTAGCCAAAAATGTTTAACTATCCCTTTAAATAAAAGGCTGTCCCATATAAGTCTGTCTCTAATATAAGATGGGTCAATTCGGCAGTTGAAGCAAATAAAAGCCCAGGCTTCTATTTGAGAATTTACAGTATGTTAAACCTACTGAAAACTATAACCAACTATGACAACCAATGTCATCATGTATCAACCAACACCTTCTGGATAAATCTGGAGATGACTGGCCCATACATGACTCAACTAAATGCTTTTTACCGTTAAACAAAGCCTCTCCACTGAAGTATACCACTGTCCTGTAGCTCATGCTAGTGATGTTGCCTTCAGAGACAAGGCTATTTCAATTTAACATTCAAACTGGATATACGTACTTCAATACTTTTTGTCTTTTGTAAGTAAAAGTGAACATTTGTCTCTTTCTGTAAATATGACTTAAAGGCACTACGAGGAGTTTTGGAAAGCAAGGTGTTTTCACACTACATTTCCCATGAACTTGCGCACATGGTGAAATTCTTGGACCGGCGCAAGACAGACGAAAGCGAAAACATTTGACAAGAATGTTTTCAAATCAACAATGAAAGTTGGAGGTTCAAAGACGATCAGATCCGGCGGCATTATTCCCATGACCCGCCGGACAGTGTCCGCAAAACCGAAACTTGGAAATGCTGGGCGAGTTTACCACTAAATAATATGAAAATAAGTATAAAGACAAAACAATATATTTATCGAAAATAGACCCATTAACGGGTAACGTAGATTCATCCACATTAATATGAGACTCTTTTATAACCAAAAGCAAACTCCTCGGGGTCTCTTTAGCAAAAGGCCTCCAACCTGACCTTTGATATGATCCAAAGGAGTGTCTCTTGTAAAAGCACACTAAATCAATATGCATACCAGACCTCAGTTGTCATGGTTGTCATAATAAACACACCACTGTACTGAGAAATACAAGTTGTTGCTGTGGAAGATGAAAAAAAAAAAATTGGTTACAAGTGACATCTGCTTCAACATTGATCTTTGTTGTCATGGTTATTATTCTAATCACATGGTTATCTTTATTGAAGATTTAAGTGGAACTTTCATACAGAAATCAAACAGTCTTTGTACTGCATCACTGTATTTCTACCTGTGCTGCTGCCGTTATTACAATGACCACTAGGTGTCGCCTGGGTAACATCAGATTCTGCACAGACCGACTATGGGATTGGTTTTCCTTACACAACAGTCTCCATGCTCATCCTTTCAAGGCTCTTGTTTTTACAACCATCTCCATGAGCTATTAATTGTTTTGTCCAGGACAACAGACCCCAGTCTCTGTCTCTGTACCACAAATTTGTGTTTGACAATGATCCTCAACCTGACAAAACACTAATTATGGGAGACATTGAGCCTTTAGGTAAAGTCTGTCTGCCATTGTAAAAGAGATTTTTTTTTATCTCAAGCAATCTGCCTGGTAAAATAAAGGTAAAATAAAAAAATAAATTAAATGATACTTGTTTCATTCTACTGGTTTCATTTGTGGTAATACACTCGACCTGCTTCCTGCCCTATCACATCCATTATGTCACATCACAACCTTCTGAGATTTAAAGCAGTACTAGCCTGTCCTTGCAATGATGCTGCTGACGCATTAACTGCTACACACACTGGCCCATCAAATCTAACTGAGTGATTACTAGTGGCCCTGGCTGCTTTAACTGCAGCCACAGACCCTATTGAAAATGATATCAATGACTTAGAAGCATTTCAGTACTGTCTTGTCTTGATTCCGTTGCACCTCTCATCACAAAAATGAGAAGGTCAAAGAGGTCGGAACTCTGGTTTACAGAAGAAACACCTCTCCCTCATGTGTTGGTGGTTAGGTGTGACTTCTCACTGAAAATGTTAAAGGGTCATTCCATGAAATCGGTAACTTTTGCGTCCCCAAGAAGTAATCAGTCATAAAATTATGATAACAACAAATGAATATGTAATTTAAAAATATAACATTACCATGTCTTCTCTCCTTACTATAACATCAAATTAAAGTCAATTAAATATAATTTTAAATAATTAAAATGACTTTTATGCTGATGAGGGTGAGGTTTTTGGCCTGTCCCTCACTGTTGTTGTTGTACGTCAACAGGACTTTTTATATGTAAAATGTTGGCAAAATGTTAAAACGTTCACATTTACATATTGTTATAAGTATGATCTTATTGTAAAACAGTGTTTTTGGTAATAATATATATTAATTATTATAAATATTTACCAATTTATCGGTGTCCCCTGATTTTATGTCAACCCTGTTACCCTAACCAAAAAACCCTAAAAAAAACAATGGTACATCCCAGATTTGACATGGTTGACAGGAGTTTGCATCATCTCTTACCCAGGATGCTAACAGCTCAGTAACAAGTAGCTTTCTCTCATCTCTTATGTGCTATTTTTGATGTTTTTTCAAGGTTGGACAGGGGGGGACAAGCATACAACGTCAACCCTGTTACCACTTTTTAACATATAAATCTAAACAATTTTCTATTTCTCATAATATAATCAATATCTACAGGTAATTACCTTTCAAAGCACATAGCTTGCCCTTTAGCTAGCATTTATTTCAGCTAGCAATGGGCAAATTAGCTTGAAATAGTCAACCCTGTTACTGTCAACCCTGTTACCTTTGCAGTGTAGACAATAGAATGTGTGTCCTGTCATCTATTACTCTTGTCAACCCTGTTACCATAACTTCAACCCTGTTGTTGTCATTAATTTGATAAAAATGTTTTAAAAAAATGGTATTTCAACTGTTACCATTATAATTAAAACTATATAGACTATATATAGAAAAAAATTCTCAATAAACTCTAATTAGAAATACTGTATATTGTAAAGTTTATGTCGGTAACAGGGTTGACAAGATTAGGAAAACATTAAAACTGTAATAAAATATGGAATTTCACAGGCTGAGATGGCACAACATCATTTCTTGTCTTTTTAAACTTTCTTTGATTCCTGGCTACTTAAAAAACAGCAATTAAATATAGTTTAAATTTTAACTTTTCAAAGTTGAAAAGTTACCGATTTCATGGAATTTTTGTATATCTTTCACTGGTAACTCACAGTTTCTCACTGTTCATAGAAACACACAGGGGTCACGTGATGTCTGACTGTCATTACTACAGTATAAGCGAGGTTAAATATGAAAGTCAAAATCTAATTTTCTTTTTCTACTATCCAACTGTTTGACACACATCAATAATGTTAAGGAAATACCTACCTCAACCCAATTCACAGTCTTTTCCTAATCCTAACCAAGTAGCCTTTTAGAACCGTGACAACCAAGGTCTGGTGCACCTGCTGCCATAGGGGCACAGTTTAAGGAGATATATTTGAAGGTTGTTCTGAATGGTTGTCCAGGTTGGATTGTTAATTGCATTAAAGAGGAACTATGCAGGATTTTCATGTAAAGTATGCTACATTTTTACCTTAATTAAACAGCTTCAGAGTATAGTGCTGGTTAAATCAATGACTTGTAACTATAGTTCCAGGGAGAATGGAGGCTCTCTGCCTTCCACCTAGCGTCTCTTGGCTGAAAACCAACACAAACGCGCCCCGTAACCCATAATCTCTTGTATATGACAGATAAGACTACACAAATATACATATTGTAACGCGTATATGACAAATAATGTTATTCACCGCTTCATGGATTAATTTATTGATGGTTTCGTTGAAAAATACACAAAGCGACCAGACTTACATAGTTCCCCTTTAACATAGTTGTAATGTTTTTTGATTTGATTGACAATCTGGAATACTTCCAAGAAATACTCATATATTTTTTTCTTACATTTGTAAATCATAAAAAAATCCCTCTAATTCTATGCGGTACCACTGATGTCAGCGATCAAAACGCCTCCATGAGCTTGCCAAACTGGCGCATGTTGGGTTGACAAGTGTACATGATCAAAGGATAATGATAATCTGAATGTAGCTATAAAATGTAAAGCTGATATTTGCTGTGCTACTTTTGCAGTGACAGAAGCAATGTTTGGGTTTTGGTGAGAGAGGCAACCTATTACCAGCTGTCCGGGAAAGACATGAGAGCCTGAGGCCCAGCCTGCTCAGAGTGAACACACAGACTTAACAGCAGCATGGGGAGTCTGTCATTGTAGGGCAGAAGCAAGAGGAAATAAACATTGATTAGTTAATAACTTTCAGTATAGGAATTAGGAATGATGAAACTGTCTGCAAAGTGCAAAGAGGAAACCCAAAAAAAGAGGCCAAAGGGACAACACCAAAGAGGATAAAGCAAAGGTGCAAGAAAATGACTGAAGCGATTTCCGATTCATCTCCTCCTGATGGTCGGAGGAATAATGGCTGTGAGCTAACTAAAGGAAGAAGGGATGTGTTGCAGTTGATTTTCTTTTCTTTCTTTTTTTTCCTGAATCGATCTTAGTTTGTTGATTCAGCTAAGTGGCTGATGAGACGGAGAGATGCGGAGGAAATTGGTGTAGAGTTTCAAGGTGCAAATCAATAACACTGCTAAGAAGTATTAAGCAGCCCAAAAAATATGTTTACATGTGTTCCTCTGTGATTTCAGAACTGCATCTTTAAATCCTAATGGATCAAAAGATGTTTTTTTTAAGAGATGCAAGATTGTAGTACAGCTAGTACAGAAGTCAAGATTCTATTTGTGAGGAATGTTTTTCCAGTTTGCTTGAGTTTGAAGAGGATAGCTCCAACTGATTACCTAAAAACTGTGATGGATTGAATTAATCCTTAATTATTGAAGTAATACTGATTATTTATACAAAAATAATTTAAAACCTGTTGCATAATCAAGGAGGAATATGAATTTGAACATTTTGAGACCTGTGAGTTGATCAATATGAGCTGCTTAAAACATGATCACACCACACAGTGTTCAGGACCCCAAATTTGACGCCCCGGGCTTTTGTGATATGTGATTACAGTTTTTCCTCAAGAATTTCTTTCAGGCCCATTATCCCCCCCTAATAGGGGTTAGGATAGGATAGTGTAATGTTATATATTAAATATAAAAGGAGGCTCCCACATGCTTGAGCTTAACACTGCTGTCCTGTGATTTTCAACCTACAGTGGGAATGGCAGCTGCGAATATATTTTTCTGCCATAGTTAGCTTGCTACAAACCTTTAACATCCCATAATATGCCCATGCTCTCAGCAGTGGTACTCGTATCGTTACTAGGCAATGAAGGAGGTTGACTCGCGTTGCATTACAGCACTGCACAGAGGCTCCTAAACTGAAATGATTATTGATTTCTGAATGAATGGATAAATCATTTATTTTTGGCTTTTTTTTTTTCTCTTTGACCTGGCGGGGGCTCTCGTTGGCCTGGCAACCCGCCAGGCTTGTACAGTTGTAGGGGAAACACTGGATTATCAATGGAAATGTCTTAGGAAATGGAGTATGAGCAAGTATATTGGCATTTTAATACAATGTTAAAGGGATAGTTCAACATTTTGGCAAATTGGCCCATTGCCATAATCGCTATAGTCATAGCAGTAGGTTCGTTACCTTTAATTGTCGGTGTAAGCTATTTTTAGAACGATAGAGCAAAGCAGCAGGCTGCTCAGAGCTATGCTATGGAGGCTAAGGGAATTTCTTGGTTTCCCTCATCAAACTCATCAAATACACAACCCAACAACTCCAAAACGCTGTCGTGGACAAGTTGTGAGCTGCACAATCACCACGCTATGAGATAATAGCGGAATGTTACGAGACGGAGCCGTTTAAGAGGTAAATTCATGCAAAACCGCTGATGCGCGTTGCGTTCAGGGACAGTTTTTCAGCAAGCAGACTCTGTATTTACCCTGTATTTACCTCGAAAACGGCTCCGTTTCGTAACGTTCCATTATTATCTCATAGCGTGGTGAATGTGCAGGTCACAACTTTTTGGAGTTTTGGGATTTTGTATTTGATGAGTTTGACCAACCAAACCAAACCAAGAAATTCCTTTAGCCTCCATAGCATAGCTCTGAGCAGCCTGCCGCTTCACTCCGCCGTTCTAAAAATAGCTTACACCGACAAATAAAGGTAACGAACCTACTGCTATGACTATAGCGATTATGGCAATGGGCCAATTTGCCAAAATGTTGAACTATCCCTTTATTATAATATGTTGGTCACTTTAGAATGTTTCAACTTCTTGCCACAAGTTCAATGGATTACAAAAGCTATTTAATCTATCTATCAGTTTCAGAGTGGATCAAAAGGAGATTAAGGACACTTTCAAGCATTCAAAGTATGTCCTCAATCAGTTGATTTAAGTAATCTTACACTGTCGACTGATTTTTTTTTTCTTTTCTCAATGCTCTTTGCCACTGAGGACTGAGTCAATTTCCTACTGTCAGAATTTTACTTGCAATGGGATGAGGTGTGACTAATGAGCATCGTCTTTAGGTTTAGGAGACGACCTGCTAGACAGTTTGTCTGGAGGAAGATCACTATTCTACCTACAAGGGCTGACTTATGTGAGGCCAGTGAGTCTGTTTTGTGCCGATTATAAAATCCTCTTACAAGTTGGCAAAGAAGTTAAGAACAGTGACAGAGTGAGTCGTACCTACTGATCAGTCACACTGAATCTCTGGCAGATCAGATACAGATAAATGACATTTCCTGATTTGAGACTACTTGGAAGTCTCCAGTTCTCTGGGTGCAAACTTTGGTCTAATTTCTCTCCAACAAGAGAAGAAACATTTCCTTTAGAACTCCTTTGAAACATAGTTTCTCCTCGGTTTTGCCATCATGGTAAAATAAGATCGACATTGAAAGTGTTGTGAAGGTTAATGGCGTTTTAAGAGCTCCTTTCACTGAGAGCTAGTGTGATGTGTGGAACGCTTTTCTCTTGAGCTATTCAACATATATCAGATTGTAAAATAACAAAGAGGTGTAAACCTAAGACTTAATCCTTCACCCCTGTGTCTCTTTATATACATGGACGGCATTATGTGACTATGACAGATGATGATGGTAATGTTGAAAAACTTCTGCCTCTGCATATGGCGCGCCTGCTCAACCCAGTGAGTTATATGGAGCCCCATCTCCTGGAATTTTTACGGGGGATAAATGAGTCCTTGCATTGGGATAGCTACACCCTGGTGCTTGGTGGTAATTGGGTATACTCAGAGTGGGATGTGACGCCAACAGAAATAAGTGGCATTTTTAAGACTTAAAGCAGAAGTAAGCGATCCGGTTGTTTTGGCTAACTTCCTGATGGAGTTAGCAGTTCCCGCCCTCGTCCCTACGTCACCATATCCCTTGGCTGCACACACAGAGAGGACCGCCCCTTTATGACGTTCTCTCTCCTCATTGGATAAAGGTTGTAGGATACAAGGAAAGTTTTCTCCTCGGCTTACAGCAGAGCAGAGTGACTGACAGACCCGTGTTTCAGACCAAACACTCTATATAAGTGAATGCTGTCGGAAGATATAACTATTTAAGACTTATAGGCTATATTAACACAAACATTCCGCTTACTTCTGCTTTAGAGGAGAGAGGAGCATTAATAGAAAGTTTCACACAGCCTGAAAAAAAGCAAAAACATTGACAAGCACAGTAAAAGAAAAAATCATTACGTGTCCTGCAGTTGTGACACAGCGGCCCACAGGGCCAAGTGAGAAGATGTAAAGTTCCGACAGCACACGGACGTAATTTTAGGGGGGGACGCAGGGGACATGTCCCCCCCACTTTTTCAAAACGCCGTTTTTGTCCCCCGCTGTTTTTACCGTCCACAAACAATGTTACACTGTATTAACACTAGCACCGCCATTGCACACTATATACCTATAACCGCCATGAGTCGTTCATTGGACGAACTGTAATAAAGCGTTAATTAGAGCTGTATAGGTGTTACATTTGCCGTAGTCTTTTAACAGCTACTCTGGGCCATGAAGTAGGCTGCAACCCGCAGCCTCCGCGAGGCAGGGGGGGCGGGGTGGGGGCCATACCGTAGGAACCCCGCCCCCGCCTGTAAAGCCAGGTTTCCACCGTATAAACGACCTTTTTTTTTTCTCTCTCTCTCTCTTTTACGGCAACATCCATAGTCCTTAGTGATCTTTGTCTGATATGTCAGGTGGAGCTGCCCATCATACCGACGCAGGATTGCCCCCTCCCCCCCGCGTGCGCTCACGTCGGCGCTTTACATGAAGAGCACAGCGACTCTGTTTTTACACTAGTTTGCTCCTAAATACTGGCTTTATAAAACGAATTTCGTTTTCTTTTGATATCATATTGATATTTCCCCCCTGAATGTGGCTACACCTCTTCTACAACTAGTCTGTCCAGTCTGGAAAATAATTTCTGCGACGTGCGTGTGTGAAGTGTGGACGTGAGTGTGCATCTGCGCAGCCTGCGCACGTGTACACACAGAGATACACATTAACACGCACGCACGCACGCACACACACACACAATCACACACACACACACACACACACAGAGAGAGAGAGAGAGGGGGAGAGAGAGCGCATAAGCCCAATAATGCCGGCGCAAATCGGTGAATTCTCTGGTCGTCCAATGAACGAACGTGGCGGTTATAGGTAAAAATGAGAAAACATGATCGATATTTTTTTGTGTGAGTAATATTGATTGTATTTAACAAAACGGGGTGCTGCCCAACATCATTTTAGGAAAAGTCACAGACTGGTGGACTTCAATTTATTTTTTAAATAAAGTTATGCACAAATGAAAATCAAAGTCGTCCAATGAACGGCAGTTGGCGGTTCTAGTGTTCATAGTCACAGCCATAGTCATTGTTCAGTCATTGTTTTATGGTATCTGTGCATCCCTAGTAGAAAACTAAAAGAACTGCTAGAAAACTGTAAGAAACTGAAAGAGTTTGGGTTTTATTAAAAATATGTCCCCCCCACTTCTAAAATCAAAATTTCGTCCATGCGACAGCATCAAGCCGGCAGAGCAACACTGGGAGCTTCCGCTACAAACAAGCTTAAAACATATACTTATTTAATTTTTTTCGGAACAATTTCTCATGTTGGGGCTTCAATACAAGAGGGACATTACAGACGAGCACTATGGAGGTATTTGGATGTTTTTTGGTGTGTCTTTTTGGACGAAGAAAAGTGAGCCCCGTTCGCAACCGTCATATGGACATGCAGTGCTGCACAGAGCCCCGCTGTAACTCAGAGAAGCCACGGAGGACTCTGAAACTTCTCCCAGCCCTTAGTCGACATGAGGGTGATAATGAGTGTAATTTGAATTTTGGGTGAACTATCCCTTTAATTTATTGGTCTCCTTGTATTTAAAATGGAGACTGACGCTCTTTAAACAACTGGTTTATGAGTTTTGGAGAAACTCATAAACTTATCAGATAATCACAAAAACACCAATCACATGTGTTGACATGAAGTTGGCTTGATGCTGACGATAAGGTAGGCTATGCATAATCACTAGGAAACACGTGACAGCAGATAAGACAAGACATGGAGAGACAATTTAAAAGTCTTATCCTCTGAACACCCATCACCAAACTGATGACTTACAACAGTCCATTTTACATGGATTTATGCACTTTTAAATCCTAGAGTCTCTGAAGACTGGGAGATCAAAATTCATCAATGAAGATTCTAGATTGATTTTCTCTTTCAAAACACTTCTCTTTTTCTTTTTGGTCATGAAAAGTTGACTGTTTATTAGTTCAGGGGATAATCAGACTGTTTATTAGTTTATTATGAAGGCAAACCTAAATTGAAAATCACTTTAGCAGATGCGTTTAATTTATCAATAGAGATACAGTATTTGCGCTTTTATTTTGTCGACTGAGTTTGACTTTGTAAATAAATGTAAATGTGAATGTTTTTGTCCGAATTACTGGACACAAATTAAAATCCCCTCCTTTTTCTTGTCCAACACAGTTTGTCCTCCTTTTCTTGTCCTCTCTGCCTCTCTAAGCTGTCTGAGGTCGACAGATACGGATTTAATGAATCTGCATGGGTTTTTTAGTGAAGAAAAAGAGAGAAGAGTAGATAGAGTTTCTCAAACTGTCTGAGTGACCACAAGCCTTTATCAATGGGTGGTGTATATGTTTTCTCTAAGTTTGAAAGTTATTTGAATGTGTTGTTTTACAGTGTAGTTTGACTGAAAACACTGTTTTGCCACACAGTCTGCTCACATGGCGTTTACAGTTCTGGAACTAAGCTAAATTTTCTATCAGCTCTACTCTATCTATCATCAACATTGTTTTTTCAGCCGAGACAGAGCAGTTTGAATTTTACATGCACTGTATCCTATCCTCCTTGTCTACTTTAAATATAAAACCTGTGTTTGTCAAAGATGCTACAGGAAATTTGATATTTCCATTTTCAATCTGAAGATCTTCTACATCAACAGGAAGACGATGCTTCATGTTGACGACACACACTAAACCACACATCTCATTTGTCAGACAAGTAGCAGCACATCATTGCGCTTCTGAGAGTCATTATTTCACTGAGATCATGGAGGAAATGCATGCACAAACATCTCCATCAAAACAAAGAAAGTACCTGGCACCATCCACTAGTTTTAGTTTGTGGTTTTTTTTAATCTGACACAGAAGCTGGAGAGTCTCCAGGATTCACTTCAAATGGAACCTGCTGTGTGGACTCATTCGTGTCACTTCAGGACAGCGTGCTTTTCTAAAATCTCAGAGTTTCTCCTCAATCTGCTGCTCTATAAGCGAGCGCTGTCCAGAAGTCAGCGCATTCTCTGACTGATGCTGTGTTTACTAAGTTACATAAATGGACTTGTCTCTGCAGAAACAGCTTTAAATGCAAATGACAGCGTCTTTTGCCAAGAGGTACTTTGGCAGCACACCAAGTATTTTTGCCTGTCAGCGAGCTCCACTAACAAATCAACAGTATGCAACCCAGTGGCAGGATAAACAGTAGCTTTCACTGTCCACTCAGTGCCTCTCTGTGGTCACGGCAGCTTGTGTGACTGTGGATCATCCGTCAGCTCAACACCACTTACAACTGATGTGTCATGTGTATTATTTGCGGACGACACAAATATCTTTTGTTCTGGGAATGATTTGAACCAACTAGCAGAGACAGTCAATAATGAAATGTCTAAACTACACGTGTGGTTTAACATAAATAAATTATCACTAAACCTGGCGAAAACTAAATTCATACTTTTTGGGGAAAAAGGCTACAGTAAGAGTATAAATATACAGGTGAATGGGGTAAATATCGAAAGAGTTAGTGAGAACAAAGTCTTAGGAGTAATCGATGATATGTTAAGTTGGAGACCACACATAAAACACTTGCAAAACAAGTTGGCCAGGAGTGTGTCCGTACTACGGAAAGCTAAAAAAATGATTACTCCATGTAATATATTCAGCATTAGTATCACCACATTTGCAATACTGTGCAGAAGTGTGGGGAAACACGTACAAAAGTGTCATGCACCCCCTGTTCACACTTCAAAAAAGAGCCGTTAGGATTCTACACTATGCCCAGTACAGAGCACACACAAATCAGTTGTTCATCAATGCAAAAATCCTTATAGTTTATAAAGTGCTCTATAAATAAATGTGACCTTGTGTGTGTATTTTTTTTTATATCAATATGCTGTTTAGAAAAGCGCTATACAAATCCTGTGTATTATTATTTCCATTAATTAGTGTTGAGGACTACTTAACAGTGTATTTAGACTGAATAATACAAAACCACTACAATAACATCTTAATAAACTATTGCTGTCATTGCAATAACACAAATGAATGTAGTAAATGCAGTAAATGTAGTGTTACAAACATTGTATGACAGTGTAAGATTTTTTAAAATCATCTTATATGACTATAATCTTGTTATTTTAACTGTTTGTCCAAATTGTTTTGCTGCTTTAAAGAGAATACAAATAAAGATTTCCTTCCTTCCTTTCACAAACATGAAAAAAAATGAAGGAGAAATATAGATTCTGCACATGTAAAAGTTTGGGCACGCTGCTAAATCAGTAAGCTCCCTTTGCCAGCTGTTAAGCATGAGAGGACACAGAAGTACTCCTCTCTGGGTGATAGCCAGTGGCACGGGAAAACTGACTCAATGATCCAGAGCCTCAAAAACCACAATGACCTACTTCAAGAAATATACTCGCTGAAGCTTGTTGGAGCCAACTGGACGAAAAGTACTGAATTGTGTACTACATGATGCCACCATCACTGCACATTCTAGGACATGTATTTTCTTATTTTCACTTCAAAAATAAACACTGCATGTGATTTGTCCAGTGGTGGATGACGTTTTGCAACCATTTGCATATAGTGTTTCCCTGAACAACTGTGTGTTGGGTTGTACACATGGCTCCTGTCCAGATAGTATGTGTAATGGGACGTGTGCAGAGCTGTTTGACCTAATTAAAGTAAATGTTTTGTTTATTCATACTCCATGACCCCAGGTCGGCTTTCACACTCATGTTAAAGAGGAACTATGCAAGTCCGGTCGCTTTTCCTCCGTGTTGCTAACCCTCCTCTCGGCCATGTGCATTTGTTTACAACTTAGCCGGCGAGAAAGCAGAGCCGTACATTATACTGTTACGGCGATGTGTATATTTGTGTAGGCTTATCTGTCATCCACCAGGTCGGAGGCTCTGATCTTACAAGGTTGGTTTTCAGCCAAGAGGTGGAAGGCAGAGAGCCTCCATTCTCCCTGGAACAATTTACAAGTCATTTATTTAACCATCACAATTACTCTGAAGGTAAAAAAAAAAAAAAAAAGTAGCATAGTAAAGGTAAAAATCCTGCATAGTTCCTCTTTAATCACTTAAGTTTCAAGACAAAAACGTTATTTCAACTTTTCATATCTTTGCTCTTTGGTTCAGGCTGCATTTGTAAATAAGAAATTGTTCTTAAAGGTGTACAGAAATGGCCGTTTGTCCTGTTTGTCGCGCCGAGTTGTCACGAGCTGCAACACGAGTTTACCCGAGTGAGGAAAACGAATTTGATTGGTCGTTATCGAGCGGGCGGGATATTCAAAGCTTGGGGCGAGACCGAGCTCCGTGTGTGTGTGCGTGTCTCAGACGTTTGAATGACGGATTACGGATCCAATATCAGTGGCTGGTGAATCGTGTACAGGCTGACGTATAATCCGTGCGCCTGCATTATCCAATGCGAAAAAAAAAATACACACTTTCATCCCGGATTTACTCAAAAATAGAATTTTGCACAAAGTTTGGCCTACAACGTCTGAAAGATGAGTTATCACATTAATTTTATGACCCAAAGTGGGCTCAAATTCAATTTTCTTTTCTGTACACCTTTAATTGCTTGCCTGGGTAAATAAAGGTTAAATAAATAAATACCAGAAAAATGTAATTTTGTCCAAAACATTGCAGGAGTTGTTGAGGTTCACACACAGGCTAGGGTACATATTGATCCATATTAACAAAGAAAGAAAGAAAGAAAATACAGAAAGAAAACAAACACAAAAAGACAGAAAGAAAGAAAGAAAGAAAACTAACTAACAAACACAAGAAAGTCAGAGAAAAACACAAAGAAAGAAAGAAGGGTCACCAACCTGAGTCACACCGACCCCTCTGCACCAGTGTGACCGGGGTGGTCTCACCGAGCTCGGCCCTCCTGTTCTCGGCTGTGAGGCGGCAGATGCTGGGGTAAGTCCTGCCGTCGCTGCCGCACACCGGGCCGGAGGAGATGCACACACAGGAGCCGTGGAGGCCTCGGTCCGCTCCAACAGAGTTACATCTCAGCCCGTCACCGCAGGTCAGGCCGCCGTCCGCGCCGCCGCGCTCCCCGCAGGCTTCGCCCTCACCGGCCGCGCACACCATGCAGCAGCCGCACGCGTCCTTCACCAGGCCGTAGTAACAAGCCCGCGGCGCGACGGGACAGTGAGCAGCATCACACACCCGAGGACAAGTCTGTCCTCTTTTTCTCAGCGTCCCTGCGTGAACTGCGGAGGTGAGGAAGATGAGGTGAGCCACAAACTTCATCATGGTCTTCAGTCATGCAGGTGGGACTGCGTTGTGCGGGTGTTGGGCTCTGTACCTGCTGATGGAGTCATCTCATATCTCCTTCCTTCTTTTTTCATAGCCTGCAGACATGGATGAGAGCCAGTAGCAGCACGCTGACACTGGATCCACCTCCATGTCACTGACTATGGGATGCACATAAATCACATCTCATATGGGAGAAGTTATACTGTAGACCGTGCTTGTGATGATGAGAGGGACACAATGTTTTGTGTTGTGTTATTGAGTTGATAATTTTCTTTAAAGCAGAAGTAAGCAGAATATTTGTGTTGATAGAATATATAGTTATATCTTCAGCAATCACTTAAGAGTGTTGGATCTGAAACGCGGGTCTGTCAGTCACTCTGCTCTGCTGTAAGCCGAGGAGAAAACTTTCCTTGTATCCTACAACCTTTATCCAATGAGGAGAGAGAACGGCATAAAGGGGCAGTCCTCTCTGTGTGTGCAGCCAAGGGATGCGTGTGAATGTGGTGACGTAGGGACGAGGACGGCTGACAAGAAGTTAGCCAAAACGACCGGATCGCTTACTTCTGCTTTAAAGGTGTACAGAAATGGCCGTTTGTCCTGTTTGTCGCGAGTTGCCGCACGAGTTCAATAGTTTACCCGAGTAAGGAAAACAAATTTGATTGGTCGTTATCGAGCGGGCGGGATATTGAAAGCTTGGGGCGAGACCGAGCTCGGTGTGTGTGTGTGCCTGTCTCAGACGTTTGATTGAGGGATGACGGATCCAATATCAGTGGCTGATGAATCGTGAGCAGGCTGACGTATAATCCGTGTGCCTGCATTATGCAGTGCGAAAAAAAAAACACACTTTCATCCCGGATTTAATCAAAAAAAGAATTTTTTACAAAGTTTGGACTACATCGTCTGATAGATGAGTTATTACACTAATGTTAAGACCCACAGTGGGCTCAAATTAAATTTTCTTTTCTGTACAGCTTTAAAGCCCCAATGTGTAACTTATTTAGCTTTTTATTAGCAAAAGTCAAATATTGCTTTCATAAATACGTATTTCACTGAAGTAGAATCACACCCGCATACAAATGAAAGCTTTCTCGTACCTTAGAATGAGTTGTTACAAGTCGTTACAAATACATAAAGGGGGCGCACCGAACTGAGGCGGCCATGTTGCATCGGCATTTTTTTTTTACCGTAGGTAACCACGGAAACTCAGCGGACCTGTCGGCTCGGGGAGAAAGTTTTCCAGGTAGCGCCTGTTAAAACTGTGTGAGGAAGAGGAGGCACTGATGTTGCATTCAGGTGCAGTCAGGCAGACGGCCGTCGGCAAACCAACCGGATGTCATTTTACTCGACGAGAGAAAGACGGTAAAACGTGGGTCAGGTAAACAATATGGCATCACCATGACAACATATTGTCACGCCTGTATTGTTTTGCCTCGTGCTGGCGGACCACTTGTTTACATAGACGCTTGTTTATCCTGTTACATGCAGCGTCTGTTGTCTGTCTGACGTCTGCCCGATTTCACGTGAATGCAACATCAAGAATACGTTCCGATATGCAACCGCACTGCTAGATGGCGGTAATTCCTACATGTCTACCTTTAAAGTCCCTACAAGGAACTTTTATTTTGTGTTGATTTTGGCAGTCCCTGTGGACAAAAGCGGTAGCGTTTTGCCGGAATGAAGACTGCATTTCCCATGAGATTTAGCACGTATTGTCGTAAAGACGCTTATCTGGCTCGTGCGTCAGGGCTCCAGACTATAACATATTTGTGAGCAGTTTTAGGCACATTACTTTGGAAATGCATTTAAAATACTTTAAAACAGCCTGGACAGCAGAGCAGGCTGACCTTATACCCCAGGACGGGTGCTCTGTGGCTGAGAGGAGCATAAACCAGACGTCTCGCTTTCACCTGCCAGGTGTTTGCAACTCGGGGCCGAGGAGGACAAGCGAGTCTCGGTCACCCATGTGACGCTGCGGAGGAGCTTCCCACTCTTGCAGCTGTGGCAGACAGGTAGTCTGCAGGAGCCTCCTGCTGCAAGAAGTTGCAGCTGTTTAACAAAAAAACTTTGTCCTGACTGTGCCCCGGGGGTTATATCATCCTACATATCGGCGCTGTCGGGCACAAACCTCCTATGTCCAAAACTGTTATTTTTCAGGAAATGAAAAAAACCTTGTGGTTTTGTAATAACTGGACATATCATCAAACTTGGTATTGTGTCTTTACAAATAGCCAGATATTTGAATGTATCATTACTTTATTAATATTTGACCCAAACCAGGCTCACGTGGAGTTAGGAGGTTTATGACCAACGAAAGTGGAGATAGAAGGTTTTTGCCGTCACTGATTATTGACGGACGCATCGGCTATAGCTTATTGCATTACGTTATCATCAACTTACAGGTTACATAGTTTATTGTATTCTATTTTTCCTGAAAAACTATGTTTTTCCTGTTGTTTAATACATGTGGCCAAAATCTATAAAAGATAAGTGCACTATTAACAGGTAAATGACGGACTAAACTGCACTTCAACCTACCGTTTTCCGCCAGCGCCTTCACTTCCGCATCTCAGGCCTCCAAATAAATAATTTTCCTTTACAGCGTATGTGTAAACATTGTAGCTATGTATTGAAAAGTTATTTAGTCTAACAATGCAAACACCGACTGAGTGTCTCCAATCCATGGATGTATTATAGATCCATGCTCCAATCAACAGCTTGGACCTATTCTTCTACAGTTGAGTGAAGCAATTACCAACTGGCTCGGTACTGCTGCCTACTGGCGGGTAATAAATACTGCCATAAATAAAACATAATGCATAGACATGGAAAACCTGTTAATCAGAAAATAGTGATCCTGCACCACCAGTCCTGGCGGAGGGGTGGGGGTGGAGTTAGGAGGTTTGGTCGACAGTTTCAGGATCCAATGGTGTTAGGAGGTTAAGTCACAGGCAGTTTTAAAAACTTTTCATTGGTTAAATATTTGTAAAACCACAGTCAGACGTAAAGGGTGACCTACTGATTTATGGAAAAAATAAAAATCATGATTTTTGGACATAGGAGGTTTGTGCCCAACAGCGACGATATTTTACATCCCAGGGGGGACGGGACGGTCTTGAGCCCAGCCCAACTGAGTGCCGTAAATTGTTTCATCCGTGGTCCGACCCGACCACTGCCTCCCAGTTTCACTGTTTAGAAATAGCTTATCTTCACACAGATGGACTCAGTTGCTGTTGCAGGTGACACAGAGACATCAGCTTTTGCATATCCAGTAAAAAGTTCCTTGTAGGGGCGTTAATGCTGCAGCAAATCCAAGCACCGAATCTGAAGTGGTTTATTCAGCCCACAAGACCTCTGATGTTTGTGTTTTATTGAAATTAGTGATGTTTTATTTCATCCTGAATAAACAAAAATACTTAAAGGGCTCTTTGAAGCAGTTGACATTGAATGTCACATTTAAACACTTGAGGCATCTGTGGCTCCACTGAACAAATCCTGAAAGAGATTTTTGAAAAAGAAAGAAGTTAGAGTCAACTTGTCATAGCCTATGAAAAGAACTGACACAACCATGTTGCCTAACTATGAGGGATTGTGAAGGTTTTCAGTTGTTGTTTTTCTTCTAAAGAAGACACACAGAGAACCAGTTTTTTGTAAGAGAGTGTCAAAACACCATATCATTTAAAGGTGTACAGAAAAGAAAACTGAATTTGAGCCCACTCTGGATCATAAAATTAATGTAATAACTCATCTATCAGACGATGTAGACCAAACTTTGTGCAAAATTCTATTTTTGAGTAAATCCAGGATGAAAGTGTGTATTTTTTTTTTCGCATTGGATAATGCAGGCGCACGGATTATACGTCAGCCTGTACACGATCCACCAGCCACTGATATTGGATCCGTCATCCGTCATTCAAACGTCTGAGACACGCACACACACACAGAGCTCGGTCTCGCCCCAAGCTTTGAATATCCCGCCCGCTCGATAACGACCAATCAAATTCGTTTTCCTCACTCGGGTAAACTCGTGTTGCAGCTCGTGACAACTCGGCTCGACAAACAGGACAAACGGCCATTTCTGTACACCTTTAAATATGAGGGTAATTGTCCTGTGGCTGTAGGAATGTCTCTGCTGGAGGAATTCCAAATCCTTTACTGGAAGAACATTGGGCCTCATTATAATAATTATAAGTATTTTAAGTATTTTCATAAACTCTTAAGTCATTCTTAAGAAATTTCTCAGGAAAACTCTACGTCAGATTCCACAGAAATGGAGCTATGTTCAGACAGGAAGAAGCACACCTCCAAGCCTCTCACTCCACCTTTCTTCACCTAATTCATCCAATCACAGTCTGCCATCCTCTCTCTCTTCTACCAATCAGTCATTAGCCGTCAAACTGAAAAGTGTTCTGTTTCTCTGTTGTCATCCAGCTGTCATTTCAGCAAAACTCTCAGCCCACCTCCACCCGTACAGACTGCCTTCATCCGGATCTTCAACCTCATCAGGCGGCCTCATGATTCCCTACCGCCACCAGTGTCTAGGCCCGGGGGGGGGATAGGTATATCATCTTCAGATGCAATCCCCAGATCAGTTCACTCAGCTGGTCTAACTCCCTGGGGTGTAAGCGCCAAAGTTTATTTTTGTGCACAATAAATGTAATTTCATCTTCATCTTCAACCTGTCTCTCTTTGTCGTAATTATTCTGTCCTGATTGAAATGTTCGCAGCTGTGTTCCTACATTGATGAATGCCATCTCCTCGTAAATTGAGAGCTTGTGCCAGGTGAACCTATAATTAACACAGGATAAACGCCCCATCAATGCCCGTAAAGAGACTGCAGACAGAAACCACAGACACTGAGCAGAGAAGGTGAAGTGAGAAAGAAAGTTAAAATGCTCAAACAAAAACCCAAAGATTGAGCACCAGACTCCAAGGATTTTTAATTATTATTATTGAATTATCTGTCATTATCAGAGAGACTGCATTCTCAGGTGTTCCATCATAAATATCATATTAACATTATGATCTTTACTTAATTGCTATTGGATGGCGCGGTGATTCCCAATGAATATAACTGATGTGAATTAAGTGTCTATAGTGTTTTGTTTCATAAAATAATTAAAACAATTATTAAAAACATAATAAATGATAAGAAACGTATTCTTATTCAAATCATATAATATTATACAACAACAGAACAGAAGAAAATTCAATAATCAATTGTTTTGCACAAGTGTCAGCTCTCAAATGTGCGTAAGTGTGCTGAGTGCGCATAGATTGTTTTCTTAGCTAAGAACAAATCCTGGATGAGAAAAACATTTGTGAACGCCACAATCTTCATAAAAACGGCATCATTCACCATTCATGTGACCCCTGCATTTATACCAGTTCCTTTCATTTGTCCTATGAAACCAGTTCCCATCCTTCTT
This sequence comes from Trachurus trachurus, assembly GCF_905171665.1. Taxonomy (NCBI): domain Eukaryota; kingdom Metazoa; phylum Chordata; class Actinopteri; order Carangiformes; family Carangidae; genus Trachurus; species Trachurus trachurus. The sequence goes on from NC_139895.1 coordinate 32,619,156, forward strand.
TCCTTGCCTCACTTCTCTGAGTAAGTTCCTGTGTGTATTAGTGCGTCTGCTGCCTTTTGCCTCCTTGTAAACCATCAGCCTGCATCTTGTATCCTGTTGTCTGTTCCTGTCAGCTTGCCTGTCTACCTGTCCACTCATCCAGCCTGTTAGCCTGTCTCTCTTCAATTAAAGTACCTCCACTGCATCAGTCTGTTGCCTCTCTCTACCTTTGCCTTTGTGTGTGTGTGTTCTTGTACTTGCTAAGTTGTGAGGACCGGCAAGAGTTTTTAACCAACAGTGAGAACATTTTTGGGAAGTGAGGACATTTTGGCCGGTCCTCACTTTTTCCGAGGGCTGTTTGAGGGTTAAGACTTTAGGGGCCTCGCTGCGCCCCCCTGAGTTGCGCCAGGAAAATAGGGCCCATAATGTCAATGAGTGTCCTCACAAAGATAGCATTACAAGGATGTGTGTGTGTGTGTGTGTTAAGTAGTTTAGGACTGAAAAAAAGGGTTGAATTTTAGAATCCCATTTCGAAAATACTATATTGCTGATATCAAACGTATATCACAGACATAAAAGTCATCTTCCTTTAATTAGCATCTAACTCACTGTCATAGCAGAAATGTGCTGAAACATATATTCACAATTGCTAATTAGCTGGCCATATATGTTCCTGTCAGCACTTACACCCTTATTTTTTTTACTTTGAGACTCTAGGCACGACCTGTGAGTGCACAACGATCGAGGACTTTAATGGTCAGCGTCTTCCATTGAGTTTCCCCTAAGACAATACAGCATCAAAACTCACGCATCCAGCTCGTGCACTTTACGTGCACTTGAGCTGCAACTTCAAAAGATGCAGGTATTCATCTCCTGATTTTTCCTTTGGCATTTAGATGACATAATTAACTGCCTGCCCCGTTATGACTAGCAGCTACGTATCGATCAGAGGTCCGCATCTCTCCCACCTAAATTACACCTGCGGGGGGGCAGCGCCTTCGTTTGATCCAAAGACTGAACTCATTTGATGCTCTTTTTTTTCAACGTCGTGAAACAGCTAACTCTCGCTCACCCTTCTCTGAAAGATCCAAGGCAAACCTTTGATCACATCCTGCAGCCTATTACGTAATGTGGAAGGACAGGAAGTCTCAACTCTACTGGAACTCAATCAAAAACTAATACCCTGAAAGTTAAACAGAGTGACTCAAATAAATATATAGTTCAACAGTGTCATTTAATAATTTACATTACATTGGGAAACTATGGTTGGATTGATATATGAGGCAGATATTGGCCCTCTGATATGATGGATTACTATATAACTGATTAATGTGCTTCTCATGAACAGATTCCAGTGCAGCATATTCATCAATCCAACACATTATGTTAATAACCATAGTGTTTACATTATGCTACGGCTGTGTGGCTTAAAAATTATTCTCTCTTTAGAGTTAAAATGGGACATATGAGAGTTCTATAGCATGAACATTATTAAATTCAAGATTCAAAGTGTTAAATGTATTATGTTCAGGGGAAACATGTTTCCCTGTACAATGTCCACAGTGAATCCCAGCAGTGTGAAATCTGAGTAATGATACAAAACAGAAGCAATTTTAAAAGCAGCCATAAAAATACATTAATAAAAGCAAAAGTTACACAGCAGTGACTGTGCAATTATGCATGTGCAAACTGAAGGTGCTATTACATGAGGTAGTCCATGATTATAAACTCCTATCAGCTGTTTAGGAGTCTGACGGCAGAGGGAAAAAAAAGTGTTTCTCAGTGTAGAAGTCCAGCATTTCACACCTCTGTACCTCCAGTCTGAGGATACAAGTGTGAACAGGTTGGTTGACGGTGGGAGGGGTCCCTGAGGATGGAGGCAGCTCTCCTGCAGACTCTGTGGTGTTACAGTAGATGCTCTGCAGAGAGGACAGCAGTCTTCACCACAGGGGGATGAAGCCGTCAAGATGCTCTCAACAATGCAGGTGGAAGTTGCTGAGAATTTTAGGCTCACTCAGTGATGGGGATTCTTTGGTATTTAAAGATGCTCATCCTCTCCACTCCAAGCTCCCAAATGCAAAGACAATCTTTCCTGCTGACTAAGTAACATTAGCACCAGTCGAGGCTGGTCCCAGATCTTTATCTGTGCCCAGCTGTTAATTAATATATCAATACTGCTCTGCTGTAAGCCGAGGAGAAAACTTTCCTTGTATCCTACAACCTTTATCCAATGAGGAGAGAGAACGGCATAAAGGGGCAGTCCTCTCTGTGTGTGCAGCCAATGGATGCGCATGAATGTGGCTGACAAGAAGTTAGCCAAAACGACCGGATCGCTTACTTCTGCTTTAAGAGTTTGTCAGTAGTGTTTTCTATATCGAGGGGTTAGAACCAAAAGGGCTTAAGTGACATTTTGGGCGAAAATGAGTTCTATATATCAAAAGAAAGGTCTTGATTAGCTCTATCCAATGATGCCAAAGGGACCCATCTGAGATCAAACTGTATTGAATAAAGCAACAAAACAATAAAGACCTAACTCAAAAATGTGAGTAATGTTTGGAGCCAGAAGGGCTTAAGTGGACTCACGCCCTTCTGGCCCTGAAAAATACATCTAAATACATGTCGGACCCACATGTTTGTTCAGAGCCAGAAGGGCGTAAGTAGTTGTTGCCCACAGCATTGAAAATGGCTGAGAAAACTGCAGACATGGAACTGTCTGAGGCAGAAAAGATTTTGATGAATATTATGAAACAAACGAATGAATGAATCCTATATTAAAGAAGTTAAAGATGAGTCAGAGTTGTTTTTGAATGTATGCCGTCACAAGAGTGATGACAGTAAGACAGAATCATGCCTTGAGAGCCTTACTGGGGTCATCCCTATGTTCCCCGGCTCCTATGTACCTGTTATGTGTGTGACTGGGCAACATAGAACCCTTTCATAGAAAAAGGGTCCTATGTTCCCCGCTTTTCCCCAAAAAGACCAGGGCAACATGCCATTTTTTGTCCCATACCTGCAGTGGAGTTGTGACTTTGCAGATTTTTGCCTATTTTTGAGTGAGAGGTTGAGTTGTGACTTTGAGTGAGAAGTGTAATTGTCCCATTGGTTGGGTTTAGGCAATGAAGAAAGGAGTTGGTTAAGTTTAGTACAGTAAAAAGACCAGGTAGAGGCTAGACAGGCCAGATAGATAGATAGAGTCCAGAGAGAGTCCATCGACCAGCAACAGCGGGGAACATAGGACCCTTTTAAAATAATTAATGAATGAGTTACATGACAATTAATTACTTATTCAAGTGTTAATTATTCAATCAGTTCAATGCATTGTTCAGCAGATACGCCCAATATGTCCTAGAAGACTTGGAAATGTTTGGTGCCAAAAAGGCGTATGTGACGTTTTTGACATTTTTTTGATTTTAAAATGTTTAAGAACATGTTCATTGTGTTAATATGTCATAAGTTTATTACATAAATACTCATTCATATAAGCATGTCTGTGGTTGCAATGTTGTGGTTTAAGGTTAATGAATACAGTTGATTGAAGTCTGGTCAAAATTGTGTTTTGCCTCTCCTGTAAAGTTTGTCAAATGTCACTTATGCCCTTTTGGTTCTAAGCCCTCGATATACAATATACAATATTTATGTAATTGTGTATATTTTATAAGCTTATCATAGGTTTTGTTGACATGCAAGATATAGTGGTGGAGTCAGAGTAAATGTATTTATTTCAAGGCTGTTGAATATACATGGAGGTGGTTCTTGTGCTGTGTTTTTCCCTGTCCCAGCTTTAATATAAGAAGTTACGCTCGACCAGAGTGTCGCAGTGACTCCATAAGGCACATCACCACAACTTGTATATGCATGTATGTATATGTATGCATGTATGGCAGTTCAGTACAAGTTCACTGAGCTTCTGACTGAGCCCGTTCTTAGCATCTTGATGGCCCTTGTTGATTGTGGGAAGCCCTTTCTGCCCAACACTATTTCATTTTTGCACTGTAAACACTCTGTTTGGGCCATTTGTGTGTGTGACCTTGAATCACACTGATGGAAATGGAATGGAAACAATGGAAACCACCTCCAGAAGGTTCTTAGTAATGTTATCTACATTAACATTTGTGCCTTCCACAAGTTTAGTGACTGAGTGTGCAGCGGTGCATGTGACATTATAGTCAGGTTTATGTAGATTTGGATTCAAATCATTCTGAATGAAGGTTTCATGTCTGTTTGCATGTGATGTGATCTATTCTGTGCCACTGCATTTATTCAGAAAAGATGTTTTAAGCCGTGTAATCAAAACGCTGCGTGACATCTATGGTCTTTCCTGGCTTCGTTGAGTTTTTCCTGATTATGAACTTAGTTGAGAGAGATAGGAAATGAGGAGGCAGAGAGAGGGGGAAAGACATGCAGCAAAGGGCCACTCGATGCTGGATTCGAACTGGGGATGACTGCAGCGAGGACTATAGCCCCTCTCCATATAGGGGGGCTGCTCAACTCACTGCACCACATGGGGCCCAAGGGACTTTTTCCTGGTCTAAGCGGGCGATAATGTTCAGTTCGTATCAAAAACAAACTTTGTGTCATGGAGTTCTGCGTGCCGTGCTTGGAAGCCTCCATATTTGCAAGTGAAGAAACGTCACTAAGTAATTTGATCATTAGAACAGGACATGATGGGACTGTTATGACTGCACCTGGAGATCCCCTTAGAGGGCTGTAGGACAACAACACAATCAGACAACATTACGTTACATTTCACCATTTACATGATACAATTTAACTTTTAAACGGTTTGGGAGAAGGAATATTCCACCCCTGGGAAACTGAATGAAATTCCATTGGGTTTGGGCCTGTTTATATGGAGCATTGATGGACATTAGGGGTGTACAGCACACGAGAGACTTCCGTTGAAATGTATCCACAGTTTTATAGCCACTTTCTTTTCCCGTTAAGGTGCATTAGCGCCACCTACTGTGTCGGAGAGTGAACCAGAGTCACCTGGTTATGTTCTGTTGCTCCACTGCGATAACGTAAGGGACTGAGCCTGAGGGCTCTCTTCACCAAAACCAAACTGTGGCAGTGTCTCATGGATGTTATTGGCTCAAAACATGCACCAACATGTTTTTTTTCCGCTTTGTTTTAATCTCTTGTAGTTGGCTCAAAATCATGCTCAAAACACACATCCAAACGTTTCTTTTTCTTTAGAAAAAAGCTCATGAATAATGAGGAGACAGAAAAACTATTCTGGATCAAAACATCATTTGTGTACTTCAGCATTCAATACTCAGGTTCGGGCATCTCTAATGGACATCTAATCTATTCTAATTGAAATATTTGGCTCCATGTAAACCCAGTTAGTGTCTGCTGTCCACTGCTCTGTTCCACATACAGGAGTTTGACGTGAGCAGACACACCCCTTGGGAACACACTTGAGACCAAATTTGTTTCAGTTTAATGTCTGATGTCTGCACATCAGTGGCAACAGATCTTTAAACCACACTTTACACTCATATGGGGGTTTCTAACGACATGGTGGGAACCTCTATATTAGTGTTCTCTTAGTAATGACACAATCATGCCTTTATGCCTCTCTGTTAGGTGACTCTTTCCCATATTTTGACTTGTTTAACTAACAGTTTGTTTTGTGTACTGTAAGTTTTCCAGCTTTTATTTCTTCTTATTTTTCTGAAGATAATTCTATTGACAGAGCGACATCTTTACAGACTGCTCCGTCACCTTTCTTGTCTCCCACTTCGTCTGTCGTCTCTCTTGCTTTTCTTCTCCAAAGGGACACTTCTGTCCATCTGACAGTCATGCACCAGCTACCAGCTCCACTACTCTGTCTCCAATTAGCCTCAGTTGTCCTTGATAATTGTTTCACATAAATGTTGACTCAAACTGTGTGGGCTATATAATAGACAAACCTCTATGTGCAACAAAACGCAACAGCAGCTTGCAACTGAAACAACAAGGGATTATCTGTGTCCAGTGGGACTGGTGGCCATGGACTGTCTGTGGGTTTAGAAAAGACAGGGAAGGATGCATGGAGATGATGGCTGTGTGGAAGATGGCACAGAGAAGAAAAATACTTCAGCAGTATTCAGTAACAACAAAAAACTGTCTAGTTGGCTTTAAATATGTTGTAAATGAACAGTGAGCAAAGAGACGGTTTACTACAAATCAAACTGAGCATAATATTAGTTTACTCTATTGTCTAGTGATTAATTTAGCAGAATAAAGCTTAGGTTTTAGGTAGAAAGGTGACTGAGTTACCGTAGTGGCTCCACAGACCCTGATTGGTCAGAAATTGAATGCTCCGCCCTCTCCCCCTTAAAGGGATAGTTAAACATTTTTGGCAAATTGGCCCATTGCCATAATACCTATAGTTTTAGGAGTAGGTTTGTTACCTTTAATTGTCGGCGCAAGCTATTTTTCAAACGGCAGAGCAGAGCCGCAAGCTGTTCAGAGCTACGCTAAGGAGGCTAATGGGATTTCTTGGTTTCCCTCATCAAACTCATCAAATACACAATCCAACAACTCCACAACGCTCTGGTGGACAAGTTGTGACCTGCACATTCACCACGCTATGAGATAATAACAGAACGTAATGAGACAGAGTTGTTTTTGAGGTAAATCCATGCAAAACTGCTCATGCGCGTTTCAATTGGGTGCAGTTTTTCGGCAAGCAGTCTCTGCATTTGAGTTTGATGAGGGAAACCAAGAAATTCCATTAGCCTCCGTAGTGTACTGTAGCTCTGAGCAGCTCGCTGTTCTAAAAATAGCTTGCACTGACAATTAAATGTAAGGAATCTACTCCTAAAACTATAGGGATTATGGCAATGGGCCAATTTGCCAAAAATGTTGAATTATCCCTTTAAAGACTGTGACTCAAAGCTCTGCTCATGGAACTGGAGCATGTTGTAAACCTGTCGAAAGTATGAGCAGGTGTGTAGCACTCTATAACTACACACCTGAAAATGAATTTGCCTGCAGGTGAAAGTGCAAACCTATAGAAATGATGGTGACACATGCCACACAGAGCCTGCAGGCAGATCACATAACAAATGGAATCAGGTGGAAAAACTAAATACAGAGGCTTATACATTTACACATACTATTACACCAGTTTTTTTTTTCCCGATATCTGTTTTCAAGGAAACTTTAAAGCATAATAATGATCATTAAAAATAATCATAATAAACATAATAATATAGTTTTCTACAAGAGAAAAATGTTGTGTTCATCATTCAAGTTGTTGCTTCTACTCTGTTTTGTGTTGCACAGGTCCATGAGGAACACCATTTCATTTCCTCTGTATATGTGGAGATGACAGTGAACCAGAACCTGAGCATTAATGCTCCTGCTGTTCTTCACACAACAGTGACCTGCACCATCAGTTCACTAAATGGCTCAGTAGCTGTTCAGCTGTAGCATTTTAAACAGAGAAATTAACATATCTGCACATGACACTTTGGTCCAGTTGGATGTTGGTGTGGATTTGAGTCTTCAGTACCACTGACAACACTGGGTTTACCCTCATTCCTGACAGTATAACCCACTCCGACAGTGTGTCAGCTGCTGTCAATCAAGCCAAGAGAAGGAGCATTTCTAATATTTTCTATGAAGACACTGTTCTTTTCATAGACTTTCATGGGGCTGGCTGACTTTTGAAGACACACTCTAGTGGTCATTTGTATAATTGCAGTTTGTGATACTTCACATTTTTTAGCCTCATGGCAAATAAGACAAATGCCACCTTCAGGCTGAAGGTTTGTCATGAGGCACTGTAATATATGCTGAAGGCTTCAGGCAGCATATCTTACAGTGCTGGTGGCCAACTGTCTGTTTCTGAATCACAATGTATCATTAACATAGGAGTATGAATGAATGTTTATTTCAAACATTATAATCAAAACATGCAGAATGACAGTACAATAAATAAGCATCTGGTCCTTCTATTTCAAAGTAAATTCAACTCAATTCAGGTCTGTAGGATTCCCTTACAAAGCAAAACTGAACAGTACTGGACCACATACTGCACCTTATTACCATTTACACTCAGCACCTCCCCCTTCCTCTTCCCTATATCTTTAAACTGTGTAATAGTTTTGCTTCCTTTGATTTCATTTTTCAAACCATTCCACAAAATCACTCCACAAAATGAAATGCACCTGCTTCTTGAATTAGTACAGAAATAGCCTTTCTTTAAATTGTATTATATTATACCCATCTTCTCTGTCAATGAGTATGTACTCATGTGGAAATCAGGTTTTGATGATATAGACAATCATATGAAATATGTTTTTTTTCCAGTGGAATCACATCCAGTCCTTTCTCAAATCCACTTGTTGTTGACGTTTAATTCTCCACCTCTGACATTGCCCTTACATGAGGCGACAAATACATGAGTCAGTGTTGCAGGCGCGTCTCTCAGAAGTTTTTTCTTTAGATGACTATTTATTTTGTGTTGATTGGAGAAGACACAGATTGTCCAGCTGTGTATTTATTTTCTCATCACCGCGGTCAGTAACACTGTGATTGGACTCAGTTTGAGTCTATTCATTCTGCTCGGTAAGGGAGCTCTTGATAATAGCTTGATAGTCTCTGACAAGCAGCCAGCCTCAATGTGGCAGTGGGAGTCTCTCTGCAATACGTTTCAGTGGAGATTCCACACACTGTGAATTCAATGAGGGATGCGGAAAGTCTGACTTATTATTGAAGTTTGGGTTAAAGACAAAACAGGGCATGTATTCACATTGTGCAGTCCTGTATGTACTTGTAAGGAGTCTTGAAAGAAGGAAACTGCTCCAACATGACCTCATCAATGTGGTTGCGACACAGTTCAACAGGAAACAAGTGGGCCATAACACTGGGGGCCCTAGTTTGCTGGCGCAGCGCAGGTGGCGCAAGGTAGCGCAGCCGGTCTAATGCAAGTTTCGACCAGCGCAGCCGAGCGCAAAGTCAGATTGGAAGATTGGCAGATCGCGCTGCGCTGAGATAGGCGTGGCGGCGCAGCAGGGGGAGGCGTCACAGATTCTGCTTGGTGCAGTGGAAGTTTCGTCCGAAAATGTCCCGCCGAAGTTGCGCTGAAAGCTCGCCACCTCCAACCAGGTCTAATCTCAGCGCAGCGCGGAGCGCAGCAGGTGCAGTGGAAGTTTGGCTGACTGACCTGCAGTGCACACACGTCACCAAGACCTCACAGGCAGATCTCCACAGTTCCAGACACATTTCAATGCAATAAATATCCACAATAACCACTATTTAATGCAACTAATGGAATCAACACGTGAATTTATATCTATATAGATTGTCCCGTCACATCTGACGTCAGATCAAAGCAGAGATCAAAGGCTGTGGCACGCGTAAAGGAAACTCCACCTGAATTAACACAGCAGGGACGAACTGGCACTGAAACGCAGCTGTGGATGTCCCAAGCAGGACTGAGGGTGGATGACTGCATGTCGCTGCCGTGTTGAGATACCACTCTGCCCTTGTGATGATCGCTTTATTTATTTATTTACTTATTAATTCATTAGCGCCAGCGACCAGATCAGGCAGCCGTAATGAAAAACAAAACACAAATCTTCATCTCTCTTAGTCCAGTATATAGCCTATACTCAGCATCTCTATCACAGAGAAAAAAGAGAAAAAAAAGAGACGGACAGAGAGAGAGAGAGAGAGAGAGAGAGAGAGAGAGGAGGACAGAGAGATAGAGAGAGAGGAGGACAGAGAGAGAGAGAGAGAGAGGGAGAGAGAGAGAGAGCGCGTCCTTGCTGATTTCATCCACATGGTGTGTGTTTATGTTGTGATTAGTGTAGCCTACACCTCTGATCTTATACACAGGGTTTGAATAAATGTGAGTTTCTTTATTAGTTTATTAGTTGTTGTTTCTTAGATTGCGTAGGGGTTCTCAGTGTATCAGATCAATCCTGGTTAAGTATATTAGTAAACTCATTATTGGTCACTCTGAGCTTGGACCTCCGGGGAAACAGCTGTTTCCTCCTGTGAGAGGTTCGGCCTCTGGCGTCGCTGTCTCCTCCGTCCATGTCCAAGTATAAAATGACAAACTTGCAGCGCGCATCACCCGCCGCGCAGTTAAAGGTGAGGAGAGGAGCTCCTTTGATTGGTGAAGATCTGACTCGGCTGTGTCAAACCCACTCCACGCCTTTCTCTCCTCCTTCTGTCTCCCTCCCGCCCTCTCTCCTCCCTCTTTGCCGTTTGCGCCGGTGGGAGGGACGAGGGGAGGGGTTGCGCCGGTCTAAGTCTGACTGCGCGGCCCAGCAAACTTGCGAAATGGACCTGGGCCACACCCCGTTGACGTGGCGAAGCTGCGCTGATCACAGACTTCACCTGGTCGACGAAACTAGGGCCCATGATGTTCAAACAGAGAGAAATCATAATGATAGCTGACAGACAGTTTTGTGACAGTGTATTTGTCCCTTGTCTTCTGCACAGATCCAGGGTCAGAGGAATGCTTTACAGCAAGCGTTCAGGATTGTTTGTAAGTTACTTGTGTTGTGGAAGCACTCAGGCCCCTAAGTATAATCATTGATTGTAGATAACATACATTGGACATGGGAAAATAAACTTAGAATATAGAAATCTGGTTTGGGTTGTGTTAATATGCAGATGGCCTGTGTAGACAGCTGCATTGATTAGAATAGGAATATATCTGTTACGTACAGTGGTGGAGGTTGAAATCCATGTGGTTTTACGAGCTGTTCCCTCAGTTGTCTTCCAGTGATGTAACTAGGTTTTAAATTTGCATAATACCACCCCTACCTGGTACTGGTAGAAGGTTTGGGGTGGGGCAAGCAGTGGTTCATTTGCATTTAAAGGGACAGGCACTGAAACCAGCCGTTCTGAACAGAGCTGTGATGTTTGATCCATGGGGTATTTTGACCAAAGCATGTCACAGACATGTCTTTAAGACACCTGGGGACTATTTCAATTTGTGAAAAGTGGGCATAATATGTCTCCTTTAATTTTTCCTCTAACAACCCATTGCTGTTTTGATCCTCAGTGTATTTAGAGAACCTGAGGCTATACTGACTGTACAACCTGTAGAATGAATGTTTGTAGAATATGATACAAAACCTGTAGCAACAGAAGAAGTCTGGTCCTGGTAAACACTGGAAACATTTAAAACTAATAAATCTTTGTTTCTTTTTATCAGATGATCAGACCATAGTCAGGTGACCAATCCTCTGTTTCATCTTTATCTAGAGTAGCATAATCAGAGCACAGGCAGGTTCAAACATGGCTGACAGTGGACGAGTTGGCTCCAGTGGAGGATTTTTGTTGTGTGTTGTGTTGCATGTGTGTCTTTTTTCTCCAGTGAGGAAAACACAGCCCTTGGTTTATAGCATTTTCAAAATAAAAGAAAAAGAATTTCACAGACTAAAAGCCCTGTTTTGTAGAAATACAGTGTAATCAAATACATCATATTCGTCCTTTTTTTGCAATGGAGCAAAAGGAAAAGGAAATACTCCAAACTCAAGTGATGAATACTGCAGTGAAAGTTATTTGTCACTGTCTACCTTTACTTACGTATTAATCTCTGACGTGCATGCCACCGACAGGCTGGGGGGTCACAGAGGAATAGTGCGTAAATGTTTGAACACATGAGCTCTTTAAGCTTCAACTGTGGAGAATGGGAGGAGCACAAACCTTTGCAGCACACTAATGTATTGTCTGTCTGTCTGTCTATCTGTCTATCTGTCTATCTACATTGTACTTTTTACAGTAAGACACTCAAGGACACTTTACAGATGAGAATACAGGAGCGTAAATAAGGTAATATGAATACATAATTGCATATTTAGCACATCCTATATATTGTGTCCACATACAATACTGTCTTTCCTTAGTGTGGACAAGACTGTCTCAACAGTGTTGCTGGACTTGAGGCACACAGGGATGCAGTAAGATATTCTCACAAAATAAAATGACAACATGTTCCTCTTTATTTTTGGTGGATTCCCTCTACTTTTGTTGAACAAATGTATCTGGATTCTATCAGTGAAATTAGAGGTGTTATTTATTTGTTTTATGGAATTATCATTTCAGTCAGTCTAGCCATAATAGTCCATGCTAATGCTAGCATCGCCATAGCAAACTGTTGGAGGCCTATCTAGTCAAAGAACTACCACACTGTATTATCTTGTGTATGGCTGGCTCAATGGTTTGACCAGGAGAGACTCACATGCACCAACATGTGTCCACTACTGGACCAGAACTAGACCACCACACATACAGAGGGAGGGTGACACTTTAACATGGCTACGTCCAAACTACTACTGTTTCATTTTAAAACTATTTTCCTTGGCTTGTTTTTCTTATGTCTATGTGTATTCTATGTCATTTTAGTGTTTTGTCATGGTATCTTTGACTATTGTATATTTTGTATCATTGTATTGTGCACTTCGGTTCTTTACAGTTTAGTATTGTATAGCACTTTGGCTAATATGACCCTTATCCAAAGCCATATTAAGATGACTTTTCAATGTTCTCATCAAAAATAGTCTTGTTTCATCTGTCATTAGATGGGGAGTAGTTGTTTGCTTGTATATAACTGTTTCACATCTTATTTACAGCACCTTTAATTATGGATTGAATGGTAATTAATTCAACCAGATTAATCAACCAGTTAAATTCATTATATGCTTGTTAAAATTGATATAAAAGCAGGATGTGTTGCTTGTTTGTTGATGTTGAAGGGAACCTCTGACCCTTGTTTTGTATTTTTTTTTTCATCGTTCCATTCAGCCGTAACACGTATCAAGTCATACATAATAACAGTCTGAATTATTCTGTAATGTCACCTCTTGGAACATCGATCTTCATTAGACCTCAGGGGGCCGACTTTGTTATAGTAATTGGACAGGCTGATTAAAGCATATGGAGGAGAGTTGCATTTAATGAGGTCTTGATGATAATATTAACATTTTTGGGTAAAAGTAATGATACTGACATTACAAATGCCTCACCCTTTGGCAAGAGTTCAATTACATGGAGTTATATGATGTGTTGACTGCCTTCCAGGCTCCATTATATGCTGATGGAGAGCAGATGAAGCAGAGAGTAGCATCTGCCAGCGTTTGTTCTGCCGGTGAAAGAGATGCTTTTCTTGGTGACGGTTTCAGCCAAACTGGTTTAAAAGTAAAACATCAAAACTTCTGTTTCATAGAAAAGAATAATATAGCAAATATGAAACAATCATTTTTGAGTGAGTTGTTGCATAATCTGTAATGTGTCATGCACATTCATCTTCTGCAGGACTAATGCATATTGTGTGATTCATGATGAAGTGTGACAAGTGACATGGACCACTGAAAGCAGGCACAAGATCCCTGCATAATGGCCAAAGTGAGACGTAATAATAGCAGACTGTGCTGGAATTCAATTTCCTGATTATTTTGTTATGATTATAATTACAGTATGTCCACATGGTAAATGGATTACATTTAACATAGTGCAGTTAAGAGGCCTTACATCAGAGGCAAAAGAAATGACCTGACATTTCCATAATGGCTGACTGTAACCGCGCGAGTCGTTTTTTTCATTTATAGTGGCTGTCATTCCGGCTGCTCCTTCAGCATACAAATCCATTATTTCCCCTGGAAAACTCATAATTCATAAGCTCATTACAGTGGGTGTGAATTAAAGAGGCTGCGCCCGTCCTTTGTGCAATTTCCTGATCAGGAGTGGCCTAGTTTTGAAAGTCAAGAACAGTTTCCACGAGCATTTATTCTTCCACAACTTCCTCAGATTCTCCCAGCGACTTTGCAGAGTCACTTTGTCCTTGTGTAATGGGAAGTTCAGATCTCACAGAGTGCCCATTCACTGGGTTTTGTGAACACGTGATTGTCACACACACTGCTGCTGTGAGGCAGGCCGTGGTGCGACCGCCTTTTTCCGGAGCCTTGTGCTTTTACCACTGGTGCACCATTTGACCACCACCTAACTGTCAGTCAGCAAAAAAAAAAGAAGAAGAAAAAAAGATGTTGATGCAGGTTGAATATCATGTTCCTGCCAGTAGGGGGCAGAAAAGATCCATATTTCAGGCTTTGTGTAATCTTATGACTCCTATCTAATTTGGGGCAGGAGGTGCAGAAGGGAGAATGCCTTTAAGCTCCACTGCCTCTATAGAGCCTGATGCATGCAGGGAGGGTCTGCTGCTCCCAAGGTCAGCCATCTGAGGACCGGCTCTGACCGCAGCTCCTCTCCTTTTTCCACTGATGACTGCTGGACTAATTGGCTATGGGTTGCCTCTGTGACACTGAAAATGAAACTGAAGGGAAATGACAGCCCCTCTGGACTGTTTTAGATGCAGCTTTTTAAAGGTCCCATATGGCAATTGTCAGAGCCGGGGCTGTTTGAGGGGAACTCTCCATATCCTATTTCATTAGCCCTGTCTGCTGTTGTGGATGAGATGTAATGTGGTGGCAAAGTGCATCTCAACATCCCCTCTCTGGTGGTAGCTGTCAGATCACCGCCAGGGCAAACAAGCTTAGTCATGGATATTGCGTTTACTCCCTCACTCTCTTTTGTGTGTGCTGATTGATGGCACGTAATCTATTAAGAGGATTTGGGCTAGTTTAAAATTGAGGGGCTTACAGTGTCTGAGAATTAGCTCTTTTAATGTCAGTTAGCTCTGGCTGAAAACTATAGGAACAGGAGGTGAGGGCAACTTCACTGGTGATCTGTGGGAACTCATTAGATGTGAAGGGTGTTTAGCCGCTGCATATGATAGTATATGTGCCCACGGGTAAGGAGGAGGAGTCATTTTGACTCATCCCCAAGCAAACGAAGAAACAAATGTCATCACTCTCCAACCTCAGCCCTCAGTCATGTAAGAGCCAAAGGGAAATGTATGCTGTGTTATAGACATGAGGCAAGCTCAAAGCCTTTCTAATAATGCAAACACAACAGTAATCCAGACCTGCAGGGCTTTGTACCAACTTCAAACATAACAAGTTGTAGCTATTGCATGGAATTTAGATATGACTTGACTCTGATATACCTGTACTGCAGCAAGGTGAGAAACTGCAACAGCAAAAATGAAGGGACAGTCCAATCCATTGTAACTAGGGGTGGAGCCAAACCCGAATACGGTATTCGGAAAGGCACAAATAACGTGTTTTTTTACGAATACTTATTTCAAACAAATACTTTAAAAACATATTTGTATTCGGGAACAATAAAAACATCAAATCAAAAAGCTGCGTTTACTCATGAGACCGCCATGCATGCCAGTGCATGCCCCGCAGCTGTTCATGGTCCCAGTCAGGGGTTGATAAAGTTTAGTTCTTGGAATTCTGTGCATTAGAACGAACAGTTCTTTTAAGTATTATTTGTTTTTATTCTGTCTGTTCAACGTCCTCCAACAAGGACGGGTGGTGGTGGGGTTCATAATGTTCACAATGATATTTTAACCATGGATGAGGTAATGGCTATTATGTTATTTTCTTTTCAATGACATTCCTTGTTACATGTTCATTGCTGGATTTATGGAAAAACATCAACCAATATTGTACATCCATAATAATTATTATAATGGATAATTAAAGAATACTTACACTATAATGTAAATTAGAAGTGTAACGCAAAAAAAAGGATTTTTACACCTATTTTGAATTTTACTTGAATACAAATACAAATACTTTCCCCCCCTGTAACGCCGCATTATGTAATAATGCCGCATTATGTAATAATGTAATAAATCTTCACGTCATTATGTAATAACGCCGCATTTTGTAATAATCTGCCGCATTTTGTAATAAAAATCTTGAACGCAATATGTAATAAACTTTGCCGCATTTTGTAATAAGTTGTTACATATTGCACCACTTATTACATATTACGGGTGTTGCACTTTTTTATGAAGAAAATGTAATAATTTGGTGCATTATGTAATAAACCACCAAAATGGATGTCTTAATTAGAAAAAAACAAACACTAGGACCATCAGAACAACACTGACTTTAAGCATACCAGCATGCATGAATCATGAATTAATTTCTAAAACCAGTAGGACGGTCAAATCTAAATCAAATATAAGTGTATTAATTATAATAGGCTACCGCTTTCAGGGCAGGGCATCAAACAAATCGCTGCAGAGCGCGAGCCTGGCACAGAGGTGCGCGCTCTGGCGCATCTGGCACAGTCGGTTAAGGGCGCCGAAAGGAAACTGCCTCCGCTCCGCGGCTATTTCGCGTCCGACGTCTATGTTAAGCGCACGTTTTTATTGATATTGTAGCGTCCGACCCAATGTAACTATACAACAACATAACACAAACTTTATCAGACAGCTCTCACTTCTTCCTCTGCTCCACCTCACTCACTCACTCACTCACTCACTCACTCACACGCACACAGGACCCTCACACTCACCTTTCAGTTGTGCAGTATTATTAATAATGATCGAGCGATGAGTCCCATTGTTACCAAATGTTGAAAAACTGCAATAAAATAATAATTTCCTCCAACTATTATGAGAACAGTCATATGTCTGCCTTTGAACAGGGCCAACATTGATTTGTTTACTTATAGTTTGCTGGAGCTTTTTTTTTTCTTTCATTTTATATGGCCATGTACTCCCATATAGTTTTTTGTGACATGTTGACTAAAAAGCATGGTCACGTGACTCTCTGTGTAAAAACATGACATCATAATACACACATGGCTAGAGGAGAGTTAAAAGACCATCATACTTTTTACTGGACCTCAATCGACCAAGGGAAAGTGGTATAATCTGATATTTTAGATCGGAGTTTTGAAAAAAGCGTCAAATCCTCCAGCCCTCTCCCTCACGTATTTTACCCGGGCGGCGATGCACCATTCTCGGGGAGCACTCTGGGAGGGTCCCCTCTCTGGTTCTCCGGGCCTGGAGCTTTTGGGACTGGTTCTCGTTTTACAGCTGCTGCTTGCAGATGATCATAATATTTCAATAATTTAAATGGATCAGCTGGGCAAATTTTGATGAAATGTTAAATCTGGTGAAAATCAGAGGCAAAATCACTTCCAGCATCATCAGCCCGATGAAATCCCACAGCTCGACCCCCCCCCCCCCCCCCCCCCAGCTCGCCCCAGCTGCGGCTCCGGGGGCGGTGATCCCAGCCGCCCCTGCCGCTGCTGGAGCAGAACTGGACCCGGCCTGGAGCTCCAGTCGGACCGTGGTCCATGTCATCCTTCCACAGACGAACATGACCCTGGCGTATTATTGTCGGTGGGCGGGGGGGGGGAGGGGGTCGAGCGGTTACCATCCGCTGTCGGAGGAGACCGCTCTGCTCAGCGGGGCGGAGGAGCAGCGTGACACGGGAGACTCTGGTGACAAGATGTCACCAGAGTCTGTTTTTTTCTAATTAAGACATCCATTTTGGTGGTTTATTACATAATGCACCAAATTATTACATTTTCTTCATAAAAAAGTGCAACACCCGCAATATGTAATAAGTGATGCAAAATGTAACAACTTATTACAAAATGCGGCAAAGTTTATTACAAATTGCGTTCAAGATTTTTATTACAAAATGCGGCAGATTATTACAAAATGCGGCGTTATTACATAATGACGTGAAGATTTATTACATTATTACATAATGCGGCATTATTACATAATGCGGCGTTACACCCCCTCAACAAATACAAATACAGATACAAATATCGGCTGCTTCTCACACCTCTAATTTCAACTCAGTTGTAGTGCAGCATTAGCATAGGAGCCACCGGCGACAAACTGGCACCAAAAAGAGGCCCTGGCATTACACAAACACTATACACAACAACCATTATACAGTATATACTATTATATATTGTACATGTTGGAATCGAGCCCAGACTGCACTGAAGCTTCTGATCTAGCTAAACGCTGCCCTTGTGACTTCAATTGAGTCTTCAGTCTTTCAGAGTTGGCTGGCTCTAAACCAGCCAGCCCCAGCACATGTTTCTTTCTTTTTTTTTGCACCCACATCAACACAGCTGCATCTTCATGCGGCCACCTCAGTTGCATCTTCATGCTGCCGCCATGGCCATATCACGGCCATTGTGGCATTTGCCCACATTGCCTTATGGCCAGTCCATCACTGGTAGCCACAATGAAAATTTAGAGACTTCACCCAGTGTGAGTTTTCAAGTGACTAAAAGTGACACTTTAGTGAACACTTGACCAGTGTTTGTTATGGTTTCCTTATGACCTGGAAATACACAAACTGAGACCTGTGGAGATGTGATGACGTGGACAATTTCTTCCCCATTGGTCTTTTGAGCCAAGAACACCAGAGGTGAACACAGCGTATATTGAATTACAAGCGTTACCGTCCTTGTTGTCAGCAGCTGTTGTTCAGTTAAATTCTGCATTTCACTGCTAATGCTTTCTTTACTGTTCTCCATTTGTGGTCATTTCTGCACCTAATCAGCTGCAGAATAGACAATATGCTTCCCGTTACATCGACTCACACACGCCTAGTGTGGATGGTCACTATGGTGAATATCTTCAGTTTCATAGATTGGACCCTGATAAGCAGCTTAAAAATCTAGACAGAGATAGTTTTTTATGGGTGGACAAAGTCTTGAAAACACAAACTGACCAAATTTAGTTTTTAAAAACTTTACAATCACTGTTAGGACATTTTGACCAGCTCCTACTCAACAACTGTCTGAAGGTTTAGGCTAATTAGGCTTGGAGATGTTTACATTTTGTTGAGTAAATGCAATCCTGAAAGTTTTAATACGTGACAGTATTGTGCTGTCATGTACTGTATAAGGCTAATTAGGCTGTTAGAGGCTGTTTCTTGTTACAAAGGAACTGTTGGTGAACTTGAGGAGGACCAAAGCTCTGGTGACCCCTGTCATGCTCAGTGTGGAATGGTGGAGCAGTAGGCTACAAATACCTGGACAATAAACTGGACTGATCCAAAAACATGGACACTGTTTAAATAAAACGGGCAAGAGCTATCTCTACTTTTTGAGGCGACTACGGTCCTTCAACATTTGCCGGGCAATGCTGCGACTGCTTTACGTGGCTGTGGTGGCCAGTGCTGCTGTCTGCTGGGGCAGCAGCGCGGAGGCGAAGGACACTAACACACTCAACAAGATCATCAGGAAGGCCGGCCACGTTGTGGGAGGAGAGCTGGACTCTCTGACAGTGGTGTTCTAGAGGAGAATATTGTCCAAAACAAGAACAATATTGGACTCTCCTTCACACTCTCCCCATGATGAGCTGATCAGCCACAGGAGCTTGTTCAGCCACAGACTCATTCACACACACTGCACCACAGGGTGACACGGGAAATCATTCCTGCCTGTTGCTATTTATTATTTATTTGCACCATTAAAATCAAGGACAATTACAAAAATGAAAGTGATTAGTAAGGAGAGGTATATGGGATTATACAAAATACCTCCCCCAAAAATATGCAGACATTCAAGAACAATTCAAGTGCCTTATTATAAAAAGAAGTCAAAATAAAATTATGAGTATATCTAAGTGTAAAATGATTGTATATGAGTAGATGAGCATGTATAGATTGACCTGGAGCCAATGATAACTATAGGTACTATATGGCTATCAAACTGTTAAACTCTGAACTTCATCTGCATTATGCATACTAAATGATATATATATATATATACTAAAGGATATATATATATATATACACACACAAATATTTATCTATCTCGATCCTCCTTTTTGTTGTTGTTTCATTTTCTATTCAGGAGTTTTGTAACAAAATAAATTCCCTCCAGGGATCAATACAGTAATTCTGATTCTGATTATAGTGCTCATGAAGGTATATTCAAATGATATAAAATGTGTAATGTTTGCCAGGTGTTAATATACCAGCTGCATAATGACTTGAAATGATATAGTTGCTTTTTTGTTTCCCAGTATCATGAGGTCATGGTGAGGATGAATCTAGAGCTGGTTCACTCTCTGTGTCTGTTTCTCTGCTTCATTTATCAGCAACTAACTATTATAATATTAGCACACTAGCCACATCATCATATTGAACTATTAACACTGCTAGCCATTCAAGTCTGTCTTGTTTCTCTCGGTTTTAACCAGACGACACCATCGCTTCATGGTTCCCCTCGTGTCTTCGGCAGCAGCATCACTGCAATTATCCCTTTTCAAAACAAATACTTTTTGGGTTCACCCTGCTGACTGCATAAACTAACAGCATGCACATTTCTCAGGGGGAGAGAAACACTCTGTCAAACAGTTAATTCACCCAACAGCAATAATTCACTTATGATGCAAATGAAGTTTATTTTCAAAGAAATATTATCCTCACCCAGACAGACAGTACGCAGCGACCCACAGCACATTCTGTTGAATAAGGCTCTGATAGATGTAGTTTTTATAAGGGGTGTCAATGAGATTACGAGACTTCATTAATTATGGAAAACAACAGAGCTTTTTCTTCAATAAATCACATCTGGGAAATATTTTTCTCTAGACGAGGCGACATCAGTGTATGGGTGCTTTTATTACTGCCGGTTTGACAGAGATGAGGCAGCGAGAGAAATACCGGCGCCTGCAACTTGCAGCTCACGTATACGGATATTACAAGATAGACAGTGAGGCCTTTTTGCAGAGAATTTATATCCAAAATCATTTTGAAAAGTTCAGAGGGGCGAAGATTCATCTTTGTTGTTCTCCCACTTATTTGACTTCACTTTGTTTTATGTGAAAAGGTTTTGAACTGGTGGCTTCCGGGGTTTTTTGGTGGCCGCTTCATCAGAGAGAATGGTAATGATTTGTCAGTGAAATTACCTCTCGGGAGCGGGCGCTGACAGCTGGGACAGGACAAGAGTGTGTTTCAGTGTGGACATGGTGAATGTCATGCAGATGTAGTGGGAAGCCCATCAAAGTGCACCGTGTTATTTATGCGATCCGAGACTTGAAGGACCTCTCGGCACTGTTCCAATTTACACTTCTTCTTTAAAAATTCCATCTAAAGGTCTACTTGGAGACATGAAATGTGTCTTTACATTGGAAAACACATGCAGCGTTGTAAAGTGTAAAGACTGAGCCTTTAAAGCAGCTTGATGATCAGACTGAGTCGCTGTTTTCACCTCATTACACACTGCAGCTTGTTCATTCCAACCCTCTGGACCTGTGAAACAATCCCACTAGCACTGCTGGATGTCACCATAATAAACACAATACTGTAATAATAATGACATGGTTAACCTTGGCAAACGCTGGGGTGACGGTGGTCAAGTGGTTAGAGAGTACGTCCCATGTTGGCATGAGTGCTGATCGCTGGTTCGATCCCCAACCAGGGCGATCTTTAGTGCATGTCATTCCCCGTGTGTCTCTCTGCCTGCTTTCCTGTCAAATTTAAGTTGGCTTCTCTAATATATAAAGTTCGGCGGCATGGCGCCACCTCCACTGAATTACTTCATTGAATATAGATCAATTACAAATTGAAACCGAGTCACTAGGGCCTCTGTTAAAGGGATAGTTCACCCAAAATTCAGATTTCACTCATTATCTACTCACCCTCATGTCGACTAAGGGCTGGGAGAAGATTCAGAGTCCTCTGTGCCTTCTCTGAGTTACAGCGGGGCTCCGTGCAGCACTGCATGTCCATATGATGGTTGCGAATGGGCCTCACTATTCTTCGTCCAAAAACACACACCAAAAAACATCCAAATACCTCCATAGTGCTCGTCTGTAATGTCCCTCTTGTATTGAAGCCCCAACATGAAAAATTGTTCCGAAAAAAATTAAATAAGTCTATATTTTAAGCTTGTTTGTAGCAGAAGCTCCAAGTGTCTCAGTTCACTGCTTTGCCTGTGTCTGTGCAAATCTCGGGTGATTTGCATTGACACCCAGTTCACGGCTCCGCAAATCCCGCGAGATTCCTGCAGAGCAACACTGGGAGCTTCCACTACAAACAATCTTGAAGTATAGAGTTATTTAATTTTTTTCGGAACAATTTCTCCTGTTGGGGCTTCAATACAAGAGGGACATTACAGACGAGCACTATGGAGGTATTTGGATGTTTTTTGGTGTGTCTTTTTGGACGAAGAAAAGTGAGGCCCATTCGCAACCGTCATATGGATATGCAGTGCTGCACGGAGCCCCGCTGTAACTCAGAGAAGCCACGGCGGACTCTGAAACTTCTCCCAGCCCTTAGTCGACATGAGGGTGAGTAGATAATGAGTGAAATTAAAATTTTGGGCGAACTATCCCTTTAACAGAGATTGTGAGGTGCCATTCAGAAAAATCTCTTTTGGACAAAATGTCCTGTCGTAAGGCTTGCAATATGTGGAATAGCCTACCTCCCTCTAAGGGAATGCTTCCAGTCTGAAGGTGTGGCTCAGATCAACCCAGTGTAACCATGTTTAACAGCCTTAATGGCCGGTAACTCAATGTGAAATGTGCAACAGGGTTAAGTGCAATAAGTTTATGTGCAGTTGGGTTATGTGCAATCAAGTTACGTGCAATTGGGTTATGTGCAATAGAGGTTAGGTGCAATTTGGGTTGTGGGCAACAAGGTTAAGGGCTGTAGGGTCTAGTGCAACTGTGTGAGGCTTTAATCTTTTTTTTTCCTTTTTTCTCAGTAAGTCCTCTTCCCTCCCGTATTTCCTTGTATTGGTTTTCTATGGTTTTTCTGTGTCTTTTTTTTCTCTTTTTATTATTTTAACAACCTGCCTGTGGACAACAGATGGAAATTAGCCAATCTATAATCTGGCATCTTTACATAATGTACAATGTTCATTAAGATGTGCTGTCCCTAATCTAAATGAAAAAAAAAAAATGTAATAAAAAAAAAACCCTGGTTCGAATCCCACGCCAAGCGGCCCTATCCTGCGTGTCATCCCCCCCCCCCCCTCTCTGCCTCCCATTTCCTGTCTCTTTCTCAACTATCCTGTCCATTAAAGGCAAAAAAGCCCAGAAAAATATATATAAAAAAAAAAGTTGAACACTGACAGATAATATAAACAACACAAATTGCTGGTTTCACATGGGAATCGAACACCACGCCTCCTATTCCTCATATTCCTGGTTTTGGATGTTGATGGATCTATCCATCACAACCTCCTCATGATGTCAACGTGGTCAGTCCTGTGCTCCTGTTAGGATCACTACCACTAGATGTTCCCGAAAGACTTCACCACTGTGGGAAGTTATTGTCTTCACTGATCAGCAGTGACTGACGTACAAACCAGCAGCAGTTATAGTATTGACTGAATTCCTAACGATGTAGCTTTTTTTTTGAATGTCTGTCATAGCTGTGATATTTTCAGCCTGCCTGGGGGCAGCACAATGAGCTGTAAGCAAGACTCTGATGTATTATCAGCTCGTAAAGCTGATGTGGAAATTTCATTAAAGGGTTAGTTCGGGTCTTTTGATATGAATCTATATGGCATCCCCATCACCAGTTACGTGCTGTGACACTGGCTTTCCCCGGACTGCGTCCCGTGAGCGGAGTTCCGGTCTGGTTTCGGTGCTGACGAATGTAGTCCGGCTAGTTGGCTGGGGTCACGAAAATAAAGCGTTTTGCTTCTCAAAACGATATGCGTTCAAAAGAGTGATATATTTGCATCACAAAACCGTTGTCCACGAAAAAGTCTGACCTCACAATCGCTTGGCGCTATTTTCTCTCCCTCTGTATCACTGCACGCTGCCGCCTGTAGACGGCTGTGCGCGTTTCCATCAGCTGTTTCACTGAGTTTACTGCTCGGATAGTTCACATAAACATATCTGATTATGACACAAGTGATGAAGCCATCCCTTGTTTTAGCACAGAGCCAAAGGGAGAGCTTTATGAACCTGATGTGATGCTGAACCTCGTCAGATGGAGTTAGAGCCATAGACTGTTAGGTAGGCCTATATAAAAGAGGTGGGTGATCGTTGCAGCGCAGTTCATGGTGGAAGATCAGCCCGACAAACATACACAGACAGACAGCGTGCATCACCTGCACCGGACGGTGCTGCTGAAAAAAAAAGAAAAAAAAAAAGAACGGCGCTCCAGCCAGCTGACGTGCAGCTCACCTGCGGCTCACCTGCAGCTGTCAGAGGAGCCTCAGTTCTCTCTCTTTAGCCTGGTGTTTGGCTGCACTTTGTTTAAAAGAGTTCAACATGTGAAGATCTAACTAGGCTACTATCTGAACACCGGTCAGCTGAGCCAGAGCACAGTGGACGCAGCTGGTGTGGAGGCTCGCTATTTTATAACGGCAAGAAAAAAATAATCGTCCTGATTGTCTGATAACCTAGTGTGTGTACATTTGTCGGGCTGATCTTCCATCACGGACTGCGCTGCATTACTGATCATCACCCGGTCACCCTGTCTGTCACAGCTGTGGTCTAACTTCAGCTTGTCACATCCCTGTCCCTCCTCTCTCTGTCTGCTCGTTTTAACTCCATCTGACGAGGTTCAGCATCACATCAGGTTCATAAAGCTCTCCCTTTGGCTCTGTGCTAAAACAAGGGATGGCTTCATCACGCGTGTCATAATCAGATATGTTTATGTGAACTATCCGAGCAGTAAACTCCGTGAAACAGCTGATGGAAACGTGCACAGCCGTCTACAGGCGGCAGCGCGCAGTGATACGGAGGGAGAGAAAATAGCGCCAAGCGATTGCGAGGTCAGACTTTTTCGTGGACAACGGTTTTGTGATGCAAATGTATCACTCTTTTGAACGCATATTGTTTTGAGAAGAAAAACGCTTTATTTTCGTGACCCCAGCCAACTAGCCGGACTACATTCGTCAGCACCGAAACCAGGCCGGAACTCCGCTCACGGGACGCAGTCCGGGGAAAGCCAGTGTCACAGCACCTAACTGGTGATGGGGATGCTATATAGATTCATATCAAAAGACCCGAACTAACCCTTTAATAGTTTCAGACAGAGATATATACTGGCACCCAGATGTTTCTTAGATATGTCAAATTCAACCATCACTCTTTAGGTCCTAGAAATGTATGTAGCCTATGTATAGAAAGTGTAGAGTACGTGATGATACATGACAGTGGCCATTTGCACACATACAGTAGACAGCAACTTTTATAAGAACCGTTACGCAAACACTGATCTCAGCCTCATTGTTTTTATGGAAATATTTAATTTTCCTTTTTTTTTTATTGCCCCGTTAAGGGTTAATTCACACATTTTTTTTGTGATCAAATGTGGTTAATTCACACATGAGTACACAGGTCCATACGACATGGGCATCATCATTGGCCATGTCTTTGAGGAATGGACTCTTGACTGGACCCACTGTGCTTGTTGCCTATGATCCTTCTTTGAAACATACAAAGATGGCAGTGGACCCCTGGCACTGTTCTCCTATTCTCATGAATCAGATGCAAATTATGTATATATTTATTTTATTTCTGATTAAATTGGATTTCATTGTGCTTGGAAAACAGCATTGTGGTGCATTATTTACCACCAAAAACTGGAATGGATTAAAGTCAGAACTACACTGCAGGCATGAGTTGAAGACAGACTGCAATTTCAATCTCAATTTTAATTCTGATCTAATTTATAATATAATATAATAATCTGTTTTGCTGTGTAATACACACAGGGATCTGAAGCAGTTGATGATCACAAAAGTAGTTAATATGATAATGATTTTTAAAACACTGAAAAGATTGTAATGTGTTTGAATGGCTGCGTGGTATGTTGCAACATTGTTGTTTTGTATTCATGGTCTGACACTGTCCGGGTTCCATGTTTTGTTTAGTGTTTCTTGTGAAATGTGAAGACAATGTTGCTGCAGGACAAATACACTTAATCAATCTAAAAAATTAAATAAAAAAGTCCATTATTGGAACTAAACTCAAACAGTGGAGCAAATTCTATTTAATGGAATTAGTGTTTTGACTTTTGAAGCTGATTGACTTTTTAATTAAAGTGACACATTTCAACCTGAGAAACTATTTTAAGGAAAACAAATGATTTCCCATGGGTAAAAAAAAATACACATGAGAAACTTTATTTTTGTGTTCAAAGTTATTAAAGCAGATATCAGTGGAATGTTTTTGTTAATATAAGTCCTAAATAGTCCTATTTTCCGTCAGCAATCACTTACATGAAGTATTTCAGCCTAAACATGAGTCTCTCCGTCACTCTGCTCTGCTGTAACCCGAGGAGAAAATTTTCCTTGTGGGATACAAGTGTTATCCAATGAGGAGAGAGAACGGCATGAAGGGCTGTGTGTGCAGCCAAGGGATGCGCGTGAATGTGGTGACGTAGCACGAGGACCAATTGATGCCTGACAAGGGCGGGGGCTGCTAACTCATGGTGCGTTCAAAGAAACTCGTACTTTGTGTTTTTCCTTCCTGTGAAGTCATACCAGTTCGATCTGGTACGAGTTCACGGGTCGGAAGTTACGAGTGGCCGTTATAGGGAACTTTCACAGACAACAGGATGGTAAAAACACGAGCTACGGGTTACCTGGAACGCTACCAAGTCGTAGTTGTGACTTGAAGCTGTAACTTACGGTTTCAAAAGCCTGCCTTGAACGCAGCATTAGCCGAAACGGCCGTGAAGCTGATATCTGCTTTAATTACAGATAACAAAAAAAAAAGAAATGTTTTCCTCATACCTTCAATACCTTTGCCTTTGGCATGTAAGTACAGGTGTGTAGTATTTTACAACATTACACTGATTGTCGAAGGAAAATAAACTCTGCTGAAGTCAAAGGTTATTTTTCATTTTCATAAGACCAGCTGGTGATCAGGAGGGCTCTTCTCACTTTTGTTTACCAATTCATTTGTAAATTAGGCAATTTACTCATGTGTAATAATGGGAAAGTGTAACAGAGCATCTGCAAAAAGTCAAAGACATACCTGCAGGCAACTGTTTGGGGTATTATTTGTTTTTACCTTGGGCCCTGGCAGGGAGGGCACACACACCAGGCTCTGTCTAACTACCATCTGTCATCAAGTGCATCTGTGGACTCTCAACCTTGCAACCCTGGGGAGTGCTTATACACTCCAATCCACCAACATCCAATCTAATTTTATCCAATTTAATGAATTATTATATTGAATGATTTAAAATGCCTGGAGATATTGGGATGTATTATGGTGTTTTCTTTGCCAGATTGAAATCAAACCAAGAGGCAGAAAACTAGTGTAGAGGTGTCTTGTTTTTCAGTGCTGTTAAGCAGACAGAAGCCTGTCAATCCAAGAAAAGTAGTGGCATTAGTTTTAATGGGTTGGTGCGAGGGGGCCTTTTCTTTTCAGAGAAGGTGAGATATTACCCATACCAAATTGAAAACAACCAACTGTCCAATTCTGCTTCAGGATTCCAGCCACAGAAGCACGGCCTCCTCAGCAGAGGTAACTAAATGTATAATCAATACCTGCCTCTCCAAACGCAGCGCACAGGAAACTGTTTTAATGCCAAAAGCTGTCCATCAACAGTGACACTAGAGACGTTTTCATGTCAGAACTTCTAACTTGTAACTAACTAAAATAGCATTCTCATCAACTTCCAAGACATAATCCATCCATTGTTTATATGTAATCTGTGCATGGTCATGTGAGGCTGGAACCAGTACTACCTGACATACAGTAAGAGCAGGTCTATCACAACAAACAAGGCACACATTTTCTCACACCTACAGGATATTGCGAGTGTCTTTGAAGCCCAAAGAACCTGGACAGAAGACATGAAATCACTGGGAGAACTCCACCCAGGCCGGGACATTGAACCCAGAACTTTCTTGCTGAGAGGCAGCAGTGCTAACCACTATAGCACCATCCCATTCCACGTCAGACCTGGCTCATTTGGAGCAGTTAAAACAGGGAGACGATCAGTTCATTTGATGTGAACACAGCAATCATGTTCAGATGTTGTCCACCTGGGTCAAGGTAGGACAAAGGAAAAGTAGGAAGGAAGGAGGGAAGGAAGGAAGGCAGGAAGGACAAAGGGAAAGACGGGAGGAAAGAAGGAAGGGAAAAAGGAAGGACAGAATGATGGAGGGAGGGAACATATTTGTTCAAGGAAGGAAGAAGGATGGAAGAAGGGAGGAAAAAAATAGGAGAAAGGAAGGAAGGAAGGGAAAAAGGATTGTGGAAAGAAGGAAGGGAGGAATTAAGGAAAGAAGGAAGGATGGAAGAAGGGAACAAATTGGATCAATTTGACCCAGAAAAACAATAGGAGGGTTAAACTCTGTTGTGTATGTGGCAGCAGATTACAACCTAAGTTGTCCCCTCTTGGCCAATGGCAGTTCAAACCCAGATGGTGTCACATTATCAGTGAACAAACGTCCTGATCATGGGAAAACTCATAATTTCTCTAACATTAGAATCGTTTCCATCCACAGCTATTCTGCTAGGCTGCCTGAGAGGTTGCTTGTTTTTCATTTTGGAATAGACAAAAACCCTCCACTTGAGAAAAAAAAAAGCATCTCATAACACTGCCCTCTGCTGGACAGCAATTGAATGCAACGCACATCTGCACTGCTGTAATTTCAGCACGACAATAGACTCATTTAAAATCAGAGGAACAAGCTGGTTTACAGGGATCCTCCAGTGTGTGTCATGAGATTCCCAGAGACCATGTGAATGCTCCTCACACCAGACCATAACAGGCTGTGAAGGGCTCTGCTGAAGGCTTTGCTCTGGATACAGTCATGAATATTTCATGGTTCATACCATTGCTTTTTTATATCCTGGTCTCTGCCGGAGGAGCCCGCTGGTTACCTTCCCCTTGCCACATGCATAAGTGCAGATACACAAGAGGGAGGTGTTTGACAGTTTGTTTGTATGGGGACATCATAATGACAATCCAGCCTGCCTCAGCATGACTGTAATACATGAAAAGCCAGGGTGGCGGTGCAGTGCAGTGCATAAGAAGAACTCCGGCAAGTTGGTACGCAGTTTATCAGCAATAAAAAGGGACAAATCTGAGAGTGTCAGCCAGCTATAGTCACAAATCACACAACCAGATGCTTTACAAAGACTTCATGTATGTCTGAGTGTCCGCCTCCAGCTTTCTCGGCGTGAGTCCGGGAAGGTGAAAGGAGGGAAACGCTACATGCTGAGCTCAGCAGGGAGCGCGCTCAGCTTCCAACACTATTCTTTTGTGTTTGCATGCTTCAAAACACTCCGCTTATTTAGGAGGAAAATGACATCCAAGGTTCAGATCACGTCTCCGGTTACACTTTGTGTTATTTACACTTTTAATGTGTGGTGGAGGCTTTTTGCACACGTGCAGCAGCTTGAAATGAGTAATAAGTGAGCACAGGCACCTTGCACCAACCCAAATTAAAGAGCCCCATCTGTGTGTGAGAAACCAGTCTTATTATACATGTAAAGGTAACATATGCTGTGTTCGCTCATGGGCAGGTATATGTTCACGCTCATTTGAAGCCATGATTGGATAAGTGCCATTTCTGAAGGGTTCTAGAGGCTCTGCTCAACCCTGAGAAGTCATTTCAGCATACTGAAAATCATCACAGTGGTTTGAATTTATGTTCTACTAAAAAAATCAAACACTTGGAGATGGAGAAATGTTTTATGAATATTTACTTGACTCTACATATGTGATGATAGAAGTATGAGATATCAGGAGGCCCAATTATTTCATATCACAGGAAATGAAGGCTCTGGTTTATTACAGTAAAACTCTAACTGGTAATTGCCATAGCTCTCTTCTGTAAGCATTGGATTCTGTATTTGATAAAGCTCCTCTCAGTCTCAATGTGGAAACTGACCTTAAGACTATAATCTTTAATAAATATACATGACATTGAGTGTTAGGTTTAATCAACAACACAACAACCTTTAAGTCCAGAGCCATTCTGCTTATACACACTTTAAGGATCAGACACATTACAGTATTATAGCCGTTGGGTTTCAAAAGCCTAACAGAAAGGGAAAACATGGTAATAATAATGGTGATAATGCAAATTTGATTGGTATTATTGAGTAACCATATTCTATTCTACTCTTCAAAGACCAATAACAGTACTCAGCTTCTAATAATGATTGGCAAACACCGTCTCATTTAGTGGTATGTACCAGCAGTGACACTTGAAGGATTAGATAGATAGATAGATAGATAGATAGATAGATAGATAGATAGATAGATAGATAGATAGATAGATAGATAGATAGATAGATAGATAGATAGATAGATAAAAAATAAGTCAGTGTTGTATAACAGAGAAATCTATTTACTACTGCAGGGAACTCATTTGAAATTGAATGAAGATTCCTCTGGGCTTGTTGTACAGTTTTCTGTATGTTGTACTGTCCTTGGCTGTGCTCTCAGCTCTCAGTAAGTGTGGGAATGTGAAAGGGTGAATGTGGTAGCTATATAGTGTCAATAGAACATGAAAAATGGAATCCATTGACCATTGAAATGTGCTGAACTCATACAATGGATAGTAATGGCTACTATGAACGTCAACAGTTCAACTAGTTGAGAAATGTGTAATGTTCTATATGTCACATTTATTTATTTATTTATTTTGTTCACTCCCAGTAACAGTTTGCAACTCAGCTGAAATGAATTAGGTTATTTAAAGCAGAAGTAAGCGATCCAGTGGTTTTGGCTAACTTATTGTCAGCCGATAGAGTTAGCAGTCCCCGCCCTCGTCCCTACGTCACCACATTCACGCGCATCCCTTGGTTGCACACACAGAGAGGACCGCCCCTTTATGCCGTTCTCTCTCCTCATTGGATAAAGGTTGTAGGATACAAGGAAAGTTTTCTCCTCGGCTTACAGCAGAGCAGAGTGACTGACAGACCCGTGTTTCGGACCAAACACCCTATATAAGTGATTTCTGTCGGAAGATATAACTATTTAAGCTTACTTCTGCTTTAATATTTGACGCCGATTTCTCTTCTATGGCCAAAATGGTGTCAGGCCACTGATGTTTGTATAGCGATCAAAATTAAATCAAAACAGTAAGAGTAGGCCATTGCATAAGACTCATCAAACCATTAAATTATATATTTATTTATATTTGTATCCAAAGAAACATTAGAAATTGAGAATAAAATAATAATTTCTCTTCTTCCAAGGCATAAAGCCTACTAAAGGTTTGAGCAGAAGATGATAGGTTTGATATGAATATTAGTAAGGAGATTGAAGAGGCAACATGAAACATGTACATGAATCAAGGGTTATAAAGCACATGTCAGCATCATATTGATCCATCCTATTTGAAATGTAGTACTATCAAAATTTCAGACAGATACTTAAATAACTTAATTTCAGTCTGCTTATTGCAGCTTCAGTATACATTTAAAGCTTGGAGTCTAGGCTCCTGCTCAGCACTCCCTGAATATGATTTCATCAAATATGGTATATGGGAGTGATAGGGAATATCTTAACCTCCTGGAGCCTGCAGGTGGATGCTGGGGTGGAGGTGGAGCTGAAACAATAGGCAGTAGGTGATAGTACGTAGGGTAGCAGTGTCACTGATAGGCAAATAGGAAGATGGGGAAATTTTGCAGTTTAAATTAAGAGGGTGTGAATGAGTGAGTGAGGCATGTCACAATTTCTCTGCCTGAACTCACAGGCTCCACTTCTTCCAATGTGCAACTTTCTACATGCTTGGAGCACACATACAAGATCACAGCAGTGTAAAGAAGTTAAAAGAGATTTAAACTGCACCGGCCCAACACTCCCCCTGAATTTGTGACATTCATTAGTCTCTGTTACTGTCACAGTTTGGTTTTGTGTTTTTGCTCTTTGTATCTTAGTAACATTTTTCTCCCATTGGGTTTATTTTGGATGTGGAGTGGCAATGGGGTGTTGTTCAATATTTTGTACATCAGGCAGAGTTAAAACCAGGGGATCAGTCACAACAGGTACAAAAAATCCACAGGAATCTGAAATTCAAAAAAGGCGACGAGCAGGGTCAGAACAGGAAGACAGAACTTGAAATGCTGGAGAGCTTGGCTACAGACACACACAAGACAATGTGGCAGAGAACAAGTGAAAATGAATTAGACTGATGGGCTGCAGGTGAGGAGATGGATGGAGAAATCAGATGGGAATGAATAAGATTGCTTGGCATGGGAGGGAGGCAGCATCGACTTTACGAATTCAGGCCGATTTTCAAGAAGAGGCCTGGTTGGGTTATAGGGGGTTAAAAGTTCAGTGATGTATTCCGGTGCCAAGCCATGGACGGCTTTATATGTGAGCAATACAATTTTAAAATTAATTCTAAAGGTAACAGGCAACCAGTGAAGTTCTGCTAAAATTGGGGTGATATGGCAGGACCTGTCAGTAATCTGGCTGCTGAGTTCTGGATGAGTTGTAGCTGAGAGACTGAGGAGGAGTTTAAGCAGGTAAAAAGAGAGTTGCAGTAATCCAGGCGTGAAGATATAAAAGCATGAATAACTTTCTCTGTGTCATTTACATTGAGCATGTGTCTTATCTTGGGTGATATTTTTGATGTGATGCTCAAAGGATAACTGACTATCAAAAGTTACTCCCAGATTTTTAGCTGTGGACCAAGTGAGGACTGTATCTGTACTTTATGATGTGCTGGGCCAAAGATGAGGACTTCTGTCTTGTTACTGTTCAGTTGTAAAAAGTTGGCCGACATCCAGTCCTAAACAAGCGATATACAGGAGTGCAGTATGGCGACGTTGCTTGTTTCATGGGGTTTAAATGAGAGATACAACTGTACATCATCCGCACAACAATGAAAAGACATGCTGTGTTGGTGGATGATATGTCCAAGGGGTAACATACAGGGGAAATAAAATTGGTCCCAGAATAGACCTTTGGGGTAGTCAAGATAAACAAGAGATTTGAGTGACATGCACTAGAAGACTGAAAAACTCAAACTGAGGTACGGACGGCACAGAAGGGAAAGTGAACACACCACAATGAGACACAGGTGCAGGACGTTAGGGCGGGATGATCCATCACACAGGTGGGAAACTTGACAGTAAAGTGGGTGGAAGTGATGACAACGCACAAGACAGAAGCTGTGGCTTCATTCAGGGGCTGCACCCTTTAAAATCATTTCAAACAGTTCATGTCATTTGTGTTTTTTCTTCATCTTTTAATTTACGGTGTTTGGTAATGTGATGGTCTAGTCTGAGGACAGTTCCCACCGAGTAATTAGCTTAACCGGTTGCAGCTGTAAAGGTTGCTAGGCAATGGGAGCAGCGCTTTGGGCTGGCCCGGACACACAGCATGGGCACTCCTCTGTAGGCTCATTACTAATGGTCTGTTCTGGTCCAAATGGTCTACAGAGGACAAAACCTCCAAAACTCAGATACAGTTAGTGATTATAAAAACTGAAACAGGAAGTTAACCAAAGACTAAAACAGACAAAATAGGAATCCAACAAGAAACTGACCTTAAAAGTGGTCAAAACAACAACTCCCATGATTCCATACTATTTCTTGATGTCGCCCATTAGGCTTTATGCACAGCTCCACTACTTCCAGAACTTAAACAAGCTCCTTTATTTCCTGTCTTACATTCTTGGACAAACTGATTAATCCAGGTGTGTGTCTGACTCTGACCTCAGTAATCACAGCAATGGTCAGACACACCTGGATTAATCAGTTTGTCCAATAATGTAAACCCCACATACTCAGGCGTACTTGACTCCGCGGACGTCCGCGCACACTCGAGGCGGACCCATCCGCGCAAAGCTCAATTTTTACGACCGCGCAGACTCCTTGGATGCGTACTTTGTGTCACACAACAGACAGACTGCTCGGCGGGAAATCTTTTCATCGACCTGTTTTAAATGTGACACCGTACGCTTGACTATGAAACCTCAAACGTCCGCGGACAGTATGCGCACAGTCCGTCCGACTCTGTGGGGGCCGTAAGACAGGAAAATTTAAGGAGCTTGTTTAAGTTCAGGAAGTAATGGAGCTGTATATAAAGCTTATACCATCTGTTAATATTACCTTGGTCTGAGAGACAACTAGAGGCAGAAATTACACATTTTGCATTTCATGAAAAAACATTTGTAAAGCAGATTTAGCACAGCTTCTGTCTTTGGTAAAATGAAAACAAGAGCATGTATTTGCACAATAGCCTGAACAAAGGATATTTTATTTATTCAATTAATTCATTTGGATTCCTGTGGAACCAAGTTAGGAAAAAAAAAATTCTAAAACTAAACTTGTAGCTACTTCCTCACCACAAACCATTGAACAGCCATTAATAATGTTTGGCTGCTGCCCACAATGAATAATAAATCACATGTTCAACAGTCTTGACACAGTCTAAATTGTACCTGATGAAAAATGAAGCTTAAAAAATGTAATTAATATTTTCCTCATACATTATATATTGTTTCACTCACCTGCATCCCATCTGCTGCTAATAAGAATATGTATTTTTAATTATTATGACCTGGCCCAGCCCATTGACCACAACACAGCCGAGCCAAATCCAAGGTTTTGACCCACTCTCAGTTAGGGATGAGATTCAGAAGGCTAGAATCAGTATTCAAAACTAACATGTACTCACTATGAGGACCTTTGGCCACAAAGCTGGCACAGCTAAAACAACAACAATAAATAAATAAAGAAGAAACGACGTTTCATTTCCACCAAAAAATAATAGATGTATGTATTAAATCAATTCGTAAGGACAAAATCAAAGACATTTTATCTGAAATGTAAGTTTGTTTTAGTCTTAAAGGGATAGTTCAACATTTTGGCAAATTGGCCCATTGCCATAATCGCTATAGTCATAGCAGTAGGTTCATTACCTTTAATTGTAGGTGTAAGCTATTTTCAGTACGGCGGAGCGCAGCAGCAGGCTGCTCAGAGCTACGCTATGGAGGCTAATGGAATTTCTTGGTTTCCCTCATTAAACTCATCAAATTCAACATCCCAAAACTCCACAGCGCTTTTGTAGACAAGTTGTGACCTGCACAACCACCACGCTATGAGATAATGACGGAACGATACGAAACGGAGTCGTTTTCGAGGTAAATACAGGGTAAATACGGAGACTGCTTGCTGAAAAACTGTCCCTGAACGCAACGCGCATCAGCGGTTTTGTATGAATTTACCTCAAAAACGGCTCCGTTTCGTATCGTTCCGTCATTATCTCATAGCGTGGTGGTTGTGCAGCTCACAACTTGTCTACAAAAGCGCTGTGGAGTTTTGGGATTTTGTATTTGATGAGTTTGATGAGGGAAACCAAGAAATTCCCTTAGCCTCCATAGCGTAGCTCTGAGCAGCCTGCTGCTGCGCTCCGCCGTACTGAAAATAGCTTACACCTACAATTAAAGGTAACGAACCTACTGCTATGACTATAGCAATTATGGCAATGGGCCAATTTGCCAAAATGTTGAACTATCCCTTTAATCCTTGTTGTTACTTTACATTAATGATAGGGAAGTGGGACCAATACGTGTAATTTCAACACCAAATGTCAGGACTTAACTGACATGTGCTTATCACAGAGCTATGGATTAGCTCTTGACAGAAATAGATGGCTCTTCACACACAGTCTGGGTGTCAGCAGGCAGCACAAAGAGGCTGAGACAGGCTGAAGTGCAGCTCCTGACTTAAACTCTCATGTGGATGATTGGCTGCAGGTACCCAGGTGCACCAACCAGTAGCATTAAGGAGGATCTAGAGCAGCCTTTGGTTCACAGTCCACTAGTGGTACACAAGTTATTCCCATGGTCAATGATTAAAACTGTTTAAATATGTTTTAGATGTAATTTGTATGCCATTTGGACATTTGTGTACATTATTAGCAATAATATAACTGTGATGAGTTAAAAAAGGGGTAGGCATTTTAAAAAAGTGTATACTTCAAAATAAAATAATTCATTCATTCACGTTTGTCATACTGGCAGTGATCATTAAGCAAGTACTGAGTGGTGTATGCTGTTTTCAGATAAAAAAAATAGATAGACAGACAGACAGACAGACAGACAGACAGACAGAACTCTAACTCGGTGTCACGGTGCGTTAGACCATGGATTAGATTTACGCCGGAATAACCCTTTAATTTAATGTTCTGAAAATAAATCAATATTTTTTTTTTAAATAAATGGTGAATCTTGATGTAGTGTTGTGTGTGGTGTGTGATGTGTGTAGTGTGGTGTGTTTCAATATGAAATCAATTCAGATTTAAATTCAAACATCATTTTAATTGGTTGTTGACTTCACTAGAGCCAGATGCTTTGAGACACCACCTTCTCACTCAGCTTCACTTATCAGTTTATAATATAGGTCATAACTAAAATGATCCCTATGACACTTGGAAGGAAATGGGGATGGGTTTCCTGTCCAGTGATTGAGCTGCATTTCACCATTCATCAGCAGCTTATTAACCACCCAACACAGACACAAGCACAGCACATTTATGCAATTTTCACAATCAACTGCTACATTCAACCAACAATGGACGTTATTAACTTTTCCTGCAGCGAGACTTAATAGCCGTGATTACTTTTTAGCCATCACTGCTTGACCCGAAGATCTATCAACTTTTTTTTCACGGTGTAAGGACTGAAATCCTGCTGTTTTAGATTTCTGTGCTTTACTTGCCAAGTGCAATTTAATTCTGACTGAAGGGAATGAAGTTTCAACCTAAAATGAAAATGAAAAATAGCCACATTTTTGATGGTGAGTTTAGCCAGCTGCACTGTGACATGAGCTATTTCCAAGCTTCCTTCCCCCTCCTTCAACCTAAATGTAGCACAAGGCAGTGGATGAGCAGATGCCATCTCTTTGTCCGGCCACATATCCCCTTGCATGTCTCCCTCATTAATAATTAGCGTGGTGCAGAAGGCCCTGATCATGACAGAGTGAGTGAGAGTAACAGATTGTGATTGATGGGTGGCATGTCTGCTGAGACGTGGGAGGAAGAAACGGTAATGGCACGGACAGCCCATCAGCAGATGGTCGGTGATATGGAGCCGCAGCCTCAGCTCCAGATAGGTTGATTATCCCGATAAGTAAAATATGTGTTAGGTTTGGCTCCTCGTCCGCAACTGGTTAATATTTCCCTCATATGTTCATCAGTCATCCTTGTGTTCAGGAGTCTGCAGATGAGCCGGGCTGTCAGCGCTGCACGGCTGGGTGACGGCAGCTCCCGGCCCCCTGCTGTTTGACAAGAGACATTTTTCCTTCCATGTGTCATCCAGGAGGGATCCCTTAATAAAGCATCACTCAGGATAAGATAGAATAAAATATGTGTATATTGTACTCAAAATTGGATGTTATGTAGTGACAAAGAACCTGCACAAGTGTAGATAAGATAAAGCGAGCAGATTGGAGTGGGTGCACTGTAAAAAGCAGCGGACTAGAGACATGGGTTTGTGTTTTGTCTGAGGTCGCTTTCACACCAGAGCTGTTTGGTCCTTCTTTAAAGGTAGGGTCTGGAGTTTTGTTCATTGCAGTTGAAACATCGAAACAATGTGTTTTCAACATTGAAACTCAGCCCCTCCTCTCGGGCTAAGCTGTGTAGCCTCCTGCTCCTGACAGCAGCAGTTGTCAGGACCGCAAAGGAAAGGAAAGAACCGCTGGAGCCGTGGGCCGATTAGCTGACCTTTCGCCAACACCGGGAGCCTCCGTGTATGTTTTTATGCCGTTGTGGTGAACTAAGAAGCGGGTGATAGCTGCGGATGCTAACCGCTAGCGCTAGCCGAAGTTAGCATCGAGCTAGCTCACTACAAAGGCCCTCATATTTCATTTGTACAAGTCTAATGTTTATTTTTGGGCACAAAACTCCAGACCCAACCTTTAAACGGACCAGGGTTCGTTTCCTGGGATAGCCCACTTCATTTGGGAAGAGGTGTGAAAGCTCATCCAAACTCTGGAGCGGACCAAACAAGCGAACCACCTGAGAACGTGGGTCTCGGTTCGCTTGCAAGTGAACCGTGGTGCAGTTAGTGTGCTCACTGGACCAAACACGGGACCGGATGTAGAAAGTGTTGCTATACCCAGTACCTCTGTAATGTTAGCAACACAAACACCTCGTAGTCCATCATCAATCGTATTTTCTTGTTCCTGGTGCTGTTTTCCTTTCATTTTCTCATTGTAAGAGTGAAATGCTCTCTGCCTCGCTGCCTAACCTGATGGTCATATTACAGTTTTTCTTGATTGTTTACACACAATTTCTGGTTCTTGAGGCACAATGGCCTCAACATCTAACTCATGCACCAACCCCTGAACCAAGTCTGCAAAACTACAAGCACAATTCCTGCTTTACACTCAATTTGCAGTTCTATAACACATTTTTTTCAAAACACTACACACAATTCTCTGCATTTGGCACAATTTTCATGAAGAAAATCACTTGTTTTCACAAGGAACACACTGTCATTCAGAATTCTAAAGTCAATTGCCCTTCTATCCACATTGACTCATCACATGGGCAAACACAGTTTCACACAGTTTTACAATTAGCAATCACAGCTTTAGCATAAAAGGGCAACAGTTTAGCTCTTCTGTTTGGAGCAATGGATATTGGAAACAGAGGTAGAGCCAGAGGAGTGAGAGTAAGAGGAGGAGGACGAGGACGAGGAAGGCCAAGGGCCGTAATATCAGATGATATCCGAGCCACTTTGGTTGACCATGTGGTCAACCATGGTCTAACTATGAGGGAGACTGGGCTAAGAGTGCAGCCAAATTTGAGCAGATTTACTGTAGCCTCCATCATCCGGACCTTCCGAAAGGAGAATAGGTAAGAACTCTACTCTCACTAGGAAATTGCAGTACTTACAGTATCAATACAGTACTCAATGAGTACAGAAGTACAGTATTGCCTGTTGACTGTTCTGTGGGACTGTAAAAATAAAGTATTTGGGAAATGTATTCCTACTTTGTATTCCTAATGTGTTTTTACAGTATTTTACTGTACTATTTGTATTGCAGAACTGAAAGATTACCAAGGCAAGGTGGTCGGAAACGTCTTCTGTCTCCTGAACAAGAAACTGAAATCATGGTCCTAGAAAATAACGCTATAACATTACGCCAAATACAGAGAAAAATCATAGAAAACAATGAAATATTTCAACATATTGATAGGGTAAGTTTATCAACACTGGACTGTGTCTTGTGCAGAAACAATCTGAGGATGAAGCAGGTCTACAGGGTG
This sequence comes from Trachurus trachurus, assembly GCF_905171665.1. Taxonomy (NCBI): domain Eukaryota; kingdom Metazoa; phylum Chordata; class Actinopteri; order Carangiformes; family Carangidae; genus Trachurus; species Trachurus trachurus. The sequence goes on from NC_139895.1 coordinate 32,658,167, forward strand.
CCATTTGAATGCAATTCAGACAGAATCAAAGAATTGCGATACAACTATGCAAGTAAGTCCTACACAATCCAACAATTGATTTATACTCTCAACACTGTATAAATTATACATATTTCAGTATTGTAATTGTGGACCCGGGCGGGCTTTGAACCCTGGACTCCTGGGTAATAGCCATGCGCGCTAACCATTTGGCCAAAGGGCTATCTCCTTGGCCATGTAGCCAGGGCACATGATCAATTGGAGGCATAGTGACAGGACCCTCAACTGTCATATACTGTAATCATAATGATTGTGCTTCACAATAGTGACCACATGTCTATTTCTGATATTGTCATGTGTGCTTCAGAGAGTCCTTGAGCTAGATGTGGCTGCAGTTGAGCACAAGTTCATCTTTATTGATGAGGTTGGATTCAACCTCACCAAGAGACGGAGGAGGGGAAGGAACATCATCGGCCAGCGCGCCATTGTTGAAGTCCCTGGCCAGCATGGAGGGAACATCACAATGTGTGCAGCAATTACCAACCACGGCGTCATCCATCACCATGCTACCCTTGGCCCCTACAACACTGCCCATCTGATCACATTCCTGGACACCCTACGCAACACACTCATTCCACCAGATCAGATAGACGACCGAGAGCAGCTCAGGTACGTTGTAATTTGGGACAACGTCAGTTTCCACCGGCTGCTCTCGTTCGTAACTGGTTCACTGCCCACCAACACTTTTTAGTTGTTTATCTCCCGCCATACTCCCCATTCCTCAATCCCATTGAGGAATTCTTCTCTGCCTGGAGATGGAAGGTCTATGACCGAAATCCACAAACCTGTGTACCCCTTCTCCAAGCAATGGAAGATGCATGTGGTGACATAGCTGATGCTTTTCATGGCTGGATGCGCCATGCTAGGCGATATTTCCCCCGCTGCTTGGCCAGAGAAAACATCGCCTGTGATGTGGATGAGGTGTTGTGGCCAGACAGAAACCAAAGAGATGATGCAGCATAGTTTGTTTGTTTTTACTGTAACTATATACAGTAAATTGTTTTGTTTTGTAAGTAGATGATATGTGCAAATTTGTGTTGCACGCAATTTTGTGTTGGGATGTACACTGTACATTGTTTTTGTAAAAAAAAAAAAAAAGCATATTTGTTACTGTGTATTTGTGTGTTCTAAGTATACAAACAATATTCTAAAATATTTTACAACACATTTACAGTATGTATGTACTGTCTGTAGTAAGTGTAACACTGAACAAAAAAGGCATTATTAAGTCATTATGATGAATGGAGAAGAAGTGTTTTCCATTCATCATAGTGTTTGACACTGAGCACATCAGTGTTCAACTGGTTCTTATAAATGTCTATTCATATGATGGTTTGTGTGTGTCATTTGAGACTAAAATAGCATTTTGAGAAGAAATAACATTGTTTTGAATGCAAAGTTTCATTTTGCAGGAGAAGTGAGGGTTTTTTTGTGTAGAGTTCTGAGAGTATGAGGCATGCTTTCAGAAAATGTGTGTAAACAATCGAGAAAAACTGTAAAGGACTTGCTGAGCCACGGTTATTAGATGAGTAAAAAAAAAAGAACAATTATGTAACTGTGGTTCTATGAATGACGTATATGAAGTAAAAAAAAGAAAAAAAAAGAAAAAATAATATTTCCCCTGCAAAATGTGTGAAAATTTTCAACTGTGTGACGTTATTCATAAAGTTTGGTGTGATTCAGAAATGGCAGTGTGAAAGCAGAACCGAATGTTACAACTTTCAGCTGCCCAATCGAAACAAGTCCTCTTGTTCAGGTGTGAAAACGACTTGAAACGCTGTTAGGTTTAGGACTTTATAATCTGCACTGGAGGAATTCAATCAATCAGAATTGAGGAGGCTTTAATCAAAATAAATTTGAAATATAGTGTGAATTAATTAATTAAGAGACATCACTAGTCACTTGTGCTGATACTGTACCATACACTGAAGCTCTGATGTGGCAACATTGTTCAGTTTTTTGACTTTGTACTGAGGGGTCGTCCATACGAATGCGGGTATTTTTACGTTTTCAAGTCCCCAAAATGCTGTCGCTGTCTAAACGAAAGGCACATCCAATGAAATATTTTGCCATTTTCATCCGCGAGCATTGTCGTGTAAACAAGGCCTAAGTTCAGAGTCTTGTCAGCCAGTGCTCTACCTCCTGTGATTACCTCATGTGTCTCACCTGTGTGTGATTGCTACACCTGTGGCTCGTTTCTCCCTGGTGTATTTTACCTTGGTATTTTCCCATTGCCCGTTGTTGATTCTTCTGCATGCATCCTCAGTGTTCCTGGGGCCCGTTCCAGAAAGCAAGTTTCCTGAAAACTATCAGCTAGTTGACTCAGAGTTGAAGGAAACTTCACAGAGCCTTGAGCGTGAGTCAGAACCGAACCTGCTAGCATACAGCTTGCTGAGTTTACTCTCTTTATCTGAGGGGCCGTCCATATTTTTAAAACCGTATGTTTCTCTGCACGGTTTGGCCTTTCATCCACACGTGACCGCAGTTGTGGGCTCCTGAAACGTCCATTAGTCCGACCTCCCATTTCTCCGACTTAAGTAGCCCTAACCCTTAACCTTACCCTAAACCTAACAGTAAATGCTATAGTCCTCCTACAAAAACGAGCCATACGTATTATAAATAAGGTTGGTTACTATGAACATACAAATCCATTGTTTATAAAATCCCATGTTATGAAATTTAATGATTTGGTTTATTATAAAATAATGCAAATAATGTATAAAGCTAAATTAAAGTTACTCCCTGTCTGTGTACAAAGGTTTTTCTCAATACATGAGTCAAAATATAATTTGCGTGACGTTTGTAAATTTGTAGTACAAAAAGCTAAAAAAGAGACTAAAAGGAGATGTATTTCTGTTGTGGGAGTTAAACTATGGAATGATGCTAACCTGGATTTACGAATGTGCAGTTCATTTTCGGTTTACAAAAAAAGGGTATGCAGGGCAATTTTTGAAGGCTACAAATGTTAATGTTTATTTGTTTTTGTTTTCTCTGATATTTAAAAATGTATTTACCACTATATATTTAAATACTGTTAATCATATTGGTTCTGGTCCTTTTCTGGTTTAGTTTTGCTTTTATGTGTGTTTGTTTGTTTGTTTGTTTGTTTTTCATATTGTAACAATGTTGGGTAGCTTTTATTTTTTTGTTTTGTTTTTGTTTGTCTGTTTTTGTTTTTTTCTCTGCTATTTAAACATGTATTTACTACAATATATTTAAATATTGGAAACCTTATTGGTTCTGTTTTTTTTTTTTTTTTTTTTTTTTTTTCCTCTGGTTTAGTTTAGTTTGTTCATTAGCTTGTTTGTTAGTTGTTGTTTTATGTTTGTGTTTTATGTTTTATATGGTAAAAATGCTGGGTAGCTTAATTTGGTATGTAGGACAGGCATTAATATAAGCATTATGCTTCTGCCTGTGCCTTTTCAGTCACTATTTTGTCGATAATGTTTTGTGTCGATAATGTTATTGTGTGATGCAACTGAATAAAGAACTTCAATCAATCAAAAACAAACACTGTAGAATGGGTAGTCGGAGAAATGAGCTGTCGGACTTTTGGGCAGTCGGACTGATGTATGCTCCCCCCTGAAACCGGAGTCCAGAGTGAAGTTTTTCGAAAAGTCTGGTTTCAGCAGTCATGTGTGGACAGGAAAACCGAAAACCGCAATTTCTTGTCGACATTGTTTGACGATATTTTTTATCACACTGGTGGTGTGGACAGGAATTTGTTTTTAACCGGGGGCCATAAAAGTTCAGTTTCAAAAATACCTGTGTTCGTGTGGACTAGGCCTGAATAAACCAACTTGCCTTTACACCTGCCTGCCTACTTCTCTGCATTGCAAGTCCACCTGCCAATCTGTTTGTCACAATTTAAGCCCTTGATTTGCAAACATGTTTGAAACTTATTGTTTATTAAATTGTAGACTTCTGTGCAGCTGCTTGCAGCACAATTCAGTCAATCACACATGTAACTGGAGTCAGCCGGCCCACAGAAAACTGTTGTAGTGTGACAGGCTGTCTGTCCCAAAGCTGTGACTGATTTATGGCTGTTTTTCATTTTGGCACACATTTTTACCTCCTCATGAAAACTAATGGCAGTGCTCTGAATTTGGTTTTGGAAGGTCTGTGTCTGCTGGACAAGAGTGAAGTGTTGTTTCCATTGCTGTGGTTCTATTTCAGTGGGACCTTAAACAAAAGTTAATGTCAAAAAAAAAAAAAAAAAAACGTCATTCAGGTCTTAAAGCAGAAGTAAGCGGAATATTTGTGTTAATATAAGTCTTAAATAGTTATATCTTCCGACAGCAATCACTTATATTCTGCTTTAATCGGAAAAGGACATATTTCATATAATGTAATTATTTCTTAATTTTATGTTTGTGCCAGATTTGGTTTCAGATCCTCCATCAACTGGATTTTATATTTATATATGACTAATAACATAGTGAAATATGGAGACATGACATGACTTTGTCTTCATGTCACACATCCTACAGCATTGTATGAAGCGCAACAAGAGCTTCTCAGCACAAAACATAGTTGGATTGGTATGTGTTTTTTTTTTTCCTAAATACTGCTTTCTTTTGCTGCTATTGCCATTGGATATTATCTGTGTACTTAGGTTATGTATTATCTTATCTTTTTTTAAACACAAACTCAGCTGTAATTCTGAAAAATACCTGAGGATATATTTGAAATATAACAGGAACCAATGAAAATATGAATCTCTTTAGTCATACATTCTCAAAGTTTTCTAACTATATTTAAAGCAGATGTAAGCGATATTTTTGTGTTAATCTAAGTCTTAAATAGTTATATCTTCCGACAGCAATCACTTACATTGTCTCAGTGTTTGGACCGAAACATGGGTCTCTCAGTCGCTCTGCTCTGAGCCGAGGAGAAAACTTTTCTCGTATCCTACAAGTTTTATCCAATGAGGAGAGAGAACGGCATGAAGGGCTGTGTGTGCAGCCAGAGCCAGTCTGGTGCAGCCAAGGGATGCGCCTGAATGTGGTGACGTAGGGTCGAGGGCGGGGGCTGCTAACTCCATGGGCTGACAAGACGTTATGGTGCGTTCAAGGCAACCCGTAACTCGTGTTTTTCCGACCTGTGAAGTCGTACCTGTTCGATCTGGTACGAGTTCACGGGTCGAAAGTTACGAGTGGCCGTTATAGTGACTTTCACAGGTAAAACAGGTCGGAAAAACACGAGTGGGTTGCCTGGAACGCTACAAAGTCGTAAGTCGTGACTTGAAGCTGGAATTTACGGTTTCAAAAGCCTGCCTGAAACGGCAGCATTAGCCAAAACGACCGGATCGCTTACTTCTGCTTTAAATCCCAGGGCATATTATTTTTATAAATCTGCATCAACTGATTCCCTACATGATATTTAAGGTTATGTACTGTGACTGTAAATAAAACACTGTCCACAGAAGAGGGCCACAGGGTTTAAGTCAGTGTCAAGTAAATACAACGTATAATAAAGTTAAAGAGCTTCATATTCATGTGCTTTAATAGACAATAGGGTGGGGCAGTAATCTACCACCATCTGTTGGGTTTGCAGGGAGAGTACCATGCTCTCGTTTGTAGCTGGTGCAGTTTAAACTCTCCTCTGTGCCCCCGCTGGCATCTCATCAAACCCTGGCAGAGCCCCGGCCGCTGACCTCTCTCCTCCCTGCTGTTACAGGAACAACAGCACACTTCCTCTGCTCCTTTAAACAAATTTGTCAAAAGGTGAGCAAGCAACATTAAAACTGGAATTGACCCTCTTTGTGCTGAATAGTGAGCAGCTTTACATAATACTGTGGCCTGAAAGCAGAAGGTATTTCATTAAGATGTTCTTATTCCTTAATACCTGCTGGCAACATGGTACCACCGGCTTCCCAATTTGCATGTAAATGTATTCTTTTTTTATTGGTGTACTGCGAGGAGGATTTATTATGAGCGGTTCAGCATACAGACTTAAGCACACTCTGACTCTGTTATGGTATTGCTCTCATCAAAGATTGTTCTTTATTATAAAGACCTTCACCAATAGAGCCCAAACACAGACCCTGAATAACAGATTAGGCGACTTGGTTGGATGGTGCTATGAGGCACTTCAAACATCATCAGAGCCTGATGTAAACACAATGCTGCTTGTTCAAAGGGTATCAGGGAAGGAGAGGCCTGTTCGTGGAGCTGAATAATGCAAGATGCCGAGAGTGATCACAGCCTAAAACTCCAAACGCATTCCAACGTGTACCGTTGGATCTGCGCCTTCAGATCAACGTGCCCTATTTTTTTTTTTTGTATTGTTTTTTAGTTGTATTACCTTTCACAAAAAGGGAAAAACAACAAGGTATAGCGGCTGAACCCTGTGTTGTTGTATCAAAGAGACGTAGCAGGAATAGTACATGCCCTATCCATGGCTCTGTCAACCTGTCTTTGTTTGGGTTCAGACCTAACAAACCGGGGATTTAAGCCTGCAACATACAATACATCTTAAGTTCACTTTTAATATGTAAAACACCTTTTCCTGGATATCTTATATTAAGGAACAAAACATCCTATTAAAAACTCAATGAAAAACAGGTTCATCCAGGTTGTAGTTGAGACGTCACACTAATCTTCTTCATGACCGATCTTCCTCCACTACGATGGACTCTGAGTGTGTTTACATGGACTTGAGGATCCTGGTTTTGATCCATATCCTGGTTATGATCATATTTGGGATACTGCCTTTTACTATTTACATGCACACAGAGAAACCTGGTTATTCCTGTTTACATGATAAATGTCCTGGTTTCATCTTTTATGCGTATGTTTATGTGTATGCTGTGGAGTGCTTTGATTGTCTTACGGTTTGCTGTCTTGGAGAGGCTGAGGACAAATTTCCACTACACGGTGGACAATGAAGTCTTTCTATCTATCTACACACACTGAATGTCATGAGAACAAGAGAAAGAAGAGAAGGACGATTCATCAGGACTTAGGAAAAGACAAACTGAGATTTATTTATAAGAGTCTCCTGACTAGGTTGAATCAAAGAGATCAGCCAGTCAGGTAAGTGGTTCCCTATGTTTTGGAAAGTCCAAACTGATGCTCTGTTGTGTCTACATTGAAGTGGGTCTTCTGTGTGGTGCGTTGTTTAAAGATGTTGCCTCAGTAATGAATTGTGGGACGGCATTCTTCCCTCTGCTCTCATGAAGGTAGGTCCTGTGTGTCCTATTCTAAAAAAGATGAGATTGGAAGCACTTAAGCTCATTTCTTCATCGTTTAGAGAAGAGGGGCAGCTTCCCTCATGGCTGCTGCTGAGACACTCCGGGTCATTTCACACAGTTTGGAAGCTTCCTGAGCAAAAAAGAAAAAAGAAAAAGATTTTTCAGCCACAGCCTTAATTCTGTAGTTTTGCCCACTGATCTGTCCCACTTATCGACACAGTGAGTAATGGAGCAGCAGCGGTGGCTGTGACACAGTTTGTGGAGGCAGTTGAGGTACTTTAAAACCCTCAGCACCCAGTGTGATGCAGCTGCAATTTGCATCAAAAACCCAACTCCTTTTCACAGCTGTAACTCAGTCAAATCTGAAAACACAGACATGATGCACATACTGTTAGACTGTTAGGTCCCGATCTCCAATATTCAACCATGAATAAACATCCACTAAGAAGTAGTAGTAGTAGTAAACCTTTATTTAACCAGGCAAGAATTGTTAAGAATACATTGTTATTAGGACAATGGCCTGGTAGGAGGTGAAAGGCCGCCTAAGGGGCAAGGGAGAGGGGGAGAAGCGAACTTCTGCAGTGATGAGGAGTGCCATTTGTCTGAGAATCAACAGTTTTCATCAGAGTCACAGTAATCCAGTGATACGTTGCAAGCTAGAGCTGCTCAGAACTAATTCAGCATACTTTGAATGGTGCCAATTTACCAAAATATAAACAAATATCAGCCATAAATAGGAAGTTGTAGCACAACCTTAATCACTGAAGGCAGAGAAACCCTGTAAACATCCACCAAAACAATCCAAATCAGCACCCCTGCCCTGCAGTGTGTTCTGATTACAATTTTTCAATCGACATAGTTTTATTCGGATCAGCGTTTAGCCTCTTACTATTTTATTCCGATTAATTGTGTCCATGTAAACATGGCTACCGACACATGAGCTTTTTTGTCCTTGAGGCGTAGGTACTTTTTCTTGAGGGCCTCAAGATTAAACTATAAGGCCTATAAGTCCTTTAAGAGGAATTATGTAAGTCCAGTTGCTTTTCCGCTGTTTTGCTAACCTTCCTCCTGGCCATGTGCATTTGTTTACAATGAAGCAGCGAGAAATCAATCAATAGAGCAGTAGATAACGCTATATATCATATATGATGTTACAACATGTATATTTACATAATTCTCCCTCGTAACAGGTAAAGCCAGTTATTAAACCATCACAATTACTCCAAAACTGTTTAATTAAGGTTTAAAAAAGTAGCATAGCAACAAATCCTGCATAGTTCCTCTTTAAAATCAACTACGCCTGTGATGTGATGTTTAGTTGTTGCTGGAGATACAGTAGTACTCCTCAAATACATTGCAAACTGAAATAAACAGTTTTGTCGTGTTTCATCCATCCATGAGAATTTCATGCATAAAGAGAATATTCTTCACACTGAGCATTTCTTTTTCTTTTCTTTTTTCTTTGCTCCTCAATGCATTGACATTCTAAGCTCTCGATCATCTAAGCAGGTATTTAAAACTTGTGGGAAAACCAGGAAGGAGCCTTGTTTTATTTTGAGCATCATCAGTAGCTAAATGTTCAGAGCGCTATCAGCGCAACATCTCCTCGCTCTGAAGAAGATGAAGGTGCCAATGCTCCAAATGACAACTGTGAGTTGTTGTGCTGTAGTGAAGCCAGAGCTCAAAACATGCAGATCCTGACAGCGCTGATGAACAGCTACATGTTTTATCCTGAAGGGCAATCTACTGCTTTTCAGGGAGAGGGCTTTTCAGGCGCCTCAGATGTTCGACATAAACTGAGATAAAAGTTAGTTCCCGTATTCCTCCTTAATTTCTGTCAGCTCTGTGAACGCGCCTCCTTTGTTCTTGCTCCGCAGACACAACTGTTCCATTCCTGAGCATTGTTATGTAATGGGTGAATAATGAAGGCATGTATACTACAGATGCTTCTAAATAACTGATATAATTGCGATACACAGCGTCAAGCAGATAATCTTCTTTACATTTCTCTCTGCCCTGTGGTTTGGAAAGAAATGGAAATCAAGTTAAACTCTCTGAGGATATTCATCAGACCACTAGAAATTAATTTTAGATTTAAGTGAAGCACATAAAGAGAACTCATAGCTAAATTCAGCTCACACATTTTCAACCACCACTCGTGCCAAAAGACAAAATAACATACATACAACAACATGAAGAAATACATGATGGAAAGATGACATTTATGCTTCATTGATATGGAAAGGGTTACAGTTTCATCACCACTGCACTGACAGCTGTTGTTTTCACCTCTGCAGTGCAGGTTTCTGTCACAGTGAAGCCACTTTGTTCATATTCCTTCTTCTGTGTTTTATTTCAGTTCTTCCTTTGGTTCTTTTTTATTGTCTCTATTTCAGGGCTTTACTCACAGAAATTCTAACTGTTTAAAAAAAGGAATGAACAGTGGGGTAGATGTAGTTAAATACTTTGCATAATTGGCCATTTCTCTTTAAGCTTACATGTAATTAATCACGTTTACTACATGAACTGTTCTTAAAGGTTATTTCTACGCTCTGCTGTGAGACTAAATTGCTTGATAAATAGCTCATATTATTGGCTTTCTTCAGTGAAATTCTCACAATTGTGATAAACACAGGATAAGTTGTTATTTATATTCTTCTAAAACCTATACTAACAAACAAACACTGTTTGAGCTAAGGTTTTCATTGGTAATTAACCTGTACTCATTCCCTGATAACAACAGAACTGATGAAACGGCTTCATTTTATCTTCCAAGTGCATATAGGTCACTAAAAGTCATACGCAATGTAGGTATGGGTTGTTATAAGCTGCTTGTAGCATTGTATATATATATATATATATATATATAGTTTAACTTAGATCATGAAAATCATAATGTAATTATCATTATGGACAAACCAACGTTTAGATCTGGGGTGTCAAACTCATTTTAGTTCAGGGGGCCACATACAGCACAGTTTGACGTCAAGTGGGCCAGAGCAATACAATAATAGCACAATAACCTATAAATAATTGTTTTAGTTAAAAAACATACAAGTATATTATTACATGTCTTGAGAAAAATGCGAAATTTCAACAATATTATGCCTCTTTTGTCTTCTATGTTATTTTCACCCTTCCACACCTGTGCACGTTTGACACCCCTGCTTTATATGAAACGCCCCTGTAGTGGAATGAAGACATGTTTCCTTTGCAAAGTTCAGACACCATGAAGACAGGCACGTTATCACTTCCTCCTGTTTGTGGCTGCTGTCTCTGTAACTCTCTGAAAAACAACACATCTGTCACCTCTTCAGTGTGATCACATAACAATCAACTTGAAATTGACGTGCGGGAAAATGATGTTTTAATAGTTTGACAGTGAATATGATCAAAAGCAATGCATCTCCTACGTTGACACGCAACCTGAAAACATGGCTGCGAATCTATATGGAGCTGACGTAGAGAGGAAATGGTTTATCTATCTGTCTGGTGTTCATGTCATCTCCTCTTTTACCATTCTGTTTATAGACAGAATGTTGGTCTTTCCTGACATTTTATTGACTAAATGATTGATTGACAGGGTAACCATGGACTGATGGTGGATGGTCATGACTATTTTATACAAGGGGCCAGTGACTCCCTGACTGGGTCTCATCACCTCGACCAAAAGCAGCGAAAGCATCACAGATAAGCGTCACTGACCTGACCATATTTGTTATTATTTGTTGTTATCCTCATTTCAATGGCTTTTAATATGATATTGGACCCCAGTCGGGGGTTGATTGAAAGTTTCAATCAATAAAAAAAACTCTCTGTCACATGCAAGCTGTCTGTGTACTCCTCTATTCTCGATCTTCCCTGCTTAACACTCAGATTCAAATTGGCTTTAGCATATTAAAAATGTTGACTTAATACAACCATACGTCTTGGACCCGGAATCCGACCCAGACAATGAAAACACACCGCCTGAACCTCTTCTCTGAATGGTAAATGCTAAATTCCACCACATCTCATGTTATCATCGTACAGTTAGATATGATGTCAACCTCCTACTAAAAGTCTGCAAATTATTTACCAATATGGGCTCTGAGGCCATGTGACGTGTCAAAATGAGACGTTTGCAGCAGCTCAGAGCTCCTGAAACTGCCCCTGGGGACTACTTCAACACGTGCCTACCTCATAATACGGCACTTCCATGACCTCTAGAATGAGTATCCAACATTTTATTATAAGTCTGAAAAGCTGGAAAAGCATAATAGGTCCCAGGACCAGCGATTGCCAAAGTGCTGGTCAAGAGGTCATAACGGTTTAAATCAATATCTGATGTATAGTAGTTGGTTAGCTGGTGGCACAAACCCATTTAATCTGAAGGCTTTCCTTCAAAGCCAGACTTTTAGGGCCCTAGTCTCGTAGACCGCGCGAAGTCTAACCTCAGTGCAGCTTCGCCACGCCAATGGGGTGTGGTCCAGGTCCATTTCGCAAGATTGGTGGGCCGCGCAGTCAGACTTAGACCAGCGTAAACCCTCCCCTCGTCCCTCCCACCGGCGCAAACGGCGAAGAGGGAGGAGAGAGGGCGGGAGGGAGACAGGAGGAGGAGAGAAAGGCGTGGAGTGGGTTTGACACAGCCGAGTCAGATCTTCACCAATCAAATGAGCTCCTCTCCTCACCTTTAACTGCGCGGAGGGCGATGCGCGCTGCAAGTTTGTCATTTTATACTTGGACATGGACGGAGGAAACAGCGACGCCAGAGGCCGAACCTCTCCCAGGAGGAAACAGCTGTTTCCCCGGAGGTCCGAGCTCAGAGTGACCAACAATGAGTTTACTAATAATAATACAAATATCCTTAATCAGGTTTGATCTGATACACTGAGAACCCCTGCCCAATAGTATAAGAAACAACAACTAATAAACTAATAAAGAAACTCACATTTATTCAAACCCTGTGCAAGATGATGAGACAAAGATAAACAAACACCATGCGTAATGGATGAAATCCGCGTAAAGGACGCTCTCTCTCTCTCTCTCTCTCTCTCTCTCTCTCTCTCTCTCTCTCTCTCTCTCTCTCTCTCTCTCTCTCTCTGTCCGTCTCTTTTTTTCTCTTTTTTTTCTGTGATAGAGAGTATACTGTAGTAGGCTATATACTGACTATCTGATACCGAGGCAGTGGTGGTGGACTAAGAGAGATGAAGATTTGTGTTTTGTTTTTCATTACGGCTGCCTGATGCGGTCGCTGGCGTTAATGAATTAATAAGTAAATAAATGAATAAATAAAGCGATCATCACAAGGGCAGAGTGGTATCTCAACACGGCAGCGACATGCAGTCATTCACCCTCAGTCCTGCTTTTGGGACATCCACAGCTGCTTTTCAGTGCCAGTTCGTCCCTGCTGTGTTAATTCAGGTGGAGTTTCCATTACGCGTGCCACAGCCTTTGATCTCTGCTTTGATCTGACGTCAGATGTGACGGGACAATCTATATAGATATAAATTCACGTGTTGATTCCATTAGTTGCATTAAATAGTGGTTATTGTGGATATTTATTGCATTGAAATGTGTCTGGAACTGTGGAGATCTGCCTGTGAGGTCTTGGTGACGTGTGTGCACTGCAGGTCAGTCAGCCAAACTTCCACTGCACCTGCTGCGCTCCGCCCTGCGCTGAGACTAGACCTGGTTGGAGGTGGCGAGCTTTCAGCGCAACCTCGGCGAGACATTTTCGCACAAAACTTCCACTGCACCAAGCTGAATCTGTGACGCCTCCCCCTGCTGCGCGGCCACGCCTATCTCAGCGCAGCGCGATCTACAAATCTCCCAATCTGACTTTGCGCTCGGCTGCGCTGGTCGAAACTTGCATTAGACCGGCTGCGCTACCTTGCGCCACCTGCGCTGCGCCAGCAAACTAGGGCCCTCAGATTCAAATTGGCTTTAGCATATTAAAAATGTCGACTTAATACAACCATACGTCTTGGACCCGGAATCCGACCCAGACAATGAAAACACACCGCCTGAACCTCTTCTCTGAATGGTAAATGCTAAATTCCACCACATCTCATGTTATCATCGTACAGTTAGATATGATGTCAACCTCCTACTAAAAGTCTGCAAATTATTTACCAATATGGGCTCTGAGGCCATGTGACGTGTCAAAATGAGACGTTTGCAGCAGCTCAGAGCTCCTGAAACTGCCCCTGGGGACTACTTCAACACGTGCCTACCTCATAATATGGCACTTCCATGACCTCTAGAATGAGTATCCAACATTTTATTATAAGTCTGAAAAGCTGGAAAAGCATAATAGGTCCCAGGACCAGCGATTGCCAAGGTGCTGGTCAAGAGGTCATAACGGTTTAAATCAATATCTGATGTACAGTAGTTGGTTAGCTGGTGGCACAGACCCATTTAATCTGAAGGCTTTCCTTCAAAGCCAGACTTTTAGAGTTGTTGTGTAGATGATCCACTTTGTTAACGGTGACAGCAGCTGCTCTCTTCTTCAAAAGAAGCACCAACTTGTGCCAACTACACAAGGAGGTACTTGGCAAAAAGCCAATCAAACGGCAGCGGTTTCCACAGGCAGTCACCTCCAGCTGACAAATGCCTGCCATCCGCTGTCATTATCAGAAGCTTTGGGCATGTTTGCTGTTGACATTGTGACTGTGGGGATCTCATCACACAGCAGCCTTTCAAGCCAAGTGCAATAAAAAAAAACTCATTCTATAACTACTCTTTCGGGCCACTGATGTTAAATTGCAGAATTACAGATGCTGTTGAGTTTGAATATTTGCAGCTGAGGATTTTTTATCTCATGCATTAGGTCTAATCCAGTTCCATTTTAAAAGCATTAGGTTAAAGGTTACTCAGGGCCACTAAACAGATGGAGCTTTTTGTACTAAATGACTTGTTACTTGCATCAAATAGTTTATACCAAGCATCAAGATCCAGTCAGGTCACCAGACACATAGAGGTGAACAACACAGAAACACTCATATTCACACCTATGGGAAATTTAGAGTTGCCAGGCAATCTGATATACAGGCACATCTCAATAAAGTAGAATATGATGGAGGTCAGCAGTCTTCTCCATGGTAGTGGAGCTACTGAACCAAACTAAGGTTGTATTTGAAACAGCAACTATACTGCTAGTACTTATTGATTTGACCAAAATGTAGTATGTAGTATGCAGTATGTAAACAAAAGCAAAATCAGCAGTATGCAGATGTCGTACTGATTCGGAAAAAATCTCCAGTGTGCATCTGACCAGTCCACATTGTGCACTGTATCCCACAATGCAATGTGCCCATGATCTCTAACCCTAACCAAAGACGGTTTAGAGTAGGGAAGTGTCTTTACCATGTACCCTAACCATGTTATATAACTTAATAAAATAAAATAAAAATTAATGTAGACCGAGACTGAGACATTGTAAAACTTTTTTTATTGATGTAAATGTGGTGATTTCTGTTCATAAGCTACAGAGCCCCGAGTCATTCACATTCAAACAAACTAATGTGACTGCCACAGTTGTTATGTTTCATCAATGAGACCAACATTTATCTCCTAAAAAGGATTAAGTTAATTATCAATACAGCCTAAGAGATCATTTAAAGGCTCAGGAACCTTTGCAGGTGTTTGGAGTTAATCAGCTGATTAGAGTGGGACACAATCAGGTTACAATAGTGTATTCCAATTCTTTGAGATGTTGATAGAATTTTGGTTTTTCATTAAATGTAAGACATAATCATTATAATGAAAATAAATAAAAACGTGAAATATTTCAGTCGGTAATGAATAAGAGTTTTGTCAAAACCACATCTTGTCAATAGGCTTTATGCACAGCTCTACTACTTCCTGAATTAAGCCAGCTCCTTTATTTCCTGTCTTATATTATTGGACCCGACTGATTAATCCAGGTGTGTCTGACCATTGTTGGCAGGTCAGACACACCTCTGTTATGTCTTCAGTTCAGTTTTTTGTCTTTGTCTTGTCACTTCCTGTTTTATTTTGAAGTCTCACTCCTGTCTTCTTGTTAAGTTTCCCACTTCTGTGATTGTTTTCCTTGCCCTAATGTGTTTCACCTGTGTCTCATTAGCCATGTTTCCATCCAAAGTGATTCGAATTACTGGGAAATGCGCATTCAAATAAATTTGAATCCTGTGTGTTTCCATTAACAGTACAGACCTCGTCCACGTTGTTTATTGATAATTGTTAATTTCCCATGGTATTCTAATTCATTGAGATGCATATCTTGGACTGTAGTAGGACGCCCGATCCTTACATTTTGGTATTGGTCGTTATAGCTACTGGTACCAATGGAGGACTCATGGTTTGTGGTGTTTGGAACCGTTTAAATGTTTTTCATAGATATGAAGCAGAAATAATATGTGCAGTTCACTAACTAATAGAGCAGCACAAAATATGTGCTCCTCTATTAGCTACTGATTAAAGCAGAAGTAAGCGATCTGGTCGTTTCGGCTAACTTCTTGTCAGCTGATGGAGTTAGCAGTCCCCGCCCTCGTCCTTACGTCACCACATTCATGCGCATCCCTTGGCTGCACACACAGAGAGGACCCTTTATGCCGTTCTCTCTCCTCATTGGATAAAGGTTGTAGGATACGAGGAAAGTTTTCTCCTCGGCTTACAGCAGAGCAGAGTGACTGACAGACCCGTGTTTCAGACCAAACACTCTATGTAAGTGATTGCCGTCGGAAGATATTAATTTTTAAGACTTATATAAACACAAACATTCCGCTTACTTCTGCTTTAATGGAAAACATACTTTTGAACCAAATAATCGATTTTTGTGAATAGATAACAGGAGAAGTTACACAATGTCCCTTTAACAACAGTGTATTTGGATTGTTGCAACTTTTCACTATGAAATACTTTTTTTTTTTTAATAAAGTAAAGATTTCTGGAGAAAAGCTACAATTTGCAAAGTCATGCTCTTTAGGGGTCACTCTCAGTTTGGTGCTGCTTAGCATGGTGTTGTCTAACTGTCGCCTCACGGGGGAAATGATATTCCTGGGCACAAGCCTTGGTCACAGATCAATACCAGAGACCAGTGAATCTTCTCAGATGAATCATCCGCAGCAGCAGCATCAGCTCTCTGGGATATATTACTTTGCTTAGCACAGGCATCCGTGGCGCTGATGAACGGGACAGACACACAACAGCTGCTCTTATGGGTCATCTGGCGCTGGAGGTAAAGGCCAGCCCGGAGCGCCGGGTGATAACCTCCCTCTCTGCGAAACACAGAGCCATATTTAAACTTGTCCTGATCCCTCCTGTTTGATGTTTCACTTTGGTGCAAATTACACGGGTGGGTATTGATAGGTGATTTGTCAAGCTGCCATGTGGGGATTGGTTTTGTATTCCAGTGGGAGCAATCTGTAACTTCCCGGGATGTGAGCACTCACAATGCCACAAAGGGTTGCAGTGCACCTGTCAAAGTGTCAACCCAGTTTTTTTGAGTCGCAGCATGGATGTCACCAAAGCCAAAAAAAAAAAAAAAAATCACTGTGGAATGGAAAACATAACAGAGTGGTTTGCAGTGCAGACAATGCATCCTGTTTCTCTGCATAGCTGTCAATGTAAGCAAGGGTAATAACTAATTACAGATGTTTTTGATGAATTAGCGCTGTATTTGCTTTTTCAATAACATGTAATGAGTAATCGATTACAGTTTTCATGTGACTGGCCACACACCAGTGAACACAGTGGAACAGGTCAAATATGTTTCTGAGCAAATACAGTTAAAAGGAATGTGAATATTGAACTTTAATTAGTCAGGTGGACAAAAAACACAACTCTAAGGTGATGTAATGCTAATTGATATATTCAGCAGCATGGAGTAACAATTGCAAGGGTATAAATCAGATACTGTGTAAGGTTTGTTGTGGTGTCTATACAGTCCACAAAAATCACATATTGCAGCTTGAAATATTTATTGTAGATGGAGCACATGCAGTCATCACCAACAGCACAGAGCAGCTCATTGACTCCCAGTGTCTCTGGATGGCCGAGTTTCCTACCAAAGCAACCTGGATGCTGCGCTCTGAAAAAAAAAAAAAAAGTCAAACTGACAGTGAAAACAGGCAATTTAACAGTGGGTGGACCGAGAAGCATGAGTTTGAGCCTTTCGGCTCTCAGTACGGAATAAACACACCAGGCTATTGTTGTGTGTTTATTCTGGAGTGAGAGCACCTCCGTGAAAAAAAGGAAGCATGATGGAGCATTTGGAGAGAGCACACCCAAACTTTTCCACTGAGCTGTGACGTTCGCTGGCTTTAGTTTTACCACTCTAAGTCTTACTGTTTTTTTTAACTGGATATCTGTTAATTGTTATTGTTGCTACAGAACAAGCTAAACACATAGTTTTTTCTTTCAATTTCAGTGTATCGCAGCCCCTGCTGTATGATCATTGAATCAAACACTCAGCCATGCTTATTCAGCAGTTACACTATATCAGGGCATTTTAATTGGCTAAGAAAAATCAGAAAATCTTCATAGCTCTTCCAGGAATTACATACGCTGATAAGTCTTGGCAGGAAGCATGAAGTCTTCTTCACCTAAAGGGTGGAACATCTTAAAGATTTCCTCTGCGAGCGACATTTACCCTGATCAGACACATCTGGTTTCAACTGAAACATCCACTTGTCTTTTACATGTCATATATGCAATGAGACATGAAATGACTTTGAGATAAAAAAAAAAAATAAATAAATCCTTTTCCAAATCTATATCTATCACTGTCTAGCTTTGCCCTCTTTTATCACAGACCGCTCGGGGCAATGGTAAAACTGTACTTGAATTTCACAGACTCGGATTCCCATTGATCTGACAGAGAGCACGAACTGTGAAGACTGGGGATGATGTGAGCACCATTACAACTGACATGATGATGATGATGAGGAGGAGGAGGAGGAGGAGGATGATGACAGCATTCTTCTTAGTATTGTAGGTACAATAATTGTGTGATAGCCTAACAGTACTAATAGCATTGTGCATTGCTTATAATGTTCAAGAACTAAAACCTCTGCATTGTATGGGGAGCAGAATAATAAAGGGAGATTAATTCATTTTGGATTGTAAATTATGGAATTTCACACATGGCTGCCCACTCCTGCTCTTCTTTATTTCAAGTCCCATAAACAATCAAATATGTATCCCACTGACAGAGTATGTGCTTTGCTAAAAAGCACATTTACTATTACACACATAATATTGCAAATGCAATGGTGTGATGTACTGATTAAAGTTACATCCTGTATTACAATGCTACCACCAGACAAGAATTTCAGACTTGGCGTTGTAGTGTATTATACACCTTAACTTTCTTGCTTAAATATCTTGTATTGTCTTATGTTCTTCTTTGTGTGTGTGCTTTCTCTGAACTGAAGGAATGTGTGAACGGATGCTCTGCTTCATGGGTTCCATATCCTGCCTAGAAGCAATTTGGTCTGTTGGAAAGTTGATGATTGTTTTGTTCAGCCTAAAGGCTGAAACCTTAGGTCAAGGGCATGGTAGCCCAATAGTTATCGATTTGGTCAAGAGGTTAAATGCCAGAAAGTAAATGATCCAGATCAAGGTAGTCTTTGTTGATTAGTTGCATTCCTTAGTTTGGAGAAGGTGGAGTGTTTGGAGTTAGAAACATATATAAGGTCAGAGCTTTGGGCCAGTAGAGAGAGATCTCATTTTGGACCAGAGATGCTCCAGGATTCGGCATTTTTGTACACTGATCTTCTTCTTGTTAATAAACTTATTTTTTGAATACAAGCGAAGACGTGTCAGCGGTGATCCCTTCTTTTCATCAACACATCAATATACCACAGCGTCTCATATATTTTAATAGAGATATGCCCTAAATAAAATAAAGGCTTTTTAAAGAATTCCTTGGCTCAGTGGGAGTGCCTGAAGTAAGCGTTTCGCTTTTGCTTTTTCTACTTTGAACTTCTCAACTTCACAGCACCTGAACAAGTTGTCTGGAGTCTACCTCTCACCTGTGACCACTCGGTAACTTTTTTCTTTGTTTGTCGGAAGAATTTCAGACTATCCTGAGAAACACTGCGGTAATGATTATGTGTATGGCAACTGCTGAATGGAGCAAACAATAATTAAGTGAAATTCTGCAAATGGACACCATAAGCAGAATTATTCAATACCAGAGTTAGTCCTAACACCCCGGACGCACTGCCCGCGGAAGCTGCCTTCTCGGGCGCTTGGCTGGTCGCACTGGGAGCGTACTTCTCCTCCTCTCTCTGCGCCGGTCAGAATGACAATATTTTTACATATACTGTATATACAAACAGGAGATGACCAAGAAAAAAGACTATACTTTGAAACACTGGACCGCTTCATCTCTGAGTTAGATCGCCGATTTACAGATAATGATGAGCTACTTAATGCTACCCAGGCATTTGATTGTTCATCTCCCCATTTCATGGATGTAGTTAAAATGGAACAGTTTGCACAACTCTATGACGAACTGATCGACACCACCCTTCTCAGTTCCCAGTGTCACACAGCAAAAGCTTTCCTTGAACTTGAGATGAAGGACGTGGAGGAGGAGAAAAACATAATGTTGGCTCTGACACAACTGTCTGTCGCCTTTTCAGAGGTCATCAAACTATTTCAGATCGCAGCAACAATTCCTGTCTCCACTGCATCAAACGAAAGATTCTTTTCCGTTTTAAAAAGAGTCAAAACCTACCTGCGGACCACCATGAGCGACGACAGGCTCACAAACCTCATGTTGATGGCTGTTGAGCCTGCTGTCGTAAAATCACTGGACCCAGATGAACTTGTCAATAACTTTGCTGCTTTGAGGCCTCGGCGTTATCCACTTATGGAATAATTAACCTCTTGTCACTCCTATAAATTCTGTAATATTCGCCTTTCCAAGGCGTACCCAAAGTAAATTGAATGCTGTTCTTGAACTGTTTGGAGAATATGGATGGGCTTGGTCTCTTTTGAAAGGTATCACTCTGAAGTTTTTCCCCCAAACTGAAATAATCACTATAAGTGCTACTATCATTGAGTAATCTAAGTGGGAGCACACTGAATTAGAATGTTTTTATTCTCGCCTGAATTTTTTTGTTGCAATCAGATGCCTGAAGATGAGTGTGGCTGAGAATTTTAGCTGGAAAACACAATGGGACTACAGCATGAAGCCTTACCTGGCCCCAGTTCAAATTTGATAACAATCCTGCTAAAAATGAGTATTTTACACATGTTTTTCTAAGTGTATATCTAGGCGTTTTCCTAAAGTTGCCATTGAGAAACAATACATGCGCCAAAGTGCAGCTTTTGCAAAGTTACGCATGAAGATGGCAGTGCTGCCTTTTCCCAGGGACCGTGAATGCAGCACATCGTTCGTTTCGTAATCTCATTGGCTATTCAATGCTACAGTTTCCATCGGGATCGGTTCCTATTGGCTGAAGCCATTCAGCGCTGTCGGAGGGGATGTTCCTCATGAGACACAGCCACTCATTCGCTATTGCAGGCGGCAGCCGGGGACAGGGAGCTTGTGATTGGTCGAGTGAGCTGTCAATCGAAAGGTCAGAGGGCAGCGCCATTTTGAAAAGTGAAATAAACATTGTTTTCATGTAAACGCCGGACTTATGAGGAGAAATAAACGGATTTACTGGATATACAATGCGTAATTTCATAAGATGCAGCAGCGGGATGAGGTTATCTACCAGTACAACCGTGTGTTTTGGACTAAATACTTTACTGGATTGGATTTACTGGACTTTTCTGAATGTAACGACACCAAGTTTGTGGGGAAACCCTGTGATCCTGAGCCTGCCCTGACACAAATCGTGAGTTATATCGGCTTTTTACGAACTTTGTTAGCATGTTTATAGTCTGATTCGAGTGTTGCTGTGATGATTATATTTAGGAATGGTCGGCATATCTTTAATCACAAGAGTTTTAGCTTTCCAACGATATGTGGCATGACTATTTCAAGTGACTGGTGACATCCTCTATGACACCTCCCTGATTAAAACCCCCCCGGGGGCCCGCCGGCGGGCCGTCGGAATGATAAGATACACGAACATCTTATTAATCTGTAAAAAAAGATGATTTCTCTTTCTCTTTTCTTCTCCCTCCCCCTCCTCTTTGCATTTGGACTTTAACAGTTTTAAGTTGACCTGGTATGTTCATGTGATATTGTTGCAATTACATAGTGAATGAAGTGAACAGAATGAGTAAAATTGTGTTTGTCAGAAAGGCTATAACTGCTCTCTAACCCTGCCGCTTGCTATCCATGGTGCTGAAAACGGATGCGTAACGGCACATTTGACTGAATTGATTGATTGACGTCACGTGCGTAGTTAAGTGTTTGTGTCCATAGTTATGTTAGCGGGATGTGAGTGAGACTGCATTTGAAAAAGTTCAAATGTTCCTAACCACACAGATAAGCTACATAGCAGACTTGTCACTTTTGTTATGATTATTTGCTGGGCATGTATATTGATTGATACTGTAGTTAAGTCATGTGACTAATAACCTTGCCATACCTTAGCTTTGGCTGAATTGACGCCACTGGGCTACTAAGTAAGTGATGGACTGCTGATGGAGAGTGGAGTAGGGACAAGGAGAGTTTTGTGTCGGTGGTGGCGGACGAGTCTCCTCCGTACCCCTCGTTCTTCTCAGACATTTGATTGACGGATGACGGATCCAATACATGGCTGATGAATCGTGAGCAACGTGCCACACAACTTGCGTGCCTGCATTATCCAATTTGAACAAAAAACTACCTCACTTTTACCCCGGATTTACTCGAAAACAGAATTTGGTACAAAGTTTGGGCTACATCGTCTGATAGATGAGTGATTACACTAATTTTAAGACCCATTCTGAACACCTTTAAAGAGACCCAGAGGAGTTTTATTTTGGTTGTAAAAGAGTCTTATATTAATGTGGATGAATCTACATTATCCACACTTGTTAATGGGTCCATTTTCAATAAATGTATCGTCTTGTCTTTATAGTTATTTTGTTATTATTATCAACTCGCCCAGACTTTCTGTCACTGTCACTGAATCACTGTTAAAATGAGCAACACGTGTGGGTAGCACCCAAAAAACTGTGCCAAAACCCCCTGCAATATTCTCCTGTTAGTTTTCACTCTTGTTCTAAATTGCTTGGTTGCACTCTCCCACAGTAATAGGAAAAAACAACATTTTTACACTTTATTCATTTGACACTGTCAGGGATCTCAATAGTGTGTGGGAGATCTGTACACAATGATGACAAATTCTGTTTTGGGGATTTTGGCACATAGCCTACTTTTTGGGTGCTACCCACACATTTAGCTGTGTTGCTCATTCCACAGATGCACAATCTTTTTTTCAAGTTGTACCTTGTTTTAAAGGTGACTAATCAGGCTTTCCAACAATATAAAATACAACACCAATTGGTATTATCAAAGGGGAGAAATTATTGACTTTTGGTTCAAAGATGGATGTCAGTGTGGTCTAGGTTCTATATTAATATAGTGTAATGATCAAAACCTTAGTTCACAAATACAAAAAATGCACATTGTCTGTATCCAGAAACTGAGCCTTAAAACCAGCCGTCAGGACTTATGTAACTTTGTGATGTCACAAAGCAGTCACTGCTCTCTGACATGCCCCAGGCCTCGTCCACCTGGACCCACAATCTTGCAGGATTTGGTTTCTCTGACAGTTAAATGAAGTCTGCTTTACTTTTATTTATTAATTCAGAGAAGAGTTTCATCATTAAGAAAACAGCCATCGACCTGTTGTTACTAGAACTGCAGAGAGAAGCCTGACAGAGGAGATGTAAAACTACACTGAGATTCTTAAAATTACAAATGTAGGCTATCTCCTTGAGGATCAACACTGGAAATAAAATGCAGAAAAGGTGGAATAGGTGGGACCTTTAAAGCAAACAGAGGTCTCTTCAGTTCATGTGTAGCCTGTTAGGGTCCTGGGTGAAGCATTAAATAGAAAGTTACTCATACTGTGCAATGTTTTCATAAGAATTGTTATTCATTTATTTATTTTTATTTTTTCCTCGCTGCCTGCTGCCTCTGAAAAACCGAGGAGGGCAGGGAGAGTTAACCAAACACTGAGGATGCACAACAACCAAAACAATTTGCCGGTGGAGGCAGAAATGCGGCTTGACATTTTTTTTTAAGTTCCTTTAATAAAACAGTAATTTTATCCACTGATCAAACACTATAAGTAGCTTTTTTTGTTGAACCTTAAGTCTTAGATGGCTCAGAGAGAGATGACTGGTAATTCTGCTTCTGTTATTCAGAGTACTGTGTTTTCAAGTATATAAAAAGCCAACATCAATACTTAGGCCATGTTAAAAACTCCCACTGTGTAGTTACGGTCTGTGATGAATCAACAGATGGTTTGATATCATGTTCATAATAATGATTTATGTCTGATATTACATTTCTTTCTTTCTTTCTTTCTTTCTTTCTTTCTTTCTTTCTTTCTTTCTTTCTTTCTTTCTTTATTCCCTCTAGGATTATAATTAACAACTGTTCTCTAGTAAAGGAGGTGCTAAGTTACTGTACCATATAGAGGTCACTGGAGGTGGTCTGGATGGGCCTAATATAATATAAGATAATAAGATATAGACAGTGCAGGACAGGAGTTGATATTTTGACTGTATAATGAAGGATTTTGAACATGCAAAGAACACCAGTTGAAAGTGATAATTTGGGATTTTGACATACAGAATGGTGCCTAATCTATATTATCTTCTGAAGATCTGATCACTTTGATTATCACAGGCAGCACAATTCTTGGGTTTATCTTTGTCTATAAAGAAGCAAGTATATGGGATAGGGATATGACATCTTTCTCAGAGCTGGATATGGATATGATTGTTATAATAAAGAAAAAGTGGAGATTAATGTACTAAAATAAATTATTTTTCAACAAAGTAAAGATAGATGGGCATTAGATATATGGGGTAAATCAAAGCTGCACATTTAATGTGAAATAAAGGATGTCTTTTGGGCCCGAAAATTATGTTTTTCATTTGTCTAAAAAGAAAAGATCCCTGTCTGCTCAAATTGTATATACTTGGTCTTCATATCAAGACAGGCAGATATGTAGGCATAGCGGAAGAGGATATAATTTGTACTTTGTGTGATCTCAAAGATGTGGAGAATGATATGCATTTTGTGTTATACTGTCCTTTCTATGACTCTGCCAGACAAAGACTGTTTTGTACGGTAGATCCAAAAAAATGAATTTGTGTGGTTGGACTACATGGAGAAGCTAAAGCGTCAGTTTGATATATTTGCGAAAAGGCCTGGGCATTGAGATGAAGCGCTATACAGATGAATGTTATGTGTCGCATGTACATTTGTGTGGCCAACAGTAAGGATTGTCTATTTGTTGATGTTCTTAGTAAATATGTATGGTAATGCCATATGGGATGGGCCACAGTGGTGACATGACACGGAAATAAAATATTCATTCATTCATTCATCCATAGCTAGATAACTCAGGATCTTGGGTACATTGTCTGTCCGTCTGTCTGTCTGAAAGTGGTTGGCTGAGGCTGAAATGGCAGATGAGAAAAGAAAACACAAAAAAACAACTTAATTCAAATTTGCTTCTCAGCTCCACAAAACACAACTGCACTGCTGTGTCTGTCCTCGCTCTTCAGAAGTCAAGTCACTGTTAAAGCTCACCCGGAGGTTTCTGCTCACTGACTTTGCGCTGGTGTGCACAGCGCTACTAAGATGATTTAGAAGAGAAAATCTGCCATGACAGTGTTATTGCTTCCGTGTTCCTCCCTACCTAGCGAGGAAGCTGCACTAGATCAGACAGAAAGTGCATTAGCTGACTTGTCTCTTGGCAGTGTCACTCGCCTTTTACTGTATGTGATGCTGAATTCACAGTAAATGCACCAGCAGCTTGTGTGAGAACATTGTTGTATAGGTGCCAGCTACACATCTGGAATTCCAGAAATTTGCCAACACACAATTTGAAACGTGGGTCCATTTATCAATCAAATCATATCAAATCACATATGATGTAAGTAAACCATGGCAGCGTGCTGTTATTGGGCTGGAATGATGTTGCTTTGAAGCCAGAGGTCTGTGAAGACAAAGATGCAGCAGATCTTCATCTCACGCTGGGACGTCACTCACTCGCTTTTCAGGGGGTCCTGTGGTCATGGCTCGGTTTTGCTGAATAAAACAACAAAGCGCTGAAAATATTTGGTCTGCTCTGTCTGCAGTTGCTGCCATGGTAACACATCTAAATCTTCCAGCCATCTGTCAGCGGCCAAGTTGCATCGTGGGTAATGTAGGCGCCCAGTTTTGACGAGGCAGAAGACTGCACGGACTAAATAGATCGATACTGGTGTTGTATAGCTCAGTGGGTGAAGCAGGCCTCACTGCAGCGACCCTGGTTTGATTCCACTGGCAGCCCTTTGCTGCATGTCATTCCCCCTCTCTCTGTCTCCCCATTTTCTGTCTCTCTACAATCCTATCCTTTAAAGGAGACATATTCTGCCCCCTTTCCACAAATTAAAATAGTCCCCAGGTGTCTTAAAGACATGTCTGTGACATGCTTCGGTCAAAATCCCCCAAGGATCAAACATCACAGCTCTTTTCATCCTCTCTAAACAGCCCTGTTCAGAACGACTGGTTTCAGTGCCTGTCCCTTTAAATGCAAATGAGCCACTGCTTGCCCCGCCCCACCCCTTCTATTGGTACCAGGTAGGGGTGGGATTATGCAAATTGAAAAACTCATTACATCATTGGAAAAGAACTGAGGGAACGGCTCATAAAACCACGTGGATTTTAACATGGGAGCCTGAAAATTAATTATTTTGGGCAATTGGCAAGACAGACATCCAAATGTTAAAGAGCCTTCAAAAAGTGACATTTCCATAATACGAGGGGAACTATGCAAGTTTGGTCGCTTTTCATCTGTTTCGCTAATGCTCCTCTAGTCCATGTGCATTTGTTTACAACAAAGCCGGCGAAAAATCAATAAATGGAGCGGTGGACAACGTTATATACAATGTTATGACGTGTGTATTTGTGTAGTCTTAACCGTCATAAACAAAAGATTGCTGGTTGCAGAGCGCGTTTGTGTTGTGGTGTGCAGAGACGAGAGCTGGGCCTGGGCCACCGAGGCGGAGACCGAGTAACTACACTGATGTTGCAAGGTTGGCTTTCAGCCATGAGCCAGGTGGAAGACAGAGAGCCTCCGTTCTCACTCTAACAAGTCACAAGTCATGTGATCACAATTATCACAATTAGTCCAGAGCTTTTTAATTAAGGTAAAAATGTAGCATAGCCACAAATCCTGCTTAGTTCCTCTTTAAAGGCCAAAAGCCACACATCCACTCCAGAGGTGGATATCGGATATAGTTGTGCTGTATCACTTGTGTGGCAGCAGTCAAACGCTAATACAGTGGAGTAAATTGTTTTAACCATGTGTCACAGTGAGCTGCTCCAGTAAAACAACATTGGGAGCAACATTTTAGAGCTAGATCCTAGTTCAGTGGTTTCCACTCTCACTGACTAAGGGCGCTTTCACACCCTCGTTTGGTCCGGACTTTAGGACTTTTCAGTTTGGTCCGAACCAAAATTTCAGGTGTGAACACTCCCCCGGACCACGGTCCGGACTTTTGTCGGACCAAACAAGCGGACCATGGTCCCCCAAAAAAGTCAGGACTCGGTCCGGTTCGAAGTGAACCATGGTCCGGTTCGCTTCAGGTGAGAACGTAATCAGACTTTTAATAGGACCAAATACAGGAAGCAAACCAAAACAGCAGTGCATCATGGGATGAAGACGCATGTGTGTTGACAACGTAGTTAAAAAAAACACCATGAGTCGAGGCCAAACGTGGGGGAACGAGGAGGTGAGGGCGCTTCTCGAGATATGGGCTGACGACACGGTTTCACGGATGCTTATGGAGACGCACAGAAACAGCGAGGTCTTCAAGCTGTTCAGCGATAAGATGAGAGAAAGGGGGATTGAGCGCACAGTGGAGCAGTGTCGGCTGAAAGTAAAGAAATTACGGCAAAATTACATTAAAGTGCGCGATGCACTCAGGAAGAGCGGTGGCACCAGTGATGAGAAAGAAAAATTCCCGTGGTATGACTTCATGGACTCTTTTTTGGGAACAAAACCCACTAGCAGCCCCAGCAATGTGGTGGAGTCCTACGAGCCGGCAGAGGAGGAAGACGCCGGCTCTGGTGATACTACCGAGCATGTTATGGAGTCAGATAAAGGTAATATTTTTTTCTTCCTGCTCCTGTGTGTGGTGTGTGTGTGTGTGTGTGGTGTGTGTGTGTGTTGTGTGTGTGTGTGTGTTAATAGACAATGTCTAGAATCATAAGAAAAGATAAAACTAGAAGGCACAGTAGGCTATTAAAAAATATAGGCCTACAATAAAGTGCCCAGTGTTGTAGTTGTAGAGTCTCACAATGTATAAGGTGATAAGAAAAAAAAAAATATTTTAAATGCATTTCAAACATTGTAATTGCCCTTCTATTCAGTCCAGTGATAAGGGAGGGGAGTGTGTCTATTTAGGCTGTAGACTATGTGGTATGGACAGAGATGAATAGGTTACTGTATAGCATTACATTAGTTGATTACTCTAGTACTCACATGTTATAGTGTACTGAAACATTTTGTCTTCATTAACAGGGGATACTGCAAACTCCTCTACATCCAGTGACACCAATTCCAGCAGGTCTGCTGAGGTTGAGCAGAGCGCAAGACGTGGAATGAGGAGTTCAAAGTGGGCTGTTCCGGGTGCCCAATCGCGAAAAAGAAAAGCAAAGTCAGATCAGGGTGATGGTGGGATACAACGATATATGGCTGAACTACAGAGGCAGCGGGAAGAGATGTATCAGCAGGAGAGTGCTAACATGGAAAATCTCGTCAAAATGCAACAGGAAGCTGAAGACCGTCGGTTCAAGGCAATGCAAGAACAGCAGCAGGCCAACACTCAAATGGTAATGCAACTGATGGGGACTTTTATGAGTGCATTGTTTCCTGCGCAACAACCACGGCCTCCTACCCCCAACTGGATTCCTCCAGGTCCAATGATGCCCCCGAGTACCTGGCCCATGACCCAGCCACCCAACGCACCACCATCCATCACCCACCCACCCATGGCCAGCTCATTCGTCCCACCGCGATCCATGACCCAGCAGCCAATGGGTCATCCCATGTTCACTGAGGGTGAAGCTTCAACTGGCTCACACGGCAACAGTATGCCCAGTACCTCTTCAGTTCTCCATGATGTTAACCAGAGCCAACACTATCATGACTTGTAAGCTTATTGCACTTGCACTGGATCTGTCACTAGTGTTCCTGTTATGCAAAAACAAGTGTTCCTGTGAACCAGGCTATTTATTTATATTTTGCTTTCTTTATCTGACACTTGTCTGTAAAGCTGTTTGATTAATCCAGAATTTAAAGTTGTTCAAAGATATATTGTTACTGTTGTGTTTGCTAAAAGATGACAGGAGATTCTGAACATTTCAGTTTTATATATTATAATTGTCATAAGTGTTTTATAAAAGATGACAGGAGTTTCTGAACATTTCAGTTTTATATATTATTATTGTCATACGTGTTTTATAAAAGATGACAGGAGTTTCTGAACATTTCAGACTTTATTTTACACCTCTCATGACAGGTGATTGATCCCTTGCTTAACAGTTTGAACTTTGTTACCTCATAATAAGCATATATTTGTAATGCATACTACATTGTTTGATATAACATTGTAACAATAAACGTTTTCTATGGAATTGTTCTCCCTTGGCCTAATCTTATGGATGACAAATTTTTACTTCAGAGTTCCCAGTGTCCAGTTAGGATGTCCTTAGACAAAATCAAATATCACATACCATTTTCAACCAAATAACTCAATATAAATATTCTGACAATATTGTGGGATGACTCTGGTTGCTTTCTGAAAAATATTTACACAGTACGAATGAATACAGTACAAATTTTGATTAACAGTCATCAGTAATGTGGATATAATGACTAGTGGATCAACACAGGTAGAACAGTATGGTAAGTTCAAACAAAACAATTACAACACTACAACGCATACAACCTTTAAAACCATACACAGTATTATGTTATCGAAAAACTAACAATGTAATAACATCTCTCAATATGATGTAATATCAACCTGCCCCCCCCCCCCCTCTCTCTCTCTCTCTCTCTCTCTCTCTGTCTCTCTCTCTCTCACCTGTCTGTCTCTGTCTCTGTCTCACCTGTCTGTCTCCCCTCTCTCTCTCTCTCTCTCTCTCTCTCTCTCTCTCTCTCCATTTGTGGGGATGTGACAGTAGTTGTTGCTGCATAAATGGTGGCCTTGAAAATCTACATTTCAAAATATGCACACAGTGCATTTCTAATGTGGCGACCCTGGTTAGCTTGGTTGGGATTCTCTGGCTCAGCTTCTCCATCCTCCTGATCCCCTTCATCATCTCCAGGTTCTTCTTGTCCCTCATCAATAAATCCTTCGCCGTGGATTTCACAAAAGTTGTGTAAAACACAGCATGCTGAGATGATGTATGGGACAAGGGAAATGTGTGCATCACATCTCTTTAGGACACATCTCCATCTGCCTTTTAGCCGCCCAAAGGCCCTCTCCACCGTCATTCTTGCTTGACTGAGCCGATAGTTGAAGCTTGTTTGCTCAGGTGTTATTCCTCTGCCCTCGGGAAATGGCTTCATAAGCCACGGCAACAGGGGATAAGCAGCATCTCCAAGAATGACCAGAGGCACATCCACTCCCTCAAACACCTCAGTCCATTCTGGCAACAATGTGCCATTTTGGCCCCGTGCGTACAGAGATGAGTTGGCCAAAACTCGGGCATCGTGCACCTTTCCTGGCCAGCCTACATTGATGTCCCAGAATTTGAGTTTATGGTCCACCACACCTTGCAGGATCAGTGAATGGAAACCCTTGCGGTTATAATAGTCAGCAGGGTCATCAGCTGGAGCCAGGATTCCAATGTGTGTCCCATCTATTGCCCCTGCCACCTGCGGAAACCCCCATCTATCACGATAGCCCTGCACTATCCTCCGAAACTCTGCAGTAGATGGGGTCTTGATGTACTGAGGTTTCATGATTGTGTTTATTGCTGTCACAACTTCTTGTGTGATCCTGCAGGCAGTGGACAGGCCGACACCAAACAAGTGTGAGATGGATCGAAATTCCAAGTTGGTTGCCAACCTCCACAGACATATTGCAACTCGTAGCTCCACAGGGACAGGATGTCTGTATGGGGTGGTCTGGCATGTCAGGCTGGGCCGCAGGATGTCACACAGGTGCAGAAAGGTGCTTCTCTTCATGCGGAAATTGGCTACCCAATCAGTGTCAGTCCAGGTCTCACTGATGTGTCGCCACCAGCTGCAGGGGCGTGGTATGATCCACATGCTCCTGTAGAGACACAGAGCTTTCATATAATTTGTTTCTAATTAATTTATTGATTAATGGTGGACATCTGTAAGTAACTGGCTCATAGGGATGGGTATCATTAGGATTTTATCAATATTACTTATCTATATAGCCCACTCTTTGCCGGTTTATTTGTCAATCAATACTCTCATCATTTGTTTTTCATTACTATATAATTGCTTTTAAAAATGTTTTTTCAAGAGAACAAGAGGATGAGATTTTTTAAATTTGGAATAAATGTTTATAGAGCAGCAACAGTAATATTACAGCAAAGGCATTATATAAACTCAATCCCTCACTGGAAACATTAAAAATGTCAATAAAATATCCTGACATCAAAATATTGGGTGAAGTTTAGAAAAAATGAGGAACACTGACATCAGTCTGTCCTCTGTTCCCCTGCTGTTACTGATTTGATTCACTGCCTGTAGGTGCCGCTACTAGCTAGGAGGCGGAGTGTCTGTGAGCGCTCGCAGCCCGACAGGGAGGAGGAGGAAGCTGACGCGGAAACCTCGGAAACTACCGGCAAAAGGACTCGTTACGTCGGAAATCAATACAGTCTTTAATGATTCATATCCCATCCCTAGGCCTACTCCTGGTTAGAAATGACGTAGGCTAATGTTGAAAACATACCTCACTCGTCTTCTGTGTAATAAATACGCAGAAAACATATCATAGGCACCCATAAGGGCCCGCCTCCTCCTTCGGTAACGTGTCCTCAGGATCATGTCATGGCCCACATATCTCCATCTATCCTGGTTGCAGCAGCATATCAATATAGCTATCAAAGCCAATGCTATACGCTGCTGCTGCTCCATTGTTGTTGTTGACCGAAAGTGATTTTCCCTGGCAAATCTTCTGACCAATAGCTGAACGACCTGTAGACCGCATGTCATTTGTTTACAAAAAAAGGTACGTTTTGACAAAGGACAGTGTGAACACAGACCGGACCAAAACTTAATTGCAACAATGTATCATTTCTTCCATCTGGTCCGGACCGTGGTCCGGACTTTCAGGTGTGAAAGCGACCGTCCGGACTTAATTTTTTTTTTTGTTACATTGTTTCCATATAGTCCAGTAAAGTTCGCTTTCACACTGCTATTATGCCAGCGGACTAAAGGATCTACCGACGTCATGACGGATGAGCGTGCGTCTGACGTTAGCGCATAGAAAGTGCTCTGAAAAAAATAAAATAGAAGTAAAAAAAAAAGAAAGAAAAAGAAAAATATAGCCTACTGCTGCAAAGCACGCTGTGGTTTGTAATTGCGGTGCAGAAGAGTGAGTTTAGAGCTGATGAAAGGAGATAAAAAAGAGGGTTGTGCCGCGGCGACATGCTCTTATTGATCAGAGTGGCAGCGATCAGCTGTTTTGTGTAGTGGAGGGGAACACACACACACGCTATGCGCACACACGCGCGACCCTCCTGTCAGATGCGGCTGCATCTCTCCAGGTCACTTGTGTGTGTGAGAGAAATAAAAGCTCTGACTTGCTGGGGCAGATGTTGTTTGGTGTCACCCGCTGATAAATATCCGTCTTTTTCAGACTTTTTTCGGCGGAAAAAAAAAATATTCGGGTCAATATATAAAAAAAAATAGGCTATATAAAAAAATGCATGTATCGTTTGGGGATTTATATTAAACACTCTACTGTTTAATTCCGTGTAAACGTTTACAAGTGTAGCCTACAATGACACACCCATCCCTCTGACCAAATCTGGATATAATATGATCTCCTCCTCTCCCCAAGTGTTGCCGCTGGTTGCCGCGGCTCCTCTTTCCTTTTTTTCTGTTTATTTACTTTTTCGGTACGAGCGCATCTGACGTTATTTCCTGTATTTGGTCTGATAGTTCGAACCTTCCAAAAAAATGCTTTCACACTACGCAGCAGCGGACCTTGGTCCAGGATAGTCCGGACCGAGACCACCTCCTGAGGCTGGACCAAAGACTCGGTCTTTAGTCCGGACCGTGGTCCGGGGGAGCTTTCACACCTGTCAATTTGATCCGAACTATCTGAAAAGTCCGAAAGTCCGGACCAAACGAGGTAGGTGTGAAAGCCCCCTAAAGAGCATGAACCTGGGGCCTGTCTGTGTGGACTTTGGTCTGCATAAGGAAACAACAGAACATGCAAAGACACACTGGTTAATTAGTAAATCTAAATTACCCACAGGTGTAAATGTGAGTGTGACTGTCGTGATCCCAGCCCTGTGATGTCAGCTTGGATCGGCTCCTCCCTCTCTGATTGTTAAAATGATGAATGGTCAAATCAAGCTAACTCATGCCCACATGGAGAACAGGGTATACTGTACCACAACTCAGACAGGTCTGTCACAATCATACAATTAATTCAAATAAAAGAGGCAACATTGGTAAAGCCAGGTCTTGGGTATCAACCTAGTGTCAAACTGGGGTTTTGATCTAATCCTGATATAAACTTCTGCCCATTAATGTGCTCCAATATTCACTTTGATGTCAACTCTGTGAATGAGGGAGACTTTCCATCAGACAGCTCTCCTCAGCAGGACAGGAGGAAGAAGACTCTGGATGTGTCTTAATCTGTGTTCCTCTCTGATGTTGTGTGCTTGTGAAATTTTGAAACCTGTGTATTTGATGAGTTTGATGAGGGAAACCAAGAAATCCCATTAGCCTCCGTAGTGTAGCTCTGAGCAGCTCACGGCTCTGCTCCACTGTTCTAAAAATAGCTTGCACCGACAAATAAAGGTAACGAACCTACTGCTATAGGGATTATGGCCATGGGCCAATTTGCCAAAATGTTGAACTATCTCTTTAAGATAATGTAAAAGGGGGGAGGGGGCAGAGCAGGACTGAGGTGGACAGAACACAGAGCAAGGAGCAGAACCAGGAAGGAAGACAGGCAATATTATAGACAATGGATGGATAAGGACTATTACTGTATCATACTAAATTAGGTCTTGGTTTTCAGATGGGATCATCACCATTTAAATTCAGAGTATGTGGTTTGAGCTTGGACCCACCTGTCTGTTGAGCCCAGCTGTTGTCTCTGCAGCTCACTGCCCAGCTCTAGTGTTGACTGACTGGTCACTGTACATTACCATCCCAGGAGAGAAGTCCTATCTCTGCGAGCCCCCTCCGGCTCTGTCGTCTGTAGCATTTTAATATGTGATAAAAGAAGCGTGATTTGTGAAATGTTGGTGTATTTGATGGAATGTCATGTTTTGTAAAATGTTATATTTGACCCCTGGGGGCCAGTGTAAAGAAACAGTCCAGTAAGCAGATCCATGATATAATGAGATAGTGTGGTTTGGGGTTTATTTTCCTTTTTATGAACTTTTTCTGCTGTTTGAATCTCAAAGATCCGGATTATTCTCTTTGGATACACAACAGAGAGTGGAAGTCCTTGACACTCCTGATCTGTCTAGGCCTTTTCCACAGGTAACCTGAAAGTGTCAGAGAATCTCTGTGTTAATCCACTTACTCATTACTAATGCACAACTAAACCTCAAACACCGCCTGGATGCTTTATAGCAGCTACTTAATTCGTCTGCACATCACACTCCACCTCATCCATTTGAGGTGCGATGACAGATACTCCCTTGTTATTTTGCATTGATTGCTGTTGTAGCAACTCAAACAGTCACTCAACTTGCCTTTACTCTGTCCTCGATGTAATGTTGCTGCCATGCTGTTCACATTTAATTAACCTGCTCACCCCTAGACATGAATCAATATGGAGATCAGGAAATTCAGAAGCACTTGACTAAGCCGCACAAAAAAAAAAAATCATTCCCTGACAACGTCGGGGTACAGATGGTGATGCAGAGCGGGCTGCCTCACAGCGTCGTTAGGACCGAAACCACTGACTCGCGCCTCCCTTCTCCCATGTGACTTTCAAATTACTCAGGCTGGTTGCAGCACTGCATGAACTTGTTTGCTTGCAAATAGGAGGCTGTCAAAAGCGTGTTACTCATGGCTGGTCGGGGGTCCGATGGTAAAGCATGCTCTGTGGGCCACCTGCCAGGCTTCAGGGTCTCATATTAACAGCTGCATGCTGTGTTGTAAGCCTTTTATGTTCTGAAACTGAGGGAACCAATCTGATATATTAGTATATTTTGCATTCTATGGATACATCTAAAATCATGGTACACGTCCATTATACTTTGAACACCAATTGTTTTGTGCACTAGAGTATTAGTTGGGGCAAATACACCCATGCATTTCTATGATATGAACCTCCTGTAAAGAACTTTTACATGGATATGCAAAAGTCTCTGGTTTCTGCTGATGTCTCTACAACAGCAAATGAGATAATCGGTGGGAAGCTAAGCTATTTCTAAATAGTCTAACTCAGGGGTTCCCAACCTTTTTATCCCCGCGGACCGCTCACCGTTGGAAAGACGGGCGGGGTATTCATGAGTTTCAAATGTAGTCCTACACCTGCCATGTTGGGGACCAACACAGGTGTTTCAATTTGAGTTATGTTTCTGATTGGCGTAGAACTAATTAATTTGTTTGAAACACTTGTGTGTGGCAAGGTAAAGAGGGCCCAGGCAGGGATTGAACCCACACCTCCCGGGTAAGAGTCATGTGTGCTTGCCAGTCACCCAAAGGGACATCTGTTCGAAAAATAGAAAATTAATGAGTCGTCTATATTGGTTGCCTAGCAACGACTATTGTTATTTTTGGTAAAGTATGTGTGTGTATATGAATGTGAAGCATTACTATGAAGTGTTTTGAGCTGTGTGTCTGGCTGGCTGGCTATATAATGTATATGGCTATATAAATGCAGTACATTTACCATTTTTGCATTAGAATGAATGGAGGTCAAAATGACATCTTGGCGAGTACCTGGAATGTTGGCGGTTCTAGTGTTAAGTGGATGTGGTTGTGTTTGAACACACAATGTATGAATTTAACGCCGGCCCATTGTACTGGTCGGGTCTGGCTACAAATTTGAGCAAATGAAAGCCGAGTCCCAATTAGATGCTGGGTCTATTTTCTGTGCAAGTTCTTGTGAACTTCTTGTTAAAGATGCTACATGCTAGCGTTCTCAACTCACCTTAAAATTAAGACCTGACCCACCCCAACCGGCAGCTGTTGAAGCCCAGACCCGACACGGCCAACTCACTCGCCGATGGCCCAATCAGTGCCGATTGAACTTCTACATGGATGCATTGGCTCTTTCCTTCAATTCTTACTCTTTGGAATAATCGATCTGATAGTATTTTCTTATCTTTGCTGAGCAAATGAATTAAAAGCCTGTCCAATTAGACACCTGTCTCAAATATAAGCCAGCATAGTTCCGCAGTTAGAGCAAATAAAAGCCTGGCCTTTTATTTGAGAATTTATGGTATGTGCTTGGTTTTGCCACTTGATTGCATCTGCTATCTGAACGTCCTATATATCATCCTGGTACAAGATCACATCAGTCTAATAATATGCTCAGTTAGAAGAATTAATTGGAAGTCAGCAGCCTCCTCTCCTAAAGGTGCGTTCACACCGGACCTTTTATTTTTGTCGCTGTCGCTTGTATCGCTCCGAAAAAAACGCTCCATCTCTCAGGTGCAGACACTCGTCAATTTGGCAGAGCCACAGACTCGCATTTTCGCTTTGATGACATCATGCCCACTGCCATGTGTCTCTGTTTACACCGGGATTACAGCAGCCAATCAGCGCTGAGCGACGAGGGACTGATGGCCGGAGAGTTGGGATTTCTCATCTCGAGCGACGGGAGCGACTTGAGCGAAAAAACGCTCCGTCGCTGTCGCTCCGAGCCCCAGCGTTTTTTCGCCTGGGCGATAAAACGCTCCATCGCTCGTTTGCATTGACTTAACATGTAAACTCGTCGCTCGTTCTAAAAACAAAAGGTCCGGTGTGAACGCAGCTTAAGTGTCTACTGTTTGGGTTGACGTGTTGTTGTGTGACATAGTAATACATGTTCAGTGGTTTGTTTGATCTTTGTGGAACAAGTTAGAGGAAACAGCAGAGAGTACAAGCACAGTAGCTGGGGAATAACAACATTTTCCTTCCACACAATTTTTTCTTTCTTTCTTTCTTTTTTTTTTTTAACAAAGTGCTGAAAATACAAAATAAAGTCCTGTTTGTATTTCAACAGATATCCAATTGTGGTTATTTTTCAGTGGGTCTAAAGTACTTTCTTTTCTTTCTTCTTCTTTTTTTTGATAACCCTGTCCACAG
Source organism: Trachurus trachurus (assembly GCF_905171665.1). Lineage (NCBI taxonomy): Eukaryota > Metazoa > Chordata > Actinopteri > Carangiformes > Carangidae > Trachurus > Trachurus trachurus. The sequence goes on from NC_139895.1 coordinate 32,695,022, forward strand.
AAGTGCTATTTTACGGCAGCTCGTCAACACATAAAGACAGAAATAAAGAAATAGTCTAAACAATTAACTCATTGCCAGATGAAAATTCTAGATATGGGCAAAATGTAATACAACTAAACTCTCATGGATAAGTCAGCACAGTACAAGTAAAATGCAAGTGAGAAGAGTGACGGAATGTGTAAATAAACTGGAATCTGGATGAAATACAATACAATCCAGATCATTAATTACAAAATCAATATTTCAGTGAACACATTCAGCAAACTTGTGGACAGAGCTCAGGTTGAAGAACTGAGATGATATGTTTAAAGGCTCTGTATATATTATGTCTATAGATGTTTGAACCAGTGGCACAGTATACATCATACATTTGTTTCTAACTGCTGATCATGTCTTCAAGTTTCTCTCATTTTCCTTTTTTCTGTTGTGCATCTCCAAAATTATGACATTTAATTCAACATTTTGTAGTTTGAGCACAATCTGCAAAGGTGACATTTAATAGTGGCTGCAGATAACAACAGTTTGAGTTCGAAGAACCTAACCTGCCTAAGTGGAACCTGCTGTTTGACGGCAGCCATGAAACAGAGACACCAGTTCAGAAATGGTGAGATAGCCTGTATCATAATGCTATATCTGGCACTTTTTAACTAAGACGGTGTAGTTAGTTCATATGGTAACATTCTGGCAGTGCTGCTGACTTTACAGTAAATGCTACCAGCCAGTTAGCTGATATAAATCAGCTAAGAAATCATTTGTTCCTCAATCCCCATTTAATTTAAATGACTGAAGAGGAAGCACTGGCGGTTGGCTTATTAAGACAATATTGATTGACTATCAGTATGTCAGTGGTGAAAACAGCCCAAACTGTGACTGTAGAAATGTTGATTTAAAGTGGAATTTCCAACTTCATATACTGTATCTCTCTGATCATAAATCAATGTTAAATAAACTACTTTCGCTATATACTGTAGTGGTGATTGGCCTGCAGTAAACTTCTATGACTACCTGCCTCAGTCAGTCTGCAGTGGCCTCTGATCCTGATCACAGCGTCACATGACCACAGAGCTAAAAGTGGATTTGAAACTGACTGGGCCAGATATGTACTGTATAAATGAATCATACCATAGGCTACAGTAGGTCTGTGTCATAAGTCAGCATTGACATTGGGGAGGGTTTTAGGCTCAGTGAGGTGTTCTTCATGATTTAAATCTGTCACTGGTAACAAAGGCTCTTTGTTTATTTGTGAGGTTTTCTGAGGTGTAACCCATCCAGGAATCACAGGTTTAGCTTCTTAATCATTGTTTCACTTTGAGCCATGATGATTTAAAGGAATAGTTCACCAAAAAATGAAATTCAGTCATTAGTGACCCACCCTCATGCTGATGAATACTCCAGAGTAGTTTTTTATTCCTCAAAGTGCATCTGGAGACCTGGGAGGGGGCTATATAGTCCAACGAAAACATTATATGAGGGCCCAAAACTACACAAAAACTATTTAATATTCCTCCACACTGCTCGCCCACTGCAATCCAAGTGTCCTGAAGGGATATAGTCCAGAGTTTACTCGGAACAACGTCATTTAGGACATTTTTACAGCCCTATCCCTTCAGGACACTTGGATTGCAGTGGACGAGCAGTGTGGAGGGATATTAAATGGTTTTTAGTTTTTTTGGAATGTTTTTTTTGTCAGCCCCTATTAATATCATATAAAGTTTTCGTTGGACTACAAACAGGCCTCCTGGGTCTCCAGATGCACTTTGAGGAATAAAAAACTACTCCACAGTATTCATCAGCATGAGGGTGAGTCACTAATGACTGAATTTCATTTTTTGGTGAACTATTCCTTTAATGATTTAGACATGTGTCCACATCATTTATGCATACTGTAAAACCACCTGTACTCTTCACAATATGAGGAAAACACCTGGTTTGACAACTGATTAAATAAGTCGATATAAATACTCTCATTTGTTAACACTAGCACCGCCGTTGCACACTATATACCTATAACCGCCATGAGTCGTTCATTGGACGAACTGTAATAAAGCGTTAATTAGTGCTGTATAGGTGTTACATTTGTCGTAGTCTTTTAACAGCTACTCTGGGCCATGAAGTAGGCTGCACCCCGTAAAGCCGGGTTTCCACCGTATAAACAATTTTTTTTTTTTTTTTTTTACGGCAACATCCATAGTCCTTAGTGATCTTTGTTTGATATGTCAGGTGGAGCTGCTGCCCATCATACCCCCCCCCCCCCCCCCCCCGCGCGCGCTCACGTCGGCGCTTTACATGAAGAGCACAGCGACTCTGTTTTTACACTAGTTTGCTCCTAAATACTGGCTTTATAAAACAAATTTCGTTTTCTTTTGATATCATATTGATATTTCCCCCCACACGCACGCACGCACGCACGCACGCACACACACACACACACACACACACACACACACACAGAGAGAGGGAGAGAGAGAGAGAGAGGGAGAGCGAGAGAGAGAGCGCATAAGCCCAAAAATGCCGGCGCAAATCGGTGAATTCTCCGGTCGTCCAATGAACGAACGTGGCGGTTATAGGTAAAAATGAGAAAACATGATCGATATTTTTTTGTGTGAGTAATATTGATTGTATTTAACAAAACGGGGTGCTGCCCAACATCATTTTAGGAAAAGTCACAGACTGGTGGACTTCAATGTATTTTTTAAATAAAGTTATGCACAAATGAAAATCAAAGTCGTCCAATGAACGGCAGTTGGCGGTTCTAGAAAACTTCATAATAATGTTATGATCACTGTATTCATATTTTCATTTAAAAAGCCCAGGAGCTGGCAGTGGTGGATAGACTCATTAAATGCCGACAGATACATGAAATGTTAAGTATGTTCCAATGTCAGTGGAGAATTTTGCCAAAACAAGAAGCACATTTTGTTTTCAGTGATGGATAAATTCATCAAATCCAGGAGAAGTGATTGCGTGCATGTTTGTAAATTCTTTTTATGTCACTTAATAGGCTGCTAGTGCCTGACAGTGTAAATACAGAGCTGCTGTCCAAATTTGATTTAGAAAAACTTCATTTTGAAGTGCTGTTGTTAAGAAGCCTATTAAAACTCATGTTGGCAATCATTTCTCTTCTCTACGGCTCCTCACTTTTAATGGTGACGTATGTAGGCTACCGTAGCAACACGAGAGTCAAAAGGTATAGCTGGCACCTGATGTGGCAAAAACACTGAAATCACCTGTCAGTGCAGCAAGTAATGACTCCGTTTACTTCCTCTCAGAAGAATTGAGCTGTTCAGCCCTCTTTGTCTGAACTGACACAGCTACCAATGGCAGCTTCATAATCCAAACTCCCTCAACATGAAACCTAAAGAAGAAAAATGATCTCTGGGAAGTCTGCACAGAACCAACGCTGCTACAAGAGCTTAGTGCCTGCATGCCAAACACAACATGGATTTGGGGGATTATTGCTTTAAATAGAGCAGTTCATCTAAGAGAAAGTGTCCCTCTTCATCAGTATTTCATGTGCACCTTCTGGACCGTACGTTGCGATATGGGCTGCTTCAGTCTGTGGTATTAATGAGAAGCCCTTGTATCTTGCTCCAAAGACCGCAGCGTAAGAACGGCGCATGAAATTAAGTCCATCAGTCTTTAGATGTAAAATCAGACAGTGAAATTTATCACCTCGGGTCTGGCATTTGTTAGATGATGGAGCTCTGCTCACCATTCGCAAGGATATAGTCAAATCTGGATATTATTAGAATTGGAGATTACTTGCCTGTGACTTGACTGTAGCAGCTACGTGGATCATTGCCGCTGTGATGGAGCACGTGAATATGTCTGCATGACAGGTGACCCACAGCAGCTCGGCACACAATCAATAGATGAGGTAATTCATTCTGGGCATAATTCACTCCAGGTTGCTTTTAATGGCCTCAATACTTGAGATTAAATTGACTTCACAGTTGGGGCTTTGATTCTTTTTTCTTTTTCTTTTTTTTGTGTCTCATAGATACAGAGATACTAGAGGGATAAAGCTTCTATACGACTCAGACTGACTGAATTTAGATAAATTGCCTGGGAAAGGAAATTGCGCAACCCTCCTCCCAAAGGCTGTTGATAGAGGATCTATCTTTCCTGTTCCCCAGCAGCTGCCATGGAAATGAGACCTTGAGAGAGGCTTGGGAATTTCACATTTTGTCATGTTCATTGTTTGCTCCTTCATATTTCCCTGCGCGCGAGTTAATGGTAATGGCACATCCACTGCAAAGATAACAAGGGAGCTGCTGGTTAAAGATGAAAAATGAGCTTGTCTGTGTTTTTTTATCTTCTTGATATAATTAATGTTGATATGAGCTTAGCGTTTACTTTTATGTCACTTTCCAGAAATAACCTATTTGTCTAATTAAGCAAGATTCAAAAGCAGAGAAAATCATAAATAATTACCATCTCAACAGATATCGTATTCATCTTCTAATCATATCACACGTATAATCACCTAGAAGCTACATGTTTACGCGGCTGTCAGGAGATTTGTACGCACATTCTCTAAGTGCTTTGACATATTCGTGCTTTGAAATTTGACAGTCATGCTAATATATATATATATATATATATATAGCACATTTACTGTATTTAGATTATATTTACATGCTCAAGGGAATACATGAAGGCTTTAATCGAAGAAATGGGAAAGCAGCTTGAATCCACTTAGGGGATTGGACTGGGTGACTTCAAATTAATATGAAAATTATTTAAAACAAATGACTGGGTCAAATGACTTGACATCCATCCATCAGCTTAACTGTTTTTCCACGCAGGGTTGAAATAGGGCTGGGGGCAATCCAAGCTGACATTGGTTGAAGGTGGGGTACACCCTGGTGACTGCACATGAGATAAACTATTGTACATTTACACTGAGGAGAGTATTCACCAAATTAAAGCAGAAGTAAGTGATATATTTGTGTTAATATAAGTCTTAAATAGTTATATCTTCCGACAGCAATCACTTACATAGAGTGTTTGGTCTGAAACACGGGTCTGTCAGTCCCTCTGCTCTGCTCTGAGTCGAGGAGAAAACATTTATCGTATCCTACAGTTTTTATCCAATGAGGAGAGAGAACGGCATGCAGGGCTGTGTGTGCAGCCAAGGGACGCCGTGAATGTGGCGACGTAGGGACGAGGACTGTTATGGTGCGTTAAAGGAAACTCGTTTTTTTCCGACCTGTGAAGTCGTACCAGTTCGATCTGGTACATAGACTGTACAAAAAGACGTACTGGTACGAGTTCACGGGTCGGAAGTTACGAGTGGCCGTTATAGTGACTTTCACCGGTAAAACAGGTCGGAAAAACACGAGTGGGTTGCCTGGAACGCTACAAAGTCATAAGTTGTGACTTGAAGCTGTAATTTATGATTTCAAAAGCCTGCCTGGAACGCAGCATTAGCGAAAACGACCGGATCACTCACTTCTGCTTTAACCAGCAAAACTAAGTGATGAGGTTTTACTGTTGTACTGTAGATGTTGGTTTTGGTATTTCATTGGTTGACAAGATAACAATGACATTTGTGTGTGTGTGCCTAAGGATCGCAGTTGTACTTCAACAGATAACCAATGTCAATAATATCAGATATGCTGCCAGATGTGATGTCCAAGTTAGCATAAAGCAGGGATCCCCAATAGGCGGCCCGCGGGCCACATCCGGCCCGCGAGAGCAAAACATCTGGCCCGCGACGATTCACTGACACTGACGCACCTCTTTATGATCTGAAGGCTGCATGACAGAGCAGGTGATTTAGCCAGATCCAGCCACTAGGGGCGCTATCGCGCTCTATTAGGCAGAGTGCTGCTGCTTATGAGAGAGAGAAGAAGAGACTGACGACGGTGAGAAGTGTGGCAGGCAGAAGTTGTTTGCTACTTTGTATCGGTTGACCTGCCGTTTGTGGTTCAGTGTGCGTCCAGAGAAACAACCACACACACACACACACACACACACACAACCACACCTTCAACACACACCACCATAAAAGGATCGACTATCTCCTGCTTCCTTCTTCATTAAAGTCTTGGGGGAACTTTATAGACTGCGTTCTAACAGACGCACACCTCGCCATTACAAGTCAGAGAAACCAGGCTGCATTCATTAAGCCTTCATCACAGTATGAAACTAAGTGAACAACAGATAATGTGTGCACTGCTCTACTGTGTTTCGATCTCACCCTGCTCTGTACGTTGACCTACACTTGTGTAAAGAGTGAACGAAGTGAAGACGTACCACGCGATGGAAACATAGGCGCGGTATTTTTTTTTTCCCCATGGCGCGGTGATCCGCCGGTCCTCTGAGTGAAGTATCCAAGTAAGTCAGGTAGGCTGATTAATAACATGACCTGCACCAAAAGGTAGGAAAGTGACTGGACTGATGAGTTTTGGTTTATTTTACCGGACCATGATGATGCTGAGAGAAAGAAAAGTGACACCTGACGCTCTCTCTCTCTCGCTCTCTACGTGTGTCTGACTCGTACAGTCTCAGGTGGCTCTTCTTGAGGTGAAGGGTTGTACAGATGCTGACAGATGTACGCTATTTGTGGGCATTTTGCAGATGGGTTTAAAAATCTGCACAAATGGTATTGATGTTATGCATATGTCAAATATGTAGAAACGTTGCCACTTTCTTGCTGTGTGTCTCTATCTCTATTTATTTTTCCCATTGTGAATATCAGAATATATTCCACATACAACTACTGCTCCCTTCTTATCTTCCTTTATGTTACACCTCTATTTGGGAGCTCTAAATTAAAATGCTAGGATGCTTTTATTTTATCTAAACCGCAGCAGTGGCTGTTTTTCAAGAGTGCAATTTTTCTTGTTTGACCCTTTGAGACTCCCATGCCTAAATTATTACTTCTAGAATGTACTATGCTCTTCTTCAATTTTATCAACAATGATAATAGTGATAGCATTAACATTATCTGTACAAAAATCTACTTTTACTGGCACGATGGGGGGAAAAAAAACCTGGACGTTTTGGCCCTCGGTTTGGCACACTTCACATATTGTCCCTCGCCGAAAACTAATTGGGGAACCCTGAAAAGCATGCACCTGCACCATGAATTGCTCTCTAACTACAGAGACTGGGTCTCTTTCAGGTTTCATTAAACAAAGATGATATTTCAAAAGAACACACAGAGCTCAGGGCTCCAGATTGCCACCAACATTTTTAAGAGTGCGACTAATAACAGGTGCACCTGACGCTGCCCGAGTGAAAACATACATTTATTTCACAAGCGCATCATCTCTCTGTGTTCTCCTGTGACTGAACTCACACTCATGGTGGGATCATATCGTGGTCTAAACCAATGAGAGACAGAGCTCAGATGGGTATTTGCCTCTGATTGGCTATTTACTGCTCTAAGTTGTGTGTGTTTAAAAATTGCAAGTGACCTGAGCACCAGAGTAGTCTAACTGAAACGGAAAAAAGAAAAGAAAGAAAAGAAAATGAAGAGAGGTAGAAACATTGAACGTTTTTTCATTAAGAAAACTAAGCCTACGACCAGCCCTACTACTCAGAGTCCATCCAGCCAAGACACAGAGCCCGCGGTCCCTGGTAAGATGCCAAGCCCCGATCATTCAGTGATAGCATCAGACTCGGAACCAGAGGACTTAACCGAGTCTGAGATGGAGCCCGGCCCCGTGACTCAAATTAAAAAGCCCAAAATGTATTCTTTCAGTGAGGACTGGTCAAAACAATTTCCCTGGCTGAAGTATGACAAAGGACATACACAATGCACTGTGTTGGCCATCTGAGGAGCATGTGACAGCAAGGGGAGACCTGCTATGAGACTTGATGTTAGGTCTCAGTTCAGTGAAGCACTTTAAACACTAGCACTTTTACTTGGAAATGTTTTATTTTACTTAATGTTTGGTTTGAAATGTTCAATTTCAGCTCAGTGAAGCACTTTAAACACTTTATTTTATTTTTATATATAACTGTTGTTCAAATAAAGACAAGCATTTCTCCACACCTTATTCCTGTTTAAAAACCATTCATATTAAAGTTATGGAGAGCGGGGGAAAAAAGCTGATCTTATGGCGTTAAAGGTGACACAATGAAAAATTTGATTGCACCTAAATTTTGTGCTGGTGCGCCTAAAAAAAAAAAAAAAAAGTTAGGTGCAATAGTGCAACGAATGCAAAAGGTTTGTCTGGAGCTCTGGAGCCATAAAGAAACAAAATCAGAACTAAAAATTGATCTATGTTGAGTTCCTCTCTTCTAGCCTTGAGGATGACCTGGTCTGCCCTGCTCTTCATCCTAGCAACAGAGCGCTCCACAGATAAAAATCTATTGAATGGCTTCATTGAGGAATTGAAAGTGTGTGCGATAGTTGCCACCTTACTGCCAACATCTTTTTTTTTAGCAATGTATTCTGAGAGCCACAGCTCTTTTCACTGTGCTTAAAATTCCGCAAGCAATCATCATTTAAGATGAAACTATCTTCAGAGCAGTCAGTGTTTCATGCAGACATTCTGTTATTTGTTCCCTAAAACCTTTAACTGGTGGACAAGCTCCACATCATTATGTAAAAATGTCCCCATTTGATTCAGAGGACTCACTGTATATCAGTCATTAAATACCACTTTGGTGTCAAATGAGTTTGATGTATGAGGTCAGACATGAGTCAGAGCAGTCTCTGTTCTGTATTTTTGGTTATGTTTGTGTATCTTTTATTAAGGACATGTGTACTTTTGTTAATCCTGATACTTTAATTAATTAGTAAATTAATTCCATTCTTGGATTAGTAATACAATGCCTGTCACTCAAAGTAATACAGCCTATATAGCAGAATAGAATTGCAATGGCTTAGATTTCAATATGTCTGTCTCACATGCTGACAGATTCTTAAACCTGTATCATCCAGAATGTCCTCCTGACATATTGCACTGAAGCGAGATAAAAGTCCACACTTTAATTAACTGTTATAAAATATTAGTTACTCTCCAATGTTAGCTTTCTCAGGGAAGACCTGTAAAGGAAATGTCCTTTAATGAAATTGGAGCCACCACATGCCTCTCAATATCAAGGGATTGAAGTGCAGTAGAAAAGTAAGAATGTGGAAATACAATTTATGTTTGGGTTCTGATAGCAACCCTAACTTCTTTCTCTGTCAGTTTGTCAGTTTAATTTTTTGAAATGTGCTCATTTATTAAATTATGATATTATAGTAAATGTAGTCCCAGTAGCCTGGGGTAACAAATGACATGACATGACAGAAATGTATTCCAGGAAGCATGGCAAATGGTCACTCCTCTAAATGCAATAAATCTTTTTTCTGGTCATCTTAAAAAAAAAAAAAAAAAGATAGATAGATAGATAGATAGTTGGACAATTTGGATATCAATTTAAAAAAACAACTAATCAGTGAAGAAAACACTGCAGCAGGTGCCCAGATGGAGGATAAGGGTGCTAATGCTGCCTCTTAACCAGGAGCTAACTGCTAGTGCTACCTGATATGTTGTTGATAATAATAATAAAGTACAACCCCATGCTGAAGGAGGTGCTAACTGTTTTACCCATTTTAAAGGATGCCAATACTACCAGTAAATCAAGGCTTACGGATGTCAAACTTTTATATCACCCCCAAGACTGGAAGCTATCATGTTTTAAAAGCCTTCAGAGATAAAGCCAAGGAAATGAGGGTGGTGTGAGGGCAGAGCCATTAAAAAAAATAGATATCCAGGCACAAATCGTGATTGATTTGATTGCAATTTCGGTTTCAGTGGGTTTTTCCTTGGCTTTATGAATCGTCTTCATACATACATCAATCAATTATCAACATAAAGAGACAAAGGGAAAAAGCAGAGAGACTGGGAGGGAAATAACAGAAAGATTTCTGAGGTCAGTGGGAGGCTAGGCTGACTGTCCCACCTCATTAACATCTGTACAGCTGCAACAATGACTGACTCAAGAGTCTTATTATCAAAGCAAGCCTGATGGCATATAGAGTGGAGGCTAACCCTGTGGATAAAAGTTAGCTTTATCATTGCATTGGGCTCCTATTCCCCCGTGTTCTGGTTTCACTTCCTTTACCAGCTTCGATACAATGGGGGAATCAAATGTACGGTGTACATTTTAGGACATCCTCAGGTGTCAGGCTTCAGCCTCAGACTTTAGATGAAAAGGCATAAGGTCTTAGGAAAACCTCTGTCAGGTGTCCACTAAACAGCCTCAGAAAAAAGTTGTCAGACCAAAAGGCGTCAGACCAAAAGTCGTCAGACCAAAGGGCATCAGAAAAAAGTCGTCAGAACAAAAGACGTCAGAAAAAAGGCGTCAGAAAAAAAGACGTCAGAAAAAAGGTGTCAGAAAAAAAGCTGTCTTTGTCAGAAAAAAGACGTCAGAAAAAAGCCGCAGACCAAAAGGCGTCAGAAAAAAGACGTCAGAACAAAAGACGTCAGAAAAAAGGCGTCAGAAAAAAAGACGTCAGAAAAAAGGCGTCAGACCAAAAGGCATCAGAAAAAAGGCGTCAGAAAAAAGACGTCAGAAAAAAGGTGTCAGACCAAAAGGCATCAGAAAAAAGGCGTCAGAAAAAAGATGTCAGAAAAAAGACGTCAGAAAAAAGGTGTCAGAAAAAAGACGTCAGACCAAAAGGCATCAGAAAAAAGGCGTCAGAAAAAAGGTGTCAGAAAAAAGACGTCAGAAAAAAGGTGTCAGACCAAAAGGTGTCACACGTTGATTCAGTTGGGGCTTTTTTTTTTGGAGGGGGGGGCAGACTAGTAAATTATTTATCTATCGCTGTATTTAATGACATCATCAAAACACGACACCGGTAACGAGCTGTCGTGCAGAAAAGAGTCTGCACCTGAAAGGAACACGCTTCTCCGATATGTAACGCCAGGTTCACACCGGACGCGGAAGTGCCACGAATAGACGTGGAACGGAGTCTGTTTCCTACCGGCGCCCTTGTTAACCGATTGTGTTGTTCACACCAGATGCACCGCGGCGCGCACCTCCGCAGCCGGCTCGCACCCTGCAGCGATCGTTTTGGTCTATTTTTTGTGTGAGTCGCGAACGATCGCATCAATCTGGGCAGGAAGTTACCCAAAGAAACACAAGAGAATTCGGTTAATTTTCAAGATTAAAGCAATTTTCAAAATAAAATACTGCGATTGACAAATACAATAGCTGTGTGTTTGCGTTTGTGATCTATTTGTGTTTATATACCTAAACAGAGCATGAGAAAGATGAACACACGCACATACCTAGGCAACACATACACACACACACACAGCCACAGTCGACCCACACATACACTACACACGCAGCCACAGACCCACACAGCCTACACACAGGCAGAGGCGCTGGTTGACCGGTATGGAGAAATGCGCATCTGGTGTGAATGGGAGGGCTCCAGCTTGCGCGCGATTTTCCTTTGTGCAGCACTTCTGCCAGAACAGCGTGGATATGTCGTCATGACATGAGTGTTGACGGTTTACTTTTATTGCTATTGTTGTTGTTTCTACTGCTCTAGGATGAAAAACATCATGTTTTGTTATGTGACGTGAATTTACACCATTTTAACCTATAAATAAAGTTATAGCCTATTTAAATATTCAACAATTTCAGTTTCAATGATTGTATGTGGATAAATACATTTATGCAGAAAGCTTTGATGAGCAATTACATAACACATAACAAGAAATTAGTATGTGCTAATTATCATGTCACATTTAAAAACATGATGTTTTTAATTTTACAGCAGCAAAAAAAAAAGTATGGTCTGCAGACTGTTAAATCAAAGTTTGAAGAAATGAAAATAGTCAGTTTTTAATCTGATGTCTTTTTTTCCGACACCTTTTTTCTGATGTCTTTTTCTGACACCTTTTTTCTGACGTCTTTTTTCTGACACCTTTTTTCTGATGTCTTTTTCTGACACCTTTTTTGTGATGCCTTTTGGTGTGACGTCTTTTTTCTGACACCTTTTTTCTGACATCTTTTTTCTGACGCCTTTTTTTCTGATGTCTTTTTTCTGACGCCTTTTTCTTGACGCCTTTTGGTCTGACGCCTTTTTTCTGACACCTTTTGGTCTGACGCCTTTTTTTCTGACGCTTTTTGGTCTGACGACTTTTTTCTGAGGCTGTTTAGTGGACACCTGACAGTGGTTTTCCTAAGACCTCATGCCTTTTCATCTAAAGTCTGAGGCTGAAGCCTGACACCTGAGGATGTCCTAAAATGTACACCGTACAAATGCTACTGACTTAATACCACATCCAAGTGTGTTTTTACATCTGTTTTGGTTTTCTCAAATATGGTGGTAAACCACCATGTTCACTAGCTAGATGCTGCCTTTACTTTTTATTACTTACAAACATTACACATCATTAAAACAACAATCATCAGCAAAAACTGTATAATTTTGGGGTAGAATAAAAATAGAGAAATCCAACTGACCATCGAAAAAGGGTTAAGTACTCACCAAATATATTTAACTTAAAAACAAAGTCAGTTCTGTGATCCTAAAGTGTGCAATTGCTGAGTCATATACTACTGTACTTTGTCCTTTGACTTCAGCACCATCAGAAGTTCTTTCTCAACTGAGATTAAAGCCTAGGATGAAGCCTAAACATTTGTCACATGCAAATAAATGTATGTTTACAAAGAGAAAACCTCATATGTCTGTATACCTGATATTGTTAAGTTAAAGAGAACTGGGCCTTTCAAATTATTACAATAGTTTTGGTCGATGAGGGGGGGTAGGAGAGGATAAATATTCTATGACCTCTGTATCAAACATGAAGAGGACATAGACCCAGGAGAGGACTTGATGCAGAAAAGGAATTCCTTATGTTGTGTAGTCATTCTCTTTGAGATGTAACTATGTCCCATCAAAAGCAGATGCACACTTTTGCTGCAGCACTTTTGATGTGATAGACTTTCATTTGGCTCTTGATGTTTCTGAGGTAGATAGGTGAGACATCCCTCTGCTGTAGGTGCACACTTTGAAATGCAGGGTTGCTCTCACAGACATTAATTAGATGTACCTTTTGACTAAAATGTGTCTTTCCCAGAGGCCTCCACTGCCACGTCAGTCAGGGATAGGGCTCAATTCAAATTTCACTGTCAAAAGGACAAAAAGAGAGAAAACGACTAGCAACACTATATCTGTTCCCAATGAAAAAATATACTTTATTCTATCATAAAAATCATAAAAAGGACAACATCATTGTAGAATAAACAGTTAAAGGGGAATTGCCGTTTTGTATCTCAACCTTATTTCTAGCATAAAATATGATCATTTACTCACCCAGCAAACTTTGGTGTCATTACAAGTCGTTCGGACGAAATTAGATCCAGTATCCAGATCCAGAATTAGATCCGTATATCCATAATGCGAGTCTACAGGGCAGTGGAATGCAGCCTCTATAACACATTATCTGCTGCGAAACTAGTTCATTTCACCAATATGTTGTTATTATACGCTAGTGCTATTCCCCTCTGAGTCCAAGTAAATTATCGTATTTTGTGCTAGAAATAAGGTCCAGATTGTAAAAAAAAAAAAAAAAAACGGCAATTCCCCTTTAAGGAGAAAAAATTATTATACTTTATTCTATCATAACATAAAAAGGACAACATCGCTCACAGAGAGAGAGCTGCTGAAAGTGGACTAGCACTGAGAGCCGGGCTGCATTGTTGCTGCTGGAGAAGGTGCGTGGAGATGATTGGTCAATTCTGATCACATGACATGCGGTGCATTCAGCATTTGAAAAAGTTGAGATTTTTTCATCTCTGTGCACCCCAGACGTGCACGAAAAAAAGGCGCTCCATGTGAGTGGTCCAACACTGTGTACAATAACTACAGTTTGTGCTACAGTGCAGACGTTATGAACCTGCATGTGTGCACCCATGTGTACAATATTTTCCCATGTACATATTAAATCTTCATTATTAGCCATGTTGACACCACATATTAGTGGGTAATTAGACCTTTTCAAAGGTCATGCCGATATATCATGAGCCTCTGAACATGAGTTTACATCTTAACTGTGAAAACCTGCAGCCAGAAATCTGAGTGTAAGAAGAACAAGTTCTAAAAGTGCTTCAGTCTTTATCCACTGAGGACCACCAGAGATCAGGACTTTTCTTTTGCAATTTCAAAGGCTGAGAGAAAAAGGGCTTCCATATTTTTTATATAATCTTAGATTATGTAATCGCTGTTTGAGCCAAAGGAGAAGAAAAATACAGCCACTAACAAACACTACAAGACAGGATCCTTTGTTTTAGCTTCTCTTCTCTGGTTACCACTCACTTTCACAATTGATTTAAACGTTCTACTAATCACCTGTAAAGCACTCACAGTTAAGCACCCTGAATTGATTGATATGATCCATACTGTAGCATCAGTTGTTCAGCTTTTCCTCTGGAACTCCTTTCCGGATGATCTGAGTTGTGCAGGTTTGTTAAAGCAGAAGTAAGTGATATATTTGTGTTAATATAAGTCTTGTGTTAATATAAGTCTTAAATTACATAGAGTGTTTGGACTGAAACACGGGTCTGTCAGTCACTCTGCTCTGCTCTGAGCCGAAGAGAAAACATTTATCGTATCCTACAGTTTTTATCCAATGAGGAGAGAGAACGGCATGCAGGGCTGTGTGTGCAGCCAAGGAACGCCGTGAATGTGGCGACGTAGGGACGAGGACTGTTATGGTGCGTTCAAGGAAACTCGTATTTTTCCGACCGTGAAGTGGTACCAGTTCGATCTGGTACGAGTTCCCCGGTCGGAAGTTACGAGTGGCCGTTATAGTGACTTTCACCGGTAAAACAGGTCGGAAAAACACGAGTGGGTTGCCTGGAACGCTACAAAGTCGTAAGTTGTGACTTGAAGCTGTAATTTACGATTTCAAAAGCCTGCCTGGAACGCAGCATTAGCGAAAACGACCGGACCACTTACTTCTGCTTTAATGTAAATTCAGTTCCATTTCCAGTTCTTCCTGTTATTGTGAACATTTTTTAATTGATATAATCTTACATGCTGCTTGTCCCTTCCTGCTACTTCTTCATCAGCCTCATTGTTTCCGCCTGGTGTTCCCAGCTGCACCACAACACCAACCAAGCCTGTACTGTATAAGCAGTCCCGGTTACATGCTGCTTTTCCGACATGCCGCTATTTCGACATTGACTTCTAATTGTCGGAATAGCGGCATTAACATTATTTTTCAAGCGTCCCACTATTCCGACTTTTTTTTTTTCCTTGTCTGAGTAGCGGCACTTTACTATTTTTCAAACATTCCGCTTTTCCGACATTGATTGATTACGTTACAGTCAGACGTGTCCTTCTGATTTGTTCGTTTTATCAAAGAGAAATTGCGGAGAGTTGTGCATGCACAGTTTGATAGATCTGAAAAAGGTGTAAATATTTTGGGTGTCTTTTCGCCGTAGGCCTAAGCAAAAGATTTAGTAGCAACAGTTTTACACTGCTTACTTACAGTTTTGATAAATGAGGCCCCAGGCCCTAAGCCCAGAGCCCAGACGCTCAGCTGCAGTTTCTCCGCGGCGCTGTCCGTGGTGCTGAAGGTGACAGGTTAACTTGACAAACAAACTGCAGCATAGTTCTGTTTGTTTATCATGTGTGTCAGTTTTGTTTGCGACTTGATAGTTTAGTTGCTGAGATTAAGAACATCACTCCCTCATCAAACCGGTGATAGGCATGCTGAAAAGAAAAAAAAAGAGAGAGATGCGCCTACAGTATCGCAGCTGTGTAAAAAAAAAAGATGTCGGAATAGCGATACCAAAAAGTGTTGGAATACCGGCATGTCTAGATAGAGGGATGTCGTAATAGCGGGATGTCTAAATAGAGACATGTCGGAATAGCGGGCCGACCACAGCAGTCCCAGTATACACTCACTGCCTTTGCTCCCATGCAAGACTTTCCAGCACTCATTCTCTGACTGATTCTCTGGTTTTTGACCCGGTTTTCCCCAGACCACCTAAAAAGTAATTGCCTTCCATTTTCTCCCCCTTTAAGCTTGGGTCCTCTAACGCAGGCCTGCAAGCTTGAGGGTCCTGCACAGTATCTTACGCCTGGTTCACACTGGACGCTGAAGCGCTGCGGAAACCGCGCGCGAGCCGCGTCCCTCCAGTTCACAGTGTGTGTGTGTGTGTGTTTTCATCTCTCTCGCTCTCTGTTGAGAGTCTGACAAATATAAATACGATCGCATTTGTCAATCGCTGTATTTTATTTTGAAAAGTGTTTTATTTTGAAAATCGACCGGATTCTCTTGTTTCTTTGTGTGACTTCCTGCCAAGATTGACGCGATTGCTCGCGGCTCAAGCACAAAATAGAACAGACGCCGAAACGATCGCTTCACGGTGCGAGCCGGCCGCGGCGCTCTGCGTCTGGTCTGAACTACAACATCGGTTAACAAGGGCGCCGAATGGAAGCGGACTCCGCTCCGCGGCTATTCGCGGCGCTTCCGCGTTCGGTGTGAACTGGGCGTTACCCTCAATTTCCACCGACTCTGTCTCCGGTCCGTTCCGACTGCCGCAGCAATTTGATCCCATTCAAGTCAATCAGAGCATTTACACCGCATGCACTGCGGTGCGTCTCCGGTCCGTCATAGCTCCAGTGGTCTCGCAGGAACATGCAGCATGTCCATTTTTTCCAGATCACACAGCCATCACACATCAATCCACATTGATTAGATCACCCCACACAGGAAGTCTAAACACGTAGAGCATTTGGGAAATTTCAAAATAAAACACAACAACAAACCTTGTAAATGATCAATTTGTCAACATTGGATTCCCCAGCTGGCACGAGCAACAACTCATCAATCAACTACAGCGGACTACATCCAGTAATTCTGGTGGTGCAGCAGGCTGATCAGTCATTATTGGCGTAGATCTACCATCCATAACATGCCATCCCCAGTCTTTTGGGTTCATGCTTTGCTTTCACTTCTACCTTTCCACACCATCATTTGGTAAAACACACAAAGACCATGGAACTTTGTAGCTGTCGATGTTGGTGGTAGAGTTTGAGGTTCCACTGGGGATCTTATACTTTCTCACAGAATCTCCTGTGTCTCAGCATATCCAGCGATTCATCTTTGCCACTCCCATACGGTAATAGTAGAGCCTTTTCACCTGCTGCTATGATAATGCATTTTCCCACCCTTTCCTCGAGAAAACTCGTGTCATTCTTTACTTTTTTCAGTGCCAATCCCTTTCTCATGCCAAATAGATGAGAAGTAGAAGATTGTCACACACCTTGGGACCAAGTAACTCCTTTGTCTGCTTTATGCACCATACCTGTCTTGTTTTTGTTGTTTTCTTTGGTTTTGTTGCCAGAATCAGCTCCTGTGCATTCGGCTCAGCATGATGCAACAAGAGTACTAACAAGTCTGTGTCATCACCTACTAGGACTGTGTCTCTTGTTCTGGCAGAAGCAATGGCAGTTTGAACATCATGGTTTGCATGATCTGCGATACAGCCAGCCCTCTCAAGTTTATCACTGAGAAAAGCCAAGAAGCATTGTTTGTTTTCCTTATTGTTAAGGAACTGGTCTTTTTTCCATTGGATGATCATGTCACCAGAGAAGTGTACACACCGGGACTACTGTTCAACGCAGTTGGGTGGCATCTTTTATTGTTGGTTCTTCTTTGTAGCCATCAAAGACTATGACAGTAGCAAACTGACACAACATAATCAAATCAGGGGAAAATGTCCACAAGGTGGCAAAGTAAAAATAAAATGAACTCACAGTGGCAGGACAATAGAAAGTGAAAAAAAAAAAATTAATTAATAAATAAAGTACATTATACAATAATCAAAGATACTGAGCTAGACATAGGGTAGCATCACTATTCATAGTTCATACCAAGTCAAGGTCCAATAGTCTACCTTGTGTGCTGGCAGATTTTCCATATAAATTAAAAATGGATGCCATTATTTTGTAAAAGGTGCTGTACCATATTTTTGTGTGACCATATTTCTGTGACATCAGCAATATGGTTAGGGTTAAGGCCCCCACAGAGTCTGGTGTAATGTGCGCGTACTGTGAGCCATGCGGACTGCACACGCAGGTTTCCCACCGAGCAGTTGCGTGACACTGAGTGTGCGGAATCCGCACGGTCGTAAAAATTGAGCTTTGCACGACGGGTCCTCGAGTACGCACGGACGTCTGTGGAGTCATGTACGGCCGAGTATGTGGGGGCCTTTAGAAAGAAGTGAACACACAAAGAAAGTTAAAAAAAAAAAAAACCCACAAAGTAGCCCAAAAGAAAATCAACCTCAGAAGGCAAAGTGACTTGTTGTTGAGATTTTAATCTCACTTTATACACTGCTGTTATCGTAGTAGTTTGTAGTTCTCTTGTGATCGCGGGTCTCCAGCTGTTCTTCTCTCTCTCTCTCTCTCTCTCATACACACACACACTGTATCTAATGAGCAGACCACTGTGTGTCATATCTCTGAGGGCTGCAATGCAGTGGCTGATTACTGCCTTGAGGATCATGAGCCCAACCATTCCACTATAGCCATTACTCAAATGAAAGTGTGCTACTCGACTAAATACATATATTAAATCTGTAAGAAATGGACGCAATTATTCTAAAGAGCCATTTAACTTCCCGGGGGGAATTTCCTCAAATACATTTTGTGGAGGCTTCTGTGTGATGATGCATGTCTGTGAGATATTAGTGTGCTAGAGGAGCAGAGTGGATGGCTTCAGCAGGGAGATTGCTCAAAGATGAACCTTATTCTTTTATTTATTTCTTTTATTTAACTGACCATTGGACAGTGCGTTAGCCAGGAGCCAGGGTGTGCTCCCCTCACAGCAAACACAAAACCATTCAAACATCTTATCTTTGTGTTCACAGGCCAAGGTGTTACAGCTAAATGCAAAGCAATGCCATTTCAAATTTCAATCCGCTTATCCGCCGCTAAAGTCAGGCTAAAACACGAAACGGTATCTCAAATTGCAAACCATAAAGCAAACAGGGTGCAGGAAGCGGCAGCACTGTCTGTAACCGCTGGTTCAGGGGAGGGGAGATCAGATGCCGCTGGCGTGTTTGAAAGACCGTATGCCCGAGCACGAACGAGTCACTTAAACCAGTGCTCATAAATGTAATCCTGTTTTCCATACATTCCCCGGAGAATGCGGCTGAGAATACATTTCACCTCTCAGCTGCGTGCGCGGCCGAGAACAATGGAGATGAAGAGGTCAGGCTATGTGAAGGAACAACAGCGCTGAGGTCTAGCCAGGTGTCTCTGCTACGGTTCTGTCACAGCGAGCCTTCCCACGCTATGCAAACAATTCTGCTCATTATAACTACAGAGTGGCTGTCAGGCAGTGTATCTTTAAAGAGAGCAGCTTTATCTCCTCATGCTGCTGCAGGTTTATTCATGCTGTCGACATAATGTCATGTTAAGATTAAAAACACACAGGCAAAAGGGCTTTTGGGATTACCCTGCCTGAAGAGATTGGGCCACAACATCTGTATTATTTTCTGCAGTAAATAACCACTTAGCATTCCATTGTTATTATCGATAAAACAAGGTACTTAAGGGTATTCTCTCTTGACCCAAACGTCTGCAGCTGAAATGTCAGGCTCTAACAGGGTCATCATGGGACAGAGCTGTTGTGTTCTGACTTAGTTAGCCTAGAATTTACCTTTATATATATATATAGAACAATGCAGTTATACTTGGCATGTTCAGAAGAAAATGTAATTTTCACCTAGCCCATGTTAAGATTGTTGTGGATCGCCACAAAGTGCTGCAGGGGGACAAAGGGCTCCCTGAAGGCATCATTTAAGGTGCAGGGCAATTTTCATGAATGCACATTATTTTTATTTTCTAATTAAATTGCGAAGTCAGGGTGTGATCACTTCATAAGAACATTGTGTGTTTCCCACTTTACAAAGGGGTTTGTGAAGGGGGACGAGCAACATTTTTGCACATTTATTAGAAGGGCAAAACTGTCACATTGAAATATTCATATACTTTGAAACTCTTAAAAGTGAATAAATTGAATTGTTTGGGTCATCTTGAGATATTTCTACTAGTGTTATGGAACTCAAGACTGGTCTTGGACCACAGCTGCAGTAACATGTTTATTTATAACCACAAATAAAATGTCTCTCTTTCATTCGCTCCCTTTGGGTTATGTAATGTAATTCAATAACTTTAAGACAATCAAAATTGTTCTCAAAAAGTCTCTGCTTGTCTAACCATCTGAAACCTATAGGTTGCACCAGTTTCAGTGGGAGGAGACTTCAGCAGGTTCTGTGCTGTGTTCTTCTGTTCAGTTCTTTGTGACATCTACTGTAGCATTCAGATTCTAGTTTGCGGCGCTCATTCACTCGCTTGCACTCACTCCTCCCGTCAGCAAAGTGACGGTGGCCTCCGAGGACAAAAAAACTTGTTTACCACGACTGGGATGACTGGGAGTATTTCAGGAGCATGGAGCGATGAGGTGAAGATCTAAGCCATTTTACCATATGTCTGCTGTTTCCTCCTCCTTCTTTCCTTCCGCCTTCTTCTTTGTTGGTTTATTTATGAATGTGAAACATGCTCTCTGGTTGGCTGGATTTTCCGTTCGGGCTGCCGTATAAACATGGCGGCGCAGATGGCAAGTTCATGATTTACCTTTAATCTATCTATGTCCCATTTCAGGGGCCAAAACCATGTGTTCTACGAAGGTATGGCTGGTGTTAGTGGGGTTAGGGTTATAATATATATATATATATATATATATATATATATATATATATATATATATATATATATATATATATATATATATATATATATATATATATATATATATATATATATATATATATATATATATATATATATATATATTCGTCCCGTGCCGTCACGGTACGGGGGTCACGGTTCGGTGCACACAGTCACACGACGAATACGTCTGAATGAATATTTAAAAAAAATAAATAAATAAATAAAAGTCGAGTCCTCCAATCTAGGTGGCGGTAATGAGCCTCGAAGCTGCCACAACCGTCATAACAGACGAAGAAGAGAAGTGATGAGAGAGTGAAGTTAGAGGAGGAGAGCTGTCTGCTCAGCTGCATTTATGTCACCGTGGCTTCTTAATGAAACACAGCGGCGACAGCTCGCGACTGGTCGACCGGAGAAAGTCCGTCGGCGATATTTCACGGATTTTTTTTCTACTTTTATAACACAAGACAGATTTTAGTTTTACATTCAATTAGTGTCTGTTGTACCGAAACCGTACCGAACCGTGACCCCTGAACCGAGGTACGTACCGAACCGTGACTTTTGTGTACCGTTACACCCCTAATATATATATATATATATATATATATATATATATATATATCTATTATAACCCCATATATATATTATAACCCTAACCCCACTAACACCAGCCATACCTTCGTAGAACACATGGTTTTGGCCCCTGTGTGTATATATATATATACATACACACACAGTTGCAGCGAAAGCAGACCTTGACACTGGTGCAAAAGAAGTGCAGTCTAAAACCTTTTTTATTTGAAGGTAGAGGTGAGAACGAATATTTTACTGAATAAACACACAGAATAACACTGCTTCATGCTGAAATTAAATTGATACATAGCCAATAGTCTAAATCTTTGGTCCGTTTTACCTTCCAAGAATCATGGGCTGGGATTCTTGTCAGGGAAACCATAAAATTTGCTGTAAATAAGTGGAGCTAGAAAATGATACAGTACTAGCTGGTGAGTGAGTCATCATTACCCTGACTATAGAAGGAAAGGGAATACGACTCCAGCATTAGGACCCCCAAGTGAGGGGGCAGTTGGGCCCGTTGTGGATGTCTGTACTGAAGCTGAAGCCCTAACCCTCCCAGACCAAACTGACATCATCTGGTCAATGATCATGTCCAGTGCGAAGCTAAAGGGGCTTAGCATGGTATGAAGAGGAATGGGACAGCACCTCAGTACTCATCACATAAATAATGTTGCTACAGTTGTGGGTTTGGGACCAACTTTACATCCCTTCCTAACCCACACACAGCTCTGAATCACAAACTGTTGTTTTTCTTGTGATACATATGTTTGGCTTTGTATAATCAAGTACATTTCAAGTGCTCCTGAGAACTTCATGGCATGGGAGAACTGTAATGTATGCAAGTAGAAATGAGTGATTCCAAATCTGTCCTGAACTGGAACAATCACATAACAAGAAAGTAGCATCATACATATAATCTAATGAACAAAATGCTCCTACTGAACTGTATATGTAGCAGAACAGTGTATTTCCCCAGAGGGTGTTAATCTGGAGTCACAGACACAAACGGAGCCTCATCCTGCTGCAGTGACGACTGTTAGATGATGTTACTCCAACGATGAAACAGCAGTTGCTGCAGGTTGATCGAAAACTTTTATTTAGTTTAGTGGAGGACAGGGCCAGATTTGAAGAGGCTCACTGAGCGCAAAGTTTCCATGACAACCTGCATGTCAGACTCGGTTATATTCCCTTGTCAATACCACTGAATCACCACACTGCATTTCATTCCAAGGACCACGTGATTCAATGGGCATATATATTAAATAATCTAACAATGCTGAAACGCTGGACATCAGCATGAATTTATAATTCAAATAGGCTATGCTACACATTTTTAATACAATTTAATGGAATGTTCAGTTCAGTATTTACCCAAAGACCTTTAGCTTTAGATTCACCATACACCTGCGGACAGTGAGGTCACAGAAACAATGGGCATTAATACAAACAGCAGAGCAAAGAGTTTGAGATTGATATGTATTTTAACATCGATGGGCATACCTAAATGGAACAGAACTGAGATTAATTCTCTCCACATTCTCTCCCAGGTCTGGCTCCTGCTCAAGAGAAAGTTCCCAAAGATTATCCAAACAAACTATTAGTGAGTGTTATTACAGGATCTACAGAAGTAAGATCCAAACTGTTAGTAAAAAATAATCTCCAATTGTAATATGTTGTAAATCAAACTAAAATAGATATTTGGTACTGCCAGTTATCCAAAATGTTAACAGGAATCATCAAACTTGTCCTACTTCCCTACCAGTTCATCTAAGTGATAAATTTACGCTACATAATAATGGAGAGCACCCCATTGCACAATTAATTTTGCTCTCTTGCTCAACTACCACGCTGAAGATGATTAGGAAGTTTCAGTGTGGTCCTTCGATTTTATGAAGGGCCAACTTTCATGAGCCTCTGAGGATCCTGACCGTGAAGTGGGACACAGCTGGTGCCTCTCTTTGCCATGGGACACACCAAATCTAATGCATCTTCTCTATTTACTGCCTGTGTAGCTAAAGACAGAAAGAATGTACTGTCTATCCATCTACGAGATAGATACTGAGGTATATTAAACATATTCACATTATCTCACAGACTGTGGGTAGAATATGATATGAAACTTTTGTAGGGAGTGATGCAGTTTGGTCGGAGTAGAAAGTACAAATGAAGGAATCTAAATTCAGTTTGATAAGTTAAATATGGATTTGAAGTATCTGCCTCATCTTTGTCTAACGTTCAAACGTGACTGACAGTGGATGAATTGGATGGTTTTTCTCCTGTGATGAGCACAGTGTGAGGTCTGTCACATTTGTGAAAATAAATTAAATTTCATTCGACAGACTAAAAGCTCTGTGTGAAAGAAACAAGTGCTTCATATAAGGGTCATTCTTCAACTACAGGCAAATTTGGTCTTGAAATTTTGAGAAAATCAGACATATTCTGAGAAATATTTTGATATGTTTTACTTTTCCATTATGTATAGTAACACATTCAGATAGCTGTTGTGATAAAGTTATTGAGATAATATATCATTTTGGTAACACTTTATTTGACGCCTATCTCTATAACACATTATAACCATACTTATAATGAATTATAATGCAGTTATAGCACTGTATAACTATAGTATAATGCTTTATAACAATAATCATAACACACTATAAAGCATTTTATCATGACTTATAAGGTCAGGAATTATAATACGGTATAATTGTTAGTAACTCGCTGGCAATGCCCACATCGATAATACATTATAAATATAGTTATAATGTGTTATAACTATCTTATAAACGTGTATAACTATCATTATAAACACTCATAAATTATCATAAGGCTTTATAACAATAAGCATAACACATCATAGAGCATTTTATAATGGCTTATAAGGTATAAGTATTATTATTATAACCGATACTCGCTAACCGAATATTAACTGTTATTAACTGATAAGATTAAAACGCTCTATTGAGTATCGGTGACAACTGTCAATAAAGGGGTCGATTGACGATGTTTTTTTGTGGTTGTTGTTTTTTGCTGTTATAAAAAACACACACACACACATGCGCTGCAACAGCTGAGCAGCGCCACATCCACTGTGCACTGGCTCAGCTGATCGTGCTCAGATGGAGGTTAGATCGTCCAATGTTGAACTGTATTTATAGCTACAGTGCAGCCAAACACCAGGCTAGAGAGAGAGGAACAGCAGAACGGGGCTCCGACACAAGGAGCTAAAAAAAAAAAAAGTGATGGTATTGATCAGTTGAAGTTCAGTTTATCGGTTAACGGTTAAACAGTTAATCATGTGCAACCCTACTTTGTATATGGCTCTTGTTCCCTACCTCCTGATTACCTCATGTGTCTCACCTGTGTGTGATTGCTACACCTGTGGCTCGTTTCTCCCTGGTGTATTTTACCTTGGTATTTTCCCATTGCCCGTTGTTGATTCTTCTGCATGCATCCTCAGTGTTCCTGGGGCCTGTTCCAGAAAGCAAGTTTCCTGAAAACTATTAGCCAGTTGACTCGGAGTTGAATGAAACTTGCTAGCATGCAGCTTGCTGAGTTTGCTCTCTTTGTCTGAAGCCTACAGACTGAAAGCAGTGGTAGACATGGTGCATCCATTTGTGGAAGAACCAAATGAAACTCAGCAAAATTCAGCCAGGAAGAATATCTCTTGCCCACTGAGTCACTCAATCAATCAATACATTTTACCATACATTCTGGCAGCAGCCAATATTTCTACCCATTTAAGGCAAAAACAATTCTGCAAGGCAAAAATGTCAACTTCATTCTCCCTTCTCCAACATGTGACAGAAAAGTTTCCCATCTGAGAACATTACAGCAATTATTAAATCTGCCGACCCCCACTTAACCAGAGAGTTCTCAAATGGCTAATTCCTCGTAGCGTGAGAGATTTACAGAGATGGAAATTGTTCTGTTCTTGCTGACAGAAGGGCTGAAATTAGGCACCGATCGAGAGATCTCAATTTCAGATATGGAAAAAAAATCACAAGGCATTTTCTGGCAAGGCATCTCTCAACACTTGTCAGTCAAATATTCAATTAAATTGGTAAGTTTTGGACTCTTGAGATTCTCATTGGAGGTTCCCAAGCAGTTTCTTGCCAGACATGTGGCAGTGTAGGTAACTCTGGTTTGCTTTGCCCCCAGTTACCCTTTTTCACCGCCAGCTCCTCCAACAGAGAGGCCAGGACTCCTCCATAACCTTCCTGCATCTCACTCACCCCACAAATGACAACTGCAGCAGAAAGGTGGAGTTGTTTCACAACAAATCCATATGCAACAACTTTAACGAAAACATCTGTATTTACCAAAACTGTATTTTTTTTCTCCACATTTACAGTGCCTGCAGGGATGCACCCCCCAGATCAGTGTGCCATCATTGCCTGATCCCTGCCCAGCTGGCTTGGACCGGTCAAGTGACCTGTCACAGACCTTCTAAAGGCTCATCCATCCAATCCAATTAATATTCAGGCTTTGGCTGTAGAATTGTCAACTCATTCAGACTGTTTTTCACAGATATGCCGACTGGACTTTCTCTGGGTTCCGAGTGGGGGTCATTTCATCCCCAGACTCCAGTAATGTCTCTCAAAATCTCTAGTCGGTTCTTAAAGATCCAAAGAGTGTTTCTCAGTTGCCAAGTAAAGAGTTTAATAAAGGTTATTTAATTGGTCCCTTCAGCTCTCCTCTTTTTTCTGTGTTTTGCACTTGTCCCATTGGCGTTGCCACTAGAAAATATTCTGGGCCCAGTATTTCAAAACTTGTAATATGGATCAGACGATGATAAAGATATACTCATGCACCTTCTCTTTCTTCTACTTTCAGAGTCCACTCACAGCCATGGACCAATCAGCTAACAGGGTATGAGTGCTGGAAATCCTTGGAAATGCTTTGATTGTATTGATACATTCAAGGTTTTCAAGTTAATGGATTTTGAATGAAATACTTGAAACTGCTTGAAATGTAATAGCTTGGTCAGTGACACTGACATGAGAAACATTTTTTCATCCTAATTTGTCTCCCTTTATATAGAAGGCTCTCACTAAACATAATGGTCATTTATAGCATCTGATTCGATTAAGTAAAATAATCAGTTTGTACACAAACACTTACTTAAATATATTGCAGCATGTTTTATCATCAAATCATATTCAAGCCATTTCCAAACATTTTAAAAGTGCATTTTTAAGCTTCTGATTGAAGTCAAATTTGTTCATTTAATCAGAAGCATGAAAATATACCTTGAAAATGGTTGGAAAGTGCTTCAATGTGCAGCATGATATAAACTGTGAAACTGAAAAATAGTTAAACCATTGTCAGAACTGGCTCAGATCTCTGACAAACAAAACGCAAGAGGGAAGATGCTGGCAAACATATTTATTTAACAAACGACTAACAATAATGAAATACAGCCTATATCTGTAGTGAGAGAAATCAGTGGTGTGTGTGTGTGTGTGTGTGTGTGTGTGTGTGTGTGTGTGTGTGTGTGTGTGTGTGTGTGTGTGTGTGTGTGTGGGTGTGTGTGTGTGTGTGTGTGTGTGTGTGTGGGTGTGTGGGTGTGGGTGTGGGTGTGGGTGTGGGTGCATGGCTGTGTGTATGAGTGTTGGATGCAACCTAAAACAACGAGGACAGCAACAGGTGAGCTGCAGGGTGCCAGGCCGGGAATTGAGAGAGAGAGAACTGGCGTTCTCCACTTGGCTTTAATGATGTGGCCCCGCACTCTCTGGGATGCGCTTACTTGGAAAAATAAAGATTTACCACTGCATTTTGTACAGCTCTTCCAGCAGGACCATCAGGCTGCAGTGGTAGTGGAGGCAGCGGATTAGGGACTTCTACACAGGGAGGAGGTCCATCGCTGAGAGCCTCCTGAAGTGGCGCTCTTCTTGTTTGTGCTATGTTGTGGAGCACAGATGATGTGACAGGCTTTCTGTGGCTCCACACAGAGATAGTTCAGGCAAGACAATCTGTGTTTTATTACACCATTCAGGTGCTCAATCGTGTGGGACAAGAAGTCCGTCCCAAAGCTCCACCTGGGAGGACCCGTCCTTAGTACTGGGAGGTCCATTTATTTGTTCCCCCCTCCCCGGGTGTGTGACCACCACCTCCTCCAGGAACTCCACCGGGGAGGAATCCTCCTGTGTCCCTCTCCGTCTTGTAACTCCCAGTGTTTGCTGTCCCGGTTCATTTGTTTGTGACCCTCTGGTGTTTTGTAGGTCCTGTGCCACTGGCACCATGACTGCTGCAACCAGCGCCTCTGCATGGTCGACCACTTCCTGTGGCAGTCATGGCAGGTTCTTCCTGGTCCACCTTGTGGTCACCTCAAAGGCCTCTCTCCAGCGAAGACTCGGATCTGGGATCAGGTCCTTCAGAGCCTCGTCAAGGGCCTCCTCATAGTAGTCTTGCAGGATGACCAGAGAGGTATACCCCCAATTTTTTGCGTTACCCACTATGAGTTCCATGGTCTTGGACTTGGGGGGGCCGCTGGTTTAATCATGGTGGCCAAGATCTCCACCATCCAGGTGACTGTACGGGGCTGTGGCTTCCCCGAGTCCTTGGTGACATTTTGCAAGTGGTGAACAATTTTGATCACCTTCTTGATTTGTTGCGGCAATTTGCCAAATTTTGGATATGCACATGTGTACCGAAATAACACCAACAGTATTGGGTTATCCCCCCCAATGAGAAAAACGTCCTTTGGGTCCTTGCATTTCATCTTCATTTTCAGGCCATTTCACAAATTGACCCGGATGATTGGTAAGGGCAGATGACACTGAATGCACCACATGGCCCACTGCTGACTTTGCCACCGCTAGTCCATCCCCAATTACTTCAAAGAAGGAACAACATGCATAAAAACATAGCGCTATAAGAACTTGCTCCTCCGTGGTCAAGGCATGGCTCCTCAGAGTGGCACGTTGAAGTTGAGGACGGAGAATATTGCAGATGAATGCAATATCATCTCAATCATCTCATCTCATCAATCTGTATCATGCATGAAGCTCATCATCGGAGTAATGCTCGAGCAGGTTGGGGTGTTCAGCATAGTGTCGTGGCTTATACCTTCTCCGCGGTCATGCTTAAGAGAACCCAATTTAAGCCCTGGGATACCAATGTACCTGGGATATTCTCACACCTGAATGTAATTCCGCTGGCATGGTATAAAAGAGTGACATGTTGACCAACTTCCTGACTACATGGAGGCCCAAAGAAGTAGGGGGTTGAATTCTATGGCTGTTGAAACCCATGCATTGCTGGATGGGGTGCAATTACACTATAAAAGTTTGTTTGGCACTTTCAGCACTCCTGGCCAGACCAGTGTATCTGCAAAAACATTGGCGGCGCTAGGGCAGTAAGCTACGGGACAAAAAAAAGAAAAAAGAAAGTCTTTACCCCGGATTTCCATCAGGAGTGTCAGTGTTGCGGAACGTCAGCACCACGGTCACCGCAGCTAAACGCTGCCACACTAATCATATTCCATATTCCATCGGGCGCGGCGCGTCTCAGCAGCGTCCCAGCAGCGGCTCTCCGCGCCGCAGCGCTATCAATCCGTAGCAGTTCTATTTTTGCCGCGGCCGTTGTTAAATCGCGTCAAGCTCAACAGAGCAGATTGCACCAGACAGGAAGTCCGACACAGAATCAACAAAATAAACTTCTGCCCCCTTTCAAAATAAAACACAATGCGCTGGTCAAATAGCCGATCACAGCTCGTCATCAACATTACGTAACCCAGGGGCACGTAGTTCAACAGCCATTGATCAGAGGGTCTCGAGTGACGGCATGATCTAGGGATCTCTGGCATGGCAGCGCTGCCTGACACTGCACTGCCACCACGCGCCCGGTGGAGATTGATGCGGGGCAGAGGACGGAGTAAACCCGCTGCGCAGACGTTGTGCGACGCTGACGTTCCTGATGGAAATCCGAGGTTACCCATAGGCAGATATATATCATTTTGATTATGTTCATCAAACTGAGATGCAGCAGAATGATTCCTTTCATTCTCTAGTTGGTTTTTTTGGTTGTTTTGTTTGCTGTTGTAGTAGCCCATAATTAATTAATCAATGTTCTTACCCTAATGAAGCAGCATACGCCACGGGGCGTTTGTGTCATATTTCTCAACAATTTCTTCAGGTTTAAATCCTCTTAGTTAACGCTCTCGAAGTACAGAAGCGAGTTGACACCATGGTTGTCCTCATCCAGTTACGCAACCGCTGTATCGCTGAGAATGTGTGCTCACACAGGTGTCTGGAGGTAGGCCGGTGACTGGAGGAGGGAGGCTTCAGGTGTCCGGGCGGCCATGGCCGCGGCGACTGTCTGGAGGTAACAGGCCAGTGACTGGAGGAGGGTGTGCACAGGTGTTCGGGGGGCGGCGGCTGGAGGGAGGCAGCCGGCGCCATGATGGAGGCCAGTGGCAGGAGAGAAGGCGGCAGCTGGTCGTGGAAGCATTGTGGTCAGCTTAATTGCTGCTGCAGCTCACAGCGTGCTCTTCAAAAAACTTCTAATGTCCGTTCTACCGGACTGCTGCCACAGACACTGACTGCCACAGATATACTGTATCTAGACGCTATGTTGTTGATACCTTGTTGAATGAGTGTGATATTATGTGTCTCCAAGAGACTTGGCTTGCCAAACAGGATTTAAATAAGCTAAATACAATACACAAAGATTTTCCTGGTGCAGGAGAATCTACTACTGACCTCAGTACAAAATTAATTAAAGGTAGAATATCTGGTGGAGTAGCCATTCTCTGGAATTGCAAATATGATCCTATGGTGAAAGTGATAAGACTAAATGTTGACTGGGCTATAGGGATAGACATACATTTTAATGGTAAGAAAATTTGTATCTTAAGTATATATACCCCTTATGAATCATATGACAATGAGGATGAATTTTTGAACAGACTAGCCTTTATTCATTCCTTTATTGAGGACCATGATTCAACTTGTGTTTATGTAAATGGGGATTTTAATGCTGATGTATCTGATATCAATTCTCTGTTTGCAAAACATCTGGTACATTATTGTAATGATAATAATCTGGTTTTGTCTAGCAAAGTATTTTTACCTAATAATAGTTTTACCTATGTAAGTGAGGCATGGCACACAACGTCCTGGCTTGATCACTGTTTGTGTACAGCCGATGCTCATGCCTCACTAGAAAATGTGGAAATTTGCTATGGTCTGGCTACCTCTGACCACATACCAATAGCTATGGTGCTAAATGTTGAGACTGTGCCCCTCTTGGTGGACTCTGGGAATACTGTCAACTCTGAGAAATTAAATTGGGCTAAGTTGTCTAAGAAAAACATTGATAGTTATACTGTCTTAACAGACAGCTTATTAAATCACGTTGTTTTGCCGAGAGATGCTATAACTTGTCTTAATATGAACTGTACTGATCCACAACATGCTGTTGACCTTTGTGACTTATATGATAATA
Organism: Trachurus trachurus; assembly: GCF_905171665.1. Lineage (NCBI taxonomy): Eukaryota > Metazoa > Chordata > Actinopteri > Carangiformes > Carangidae > Trachurus > Trachurus trachurus. Next base: position 32,725,767 of record NC_139895.1, read on the forward strand.
TCATCAAGGCTCTACATGCCTCTGCTGGGTCTCTCTGTGGGCATAAGAAGGCGTTTAACATCAAACCTGGGTGGAACGAGTATGTGGCTGAACATCATGCCGCAGCAAGGGAAGCCTTTAAACTCTGGTCTAATGCAGGAAGGCCCAGACAGGGTGATGTGTTTGAGTATAAGAAACAAACTAATGCTAGATATAAATATATGCTCTCCGTCATATTAAGACTAACGAGAACACTATCAGAGCTGACTTGCTTGCCAGGAAGCTACAAAATAATAACCATGTAGACTTTTGGAATGCAATTAAAGTAATGAATAATCATAAAACTTCTTTACCATATGACATTGAAGGTGTCTGTGGCTCAGATAACATTGCAAAGTTATGGCGCAAGCATTATTCCAAGCTCTTTAACTGTGTTAAGAGTAACGTTGCTGTTGTTAATATTGTTGATTTGGACTCTCATGTCACAGTAAGACCTGGTGAGGTATCAGATGCCATTAAGATGCTTGACAACAACAAAGCATGTGGTACAGATGGTATTGCTGCAGAACATCTCAAGCATGCCAGCTACAGGCTCTCCCCATTGTTAGCCCTGTGCTTCACCGGCCTCCTGGTGCATGGAGTTCTCCCTGATTCCATCCTGTCTGTCTTACTGGTCCCTGTTCTTAAGGAGAAGGCTGGAAGGCTAAACAGCATGGACAATTACAGGCCTATTGCCCTTGCCAGTATACTGTCTAAGGTGCTGGAAAGGATTATTTTAAATAGGATAGAAATGTATTAACTACTGACAATCAATATGGGTTCAAGAGAAAACATAGTATACTGACCTATGCATTTTTGCATTAAAATAGATAGTTGCTAAAATGTTCCTAAATATATTGTTAGAGTTCTCATATACTGGTATGCTCAGCAAACATTTCAGGTCAAGTGGGATGATGCTGTCTCTGCTCCTTTTCATGTGAGTAATGGGGTCCGGCAAGGAGGCATTTTATATTCTTTTCTTTTTAATGTTTATATTGATGATTTGTCAAAACAATTGAATGAATGTAAAACAGGTTGTATTGTGGGAAACCAAGTTGTCAACCATCTCATGTATGCTGATGACCTTGTTGTACTCTGTCCATACACTGCAGGATTACAACAAATGTTAAGAATATGTACACAATATGGCAGAGAATTTGACATTAACTATAACGCTAAAAAAAGTAAGGCCATGGTAGTGAGATCTAGGGAGGACAGGAAATCGTCCTTTCCTACTTTTTATCTCTCTGATGGATCCTTAGAAATGACGAAGGAACTAAAATATCTTGGCCATGTCTTTTCTGATGATCTCAGAGATGACAGTGACATCCGTCGTCAGTGCTGTAAAATATATGCACAGGCCAATATGCTGTTCAGAAAAATTTCTGTGTGTTCTGTTGATGTCAAATGTGCTCTGTTCAGGGCCTATGTCACCCCCCTATATACAGCTAATCTCTGGTCTTTCTACAGAGTGAAAAGTATGCAGAGGCTAAAGGTGGCTTATAATGACGCCATGAGGTTGTTGCTACGTGTTCCTAGGTGGCACAGTGCCAGCCAGTTATTTGTATTTTCTAATGTACCAACTTGTCCGGCATTGTTGCGCAAGCTGATGTTCAATTTCATGTGTCGTTTGGACCTATCTGATAACTGTATTATCAAGGCCTTAACCTGCCCCATGATGGGATATTGGCTCACATCCAGGCTTCGTAAGCACTAGCACAATAGTTTGCACCGTTTCTTTTAAACTAACAGTGACAAATTACTGTATTTTATATTAATTGTTTGGTTGTTTGTCTACTTGGTTTTGTCTTGTATGTTAAGTGTGTATGTGTATGAGAGTGGACCACTTTTTCGAGTCCATAATAAAGATTATTATTACCGGGCTTTTTTGACGGGCTGGACTGTCGGTGACTAGCATAGCTAGCGAGGCAAAGGGGTAAGCGTATACGCTGCACGTTGTAGCTACGCCGTGTAGCCTACGTAATGACGCAGGTAACCAGTCAAATACCACCGAAATAAAAAATAAATAAACCATTGGTTTAGATAATACTTTTAAAAATGTGTGTTTTAATGCATTTCCCACCTCTTTCTAAAATATAATTTAAAAACAACGAAAAAAAAACATTAGGTTATTTTTTCATTTTATTATTCGTGATGATTTTATTTTATTTTCTGTGACGATAGCGCTGATGTGCAAAAAGTAAAGCGGATATTTGGGCTGCTATAATAACACAAGTAAATGCCACTGGCAGTGGCCAACTAAGGTCTGTGGAGCAGGTTAAACTTCAGTGGAAGAACTTGAAACAAAAAGCCACCAAGGACCAGGCAGAGGCAAAACAAAAACCCAAACTGGGAACAAACCCTTCAAAGGTGTGACCTCACTGTCTGTTTTGTAGATTATGATATATCATATCACATAATATTAGGTATTCAATTTCACCAATTTAAGCTATTAGAAAACAGCTGCACAGCCTGAAGTTGACTGAAATACAGGACTTGTTAGTGCACACAACCAATGGGCCCTGAAGTTGAGTGAACTCAATAAGGCTGTGCAGCCAGTTGCTGAATAGGTTTGTCATACTTTTCCTTTTTTTTTTTTTTTTTTTTTTACAGTGCACTTATCTGATTATGTTACATTAATGTTAAATGTACTCATTTCATGTCACTTTTGTGAAGCACTATGAGTTACATGTCTTATATGAAATGTGCAATACAAATGTTTTATCATTTTTGAAGGTTGTGAATCCTCAGAGGCTGTCTGTGACATCCTTGGAGGGGAGAGTTCCCACGCCCTCCATGGGATTTTGCCAGCCAGTGTTGGGGAGCCAGCTGACGAACCACTCAACCTCTCGTCTGAGTGTGTGTTCCTCACACCTGTGATGAGGATGCCTATGAAAAGCTCCTCAAAATGGAGACCGGGAGAGTGGTCAAACAGATTGAACTGGCCAACGAACAAATAAAGCTGATGCTGCTTGCTGGGTTAGGTCCTGTTTTAGTTAGTGGCCACATTATTTGAAATGTCTTTATTTTGTTGGAATTAAAGTTTGTTTGGACCCTGCATTCCTGTGGTCTTTCTCTGATGTTTTGGTACATGCAAGTTACAATATTTGGTGAAACTAGAATTTGAGAAATAGGTCTGTAATTGTTACTCTTATTTACAGCAGTTTCAGAAAATATTTTACTACGCTATGTTTCATCTGCTCCTCGATCAGGCCCCATCACGAGCATCACTCTTATTCTTCCCATACGGTTCTCACTTCATTACACAAAAGTGGATAATGCATAAAGCTGGTCAGGGTGCTTGGTTATCCAAAGCAGATGTTACTGATGCCTTCAAAATTCAATTCAATTCAAAGAACTTTATGTCCCCCGAGGGGGTCCGCCCGCTATTCAGACATCCCGCTATTCCGACATGTCTCTATTTAGACATCCCGCTATTACGACCTCCCTCTATCTAGACATGCCGGTATTCCGACACTTTTTGATACCGCTATTCCGACACGTCGTCTTTTTTTTTTTCTTCTTCTTTTTACAGCTGCGATACCCAGGCGCGTCTCTCTCTCTCTCTTTTCTTTTCACCATGCCTATCACTGGTTTGATGAGGGAGTGATGTTCTTAATCTCAACAACTAAACTATCAAGTCACAAACAAAACTGACACACATGATAAACAAATAGAACTATGCTGCAGTTTGTTTGTCAAGTTAACCTGTCACCTTCAGCACCACGGACAGCGCCGCGGATGAGCCGCGGAGCTGCAGCTGTGAGCGTCTGGGCTCTGGGCTCAGGGCCTCATTTATCAAAACTGTAAGTAAGCAGTGTAAAACTGCTGCTACTAAATTTTTTGCTTAGGCCTACGGCGAAAAGACACCCAAAATATGGAAAATGGATCCAAGAATGGTGCGCAGTTGCGCACGTGAACACACCTCCGCCCCCGGAATGCCTAGACACAACCATATATGGTCAGCACGTGCATATTAATTAGCCATGTGCGCTCTGTGGAGCGGCAACAAAGTGACAACAAAGTGACAACAAAGTGACAACAAAGTGACAACGAAGACAACGGGCGGAGGGTGGGGGAAAGAAAGCAAGATACACGGCATCGGGCAATAAATCAGTCAGAAAAATGATCTTGCATTTTAATAAGCTACAATAAAAACAAAAACCTCCCAAATCTCAGCTGCCTGTGTGTTTTTAAACTTGGAGGATTTGTTTTTTCTTCTCTAATAGGCCTATATTTGTGTATGAGAAACAGTGTCTCAGATGAAAAAATAAAATAAAATCAGAAGGACACGTCTGACTATAAGGTAATCAATCGATGTCGGAAAAGCGGAATGTTTGAAAAATAGTAAAGTGCCGCTACTCCGACAATGAAAAAAAAAATGTCGGAATAGTGGGACGCTTGAAAAATAACGTTAATGCCGCTATTCCGACAATTAGAAGTCAATGTCGAAATAGCGGCATGTCGGAATAGCATCATGTAACCGTCCCCGAGGGGCAAAAAGAAATTGTACTCATCCATCCATGTCAGTGGCATCTTTTTGGCATTAAGTGGGAATCCAAGTTTTACTTCATTGTCAGACTCACTTTTGAGTTTTTTTGTCTGTGTATTTTTAACATGGTGTCAGAGGCTCTCTGTTGGATCCTGTTAAAACACATTAGACCTCCAGCGGTGCTTACTGTAGTCTTCAATTTTTACATGTATGTGTTTCTGATCTCTGCAGTCTTCTTCAGATGCGTCATCTTACGGTTGTAGCTTTGATCCAAAAAATAAATACATTAATTAATTGAAACTGTATACATTTATTAATATTTTGCACCTGATTTTTAAACCATTACAATGATGAAGTAAATAAGTTATGTCAGGGTGAGGGAAATAACAGGACCTAAATTCAGACAGCAAGGATACAGGGTTCGGTGGCACAAAAAGTATTTATTCACTCACGAGTTGCACGGGGAAACACATGAACACAGTGAGCAAACAACACAGACAAAGGGAGACGGAGAGGCTAAAAACACAAGGGAAAACACAGGTGGTGCAATCAAGACAGGTGAAACATATTAGGTAATCAAACGGGCGGGAAACTTAACAGGAAGACAGGAGTAAGACTCCGGTGTGATTATCTGCGGCCTACGACCGAATCACAGCCGTGCTGATATACAGTACAACAGCACTCCCTCTCGTGTGATATTGCTTAAATCTACCTTCAGTGTGTGTCCCATTTAGAGCACTCATGGATTTGGTAATCTTGAAAGGTTTGTATGTGTCTCAGACTGATCCAACCCAACTTTGCATTAAAGGATCCATCACCTGGTATTTATATCTGTTTCAAGTGTTGAAGGGGTCTTAAATGCACATTTTTAAGAAATAATATGCAACATTCACTTCGATTTAGCCCTTTGTGTACCCACTTCTCCCAAAACGCCGGGGCAAACTTCCAAACAGACGTCAGTTGGATAAACTGACCACAGATTAGGACTCTATAAACTGTGATTTTCTCGCGTGAAAAAATATTAAAACTTTATAAAGTGATGTAATAACAGCGCTACAGCAGGAAATAAAACAGCATTTTGCCTGTTGCACGGCTACCGCTGCCAGTTGCTGCGTATGGCGTGGGGGTGGTTTTCCCCCCTGGCCCCTCCTTGGCGTCTTTCTGATGTCAACGAGAAGCCCAATCAAGAATCACGTTTTTTTTCGTCTCCTGGTGAATTCATGGGGGAGGAGGCGAGAGTGAAGTTTCTTGCCTGGAAAATATGTCAGCAACAGAGAAGATTGAGTTATACATGCAATAACCTGGGGGAAAAAAAGGATTTTCAGGTGATGGATCCTTCAAACAACTGGGAAAACAGTAATACAGAGTATGTGATCCTGTATTGCAAAACTAGGGATTACAAAATCCAAATAATTTTGATCCAGATTACACCTTTTGAACAACTGGGCCCTGATGATCCCTGGCTGGCCATGCCCCCTCTCTTCCAAGAGTGAAAGAGCATGTATGTTCTTTATTATCCCTGGTGATAGTGCCCTTGGCCCGCTCCTTATTTCCTTAAGGTCTATCAATCCTCCATTTCACCACTCAAACAAAATAAACTTGAACTTTATTTTGAACATGCAGAGTACTGCTGGGCATCAAACTAGTTGCTTAGAGTTCAGTATAATTGCATGTTATGTATCCCTAACCACTTATCCATTGGACCAATACAAATGCTAATACAATTGGTTCCAGGTGCTTTCTTTGACTGAATTTACAGTGGGTCATGGATGTGAAATGAGCTCTTATTGGAAATTCTAATTCAGTTCTCCGTCAGAAAAACCCTGACAATTGATGTCCCAGGAAAGAATATTAATTTTCTGGGGAAAAAAAGAGCAATCCCAGGGAAACTGGGATGATGTAACATTTATATTGTCAAGATGTTAGCAGCAGCAGGTTGGAAATGACTTAAGTTAACATGTAGTCTTTGTCATTTCATTAGTGTTCCTTCGTCTAACAGAAGAAAAACATGTCATTGAGACTGAATAGATGTGTGAGCACAGAGAGAGCAACAGATAAAAACTAGCTGACAGTAGGCAGGATGCTATTAGTACAGCTATTTGCTGCAGGGTATTTGTTGATAGCAGTGATACAACAATTCAAAGCTATGCTTTTACAGTCCGGTCCTAGGGTTTGACCTGGGGCTTCATTTATTAACCGTGGGTACGTACAGATGTAGTTTTTCAACCTTAAAATAATGTTCAAACTTCACATATGTTTCCTGTTTCCTTTTATTAAAAATTCTAAATTAGTTTTGAATATTTGAATAATTGGTGTGTCAAATTATAAAAAGCTGTGACAGGACAACTTGAAAAGAAAAAACTTGTCAGCAAGTGCCATGGCTTATCATGGCTACTCAGCAGTTACCACCTCCCAAAAAACATATTGCTGGACTTATTCCGCACACACAAATTGCTTACAGTGCATCAGCTGGTCGGAACTAACCATCTCACTCAGTATTCCTTTGTGCAGGCCGGCAGTGCGACTTGCTATATCCCTCCGCCTATAAGCTGTTTGGCTCTCAGCGATGTGTGAAAGAGGCGGAGTGATTCAGCACATGACAGTTATTGTATTATATCATGATATCATATTAACATAATATTATTATCATTATTATTGTCATTGAGATTCTTACACCTCTTAATACATGTTTTTCAAACACCTCAGCCTACCCTTTTCTTTTACCTGTAATAGGTTAAATGTCGCTTTCATGATACACATACATGGGAGTGGAATGCCATTCTCCATACATCATGATGGCCTTGACTATGCCAAAGAAAATGGTGTGGTCATCGTTTTGTTCCCTTTCACACTGACCCTACCAACATACACCCAGGCCTCAGGATAACTGGCATCTACCCGTTCAATAGAGATGTCTTTGAGGAATGTGAGTTTGCCCCATCTTTTGTCACAGATTGGCCCCTGGCTCCTCCCACCTCCACCAGACTTGGCTCAGGCCATCTCTTCGACCAGTTTGCCAAGCCCAGAAGATATCTGGCCTTTCCTGACATTTCGGGAGCTTCCTGATATTAAGCCCTTAACAGGATTCTTTTGAGCTGATTTTGGTGTCAACATTTTCATAAAAAGAGGTAAAGTTTAAAAGAGGAACAATGAAAGAAAAAAAAGCATTATTTTAATAATGTTCCAAAAAAAAGTTAAAAGTGCCTGTAATGTTAAAAAAAAAAGAAGAATAAATTGAATTTCCACTGTTACTGTTCACATAGTCCTATGTGTTGTCACAGTCTCATTAAAAGTAATTATGAAACGTTAATGATTGACTGGAGTAGTGTTATTTAATTCATAGCACTGTATGTTGGCTATTTCAGCACCAGGAGCTGTCCACCAACTTTTAATTCAAGGCTTGAGTACCACAGTGCATGCTGCTTCTGACTGTTCCTATCAAAGTAAAATAACCATTCTTCTGGTAGGGATAGATTCTCTGTTTTTTGATATAGTTATAATATAGCATATTATATGTTGAATTATGTGAGTGTGATTATTTACAAAAAAGAATAGCAGTTACAATAAAAATATATTCTCAAAATAATCTGGCAGTCCAGATATTATTGGTTGAGGACCAGTTCTGGCCTGTGAGCTGCTTATCACCGACCACTGCCATAGACAGAGATATGAACTTCCAATAGTAAATCTCTAACTTTCAGGACTCTTGTTGATGGACTCGCTGTGAAATCCTATTTGCCTTCCCACACATACACTTAGATACAGATACAGGAACACACCACACAAGAACTCAGTAAAAAACTATTGGATCACCGCTGGCACACAAGATAGAAGACACTGCAAGAAATTGCAACATCAGTTGTTCTGATCTGTAAAACTTTCCCAACATCAAATTGTGGTTAAATTGGAAGTTTCTAAGGTGACAGAGCAGAGCGTGCTGGGGAGACTCTTACAAAACCAAGTCATTTTCACCCCAGGTAATACCTGGCTCTACTTGAAGATCATATTTATTGTGACTATGCAGCATCTGCATACAAGCTCCAGTACAAAGCCTTATCCACAGGAATGTCATCCCTCCCACGTATATGTCCTGTGGAAAAGATTTCTATTTTCTGTGCACGACCTTAAACGCACACCGAAGCTGTGTCAGGACTGTTTGATGTCCAAGGAAGAGCAAGCAGGGCTGACTGCATGACTTTCCCTGCACTGTCATCAACCCTCAACAATACTGAACCGCTCTGGCAACACGTGAAAGGGCAAAACACAGTGCAACGCCATGAGGCCATCACTGGGATGGTTTGACGGAACAGGGATAATGCGGGTCCTTAAGGTCCTGCACAAAAACACACAGGATGGATGCAAAGTGCTCACTGTGAAGAAGATTGCTCACTTACTGGGATTTTCTTTCCTTTCAAAAACATTTTTACCTAAGTAGAGAGTAACATAAAATATAAAAACCTGATTGAACTACCGGTAATTGTTTTTTTTTCACAGTTATCATCAAGGTGTTTAATATTAAGTACAAACATTATTGTACAATAAACACAACATAAAATAAATCAAATAACAGTGATGTTAAACATTGTTTCATAGTTTGATTTTCAGAAAGAATGTTAGAGTAGCCTACTGTGGCTGTTAATGCTAATGTTAGCTACCGTATGTAACAAAAGCAGAGTTTCTTAGCTCCTTTACTGTAAGCAAACAGACAACCAAGCTCATGGCGTCATGTCCAGGCTAGTCCAGGCTCTAACTCAGTTTAGGGTCTCATCCAGCATTTTTTTTTCATTTGCATTTCTGAAGAAAAGAAAAAACAATTCTGTGGTTTGGCTTTAAAATGATGAGACAGATGAACTCCTTTACAGCTGTTGCTATTAGAAACTGAAGCCTTCAGAAATTACTGTTGGCAGAGAGAGAGAACAACTCCTAAGAGAAAAAACAACACTTTTGGTCTATTTTTTCATGTTTCTACATAGATCTTAAATTACCAATATGAGATGATTCTTTATAAACCAAATAAACATATGTTTTTGTATGATAATCCATTATCCATTACCATAGGATATCACATTAATTGTCATCATAGAATACTTAAATTAATTAATCATTTGAGTGAAGTTCTACCACTTTTGAAACACACAAAGAGGTTGGTTTGGTGTCTGATCAAATTACAGAGGTCAGCTCAAAGTCAATCCATCAATCAAAAAAGTAATGAAAAAAAAAAACACTTGTTACACAAACACATCTTATTTGCTCATGTTCATATTTTTACCTAACACGTTAGCATTTCATAATGATGGACTGACAAAGTTCTAAGTACTTAATCATCAGACTTAATGTGTAAGTATTCATATTAATAATTGATATCACAAAAATACCATAGCATTAGTCTATGCTTTGGTTGCATTATAGTATGTTTTATTACTAGGAAGCCAGAGAGTTGACACAGTACAGAGCAGTGTTCATTACCACAAAGATGATTTATATTCAAACATAGCTACAGACCTGGATTTTAACAGCAAATTAGCACATTTTTAAACATCAGACCTGGAAAGTGTTTTTAATAAGCTGAACTAGAGAGAGCATCTGTCCTCTTTAATAACATTTCTATATTTTTAGAATGATTAAATTCAGTGTGGATTTTCAATTATACAAATACAAGCTTGCATCATATGAGACAAAGTTCAGTAAACGGTAATACTGTTGCATTATGTGGTACATGTACATGTTTAACACCCCACTCCCAATATGAAGCTAGGAACAGTGCTAAACATTAAGCAAAGAATACAAGCAGTCCCCAAGGGTCTGCAGAACATGCTGACTTTCATGCTTGAACTAATGCAGAACTTTCTTTTCAAAAGTCAGGAACGGAAACAACGCAGTCAAAATTACTGTAATTATGATGCTTCATGGAACAGAGATTTTCAAGCCCAAAGAATTTCACATGTACTTTGATGTATGAGGTGGGCAGATCCGCAGCTCCAACTGAGTGTCGCTCAGTCCCTGTTCATACCTGCTGTAAATGTCTGTGAGACGGTTGCCATTGTTGTAAATGTATGATACAGATTTAAGTTCATGAGGTACTTAAAAAGTTAATTAATAAATAGAATGAAATAAATGAGAGACTTAAAGGGGTTTACATTTATAAATAGAAACATGTCATAGTAAATTATTTCAGTTTTCAGTTTAAAAACCTTGATGTGAGGACATTTTAATTTGGAAGTGAACGGGAAGTGGGACCACAAGCAGGATGGATGCAGACTGTTGAACCAAACAGGTTCACCATAGCAATATTTAAAGAGGATAATACTGTATTACTGTCATGTGCAGATTACATTTTTACCTGGCAACAAAATGTTTAATAGAATATCTAACGTTGCTACAGCTGAGCAAGTAAATGCAGTTTGGAGAAACAGAGGAAACTTATTATAGAATTATAGAATGTATGGAGGATCCTGACTTCTAAAGAGACAAGCAGATGAGCAAAACATAAAATAATAAATAATAAATGTATAAAAAGTATAATTAAATAATCAAAAAGACTAATTTGGATTTAAACATCTGTAATCATTGCTATGGGGCTTTTTTCCTCGGACATTTAATTCTTCTCATCCACTTACTGTAGTGGATAAAGAACCAGTCGCACTCATGTCCACCATGTAAAAACACAGACTATAGCCAATGCAAATATTCCAAGTCAGTATGTGAATGTACCATATAGCTATCAATGTAATGTCTGTATTCACCACATAGACAGTGTTTTTCATGGGTTGGCTAAACTAAATAATGGAAACAAACACATCCACGTCCGTGGCCTGTTGCTATACCTGAGCCCAGATTAAACAAACAAGCCAAGAGATAAACACACAAACCAACAAATGAATAAATGATCAGATGGATAACTAAATATACATACAGTAGATAGATAAATAGAATTGTTGTAGATGCTGTACAGGTTTCTGGTTTCCAGGTTACATGTTCGGAAACGAGTAATGCTTCAATGATCAGTCACAGGCTGATAGTCATGGGTTTACACAGGTAGCTGAACATGTTGATTTAGACAAAAATTGAGTATTTTTGAATCTTGAAAAAATCTGTTGATTACACTAACAAAGGAGAGAATGAGAGAGTCACACTGTTCACCCACTACTAGCATTATAACTTTGACAGAACATCTCAGAGGTAATGCTGCAAGGTCTCAGGAACAAAGGCACTTGCACTCAGACAATCAACTGTTGCCAGGAGATTGCCCAGGCCTCTGCTGCAGGTTGGCAAAAAGGTTTTGCCCTTGAACTCGATCCTTCAAACAACCTCTGATGAATCAAGGCCCCTCTTCCTTCTTGATCCACCTGAGGCAGCTCCTCCTCTTCACCACGGAGGATCTGAGCTGAACTGCAGAGTGCATTTGGAATAATTTGTCCATCCTCTGCAGTAAAGACATTGCTTCATAGCCAGTATATACAGGAGAGGAGGAAGGAAAACATGGACCAAAAGGTACTTTTTCATAATGGTATGCAATTAATATAACATATTGAAAGTATATAGTATATATATATGTGTATATATAAATATAATTGTATCTTCATGCCATGCATACAAAGTGTCTATAACCCTCATTACATGAGCTCTACAAGACACTGCAGGTACATTTCATTGCATTTGATGGATATTTCTCAGCTCGCTCTTGAGCTAAATATTCTCCCTTTTCTCTCCAGCTCTTGGAAAAGCAAAAAAAAAAAAGTTCCCTGCACTGAGGTACAACTTAAGTTTTTCATAATCATCCAGCCAGAAAAGATGGAACAGAAATAGAGTCGAATCAAGTCAAGTGAATTTTATCTACCTAGCAAACAATCATGGCAGGGGTTATCTCAGGGCACTTTTCATATGGAGCAGGTCTGGACCGTACTCTGCATAATATTGATTACAGAGAACCAGCAATCGCCACCGTGAGAGAGCACTTGGTGACGGTGGTGAGAAAAAAAAATAAGGCAGAAAAACTGAGCAGAGACAGGATCAGGGTGGGCGGCCATTTTCTTCAAACAGTTGAGCTGAGAGACAAAGAAAGAGAGAGGGAGAGAGTAGGATTAAGGAACACAATGAAAGTTTTATATGGATTCATAATAATAGTAATTAAAACCAAAGTGAGACAGTTACTAAATAAATAGTAAGTTTCATTATTCTTTACTGATGCCCAAGTCCTTATTTTGTGGGTGTACCATACAGTATATCTACAGAGCATTTTTGTCCCAGTTAAAGGAGCTATATGTAAAAAAAAAAAAAAAAAAGTATGGCAAGCAATCACAAAATGACAGGTTGCCAGTTACCACTGAGCTGCAGCTATAGCATTGTGGCTCATGACAAAAGTGGAAACAAAACCAGGATTTGCATATATACGTTTGAAAGATGGAGAAGAATTTGGTTACATGCTGTCATTCCAACCTCCCACCATTTAGACATCCCACCATTCCGACATACCGCTATTCTGACATGCGAACGTCCCACCATTCCGACAAGGCTTTCAGTATAAGGAACTTGCGTTACTCAACAGTTGACTCCCTTCTTTAAGACATGCTGATAGAGGAATACCCACAGCAGAGCCCAGACAGGGACTAGTCTGCCTGTCTAGCCTCTACCTGCTCTTTTTACTAAACTTAACCAATTCCTTTAATTATTGCCTAAGCCCAACCAGTGAAAAATCTTTTGTAAATAGATAATACCGTCATTCCGACCATAGGACGCAAAAATTGTCGGAATGATGGGAGATATGATAGTTAAGTGTTGCAATTTAGACAGTTAGAGGCCTATGTCGGACTGGTGGGATGTCGGAATGGCGGTTGCCCCCCGATGAATTTGAGGACATACACCTAGCTTTTTGTACAATAATCAGTTTTCCCAGTGCATGTATCTACAGGTTTATCAGCTTCATTAGGAAAAAACACACTGCAGTGTTTTGAATTTGACTGCAGCAACGGTTTTGCCTATAAAGCTCCTTTAAACATCTTGTCTTGTCACTTTCTGTATTATTTTGAAGTCCTCCGAGCTCTAAGCCGTGCTCCCCTTCACTTCTGTGCCAGTTTGTCTCGTCTTCTTCGCCGTCCACTTTGTTCCTCTGCCCTGTCGTGTGTTCTCATTCCAGTGTGTTTTCCCCGCTTTTGAGTTTCTTTGTTTTTTTGGTGTTCCCTGTTTTGTTTGATACTTTAGTTGGAGATGCTAGTTGTTTATCCCTTCTTGTGTCTTGTGGGATTTCTACACCTGTGATCTTTAGTTGGATTTCTTCTATTTGGACTTTGCCTGATGTTTTTTGCCCTTTGTAAATAAAATATTTTTGCTGCATTTGGGTCCAGTTTTTCCCCTAACCCTGACCAACTCTCTTCCAAAGCCAAAGTGGAGGATCTTCACTAATGTACAGAACTGGAGTAAATCAATGAGCCTCCATAAAAAAATTGAATAGCTTTATATTGTGTTTCATATTTTATGTTCACAGAAACCCCACGCACCAGACACACACATTAGATCTCAGACCTATACACATCAGAGTTGTATATACGTAGGTGTGAGAATCTATGAGAAACTATGTTTAGATCCCAAACTACCAGCTTCTTTAAACATCCCACTTAGGATGACAGAAGATGTCCATGTTGTTTGATTACAAAGCAGCTGTAGGTTCTATCTTTTTGCTGTGAAAGTATCAAAGCCTCAGCCTAAGAAACCACACAGAAACAAAGTCTCAGAATGAGCTGTCAACACTTCTGTAACTTTGTGATACAAACTTTGTGAGTCACAATAGCCGCCATTTTCAGGAATGCCCCAAGCCCCTCTCACAAAGAAATTATCTAAATATGTTGGCTTATTTTGTAAAGTCCAACACTGTCTTCCTCTTGAAGCTCTGCTAACCTTGTATCGGTCTCTATTTGATCCTCATTTGAACTATTGTAATGTTGGTGTTGTATGGTGTAATACATATCGTTTCGTTTCGTTTATTTCGGTCAATACATGTCATTAAAAGAGAAGTAACAAACCAGAGAGGAAAAAAAAATAAAATAAATAACATTGATCAGAGTAAACAATAAGTAAAAAAGAAAATGTATACCGTAAATTCCGGACTATTAAGCGCACCTGAATATAAGCCTCACCAGCTAAATTTTAAAAGAAAATAGATTTTTTATATATATAAGCCGCAACTGAATATAAGCCGCAGGTTTTTCATGATGTAACATGAGATATTTACACAGAAAGACGGTACACGGAAGATGATGTAGATGTATGCAAGTCCGCTCGCTTTTCCGCTGTTTTGGTTACGCTCCTCTCAGCCATGTGCATTTGTTGACAACGAAGCCGGCGAAAAATCAATAAATGGAGCGGTGGATAACATTACATGACATATACGATATTACGGCGTGTGTGCATTTGTACCGTCATGAACAAAAGATTAGGCTACGGGTTACGGAGCGCGTTTGTGTTGCGGTGCAGCAGAGATGAGAGCTGAGACACGGGGCAGCGGCCAGGTAGGCTACTTAAGTGATGTTACAAGGTTGGTTTTCAGCCGTGAGACGACAAGTGAAGACAGAGAGCCTCCGTTCTCACTCGTAACAAGTCACAAGTCATGTAGCGAGTTAAACCATCACAATTACTCCGGAGCTTTTTAATTAAGGTAAAAATGTAGCAGAGCCACAGGGGAAATCCTGCTTAGTTCCTGACATGCTTTTTTTTTCAAACTGTGCCTGAAAATCGGCAGTACGGCACCAATACGGCATCAACACAGCACCAACAGACAGTAACATGCCTGGTTAAAAAATAAAACACTGCACCAAAACTCAAAACTAGTGTCTTCTTCGGCGCATAATATTTCCCCACATGTCTGTCTTACTTGCGCTTCCCGCTAGAGCGCCCACCGGAGGCCGTTGGCCAGTAAAAATCTATAAATTAGCCGCATCGTTGTACAGGCCGCAGGGTTCAAATCGTGAGAAAAAAGTAGCGGCTTATAGTCCGGAAATTACGGTAATAGACATTTGGACCGAAAAGGCATAGGCTGAAGCATAGCTTACCTATAGCTTACCCTGTTACAACTCAAGTTAATTTAAAATTTTTAAAATGTACAAAATGTATCCCAGTTATCTCGAGAAATTAAAGATCTTACAAAAGAAAGTCATTCGAGTCATATCATGGACCAAGCTAAATACCCCCTCTGATCCTCTTTTCTACAGTTACAAACTTCTGAAACTCACTGGATGTTACACTTCCCACAATGTCTGTGTAATGTATGATTAGCATTAGCAATAGCATTTAGACTCAATGACAGACTCTGCCATCTCATCCCAATTTCTTTACCCACTCACGGATACAACACGAAAGGGAAACAACTTATAAAGGGAAAGAGACAGAAACTGAAATAGTGACCGTTAAAGGACCTCAGACTTGAAATGAGGTTGAGAGCATGATAAAAGAGTCTGCATCACTGTCTATTTTTAAAAAGAGATTAAAACAAAAACTGCTGCTGAAATATGTTTAAATCAAGCTCAGTTTGCTGTTTTTTGTTTCCTGTACCTGTGCCTGATGAGTCGTTATTGTGTTAAACCATATACTCTTTATAACTTATGGAATTACCTTAGGTGGTTAGGGTTAGGTTAGATTTTAGGTAGAAATAGGAATTGTATTTCACTGTATTGTTGTTTTGATGTCTCTGGGCCCCCGTTCATAGCTTCTGGGGTTACCCTTTTTACAAGATCAGGTCTGCTGTATATTATGAATTGAAAATGAATTTTGTTTTTAAAAATGATTTGTAAAATAAAACGAACCTTGAACCCTTGAACATGGACCCACAATTTCAAATTTGCAGTATTTGGCTTCTCTGAGTATTTCCCGGAAATGTGCCACAATATTCAGAGAACAGTCAACCAATCAGAAGAGCCTCCTCCCTTCTGATTGGCTCTCCAACCTCTTGTTGCCAGAGCTCCAGAGAAAATCCTGAAAGAACACAGAGATACTTTTGGTTCATAAAACCAAAAATATCATTTCTGGTGGATCAACTAGGACCTTTAAATGTCATGTGCTCATTCATTTGTACTGACAAAATTAAAAACTTCTCTTCTCTTCATTTCATTCTGTCCAAATGTCTTTTTGTGTGTAGTTTTGATTCATCATTAGTCTCTTGTCGCAGCAACACCCACTGCAGAGATCGGCCGCATTATCATTACGCTGATATTAAACATGACACACAACCTGGAGCTGGTTTGTGGGTTTATATTCCTCTACGCTATCCACTGTCACCCAGCTGTCACATCCTTTAGTTTTAGACTCATCTCTGGATGAGTTTCCCATACACCCATAAATCCCATAAGTCCCACATGTGTACAAGTGTTATTGGAAGAGAGGATGACATTTAAACAAATTGTCACCTAATCTGTACCAGTAAGGGCGGCACCTGATAGGTGAACTTGGAACTTTGACGGAGATAACTTTTGAAATGTCACCCACAATGAAAAATAACAATGGTTCTCAGATAAAGGGAAATGTACTCTGTGTTCCCAAGGGCTCAGTGCAGAGTTGGGTGTTGCCATGAATTAAGTGGAGTATCTACTAAACAGCCCAATAAAATGTGGGGTTCATACTCAGCATGGATCTTTGGAAACCACCATTTCTTCCCCCCCCCCCCCTTTTCTTGTGCTTACAAATCAGATTTTTAAAAATGTTTTCATGTCTTGACATTGTTTAATAAGAACCCCTGCTGCTGTAACATCCTCATTTTCACATCCACTATTGATCTTTCTTGATTTTTGAAAGATCCATAATGAAAAAAAAAATCATCACCCCCTCTGAAGTGAGAAATTAGTGCTTGTGTCTCTTGAGGCGACCAGATGTACAGCATGGTGAGACAGACAGCAACAGATGTAAGAGGGATGAGACTATTGAAATACTGATAACAAACTGGCAATCGGCCTCACACTGGGAGTTGGAGAGGGGCTGGCTCATGATCTACTTTAAAAGTGGCTTGCATTAGGAAGAGGTACATGCAGAGTTAAAAGTAGGAACAAATCCCCCCCCTCATCCAAATGTGCACCCCCTCTTCCCTCCCCATGACTGACAGTTGCTGCAGTGAAATACTGGGCTCCAGGCACTGCCAGAAGGAATAAAACCTCCACTGATTCCGATCCAATTTGTGGCAGCCAGGTTACAGTCTTGTGCTTTCATTGAAAAAGACAAGAGTTTTGGAATTGGCATTCTGCAAGGTGCTCTTGGAGTATGCAGGTGGGTAGTGTTGCATTTGGGGATCGATGGTGTTTTCTGGCAAGGTGGGAGCGCGGACACACATACGCACACCCTCACTCGTCAATCAACAGCTCTCCAAGCCGAGGTGATGAGTGGATGGAGTCCGCGCTGAAAATAAAACGCAGCGCTCTAATCCGGCAGTCCACTGTAAAGCCACTGCCCTCCCGAAGGCTCTGCTTCCACATGTCAGAGCTGCCACGTGCTCCCGCAGTAATTGGGAGGGAAAGAGAGCTCTGGGTGGGTGGGTGGTGGTTTGTGCTCTTCTGCCGGTGAAAATAATTTGCTGTTTCCACTGCGAACAAGAATAAAGTGATGTAATTCTGGTCCCATTCCTCTGTCATTTTACACTGAATGCCTCCCATGACTCTCTTTCTGAGTGTAATTATTGCAACAATGATGCAACAAACTCGCCTTTTTTGCAACATACAGGAAGTCTTGGACATGATGTATGTTGTATGTACAATAATGGAGGCAATCCAACTGCATTATACAGTATTGTATGTGCTCTATGTTTTCCTATCACATAATGTGTTATCATACAGTGTTTCTCTTCTCCCCTGACTACAGGATGAGCAGCAGTGAACCAATCCATCTTACACTGCTGTTTCTGCCATACCAAATGGCTTATGTAGTTAGTTTTACTGCAGTGGGCACACAGGCTAATGCTTCCTCAAGCTAATAAGCAGTCTTGTGCTGAGTAATCACAGCCATGTACCTCCAGTGTATATGAGAGTGTAATTTAAACATCTCCAAAAACCACAAAAATCATCAGGTTTGATGAAAATGCCAGTGCAAAAAATAAAAACACCTGAGGTGCCACTTTTTTTTTGTCCTGTTGTGCCTTAATTACAGCAGAAGAAAAATTGAAGAGACTCTTCCCCACCTTCCCCACAGGCTGGCACATTATTTAGAAGGGGGGGGGGAAGTCATGTTTGAGAGATTCACATTTTATCCACTTAGGTGATTTGTGGAGGATTGTGTGGGTTTTGGGACATGTGGAGCAATTTGAACAGCAAATGTCAATATTAGTCAAAACAGACTTGTAACAAAGTATCTTCAGTCTCATGGTCTGACAGGAACAGCTGTGGAGGGGTGGGGGTGTTCATCCACATTGACATCACATCAAACAACAACTTGTCATTGTAAAGCAAGTAAAAACATAGTGTCACCATGTGAGACTAACCAATCGTGGAGTCCATGGTAATTGATCAGTCGTAATATCCAATTAGTTTCCTTAGTTTCAATCAGTGGTGGTTGGCCCAACTTGAATAAGACTTAAAAGAATGAAATAAAAATAGTTTTAAAACAGGGTATATTCAGGAATATTTAAGTTAATTTTAATACCTTTTTAAGACTTTTTCAAGACCTTCTCAATATTTTTCAGTACCTCACCGCCACTTCAAGCTGCAACCATTTACATCAGTGACACTTTTAACTTAACAGTTCTAGTTTGTGATAAAGACTAGAGACCACTATGATACAACAGTATTCAAAATAGGCTGGGATAATAAATAAAAGGCAAAGTTTATAATAAAAAAAACAAAAAACATTGCTCCACTCTCAAAAAAACAAAACAACAAGCTTCTTTTCTTTTTTATGTACCGGTTCATCTTTGGTTTTTAATAAAATGAATAAATTCACACACTTTCATAATGTTTTTTAGGACTCAAACTCTTGGACAGCTAATTCAGAAAAAATACCTTCAAAATGTAAGACTTCATAAAGTCGTGAAAAGACTTTTTAATACTTTTTAAGGGTCTTAATTTTCCCAAAATTGATTTATCACCTTTTAATACTTTTCAAGACCCCGCGGATACCCTGTAAAAGTATATATTTTTAGATGAACAAAATAAAAGTGAATTAAATGTATCACCTGCAAAAAAAAAGGAGATTAAACATGTTCTACTGCAGCTCTCCTGAATGCAGCTCATTGATAGCGCGTTCCAGGTGTACTTGGGGGTCAGAATTTCTAACATCTTACATCTACAAGTACTGTATATAAACGTTGTATTTTTGTTTCATTTTAATAATGGTCCATTTTTCCAACGTAAAGCGCTCAACTCGAGCTCCGAGTTCCGACTTTCAATGTAAACAGAACACATCATTACATACCTGGGCTGATTGCTTATGTCTGTGTTATTTCTTCACCTGACATTCTCAGTAAAGCTGCAGCCATTAAAGCAGAAGTGAGTGATCCGGTCGTTTTCGCTAATGCTGCGTTCCAGGCAGGCTTTTGAAATCGTAAATTACAGCTTCAAGTCACAACTTACGACTTTGTAGCGTTCCAGGCAACCCACTCGTGTTTTTCCGACCTGTTTTACCGGTGAAAGTCACTATAACGGCCACTCGTAACTTCCGACCGGTGAACTCGTACCAGATCGAACTGGTACCACTTCACGGTCGGAAAAATACGAGTTTCCTTGAACGCACCATAACAGTCCTCGTCGCTACGTCACCACATTCACGGCGTTCCTTGGCTGCACACACAGCCCTGCATGCCGTTCTAATGATGATCTGAAGGAAAAGATGTGTTAGGATTTTTAACAATAGGGATATGACAATAATGAATGAAAATAACTTTGAATGTGATTTATCTATTTGTTGACATAAAGCTACCACGATTAGACATAATGAGCAGATAAACTTGTTATGTTTTCATTAAGATTTGCCATTTGCTGCATCAACCTAATAGTAAACTGATGGATTTGTAAACACACACGACAATGGGGAAAGATTTACTCTGAGATTCTTCATTTTCTCTGTGGAAGAACAGTTAACACATTTGTGACAAACTAACAGAGGAATTGCCTCGTAATTAGAAATTCAACCATTCAAACCATCAGCAGACCAAAAGTAAGAGTTTCATAACATTATGTATTAAAGCAGAAGTAAGTGATCCGGTCGTTTTCGCTAATGCTGCGTTCCAGGCAGGCTTTTGAAATCATAAATTACAGCTTCAAGTCACAACTTACGACTTTGTAGCGTTCCAGGCAACCCACTCGTGTTTTTCCGACCTGTTTTACCGGTGAAAGTCACTATAACGGCCACTCGTAACTTCCGACCCGTGAAATCGTACCAGTACGTCTTTTTGTACAGTCTATGGCTGTGTTCGAAACCGCATACTTCTCCTACTACTCGTACTACTCATACTAACGATTTGAGTATGCAGTATGTTCACACTGCGCAGTATGCGATTTGCAGTAGGCGAGAAGTTCCCGGATGCATACTAGATTCGGCCGAAATGTTGAGTATACATCATGAGGTCACTACTCATACTCAAACTACCCAAGATGCAACGCAACGTGACGTCAAGGACCGCCTCTTCCTTGTTTTTTTTTCTTGTTTTTTTTTTCTTCTTTATTTAAGTGTTCAAAGTGTACAAAAAGTGTCAAACACTGACACATAACACAACACGAGAGCTGTTTCATATTCAGAAAGAAAATGGATAAAATAAATAAATACAGCAAGGATCTCATTCAAATAAGTAGAAAATGAAGAAAATTAGACGAACAGAAACAAAACAAAAATAAATAAATATTGTCATGTCAATACATAGGTGTGTAATAATCACTGTTAACAAATTCCATTAAATGTCAGGAAGTACAATAAATACCTTTTCATAGTTTTCTAAAAAAGTTGTGTTCTTCTTATTTTTAACTAAGGCTAGGGATTTATAGAGAAAATTGAATTCAATTAAAAAATGAGAAAAGGTTGGTTTGGAGGTTGCAAACTTTTGCTTATGAATAAAGTATTTACCAAATAAAATGAAAAAATTAACTAAATACTGAAGACTCCTGTTCTTCTTATTTTCATAATAACATATAACATCTTTAAGGGAGAAGCAGTATTACATGTTTACATGGGAGAAAATATAAGAACACAAGTCTGACCAAAATTTCATTGTTACATTACATTCAAAAAACAGATGATTTAAAGTTTCTTCAGTATGGCCACAGAAAACACAGGAGCTGTCCAAATCTATAAATTTTGAAATAATCCCCAGTCCAGAGCAAGTATGATGTAGCGAAGACGGCGGGCGGATCTTCGTCTCAGAGCAGGCAAAACTCTCCGGTAAGGCATTTTGAACGGGCAAAAGCCGTTAACGGCGAGAGTAACGGCACGAGGTCGGTCCAAACGGCGTTTCCAAGCTAGCCACAGTGGGGACAGGTTCACTTCCTGTTTATAAAGTAAGAGCACTGACATCATTGTAACGGCTTTCTTTATGGTCAATTGCAACGGGTGCTTTATTTTGACACAGAAACCGGAAGTACAGTGCTCACTACGGCTGGTTTTACTAACGCCAGAGAAGTCCGACTTCGTCCGACTAAAATTGTAAATAGGTGTTATTTTGTCATTTTTTCAACACCATGGGGATACGAAGTAGTACTTTCTCGCCTGAAAATGTTTCAAATGTTGCTGAAGTTATATATTTACACAGTTTAGAGCTTAAGTGAAATCAGCTTCAGGGCGGCTGATTTCGGCTCGGGCAGGAGCGAAATGCATTGTGGGTTATCATAGTACGCAGCAGTGTGAACGCTCTGCATACTGTATGATCGATTAGTATGTAGTATGGAGTATGGAAGTATGCAGTATGGAAGTATGTAGTATGGAGTATGTGGTTTCGAACACAGCCTATGTACCAGATCGAACTGGTACGACTTCACAGGTCGGAAAAAACGAGTTTCCTTGAACGCACCATAACAGTCCTCGTCCCTACGTCGCCACATTCACGGCGTCCCTTGGCTGCACACACAGCCCTGCATGCCGTTCTCTCTCCTCATTGGATAAAAACTGTAGGATACGATAAATGTTTTCTCCTCGGCTCAGAGCAGAGCAGAGGGACTGAGAGACCCATGTTTCAGTCCAAACACTCTATGTAAGTGATTGCTGTCGGAAGATATAACTATTTAAGACTTATATTAACACAAATATATCACTCACTTCTGCTTTAATGTTTAATGAGATTAATAATTAAATGTGTACACAACATATAATCTTGAGTAAAAAGCATATTGCCATGATACAGTTGATATGCAACAGACTCATTAACCTGGTTTCCGTGGTTACTTAGGTCACTTGTAAAAGGGACAAACAGCCAGTCTGACAGTAGTGGAATGTAAATTTGCCTATGCAACACCAGACTGATTTTTACTTCAAACTCTAATGTATTATACAACTCAGGGCCGGATTTACTAAGGTCCCAGATAACGGGCGCTAAAGTGTTTGCACCCGCTAAAATATTGCGTGTTTGGTTAGTGTACGCAAAACAGGTGATCTACTAAGAGTAACCCGCTAAATGAAAACATGTGCAAACCACAATATGTAAATGAGGGTTTTGCGCGTGGTAATCATTTCCGCCATGGAAAGAGTGGACAGAGAGCTGGACGGACGAAGGGACAGAATGACATATGATCCGATGCATACAATGACAGCATGTGTGTCATCTCGCTCGCGCTCTGTTTAGATTAATAAACACAAATCGCTACAGGGCCCAACAGGCAGCAGCTGCAGCGACAATCACACACCTATAATATGTGTGTGTGCCGCCCATGATCGAGTGGATTACTAATAGAGAGCTCAGGTGGGACACACGGATCTAAACGCTCTGACCACTGACCAGAGGGATCAAAGACGGGTGAAGGCAGCGGTGACGTGTCTCAGTCTGGGACCGGGACTGAGAGACGGAGCTGAGCAGCCAGGTGCTGGAGAGGAGAGGAGAGGAGCGCACTGCAGGACAGACGTGCCCCGTGCGTAACGGCGCGTAAATGCACGGCTGAAAAACTGTTACAGAATTACCCAGACGTGAGGAAATGCAGAGATGTAAGATCATGGGGCTCTGACAGGTATCAAACCAATAAACGCATAAGTTTTGGCAAAGTTGTATCAGTTAGTACATGGTTTTCAGATGTGGTGAATAAAGACGCAAAAACAGCCACCGCAATCTCTTCCTGGTTTGGTAAATCACATTGCCCTCGCTAAATAAATCGATTTGCATCTACTCCTCCCAGTATTTTGCGCGTTTTGGCAGAAACGCCCATATTTACATATTCATCAAGGCAAACACGCTAAATGGATTGCACGTGCTATTTTGCCCATTTGAGAGACGCAATCATCGGTGCGTCCGGTTAGTCAGGTTCCACGTGTGTTTGCGCGTGCAATCATGTTTGCACACGTTTTAATACACGCAAACCTTTAGAAAATCCGGCCCTTAGAGTTTGTTCCAGCTGCAGTGGCAGAGTGTAAAGATCATGAGGTGTTAAGACTGGTGTGGTGAATGAATAAAACAGTGAGAACAGGTGAAGGTGAAGGTGTAGTGAACAAGGAGGAGCATAGCTGAGAAGACTGAGCAATGTCATTGCCACATTAAGCAATACTATATTAACAATTCACATAAAGCACTGTGGTCTGGTTGTTTGGGGCTAAAATAATCCATTAAGCCTCAACTTGTTCAGCGAACAGACGGTCACATATGAATATTTGACCATTACTGGATTTTTGTTTTAATGGAGTCACTGTTTAAAAATATAATATCCCCTGCTGGTGAAAATGAACTCCATCAATAACCAATGAGTGTCAAACCTTGTAAGAGAGTGATGTTCAAGGCTGCCACTCAAACACACACGTAGGCTATACCGTCTCCACCAGTTGAATGGAAACAAATGAGCTGCTCCACACACCAGCTCCTTCTTCCGTTGGCAGTGGTCACATAGAGTGTACGCATTTCACACAGTGTGGACACCTTTTGCATGACAGTTAAAGACAAATAGTTCGGACAAGGAAGATCACAGTGAATCTCAAACAGACTTCAGCTGTTGCTTCAGTTGAGGCCTGTTATGAATGTAAATGTGGCAGTTTAAAAGTAACAATTGTAGTGTCAGTATTCTCTGTGTAAAACAGGCTAACGCTGGTTATACTGCAGGGCCCATTTGCACAGCAATCGCTAAGTCATTATCTGAAGCAAGTAGGCTAACTTGGTTAGCAAGGTAATTCACCTTAAAGGGATCGTTCAACATTTTGGCAAATTGGCCCATTGCCATAATCCCTATTAGTTTTAGCAGTAGGTTTGTTACCTTTAATTGTCGGTGCAAGCTGTTTTTAGAAAAGCAGAGCAGAGCTGCGAGCTGCTCAGAGCTAAGCTACGGAGGCTAATGGGGTTTCTTGGTTTCCCTCATCAAACTCATCAAATACACAATCCAACAACTCCAAAACGCTCTGGTGGACAAGTTGTGACCTGCACATTCACCACGCTATGAGATAATAACGGAACATTACGAGACAGAGTTGTTTTCGAGGCAAATGCCAAGACAACTCTTCATTGTTCCTTTCTGGGTCAGAGAACAAACGCCTCAGACACTGTTTATCAAATTCAGCAGCTGCAGCCTTCAGTCTCTCTACTTCTCTGACCCGGGAAGCAACAATGTGGAAGCTGTCTGAATTTTGCTTTAATTTAATTGTAAAGCAAATTTTAAAATTTAAAGGTGCCATATGTAAGAATGTGGCCAAAAACGGTTACTGCAGTCAAATTCAAAACACAGCGATCTTGTTTTTTCTCCCAGTCGTAGCGGCAGCTCAGTGGAAGCACCGGAGGCTGAAATGCCACTGACGCCGCCGTGACTGGGAGAGAGGGCTAGGTGGCGCAACATGCCAACACGTAAATTCAAAACATAAACATGATTTGCAGTCTGCAAAAAACGATTTTGAATGCGAATACTCTGGCTGTACAATTGTTGTTGGTGAGTTCATCATGTTATATGAACATTATTCCTGAGTCTCTGTGATATATTAGGAGGATTTTACGGCCAGTTGCTTTAGATTTCTTACATATTGTACCTTTAAATGATGGTCAAAAGGACGTTACTTGCGACCACAGAACAATTTTAAAATTAGTTTGGAGAACCTTAATGAACATTGAAAAAACAATCATAAACGTCCACACGCTGCAGTTGGGAGTATGGATGGTATGAAATGAACTGATCATAGGTGGCCTGATATAAGGTAAACAATTGATTACAACTGGAATTGCCCTTTAAAATTTGATATAGACACTTACTATGAGGGAATTCTTGGTCCGGGTCAAATTTGACCCAAACCATATACTGTGAAGGTACTGTATATGAACAGTCTTGTCTGGATACAACGGTCACTATGCTACATCCTTCTCGCACTTGTGGGTAAAGCTGCATGTGATATCTTCAGACATCAAATACAGCTTCAGTCTAACTGACTTTATTTCAGGAATACTGGTAACACATGACCTGTGTTGGGATGCAGCTTCCTCATGTAACAGGTGTAACGCCCCCTACTTTCTCAACCACTTAGACAGGATAAAGGAACCTTAAGGCCCAGCACTCACTAATAATGGCACTTATCTACTTGTCAAGCAGCATTTGTACTTAAACATCTTAAATAAGTACTAAGACATTATCATCCACATGACATGTAGTAGGTTAGATATAGGCTGTAATCTCCCACTTCACAGAGTATTAAGAATACATTTTTTGCCATCTTCTGACTTGTTTAAGTGAGTGTGTGCTGCGGTGGAGCGAGCGCTATTCCCAGGAGAGCGCGGCTCAGTTGGATGTCGGTGTGAGACGCTACCTGCCTGTGAGAGTCAAGTGTGGCTCAGTGAGGAGGTGACAGACAGGGGGCCCGTTTGATCACTCCACTGTCTCCCCCTTTTCCGCCGCTCACGTGTGATTGATGGAAGCTGTCATGTGATAAACAGATCTATTTTTCTCCCGCCGCTTCGTATGCTGAGGCTAGACTGTAAGCAAACATCATGTTGAGTTTACCTCGTACCAGCCACCTTCACTTCGTGTCAGCCTTGATCTCGTGGAGGAAACTTTTTTTTTTTTTTTTTTAAATTCAAATGTGTATCTGCATCAGTGCTCTGTTAGCAGATATTGGACATCAAGCTGTGAGAGCCGGGATTTCTGCCCTGTGTTGCATAGATCATTGCCATGGACGGGACCTTGGATTTAAGTAAGAAGGTCTAGGCTGCTCCTCTGGGAACGACCTCTCGCTCTTATACTCCTGCCTCTCTTATTCTTATTTGTCTCACATTATTATCATTTATTTATTATCATCAGAAAGAGGACAGAAAAAATTAAGAGTGGTAAAGTGCCTGAATTTCAATCAGATATGCTTTATGAATGTGTTCTCCTGCAGATGATTTCCAGCCTGCTTTTTACTTCTTACACTGTGGTTTCTTCTAGACAGTCTCGTGTTTTCTGTTTTTTTTTTTTTTTTTTTTTTTTTGTCTTTCATTAAAGTGTTGATCTCTCCAGAGCCGAATTGCAGCTTTAAACCTGTTTATTTGATGCTCAGGGGCTCAGGTCCTGATTTCATTAATACCCCGTAAACACAGTGAGAAACCATTAGGAGAGAGGAGATGATTACACTCCCACAGGTACAGTGGTTTTAATGGTCTTTATAGTTTACAGTTTGTTTTACACACATACATTTCATTTACTATAAAGCTGGAGTTTTCAAAGTGAGAGACAGCGAGCCTCCACTCTGAGAGTCCCCCTCCCCAACCACCCAACACAACATATCTTTCTTTTTTTTTAACATTTAAATAACTTTCTTAATGTCTTTTTAATACACCTTTTGAAAAAAACTGTTCCATTCTGAACAAGGGAAGTGGGGGTGTGCAGAGATCTCATTATCTGTATCTGTGTACCCAGAAATCATCTGTATCAGATCTATATATAGATTTAAAAAAGGAAGTGGGGGTTTCATTGTGGATACTTCACACTGTATTTTGTGTATAACATATATGATCAAGTTATAAAATATGGTAGCCTACATGTTGTACCTGAACTCCTCAGTGGCACTTCCTCCAGTTCCACTATGAAGTGCTGCTCATATATTAATTCATCTGTAACTACAATCCAGACATATATTTTATGTAAAGGCATAATTTCACAAAATCTAATATGGTACAGTGGAGGGGATCTGATGTTGATACTCATCTGAGTGGCTCGTCTTTTCTGTGTGCTCACAGCCGTTAAGGTCTATGAACAGTTTTGCCTATAGGCTTTCCTGAACTTTTTGCTTGTCTTTTACCTTTCTTCACTGTTGAATTTTATTCTGAAACTCTGCGATGACCTTCATTCAAATACAGATATCCTGCGATGTAGCCATGAATACTTTTGTGCTGCACTACATTTCGGGGCATTGCATTTCCTGCTGGAAAATAAACCATCTCTCACATCATGAACTCACGTTCACTCACTGTCTGACTCACAGATACTAGTATTTCTGGCCCCATTGTTTTTCATACATTTTGAACTCTCATGCAGTCCAGTGGATGATCAGATGAGTGATATTTATGTCTTTATTTCTCCCTTTCTTTTTTTCTCTTTTCTTTCCTTGTTTTGCTCCTTATCGCGATTTATCTCAATCCATTTACTTGCTTACTGTGTTGCTGTGTCATGTATTTCCTGCCTTATGCTATGTTATGTCTTTATGTTTGCTTAATGTTTGTCGCTGGTATCGCACTATAACATTTTTTTAAAAAAGTTGTGTAATTAGAGCAGGTTATCGTCCTGTTTGCATTGGGATTACTGCTTGCATTTCCAAATGCCACTACGATGAAGTCAACAATAAACAGTGTAAATCAAGATATTGACAATTCTTATCAGTCTTCAAATGTACCCCACCTCTGTTGAAATTACATTTAATTAGCTGCTTAAAATAACCTGGACTTTAATTAACCAGATCTGCTTCATCAAAAACTGTAAACAAACATCTTAATTAAAATTGCTTTATCTGAGATGGCTGCTGATATCTCACCTCCTAATCACATTGCCTGCTGAAAGGCAATATTGCAGTGGAAGGGGAAGAAAAAGTGAAGCCCCCGGATGAAGAAAGAGGGTGAGGATGAAGGCAGCAGGAACCGGCTGACTTGTAATGAGGGTGGTGTTGCTGATGGTAGTGCAGTGTGCAATATGTTATGGATTAGTGTCATACAAGATACCATTTCTGGCCCGCAAACATTCACACTGCATATTGAGTAGGGATGATGTCTTTATGATTTCACCATCGCTGGGAGCTGCGGCCTGCCTGCACTTACCGCACTGTGATCCAATTTATAGCTGTGGGCGTTCCAAGCCGGTATATAACTGTGTTGAAGTTCGGTTTGGTTTATGTCTGGGCAACAAAGTCATGACGCTAAATCCTGCTGAAGTAAATAATATGTAAATCTCCGTGACAGGAAGATGTATGATCATTATTCCAAAATAAGAGCGCCGCTATTTCACAAAATCACAGCGCATTCATAAGAGAGACAAGTTGCAGCAGTGAGACACAGAGCTGCTTGCTGTTAGGAATGCTTTGTTTAGAGGTTTTTAGAGTCTGCACTATTTCCCACATAGGCCAGGGACTTGTTAACGAAGAAACACCTTAGGGTGAGCACGGGCCCTAGTGCTCGGAAACAGGGCTCATGAGGTGCAAAAGACAGAAATCCGGTACAGTCATCTCAGCAAACTTCTCCCAGCTTGTGCTCAGCAGCCTGGTAGTGACTGTGGGAACTGTGTGATGAATGTTTTGTTGCCACACTTGGTCTTCAATTTACCATCTTCTAATGGCCTCCAGCGTGATAATGCACCATGTTGCAGAGCTGCAATCCGCTCTAACTGCTTTCAGGAACATGACAGCTCTGTGAGTGTCAGTGACCTCCCCAGTCACTTGACCTGAATCCTGCAGAACCTCTGGGATGCGGTCGAACAGGAGATTGGCAGAAGAATGTGCAGCTGACATATCTGCAGAATTTATGTTTTGCAGACAGGTCAACATGGAGAAGAGTCAGAATGTGGTGGATCCATGATACAAAGACCTGTGGCTCTTCCTAAGTAGTAATACACAAACAAGTCCTACAATTCACACTATGTCAGGATAGACACTCTTTTTTTATTTGGAAGGTCTAGGAGTGCAGGGGTTATAGCTCCTACTTTTTTTTCTTTCTCATTTTCTAAGGGGGCTTTCACACCTACCTCGTTTTGTCCAGACTTTTGGATTTTTCCATTTGATCCAAGCCCAAATTTACAGGTGTGAAAGCTCTCCTGGACCATGGTGGACCAACCCTGATAGGCTCTTTGGTCCCACCCAAAGAGGTGGTCTTGGCCCAGACTTTTGTAGCCTACCTGAGAGTTTTGGTGAAGTGACTACGTCATACACAAGTCTGTTTACAAACCAACCAGTGTCAAGTGTAGAGAGACATGACGACAGGGCGTCAATATGTCATATGCAGTTCTTTGGTGCACTCGCATTAATGCAGAGTGAAACCAGAACCAACCAGATCAGATTTAGACTATGTATCAGAAACACCAACCTTGGTTCAGACTGTCAGGTGTGAAAACATCCTTAAACACTTTGGACTGGTTTTCACTGAGAGATGATAAAGAGGTGTGGTTAAACTGTGGTAATGCGATGATGTCACTGTGCATCCACTGGAGTTAATGAGGTGATGAGACTCACCTGTGTGGTGAGCACAGCTGCAGCTTGGCGGCACGGTGGCACAGTGGTTAGCACTGTTGCCTCACAGCAAGAAGGTCCTGGGTTCAAATCCCCGGCCGCCCAGGTCCTTTCTGTGTGGAGTTTGCATGTTCTCCCCGTGTCTGTGTGGGTTTCCTCCGGGTGCTCCGGTTTCCCCCCACCACTAAAAACATGCCAGCTAGCCTGATCCTCCAGTCAGCGCCCCTGACCAAAGGCACTGGCTCATAATCTGGAGTTGGTCCCCGGGCTGCCCACTGCTCCTCAGGGATGGGTTAAATGCAGAGAAAGAATTTCACTGTACTAGCTGTATATGTGACAAATAAAGTACCTTTACCTTTACCTTTGATTAAATACTACTGTACACTGAAGATGCCAACCTGAGAGGACCACAGCTTACACTACACCTTCCACCTCTGAGAACCGGTTTTACATCACAGAAGGGACAACACAGCTGAGTTTATGGAGTTTGAGAACAACGATGACTGGTTTCATTTTGATTGGCCTAGAGAAGCTAGCGGTCAGCAGACTTCATCTCTCGAGGGGGGGGTCTAACTCTGTGTCACGGTGCGTTGGACCATAGGTTAAATTTATGCCGGAATATCCCTTTAACCTGTAATCTCTTGTTAATGACAGATAAGGCTACACAAATATAAACATTGTTATGCGTATATGATAAATAACGTTATGTAACACGCCATGGATTGCTTTCTTGCCGGCTTGGTTGAAAACAAATGCACATGGCTGGGAGGAAAGTTAGCAAAATCCCATAGCCAATACCGCATCACCTCATTGTATAAATGAATTTCATGTTAAAACTCGATATGCTCTATATACTCATATCTGATGTAATTCAAAACCAATTCTTTGCACAGGTCATTATTTCTATTCAACTTCGTCTTAGTAGTTAGAGAAGGGGTTGTTTATTTATTGTTCATATAGTTGAAGCAGTTGTCACCCCTCGTGCTCATGATGTCTGCCACAGTGTCTGAGGATTATAGTTGTGATAAAGTTGTAGTGAAACATAGATCAGGGAAAAAAACATTTCTGAGGCTTTGGACTGTTTCTAGGAGCACTGTGGCCTCGATAATTGTGAAATGGAAGAAGTGTGGAACCACCTGGGAGGCTGTGGCTCAGGAGGTAGAAGGGATTGTCCACTAATTAGAAGGTCAGTTTGATTCTCCGCTCCTCCAGTCTGCATGATGAAGTGTCCTTGGGCAAGTTACTGAACCCCAAATTGCCCCAATGTGTTATCAGAGAGAGTGTGTGTGGGTGCATTTCTATTAAGCAGCTTAGTGCCCAATTTAAAACTGTGAATTTAAAAACCAGTGATAGAAATGTGTGAATTTTTAAAAATTTCTCACATGTCACAAAGAAATATACACACTCACATTAGTTTATCACTTTTCAGTGGAGCAGTACTTACTGAAATGGAGACAGATTACTCATGTTCAACCTTCTGTATCATGACCCCAGCCATTTCCAACTAAGATGCAGACTGCTGGAAATATGTTGTCACATTTAATTGGAATTGGAAAAGCCGACTTCATTCGCATAACATGACTGAACAGAAACACAGACCACTTGTGATTGGTTTTCTTAAAAAAAAAAATGTTCCTCTTAGGTCACCAGTGTATCACAGGGCTGAGACAACCAACCTCACACTCACATTCACACATATGGGAAATTTGGAGTGTCCAATTAACCTAATGTACATGTCTCTGGAGTGTGGTGGGAAGCAGGAGGACCTGGACAGAACCCACAGGGAGAACATGCAAAGTCCACCCTGAAAGGCCACAGGCTATTTAAGCACTCTATAAGTGCAGTCCCTTTCCATTACCATTTACCACCTCTCCTGTCAAACCAGACTGAGACTTAGGGCGTATTCACACCAGGAAAGTCCGATAGTTCAATGCTTTGGTGCGGACTAAATTTTATTTTACTTGGTGCGGTTTGTATTCACATTGCATTTTTTCACAAGCGAATCAACTTTGTAAACAACAGCACGTGTGTCCCACAGTCGCTCAATCATTGGATAAAAATTATCAGCGGGATCTTCCACGAAAAGAGGTCATGAATGCGTTTCTTGCTGCCCTTTCAATTTGGTAGTAGTTTTCCAGTTGCACCTGTCCTGTGCTTATTCATCACTTGGAGGTGGCTGTTATGCAGCCGTCCCCGTGAAGGATGGTCAGAAAACAAACACACAGACGTCTGCATGCTTCTGAAGGATGGTGCGCAAAAAAGAAAAAAGAAAAAAAGGACGGCACAGCAAAAAACAAAACAAAAACATAATCATTCTCTCAGGATGCTGCGTTGCCGATCGGCATAAGCCTAGTCACATTTATTTCTGTTAACGGTTATTAATCGGATAACGACTTTCTGTTATCAGTTTTAAAAAAATATTAAGAATGTGCATCCTTAACGGCTGTGGGTGCGTCCTCTCCAGCATCTGATAAATGTTTTCCTCTGACCAAATATCAAGGAGGCAGCGTGTCTATCTGTGCTCCATGTTGACCCACGGCTCATTGTTGATCATTTCCACATTTTCTGACCACAACGGAAGCCTGTTGAATCCAAAAAGGATTTTTTTTGCATTTGGTTCGGGAAAGGTTCGGTTTGCATTCACACCGTACACGAACCGCACCAGGGTTCGTTTCAGACTCTGGTGCGGATCAAACAAGTGAACCGAGTCCCAGCTGCAGAGGTGGTCTCGGTTCACTTGTTTGATCTGCACCAGAGTCCGGTAGTTTGTATTCACACCTCCCCAAAAGGTCTGGACCAGAGGAAAATGAGCCTGGTGTGAATACGCCCTTACAATACTTTATATTTTTCATTTTTAGTCTCTTATCTGTTCTCTGTTTGGTTGTTTTGCATCATGCTCTTGTGTGTTTCTGCCCTGCATTGATTAGTTTGACCTGTGTCTCATTGTCTTCGTCTCATTGGAGAGTATTTACAACATTCACTATGTTCCTGAGTTTCCCCCTGATTGCTTTTACCTTCCTTTATGTCCTGGATATTCTCTTGTGTCACTAAAACCTTCAGTGCACCTACTTGTCTGTGTGTGTGTGTGTGTGTGTGTGTGTGTGTGTGTGTGTGTGGAGAATTTCGGTCCAAAAGTCACTCAACTGTGAAAGGACATGGAGCCAGCAGACTTCACATTTTCTGCAGATGAACATAAGGATGTGATCCACCACATTCATGATCTACAAATCCGCTGCCAACAGAGCACAGCACAGCCCAGACGTTGCAGTCCTGTCATTGGCAATGCACCAGGTCACTTCAAAAACCTTGAGTCGGAAAGGAAATCCTGTCTTCATAGATTCTGTGCCCAGTTCCTGCACTCAAGTGTCTCCCAGCAGACCAGCCTTCAGTCTGCTCGCCACCCGTCAGTCTCCCAGTTGCCCAGCCCAAAGCCTGCGTTCCAGTCGGCTCCTCCTCAGATTACTACCCTCTAGCCTACATTTCCAGCCTGTAATCCAGCCATCTGCATCCATGCTAAAAAGGGGAGAATAAGGAGAAGGATTCTAGGGGCCCATGACCGGCAGGGGCCGAGAGACGCCTCTAATAAAATTATAAGGTAACCCTTTAATTTATAGGCCGCTAATTATGTGATAACTTGAAGAAATAGCCAATCCATAACAATTAATTGCATTGTAATGTCAAGAAATAGCCTAGAAATAATGATACATTTCATTAGTAATGTCATGTTTTTGATAAAGGCAAAAGATTACACATGCTTTTCATGCTTTGAATTTTTTGGGAAAGGCCACGTCCTCGCAGTTGTCAATTATAATCAATTATTTCTGGGCTATTTAATTTTTAATTTTTAATTTACATAAGGTGATATCAGTCAAACCAAAGTTGAGTGACTTTGAGATGTAACAAAACAGACATATCTCAAAAAAATAAAGTTTTATTGAAAAGAATAATTAGCAAAGAATAATTACAAAGCCTCAGCTCATTTTTTTCAAAATGGCACTTATCTGCTTTTGCAAATGAACTCTTCATATGCAATCAGTCGTTATTTCTTGGCTATATACATCACTATGAAATTTACCTTTATTTCTTGGCTATTTCTTGACATTATCATGTAATAAGTGGCCTGCAAATTAAAGGGTTACCAATTATAGTACTGACAAAAAAAAAAAAAAAAAATCAGTTGACCCCCCATCTGTCAAAATGATGCCTCGGTCTGAACAGATACATCAAGTGCAGCAGCAGCTGCAGCTGCAGATGTTACAAGTTAGTTTCTAGAGGTCAAGTAGTCAAGATTTAACCATTAATGTTGCATTAAAACCATAAAAAAAACAATAGAACCAACTGAATTTCCCTTTGGGGATTCATAGTTATTAATAAAGTAATAATTATTCTTATGAGAACTGGCCTTTGGCATATTTTTAAATATCAGTCTTGCAGGAAATGGTGAATTCTGTTGTATTCAGAGTGTTCAGTGCCTCTCCTACCAAGCACCTGTAACATTGGTATATTGTTAAATATAGGAACAATTAAAATACATAGTTTTATGTAAAACAGCATCAAAATATTTCACTGGCTTCCTGGCCAGCTGTAAAAGAGTCCCTTAAGATGTATTTTCATGGGGCTAACTGCTAACCTTCAGCCTGCTCTAGCTGACCAGCTTCCTGATTCTGATGCCGACAAGTTTAGATAATCCTCTTCCTTTGAGACTCGCCTGCGTCAGCTGATAATAGATAAGATAATTATCTATATAGTAGGTGTGATCAATGATCAGCACCCTTAGTTTAAAGAGGCAGCAGGAGTCCCAGCACAGAAGCTGGGGATGTGTGGACAGGGCTCTGCAGATGGCTCACAGCATTCACTGTGCCAACTGTGCCAATGGGCCCAGCTGCTGCTCTAAACCGAGCATGCTGATCAACATCTACTGCAGTTGACTGTACAATTGACTGTAGAAAAGAACCTCATGTTTGTTAAATGTAAATTGCATTTACTTAATTGGGATTATGGTTTTATTTAACAGTTGGTACGAGGGTTAGTGGGTGACCTTCAGTCTAATTTGAATGATATAATTTTGAAATTTGTTGTAGTTCTAGCTGAAATATTGGGGCTACTTCATTAAAGGGATAGTTCAGCTTTTTTGTGTTTCTCGTGTTAGGGTCGGTTTTGACCCAAGTCTTATCATCCCATTTGTTCCTCATCTCTTGGTTACATTGTTAGGCTTCCTTATCCATGAAAAGGTTGGTTTTACTTCATTTCGAACTGGAGTTCATACTATCGCCATATTGCTGAACCCAGATCAGCCAATGAATATTTACGCATTAGCCCTTTCCAACCCACCAGGTGTCTCCATCTGGCTTAAGGCGGCGCTGTGGAACCGCCCCCGCGATCTGCGTCTCTACCAGTGGCGGCTGGTGCTAAAATAAATTGGGGGGGCGTCAGATAAATAAGATAAATAAAGAGCATTGCTAACTTCACATCCAGCAGTAAACAGCAGTCAGCAGCGGATCAGCTGATCTCTCCCTCCGTACAAACGCTCCGTTCCGATCCAGCTCCACTGGACTTTCAAAGTAAAGGTGACGCAGCTGAAAATTAGTTACCGGTAGGCTGAATAGTGAAACAGCGGCGCCTTTATAGCCGATTTTAGGATGAAACTCTGAACATAACCTAACCTGAAACAACTGATTTTTCTCTTGCTGCGGCCGCCATTGTCTCCTGTCTTGTTGTTGTTGTCTGTCTGCTCCGTGTGCACGCGGGTGCGTCTGTAACTGTTTGAGTGACAGGCACGTCGCCGCTGCCAGGGGAGTGACTTTGATTGACAGGTCAGGTATCATGAATCAATCCGATTGGATGAAAAAATGACCCAAACGCGCTGATTGGCCACGGGCGCAGAGAGCTGCGCCCGGAGGAGAATCTTGAAGTGACCAATTAGAGACCAGCATGAAGTCACATGGAAGCCAAAAGTTTAAGAGCCCACATACACACTCATTTGGCCGGCGCCCCTCGCTATTGAAATGTATGAAACAACCCAGAATAAACCCAATATGGAATGGAAAGGCTTACGAATTTCAAAGTAAAACCCATTGTATGAGTGAACACTGAACAGATATGGTAATTACTTTTTATTATGTTATTTATGTATACTGTGTCTACACTTTTTCCCTGAAATTTTGATGGGGGCGGCGCCCTAGCGCCCCCTATTGACCGGCCGCCACTGGTCTCTACGCAGTATAAAACATGCTCCATAGCCCCGCCCGGCCTCTTTGCTTATTCAGCTGCTGCTGACACGCAAGAACCCTTTCTCGCGAGAGCTAGCTACAGCTGCTACTAGCTTGTTGCCGCTAGCTAAGTTAGCTCTCTTCGACGGAGATTCGAGAAAAAAAACCAACAAAAAACAACGGCAATTAGAATTTCAAACAGTGTGCATGTGGCTCCTTCATGACAGCAAGAGACTGACACACAAGCTTCAGTGTCTGGGTCGGGAACATGCTGAAGCGGCCCTTTCCGACCTGGACTTTGGTGTCAACTGCTCGGGGCTTTGTGTGACCGCACTGCAACACAACGTGTTGAACTGTTCGGCTCGACCGCGCTCCCGCCTTGTACTGCTGTCCAGCCTACCAAGCTTCCACTGTTCTTATTGTTATAACCAGGTCATAACGGACCCTAACAACACAAATGTCATAATTTTAACCAGAGTATTTTTAGAATTTTGTGAAAAGTTTTATTTTGTTTAAATAGAGGTTCCTGACAAAGTCAAAAAACCTGAATACAATAAACACATTTATGTGGTACTTTTATATAAAAACCTAAAATCGGGTAAGTGGCATCCCTAACACAAGAGGAAGGTTAACTGAGCCAAAATCGCAAGGAACCACAGTGGGTTCACTTTAAAAATTTTCAAAAAGTGCCATGGTTTCACAGGTGTCTGTGCAAATAAAATTGAGTGTGTTTCTCTGTGTGCATGTAAATGCAGTATCCTAACCAGGATATGGCTCAAAAGCAGGATACTCTATTCCATGTAAACACACTCAGTGTTAGCCAGGACTCTAGTCCAGTTGTCTTTGAAATCCACCTAATCTACCCCGTCTCTCTCTCTGCTCTACAGCTCCCACATTGCCTCTGCACTTATCTGGATCATTTAATCTCACATCATCAAAAGACCTGGTTGATTAGATGTTTGATTATCATCGTACTTGGAGTGGCCCGGAGCTGGTGATAGCAGCCTGATCCCTGAGCGCTATCAACCCACAACGCGGTTCGGATACGTTTGCGCCTACATGCTTCAGTGACTGCGCGCCTCAGCCAATGAAAGCCTTCTCCAGGGCTATACGAGGCTATCGGCAGCAACAATTACTTCGCTGCGAGACTTGCTCAACACACTTCAAACAGAATGCCAAGACTGCAGCGCCAGAGCAGATAAGATGAAGGAAGAGATCAAAATCCTTTCCATTTTCCTTATCAGAGGGTTACTGGGCGCTGGAGAGATTGTAGTTGCATGTTGAAGGCTGACCCTCATATAGCTGAAACTTATTTCCATGCACACCATGAAGTTACCAGATTGAAGATAGCGTTAAAATCCAGATTTGCTTCGTACTATGAAAGAGGATGACATCCAAAGCATGATTTTATAACATGACAACTGTGTAAAAACAAAATACTGAAGATGCCATAAAGATATTTACAGACAGCTCTGAGACAGCCAGACCTCAAGCAGCACTGTAAACACCATGCTCTCGTGTTTGTACCTTGTGTCTTCAGCACTGCCACCTCATCAGAGGAGCCACTGATCTCTGTGCTGTTATTTTGTTCGGGGGGAAGGACCGAGCCGGGGCCCCCTGCTGTTCCTGGTGCTGCTGTAATTATTCTGTTGTTTGAGGAATATTTGGTCTGACATTTTGTATTCCCTTTGCAGGCTGAGGAGATTGGAACAAAAGCAAGCATTACGGCTTGCCATGTGGCAAGCTTATTGCTCTGGATGTATATGTCTTGGTTTGTACTTAGCTGTGTTGTACTACTTGATCATTGCTGGGTTCCATTTGACACACTGTTGTGTTTGCACAATATTTATGGGCTTTATTCAGCTGTGTGCTATCATGCAGAAAATGTTTTGGAAATGTAAGAACTCTTACAGGAGCTGCAGAGCTAAATGCTTATTATTCACCGCAGTGTGTGCATGGAAGCATGGTGCATGTATGAATTCAGTCTTTATTATATAGGCGATGTATGATGTGCAGGACATGTGCACACTGAGGACGGCAGCGTTGGAATAAAATGCAAGTGTGACAAAATGCAATGGAAACACATTCAGTAAATAAATCATGCCACATGATGCGTGTGAATGCATGTTCACTGAAGAGAGGGAAATTACAGCTCACGCACATTTGTTTTTGTGTTCAGAAAAAGGCTGTTTATTGTTCATATGGTTAAGTTAGTTGAGAAAGACAAGTCTTGCATGAGTGAAGTCAGGTTCAAGGTGCAACGCAGTTTATATGACTCATGATGTTTGCATTATTGTCAAGGACTTTTCAACCACAGGCCTTGTCATGAAATCCAAAGAACCCTCACATTTGCCTTTAACAGGAGCATTTGACAGGAGCTCTCCTAATGTCATTCAGCACATTTATATGACAGTAAAAAAAAAAGCTCTTAATCTGACTATGCATGCAAATGCGTCCGATTTATACTGAACTTCAAATCCGACTGAAACATCCAGATAATGCAATTGTAAACTGTTTTTCTTCTGTATGTAAACACCTTAATCTGAGTGAAACTGGACAATGCATGTGTGCATGCTTCACAACAGTAGAGACGGCACAAAGTGAAGAAGAGAACCCCCCCCCCCCCCAAAAAAAAATAAAATAAAATAAAAATAAAAAAAACGCCTGGGTTGATCCTGGTGTCTGTCAGTGCCGATTCAATGCATTTCACAGTGCAACCAGGGAGCAGATGTGTTTTATAAAATAAAAAGGAGGGGTCCAACCCAGTCATTTGTAGCCTACCGCAAAACACCACATAAAGGCCCGGGCGTTCATTTGCTTAAATCGCTCAAATCAACAGGCGTTTATTAGGGACCTGCATTTATTAATAGTGTTCAACCTGGACCTCCTTCTGGGGAAAGAGGCTTCACTCTGTGGCGGCAGGCGGCGGTGGAACGATACGTGCGTTTCTCGAGGCATTACTGTAAATACGGCCAGGGCGGACTCGTTCTCGGTCTCGCTGACCTCCGCCGTCCTGGCCCGCACAGGTACCAGGAGACCGAGACCCCCCGTCATGTCGGTCCTCGCCCTTCTTGATCCGCCACAAGTTGCAAAAACCCCGCAGACGCCCAGTCTCTCCACTCCTCTCCCACACTTCAGCACCTGTGTTGGCTCGCACCACCAACCTTTTTTTTTTTTTTTTTTTTGATTGAATGAAGTAGGCCTATAACTAATAATAATGCAACGTATAGCCTAACTAAATACGCGTATGAGTAATCAGAGAACAGTAGGCTGTTTATGCTACTTTTAAAAGGAGTAGGCTAAATTAATTTAAAACGAGGAGCGAGCCGAGCCGACACTGTGCAGCCCTGGACAGGTGCTAAAGTGTGGATGAGAGGAGTGGACAGACCGGGCAGGAGCAACCAGCTGACGTCTCGTCGGTCCTCGGCCGTCTTTAACGTCACGAGACACCCGCTATATTTGCATAGAATATTTTTTGGCAACCAGAAAAACAATGTTTGACCTGGCGTTTATTTGGGATGGGCGTTTAATATAAAAAATATTTTGCTACATCCGGCGGTTAATTGGGACCGGCGGCAATTTGGGACACAGCCATTATTTGAAGTTTTACGGTATATATTTTGAACTGTAGTTGAGAACTCTTAAGTTATTTATATTATGTCCGTATTAACGTGCTGAAACGAGGAAGCACCATCAATTATTCGATTTTCCAAGTCGTATGTAAACTGGGACAAGGACCGGAGTCCGATGAGATGGAACCAACTCTAGCTGTGAGCATGGCTCCACATAACTGTGCATGTAAACGCACTGATTGTTTCATTGCACCCTCTTCTTCTGCTTTTGTGGCACCTGACTGCAGAGTGACCTTATACCCACAAAACAACAGAGGATGGACCTGTCCATAACACTGACACTCACCTTCGCCACAGAAAGTAAACTACTTTCATTACATGTATCATTATTACTAAAGGAGGCAGAGGGAAAACTGAAGATAAGACACACTGAGCAGAGGCAGCAGTAGAGAGCCACAGTGTGAGCAGCTGAGAAAGCTTTGTGCAACTCGACATATCAAACATAGGGAGTTGGACTTGGAGACCTGCCTCTAGTAAAAACCTGTTAGTCTGGAGCTGAAGTAAATGAAGCCTACAGACAGAGACTGTGGGCATGTTATAAATAACTACCACCTGTGGCAGCTGCTGCTCCTTCAAAGAGGGGAGGCTCATTTCCGGCCATCATCATGGATTCAAACTTTTTTTTTTCTTTTTTTTTGAACAAGGAAATGTGAGTATCATGGTAAACTGACAAAAAGGAAATGCTATAATAGTGTTTTATTTAATGGAAATGAGCTGTATCACCACGCAAATACCAAGAAATTAGCTGCTGCTTGTCTCTTTTCACTTGCAAAATCCGTAATGTGACTGAACCAGAACCTGAAAATGCTCTGGTGTCGGTGTATGTTTCAAAATAGGTGTCAATCAAATAGGGATTCAGCCTTTAGACAGATCCTCCAATCATCACGCAGAAGCCCGGGCCTGGTCCCACCCACTGAACCATTCACTACCAGAAACGCTGAGAACTCTTCTCTGCCACTCCATTGAGGTCCATGGACACTGAGTTTTAAGGCCTATTTACTGTGTGCTCAACGTTAAATACGCATACGGATACGGACAGAGCCTTTTGTCCGTACTCTGCGTTCATTCTGTCCATATTTCTGCAGTTTACGGATACGGACCAAATGGAGCAGTACCACCGGGAACCGTGGGGGCAGTGTTGCTGTCACTACCCGATATGTAGCCTAGAACTAACCATGGTGGAACTTTTTGAAGAGAAGTTGTGCGAGTTGGTGAGGAACTTTCAGCACATATGATATTACTTTGCCTGGACACAAAAGCACAAATTCTATCGTCATGGTTT
Organism: Trachurus trachurus; assembly: GCF_905171665.1. Classification (NCBI taxonomy): domain Eukaryota; kingdom Metazoa; phylum Chordata; class Actinopteri; order Carangiformes; family Carangidae; genus Trachurus; species Trachurus trachurus. The sequence goes on from NC_139895.1 coordinate 32,767,140, forward strand.
TCTGTATGTAAAGGGCAACGGGTGTTTTATTTTGTGAAAGTAACCGGAAGTGTGTTGGTCACAACGGCTAGCTTGAGTAGCACCAAATTCGTCCGAACAAAATTGTGAACAGCTGGTATTTAGACAAATTCACGACACACTGCTGATCTAAACGGCTACTTTCTCGCCTAAAAATGTTTGAAATGTTGATAAAGTGATATATTTACAGAGTTTAGAGCTAAAATGAAATCAGCTTCTGACTGCTGATTTTGCCTCGGGTAGGAGGCGGGCTAACACTACTGATACACTAACAGCTTTTGAGCTAAGCTAATTACGAGCGATACATCTATATCTCCCTTGTTACTGCACACACAGTCATAAGGATGGTGTCTTATCTGCTTGTCATGGACTCGGGAGTGTGGTAAGACACAAAAAAAAATGTTGGTGTATCCCTTTAAGGTTAAGGTTTAATGCACTGAGACTCTATGGGAATGTATGAGAAGAAAATGGCGTCAGTCGACCTGAAAGCTGAATACTTAAATGCATTTGTAGTCAATGAAATGTATGTAATGCAATGCAAACAAAACAGTTCATATTTGACTATCTTTTTTTCTTCATTCTTTCTTAGGAAACAGAGCTTCACTTGCACTAGACCGATCACCACTGTTTCCACTGAAATCACACATCAGTCTTTGTGATTTTGTCAGTTGTTCTCACAGTTACAAAATCAGGATTTAACCGTAGGGTATCCTGCAATAATCCTATACTTTTTTCACAGGATAATCAAACAATAGTCACAAAAGAAGCTTAATTTGTTTATTTAATTACATTGTTGTTATGTTCCACATAATCTTAAAGCAGAAGTAAGCGATCCGGTCGTTTTGGCTAACTTCTTGTCAGCCGATGGAGTTAGCAGTCCCCGCCCTCGTCATGGATCTATTTGTCCTCGTCCCTACGTCACTACATTCACGCGCATCCCTTGGCTGCACACAGAGCCCTTCATGCCGCTCTCTCTCCTCATTGGATAAAGGTTGTAGGATACAAGGAAGTATACAAGAAGTTTTCTCCTCGGCTTACAGCAGAGCAGAGTGACTGACAGACCCGTGTTTCAGACCAAACACTCTATATAAGTGATGGCTGTCGGAAGATAGAACTATTTAAGACTTATATTAACACAAATATTCCGCTTACTTCTGCTTTAAATAAACTGGTACACTTCATTGTTTGTAAGTGCTATTTACTGAGGAAAAAAAGATTCACAGGAAAACAGTGCTATTGTGATCTCACCTCGTTGATAACATTCACTTATGTTCACTCTCCTATAGCCACATCACAGCTGGATTAAATTACAGCTAATGGAAACTGTCACTTTGGGCATTTTTATTTGTCAGCATCATCATTTTTCATTTATTTGAAAGACAAATGGAAGAAGTCAGGAGCAGCTTCAGTGAGTTGTTAGATAAACAGCTGCAGGTGACAGGCTGCACACATCCAACTCCTCAGCAGGTTAAACAACTCATTAAGCCTATGCAACACAAAATCATATTTCTGTTGCAACTATTATTGACTCATTTCTCTATCAGAACAATCAGTTTAATTAGTGCTGTTAACACGTACAACAGCAGAGTGTCCATTGTATTTCAGACAAATTAGCGCTTGAAAAAGTTGTTACCAGTGGTGTTGCCTAGTCAACCAGGTCTGAAATCTTCAGGAGTTTCCTGAAGGGTATTTCAAATAATTTGTAGTGTAAGTAATTAAAGCAGAAGTAAGTGATATATTTGTGTTAATATAAGTCTTAAATAGTTATATCTTCCGACAGCAATCACTTACATAGAGTGTTTGGTCTGAAACACGGGTCTGTCAGTCACTCTGCTCTGCTCTGAGCCGAGGAGAAAACATTTATCGTATCCTACAGTTTTTATCCAATGAGGAGAGAGAACGGCATGCAGGGCTGTGTGTGCAGCCAAGGGATGCCGTGATTGTGGTGACGTAGGGACGAGGACTGTTATGGTGCGTTCAAGGAAACTCGTAACTCGTGTTTTTCCGGCCTGTGAAGTCGTACCAGTTCGATCTGGTACGAGTTCACGGGTCGGAAGTTACGAGTGGCCGTTATAGTGACTTTCACAGGTAAAACAGGTCGGAAAAACACGAGTGGGTTGCCTGGAACGCTACAAAGTCGTAAGTTGTGACTTGAAGCTGTAATTTACGGTTTCAAAAGCCTACCTGGAACGCAGCATCAGCCAAAACGACCGGATCGCTTACTTCTGCTTTAATGCTGCATGTTTTTCATTCTTTAAAACTTAAAATTTGACCTGCAGGTGGTTGTGTGACATCTGACAAATTCATATTCATTTATTATACTCAAATGAACAAAACTGCTAAGAAAAAAAAAACTGAGTGAGTTGTAGTTTGTGTTGAGAGCAGTGTGAGATATTTGTCTAATAATTAATACATTAGAGAGGAGGGACAAACAGTCTGAGGTCAATGTGACAAGCTGAGATGATGACAGGTCACCCATGGCCTGTCCTACACTCTGCTGTAATTACACAGCACAGGAAGTGAAGTGAGGTTGCCCTCACTTCAAAAATAACCCAGACATAAATAATCAGCTACGGTAAATAGCTGCTCCACTCCTGCATTGTGATATTATATATATATATATATATAAGTAAATGGTTAGAGTTAGTAAAGAGTATTTTCTGGATGGAAAATTGATAAGATTTTAATGCCATTACTCAATCTACTATACTCAAGTCCATGGTCTTAAAGGAATAGTTCACCAAACAATCCAAGTGTCCTGAAGGGATAGTCCAGAGTTTACTCGAAAACGACGCCCCAGGCAAATTCAATACAGGACTGTATAGGCTGTAAAAATGTCCTAAATTACGTAGTTTGGAGTAAACACTGGACTATATCCCTTCAGAACACTTGGATTGCAGTGGACAAGCAGTGTGGAGGAATATTACAAGGTTTTTGTGTAGTTTTATGGACCTTTTTGTGTCAGGCGCTATTGACTCTCATATAAGGACTATGTACGAACCCCCACTCCCGGGTCTCCGGATGCACTTTGAAGAATAAGAAACTACTCCAGAGTATTCATCAGCATGAGTGTGAGTCACCCTTTAACAGTTAACTTAATTCCATCCTTAAAGCAGAAGTGAGTGGTCCGGTCGTTTTCGCTAATGCTGCGTTCCAGGCAGGCTTTTGAAATCGTAAATTACAGCTTCAAGTCACAACTTACGACTTTGTAGCGTTTCAGGCAACCCACTCGTGTTTTTCCGACCTGTTTTACCGGTGAAAGTCACTATAACGGCCACTCGTAACTTCCGACCGGTGAACTCGTACCAGATCGAACTGGTACCACTTCACGGTCGGAAAAATACGAGTTTCCTTGAACGCACCATAACAGTCCTCGTCGCTACGTCACCACATTCACGGCGTCCCTTGGCTGCACACACAGCCCTGCATGCCGTTCTCTCTCCTCATTGGATAAAAACTGTAGGATACGATAAATGTTTTCTCTTCGGCTCAGAGCAGAGCAGAGGGACTGAGAGACCCGTGTTTCGGTCCAAACACTCTATGTAAGTGATTGCTGTCGGAAGATATAACTATTTAAGACTTATATTAACACAAATATATCACTCACTTCTGCTTTAACTCATTTTCTTCTTACTTTTTTGAGTGTGAGAGAGAGAACCAACAAACCCACTCTAAAAACTAATTAAAACTAACTGAATTAGAGAAAAAGAAGTCAAAACTAAACTATAATTAAAAATCCAAAACTATTATAACCTTGGTGTGGACTAATACAAATTACATGTAAAAACCATTACCTCAAAGTAAAAAAGAACTTGTGTTGGTCACCCTTTTTTGCCAGTGCATCAAAGTGTGCAGTCTTTGCTATAATTTGGACATTTTTGATAATAGACTGAGGCATAAAAAAAAGAGAATAGAATATAATGTCGATAGAGCACTGAGCATCTCGTACCAAGTTCTCACAATATAATATATTTAGGTTTGTCTATACAATGTAACAAAGCCTATGGCTTTGGCTTTAGTATTTAGCTGATCAGACCCATTCAACCCGGCTAAGATATTCTTCATCCTCTGACTTTTTGATTCAATATTTCATTGATATGCCTCAATTTCTAGCAAAGGAGAAGATCAATGATATTTTAACTTTATCCTATGTTTTTGATTATGAGCATTTCAAAATAACTCTTAAAATCTCCTGCGCTTAACTTGTGCAGATTCTGAAACATAATGCAATGGCAAACCATGCAAACACACTGTGAAAGCTGACAGTCTGCCTGCTCTTTGTAGGCCTCAGCGTATATTTGGCACAGGATGAGCTTCAGATGACCCTCACAGCTCCCAGTCCTGGCACCCACAGCTGCACGGTGCTGTGAAGCTCAGACCAAAGTGATATCATTTGCATCTGTGCAATAGGCCAGTCCAGAGTTTCTGGCACTGTTCACTAACGTCAGTCCATCCCTCCTTGTCATGCATGCTGTATTTCTGGCTGGCATACTGTTGACTGGCTCCATATGCATAGTAGCCTGTACATCTTTACGTAGCAGTGGCTTCACATGGCCTTTGATTCTTTGTAAACATGTCAAACCTGTCACACATGATGTATGACAGGTTTGACCATAACCTTTTCTCAGATCCTCCAGGCATCACCATCTGGCCTCGGTGGATACTTGCTGAGTTTGCTGAAGGCGTTTTGAAGCCTCATTCCATCTGGGCCAGATTTGAAAAGCAGTCTTCTTCTCTTACTGATCTACAGTACATTGATGTATCAATGCAATGATCAATGGGTCAATAACATCGATCCAAAAAGAAAATGTCTATTTGATATCACAACGTATCATTTGTCCTAATAAGATGTGCCTGTATTTTGAAATTACCCTGCAAACTGAGTGATGAGTATCTGCTGCAATTTCATATTTTTCATTTGCACGAGACGTGGGTGTAGTTAATTAAGTTCTAAAAATATTATTTATATTTTGAGACTCTAAATAGGAGAACTCTAACATCTTGCTTTAAATAGATACAGTAACCCTTTAATTTACAGGACATTAATTATGTAATAATGTAAATAAATAACCAGGAAATAACAATTCATTGCATAGTAATGTCAGAAATAGCCTATAAAAAGAAAACATAATGCATAATGAAAGTCCCAGAGATGTGTTGTTTGTTTCTCTGGAGAAAGACAGATCACTTCCTGGGGACAGCTGCATGTGAACTGACTGTTAAGGCAACATGTACTCCACATGTTGCCTTAACAGTCTGTTCACATGCAGTGTGGTGTGGGACAGCAACGTGGACAGTTGCAGAGGTAACATAGGAAAATAGAAAAAAAAAATAGAAATTCCATTGTAATGTTGAGAAATATAGCCAGCAAATAGCGTTTAATTGTCTGGAAATAGCCTAGAAATAATGGTCAATTGTGTAGTAATGTCGATAAATATAGTCCAGAAATAACGATTAATTGCATAGTAATGACAAGAAATAGAGCCAAGAAATAACAGTCTGGTAAAATAGAACAAATGTAACGAATATAATTGAAATTGTATTGTGATGGACTTTGTACTATTATTATTATTGTAAAGCACCTGTTTTATTTTGAAGTCTTCCTGTGCTGTCTCCTGTGATTACCTCATGTCCATACACACATCTTCCTCAGGTCTGTTCATGGCCAGAGCTGTTGTAGACCAATTTCCAGATGTTGGCATTTTGTTGCATTTTCTGGCATGAATAGAGATGATAGTTACAAGGTGATGTAAGTTCATGTTCCCCTTTCTGCATCCTTATCTGTAGTTTAACAGTTTAGTTCTGTTGTCATTAGCTCGGAACTGAATAAAAATGTTGTCACCTCAATCAGATAAACAAGCCCAAACCAGATGGAATTTCATTCAGTTTTAGAGGTGTAGAATTTTGCTTCTCCCAAACCGATCAAAAGTGAAATTACATCATGTAAATGTTGTAGTTGTGTTCTTTCTGCTCATGCTCCATCTTGACGTGACATTTCTTCACTTGCAAATGCTTGAATGAAAGCCTCTACTGTGCTAATAAGATGATGGATCTCCATCTTTGAGTGGTCATGCAATTCTTTTACCAATGTGCGCAATAGTTTTCAACGGGCCTGAAAATAAAACCTGACCCGACCTGCTTCTTGGCCTGAACCCGGCCCGAACCCGGCTACTATCTGTAAAGAAGTTCTGCCAGTTTGTGGGAATTTTGCTCTTACCTGTCACTCTGCATCCATCACCATGCCCTCACTCTGACCTAGCCTTCAAACTTGAAGCTTGGTTGCTGTAGTAGTTTGTTTCTGTTTTCAGGAGAACACCGTGTGCTGCATAATTTTTAAATGGCTTTGAGCGCTACGGTGCAGCAAACTGTTCACCAGAGCCGAGCCGTCACTGATGACACCTGTCAGGGATTGTAACAAGCGACTCAAGGATGGCAGCGAGCTGAGATTTATTACCTGATGCTGTCACATTCACAGATCAAATAGCTGACAATGTTACACAACATTTAAACCTTACCAAAGGCAAACTGTTCTCAGGGTAAAGGTATTCTGAGAGGACAGGAAAGACGAATTGAAAACAATTTGAAAAGCTTCTGCTATAGTGGCTAAATGAATTCAGTATCATTCAGCTTCGGTGGCTCCTGCTGCTTCTTTGAATAGAATAGACTTTATTGTCGAATGCTGTCCCTGGCAGACAATATTTTGTCCAACCAGACACATGTTTTATTTGTAGAATATCAGCTGCTGCCATCCAACAGGAGATACAGAGTCGCTAATGGCTAGATTAAATAAACTGAGGAACTCTTTTATTCCTCAATCAGTTAAAATGTTGGGTTGGTAGGGCCTGAATAGCTTAGTAGGGACTTGGAGGCACTGCAGCCACTTTGATGCTACGTATAGCACGTCACATGTCTGATGTTTGTCTTGTGTTATTTTCTGTTTTTTTTTTGTTTTTTTTTGCATTGTTTGATGTGATATTTTGTTTGGTGTTATATTGTGTTCATATTTTGTAATGTTTCTTTGTCATGAGGAACAAGTGTCTTGGATGCAAAAAAAATGATTCTGACAATAAAAAGTACTCAACTCGAGTACTCAACTCAATTGTTGTTGTATGGTGGAGTACAACAAAATTGTGGATGTTCCACACAAAAAAAAGGCATCAAAAAATTGGACATGTTGTAAAAGTATGGCGCCTGGGAAAACCTGTCCGCAGTAGCTGACGTTCTATTGTGGCAAATAGCCAAAACAGGTGGAAAAATGCTACAGTATTTCCAGGAGAGGAGGTCTCTTGTTATCATAGAAGTACCATTCAAGGAACCTCGGAAAGCAGAGAATCCTAATCCTGTGATGCTTTTTACAGCTCGTCTTTATCATAAACAGTTCGGAAGTTATAATAGATTGTTGATGTTTTGTAAAACATGTGCAAGCGTTGATGCTACGCTCGGTTTAACGTCTGTTCCCATGCCACGTGATTACACGCACCCTATACGGTCCCTTCTTGTCATAGAGGCACCATTCAAGGACCCTCAGAAAGCAGAACATCACACGATTCAGATACAGTTTACAGCTAATCTCTATCATAAACGGTTCAGAAGTTGTTTAATGTTTTGTAAAACACTCGTCTTTAGAGGGTTAAAGCAGCAACGTTCTATAAAGCCATTTTTCTCACTTTTCAGTTATTTGGTCATAATAGATTAAAATGCCCATAACTTTTGATCTGAAAGGGCTATCTCAGTTATTCAAACAGTTATGAATAGCTGAGAACTTCTAGTTTATGGAAATATCAAAAAATGAAAATGTGAGAATCCCACCATGTGAAGGGTTTTCCCAGGTTTTATTTTTAGCTTTTAGGTAGGATTTCCTTGCAAATACATATTTTATTGAATCTACTTTCTTGTATCTACAACAAAATGTGGCTGTCTAGGCTTGAGAAAGTGAAAAAGATGCCACATCTGTCAGTTAATCCTCCAAAACGTCCCTCAATCTTCCTTTAATCAGCCTTCAGAGAAAATCCCTCTGCTTTTGCTTTAACCATAGTGATAGTGCTTCTCAGTATTACATGACAGATAGGATAATTCTATAATCAGTATCAACAACTTAAAGGACATTGATACTGTATTTTTACTGGAAATAAATCCCTTAAACAACACTCAACAAGTGATGTCTGTCTGTATGTACAGCCACAGCTTGATACGTCTCACTCCTCTATAACAGAGTGGATTAGGAGACGACAGAATGACGCAGAAAGATGCACGGAGAGCAAAAGAGAAAACAACACAAAACGATCACAAAAATGCAAATTAAGTCTCTGGTTATTCCCATCTTCAGGGGGAACGGATGGGCTTTGGGACTGAATGCCACAAACACAGTGAAGAATAAGAATAATAAGAAAAATGTTGATCTCTCATCAGTCGACTTCTGCTGGTCACACACTGTACAAGACTCCAGACACACACTGCTCTTTCATCAGGATGCAGTACAATGGAACTACCCAGAGAGATACAGTACAGTGTGTGACAGCGACCAGGTGGCAGCAGTGTTTTATTGTTGTTCCGTCTGTGGGTGAAATCAGAAAGTAATCTGATAAGCAACTGAAGAGCAAATAAAATCCAAACTCAGTGTGGGCACATTAAATCAATTACAAGTTGTTTTGTCACAATTATAAAGGTAGTGGAGAAGATGAAGCATTTATAATTCATGCACATGGATTGAAAAGAAGAGATAGTAATTGTATTGTTATATCAGCGTCGCCTTACACTAACTGAGTTACTGCGCATTTCAAATGTAGCATCATTAGATTAGAATCATTCATAGAAACTAGACAATTATATCCACAGCCAGACTAAAGGATGTTTTCACTTTAATGTGAAGTCCTGCACAAGTTTGGAATCAACAAAACATCTGCAGTGCCTGAATTACAGAAGGTTAAACTGCTTTTATTCCTTAGCCCAGTTCTGATAGCTTTTTTTTTTTTTCCTTTTTGTCCGAGCACTTATTTCTCTAAAGCAACAGCTTTGCAATATCCATCCACAGCAGCAGTGAAACCCAAACACAGACAGATGAGAAAGTAAAGGTAAAATTACCTTCAAGCCGCTCTGAGGGCCAACCCCTCGTCCCTGCAGCTCCGAATCACTTCTCATGTGTCAATCTCCCCTCGTCCTCCTTCACGTTTCACAGTGAATGCCCCGCCGCTTGTGATATAGTGAGGGGGAGCTTTGATGCAAAGCTGTTTAAATGTGTATGATGATGGAGCATCAAAACCGCTCTCACACGGACGGCAAAGTTGTACTCTGATCCTCTGTTGAGCTTTGTTGTGGCACGGTGAAGTGATCACAGGGGTGAGAGCTTTCAGAGCGTTTGTCTTCATTCAGGCCTCGCAACATGTGATGAAGAGGAGGTTTTTAAATGCTGGTGCTGGTGGCCATTTATGACTGTTGGTGGACAAGGGGAGCGATGGAGGGGATGTTTATTCAATCTTCACCCGAAGAGGGAAGATCCACACTCATAGTCGATTCTATTGTCATCACTTCTAACTGGCCAGGAATTCACATCAATAGTAGTGAAATGATAAAATCAGATATGTAATTTTATAAATCAGAAAGGTGAAATCCGGAAATCTGATTGGTTGTTAACTGTGATATAATGAGTGTATACCACAGCTGCGATTCTAAAGCCTTATCACAGCATATCACTCTGCATCAGGGATGTATGAATGGAAGTTTGTTGTCATGTATCCATGACAGCAAACTGTGAAAAAAACTAAATTAGTTGAATTCACATGTTCAAGGTTAACTTTCATCTCCGAGGAGGGTTAACAGTGGATGGGTGGATATTTATTTTGAAATAAATGAAATGAAAATGAAAAGCAGTGATTTTTTCCTTGAAAAAAAACAGAGGAATGAGCTAATGTCCAGAGAGGTGGGACTATTTTCTTTCTCTCTCTCTCTCTTTTTTTGTTTTTACAAATTTTCATTAGATACTATGTATTTCTGATTAACTGAAAATGACATGACATTGATTATGTATACTCCTCTTTCATATCGCGTCGGGTTGAAGAACGCCCCTTAGCTGTGGTATGAGCATATACGGCCTGTCGTGATGTATTGCTTAAGTATATCAAAAAAGTTTAGTTTGTCATGAGCTGCATTCCAGTACTGATTGAAGTCACCTTCGTTTGAAAAGCTGAAGTGAACTTGGTGAGATCGACCCTTGGAGGGCAAGTCGCTTCTGTCTGGGTGACGTATTATATTACCAAGTAAACGTGGGTGACTCAAACCTCTTGTGTCTCTTGTCCAATTAAGTTGCTGGTTTATTTTGAAGTTTCATGTCTTGTCTTCCTGTGCTCTCCCTCCTGTGGTTACCTCATGCATAGATAGATACAGTATAAGAAGATGACTCACCTAACGCTGCTGTCCAATGACACGTCGCCATCTTGGCTCAGTCAACTCGCTCCCTCAGAGCATTAAGCCTGTGGTGCATGTTCTACTAAAATAACAAACAGTTTGATTTGTTATGAACGTCAGAAATACAGTTGAATGATACTGCATACTTAAAATCATTATATTAATACTTTTCTATGAAAGTAACACTATAGTAACATTATGCAAATATTTAAAGTACTATCTATATACGGACAAAATTTCACAGAGTTATTTATAATTTTTTTAGTGCAGATGACTGGATCACCTGTCTGCTGTAGCCAGAGTCAGAGCAAGTTGTCTGACCCAATATGGCCGCCTGTCAGTACGTCTGTGTGTAGTCCGATCCACCCCCTTGGACCTCAGGTGTCTCACCTGTGTGTGACTGCACCACTTGTGTCTCGTTTCCTTGTGTATGGAACCTCAGTGTTTTCCCATCATCCTCTTCTTCTGTGTTCCTCAGTGAGTTCCTGTTTCTTTGAGATAAAATACATATTTTTCGTTACTCCATCCCAGTCTTCGTCATTATCCAGTTCTCTTAACTCATTGGCTGCCAGCCATTTTCAGAGCAGAGAGCCCCATACTGCCAGCCGTTTTAGAGCATTTTGAACGATCTTATAAGACCCACAGAATATTGTGTTATTGTATGTATGTAAACACCGAAACTACCAAGAGAAAGAGTAGACTCTCTTCGTTCAATAGGAAAAAAAAGTTTGTTTCTACCTTTTTCCGTTCTTTTGTAAACAGCAGTAGAACATAGGCTGGTTTCGCCAAAAACACCAGTTTTTGACCAAAACACTGAGAAAATAAGCTTTTTGTGGAAAGAAACGTGTCAAGCAGAACAGTGACTTTGACGTTGATATTTTTTGCTTTAGTGACACCTCACACATCTGAACAGTGTTCTCCTTCTATAAAACAACAAAAACAACACAGAGAAAGGACTTTTGATGGCAAAATAATAATTTATTTACAAATATCAGTAAAAATATTATAAAAAATATATAAAAACTTTTTTGTACGTTTGTAGCTGTCACATGACCTCTGCCCCATGGTCGACCACTGCTTGATCCACAACCTGTAAATTATAGAAATATATATAATTACCATAAAAATACATCTCTTATAGTTGTAGTCAAGTGTGATGTGGAGTTTTTTTTTTTTTAAGCTTTCCGCCGGCGATCAAAGCGATCCGCCCTTCTAGCAGTAAAAGTTAGCTCGCTAGCAAGTTAGTTTATTTATTTATTTTTACCATTGATGTATTATATTATTACCTTCATGTCTTTCTGGAGCGTGGGGACGAGTCTCTGCTGCTCCTGGTTGATCCGGACGGAACCGCTCATCTGACGAATCCGGGTCACCGAGCCGTCAGCTGCTGACTCTCTCACCGGCCGCTCGGCCCGGCTTGATCGCCGGTGTCCAGCGTCGGTGTCGGTCGTCGGTGTCTTTTTCAATGATCTCCGTCGTTTTCTCACGATCGCGACCCTCTTCCTCTCTGAACTACCGCGACACATACGGTACATAATGTGCCGACGTGCGGAACACATAGGCTCCGATAAGTTTCTTATATCTCTTGTCATCTCGCTTCTTCTCATAATCAATGCTGATCTCTCATCCAAAGAGGGCACTGCTGCCACCTACAGGACAGCTACACGTCTTTACACTAGTTTACAAGCCTGATACTGATGGACAAGCTCCACCAGACCGTCCTCCAGCCCCTCCCGTTGAAAAACGCAATTGACGTCTATCGACGTCAATGGCAGTGAACGGTTGTAATTAGATTGACGTCTATAGACGTCAATGGCAGCCAATGAGTTAAAAACCTTAACATAGAGCACATTTTCTTAGCCACACTGATAGGGACATTTTTTGAAATTGATTATTTTTGAATTAATTTTTCCGTACACACAAGACAGCAACGGAGACTTCAGATGGTTATACAATCGTGCCAGGTCCACAGGTGACAGGAAGAGGAGAGAAAAAGCTAAACATGTGAGGAGACTAATTGAACATATGTTTGTTCATTTATAGTTTCTTGACATGCATTTCCAAACCTTTATTTCTGGAACCTGGCCCAGGGTGTGATTTATGTGATTAATGTGAAGACAAACAGGTGGAGTTGCTGCAGAGTGATCATGGAGATCATGTTAAAGAGGAACTAAACAGGATTTCTCCCGTGGCTATGCTAAATTTTTACCTTAATTAAAAAGCTCTGGAGTAATTGTGATCATTAACTACATGACTTGTGACTTTTTACGAGTGAGAATAGAGGCTCTCTGTCTTCCACCTGGTGTCTCACGGCTGAAAACCAACCTTGTAACATCAGTGTAGTTACAGTACGTGGTCGGCGCCCCGGTGTCCCAGCTCTCGTCTCTGCGCACCGCAACACAAACGTGCTCCATAACCGGCAATCTTTTGTTTATGATAGTTAAGACTACACATATACACACGTCACAACATTATATAACGTTATCCACCGCTCCATGTATTGATTTTTCGCCAGCTTTGTTGTAAACAGATGCACATGGCCAGGTGGAGGGTTAGCAAAACAGAGGAAAAGCGACCAGACTTGCATAGTAGAGGTTTTTTCAGAAAACCTACAGACTTATATAAAATAAGGTCCATAATATCCTGCTAAATCATCATCTATGGGCTTTTACTCATACAGTATGTGGTGGGGAATGTGTCACATACACTTATTGCACAACATAATACACATCACTTCATCACGTCACTCCAGCTCAGCATCTCATCAGTTAAAACACATGGCTGCACATTTCATCTCATGTCCAGGTGGAGCTGAGCGACCAACACAGCCCCCCCCAGAAGACTCATGATTTAAAAAAGTACAATAAAATATTCAATAAACAGAGGAAATACTGTATTTCATACAAATGTGCAAATACGCAATGTGCAAATCCAATGAAGTGCTATTGCTTCCACTAAAATGTGTGTGCCATTATTGCAGTGCATTCATACATTAAAGGTCCAGTGTGTAATAATTAGCAAGGTTTATTGGCAAAATCTGACAATACTACCCATGGATATATTGTATATAATCTCTATAAATTTTGTTTGGTTTTTGTAGCCTTATAATTATTCTTTTATATATACATATGGGTCTTGCTTTAAAGAGTGTTGCCATACCGCCATGTTTGTACGGCAGCCCGAATGGAAATCCAGCCAGCCAGAGATAACGATTTGTGGGTTTCATGTTCATAAATAAACCAACGAAATAAAAGGTGGAAGGAAAGAAGAAGGAGGAGGAAACAGCAGACATACATACAATCTGAAATACTCCCAGTTGTGGTAAACAAGTTTTTTTTGTCCTCGGAGGCCACTGTGATTTTGCTGACAGGAGGGGTGAAAGCGAGTGAGCGCTGCAATCTAGAATCTGGATGCTAGATATCACGGTTTTTACCCCATTTTACACACTGGACCTTTAATAGTTAAAAGTCTACCATATTTACAAAGAGCGGGTGGGCGATGAGATGAAATTTAGATGTGGTTCAGCAGCTCTAACAGAGAGTCTTAGATCATTATCTGAACAGTATCTGTCAGTGTGTGTTTGATCCTACCTGCCTCTTCCGAGTGTTGACCGCTGCCCTCCTCCTCCTTCTCTACCTCCCTCCTCCTTCTCTCTTGCTCCTCTTGTGTTCAGCTGCCACAGCAACACCAGTTGATACCTGGAAATATTCAAAACTAATTAATAGGAAATTAATTATCCTGGTCTAACTGTTCAGCCGTGTTCTTAAGTTTCAAGGTGCCATATTTTGCTAATACCTCAGGTCCCAGCATAAGATCTTATATCTCTTTGTCAAAATGTCATGTGGGTTGACCCAGTGCCTGCACTTGTTCAATATAGCAAAGGTTCTCAAAGTGGGGTCCTTCAGAGGATTCAAGGGGGTCCCCATCTTTTTCTCAAAATTGTACCACATTTCTTTTACAGACATATTACATTGTATTTATTTATTTTCCCGCAAAATTCATGCCATTGGCAGTAATTTGAACGTATATTGACAAAAAAAAGGAATGTTATTCAGTCTCTGAACAAATATTTCTGTATTTCTGGTGTCTTCAAAGTTCTGTCCAATGGGGGTCCGTGGTCTAATTTGTGTCAATTTAGGGGACCTTGATGTAAAAAGGTTTGAGAACCGTGACTGCTCTATAGGTTCTCCAGCTTCCTCCCACCACCCACAGACCTTCACAGCAGGTGAATAGGTGACTGAGTTGTTGTGTGAATGTGAGTGTGAGAGGTTGCTTGAACCATTGTTAACTTGTGAAGAGTGAATGCTGCAGTCACCTTGGGATTGGCTCCAGCAAGAGAAAGAATTTCAACCATCCATCCATTCAATTTAGGGCAGAGCCATTCTCATCTGACAATGGTTACACACTGGACAGGGTGACTATTAAACAGTCTATCATAGTGCTGACAAAAAAGATATATTTTTTTATTATTCAGAAAACTGTTTTCTAAAATTCAAAATATGAAGATGAGGATCAGTTGGAGAGTGGAATATTATTCTGACTGCAGAGAGATGGTGATTATATGGTGATGGTCTGTACATAAAATCAAGAGAATATAGGGCTTAGTTTTTTGTTTGTTTTTTTGTGTTTTGAGCACACATGATTGTTTTAAATTAATTAAAATAAATACAGCGGTTTCACACACTGTGACGATCTGCCAGGAAGATAATAAATATATATTTTTTTGTTCTTCCAGCTTTATTTATCACTAATTTACAAAACATACAGATGTTACTGGTTCAAAATTGCGGGGTTTTTCCTGCACTGCAGGATCGCGTGAACGCGTGTCTTTTCACCACAACTGTTTTCCTCTAGGTGGCAGCACCGTACTAAATACTGCTCAGACGTTTTGGGGCCAATGCTGACACGTCACACAATGTAGCCGCGATTAGGAGTGGCGCTGTTCATGATACAGAATACAAGAGGATGAAAGGAGAACTAGCTGCAGACAGTAAATAATATAGTAGCCTAGTTTTTCAATGACAAAATGTAACGACGGCAGCTACAGTAGACTATAGCCCACGTCTCACTCTCTTTTTTCGGTCATCTGTCTCGTCATCTCCAAAATGTGTTTTTAAAATGAGCCAACTACAGACTGTGCAGTAGTGCCGCAGATTTCTCACTCCGCACCTTGTTTGAGAGTGCAGCTGGATGATTTCTTGTGAATGAACGGGTCTGTGTCACTTTGGGGCGATAAAACATAGGTACGGTGTACATTTTAGGACATCCTCAGGATCAGACTTCAGTGTCAGACCTCAGATGAAAAGGTATATGGTCTGAGGAAAACCTCTGTCATACTCGCACCAAACTTCATCAGGTCTTCATCAGCCTTCAGAGTTAGACTGAACGGCCTCACACGTTACGCCGTCATCTATCTATCTATCTAAAACTGTAAGGCACACACAATGCCATAGCTTACAGTACACTATTTTCAACATATGTAATGTTGTGTGTCGTTTTTTTAATGATTATTATTATAACTCTCAGTTAATGTTGGCTACTAACTAATTTCCACTAATTTATCCATAAATGGACGAAGTGTTTCACCGGCGAGGATTACGCGCGACTATTACGCACAGCTTAATAGAAATTTGCAGCAGTGACAGAACATGCAACTTAAAAGAGGCCGCATCAAATGCAAAATAAATCAGAATCCAGCACTCGATGAGAAACTGAGCTGGCGCGAGTGTGAGGAAGAGTGGGTCTGTGTGTGTGTATGCAGAGTGCGAACTACGGGGGGCGGGGGGGGGTCTAAAATATTGGCAAAATGCTGTTGGCTATATTGTTCCCTGCTGCTGAACATCGGATTTTTACATGCAAGTCCTTTGTTTTCCTATTATATTGGTGTCAGGCAAACACGGCGCACCGTCTCTCACTCTCTTTCTCTCTCTGTCGCTCTCTCTCACGTGCACACACACACACACACACACACACACACACACACACACACACACACACACACACACACACACACACACACACACACACACACACACACACACAGGAATGGGTTTTGAAGCGGGCCCCCATTCCTATTTTCACGAGTGCTGGACTCTGAAATATGGGAAAGACCCCCTCCCCCACCCCGGCCCCTACTCCTCCCACTACGAATCACCTCCGCTGTGCGTAATAGTCGCGCGCGCGTAATGACAGCTCCTCGCCGGTGAAATACATCGTCCGTTTATGGATAAATTAGTGGAAATTAAGCCTACATTAACTGAGAGTTATAATAACAATCATTAAAAAAACGACACATTACATATGTTGAAAATAGTGTACTGTAGGCTATGGCATTGTGTGTGCCTTACAGTTTTATCAATGAATCTACACTCACTAGCCTATATGTCGGCCCGCTTCAAAACTCATTCCTGTGTGTGTGTGTGTGTGTGTGTGTGTGTGTGTGTGTGTGTGTGTGTGTGTGTGTGTTTTATAACTTTAAACGTATGTTGTTATTTGTCTCAAACGTCCCACCTATGCGGGTCGTTTGAGACACAGAGGAGGGGCGGTTGAAACAGCATGTTTTAAACAGAAACTACTGACATTAGGCTACTCCCGTTATGAAGCTTATCTGTGAAACGTGCGCTGCTCAGAGACTGGGCAGAACGGTCCCACTTGCTTTCTCCCCGGCTACGTTGGTGGAGATCTCCCACACAGTAAAAGATTTAGGCAACACATTCTTCCAGCTGGCTGTTTTTCTTCCAGTTACAGAAAGTAGCCTATGTGCAAAGTACTGTGATGTGACTGAAGAGGGGGGCGTGGTGATGAGACTGAAGAGGGGGGTGTGGGTTGCGGAGGCTGAGTGGATGAGAAACAGGTGCGTGAGTTTGAACAGGTGTGGTGATGAGAGGAGGGGAACTCGGGGTGGCACGGAAAGAAAGAGTCAGTCTGTCGGCGGCGCGAGAGAGCTCTAGTCTGGCGGCTTGGCACTCTTTGGAGGGGAGGGTGTCGTTCGTGGCTGGTTAGGGCCACCGGCGATGAAGACAGCCAGAGCAGTGGGTCAGTGGTTCCAGCGCTAGGAGGGGGGGCTGGACGCCTCCTGTAGAATAGTTAGGGCCGGGTTTAGTGAGTGCCGAGTCTGCTGCTGCTCTTTGCCACCGTCTCCGCCGGAGTGTCTGAGTCTGCTGCTGCTCCTTGCCACCGTCTCCACCGGAGCGTCTTTGCCACCGGCTGGACTGATCTGCGCCGTCCAACGAAGCCGTCTTCCCCGGGGAGTTGGACGGCGTCACAAGCCCAGACCCCGGG
Organism: Trachurus trachurus; assembly: GCF_905171665.1. Taxonomy (NCBI): domain Eukaryota; kingdom Metazoa; phylum Chordata; class Actinopteri; order Carangiformes; family Carangidae; genus Trachurus; species Trachurus trachurus. Next base: position 32,784,840 of record NC_139895.1, read on the forward strand.
GGGGGGGTCTCGCCGGACGGCGAGTTGAGTACTCTTTTATATTATAGTCTATATTTACTTAGTATTTTTAATGTATTGGACAATGGGGGCGGGAGTCCAGTCGGGGGAGTTTATATGGGCAGCGTAGCGGGGGAGGGGCTGCTGCTTCTTTGGTGACGTTACGTGAGTTGCAGTGTGATAGGCCACAGGTCGTGTGGTCAAGCAGTAGTTGCAGTGCCTCCAGTAGAGGGTGATAGCGTGCTGTGTTTGTAGTGTGCCATAAGTTTGCAGTGATTTGTAGTGGGTAATAGTGGGAGCCTTTTCCCCTGGCCGTGCAGTATACCCCCTGGCCACAATCCACCCCTCAGTCCCCTGTTTTATGAACTGTGTCATTGTAATAAAGATAATTGTACTGTGTATACACTGTCCCCTGAGTGTTATTTAAAGGCTCTGACCTGGTGACTTTAGTCTACCATTTTGGACTGAACCCAATTTCATTACACTGGTGGCAGTGGTGGGATACTCAAAATGTCAGAGCCTGAAAATAATTCACTCCAGACTGAAGGGGCAGGCCCCAGTCAGCTACAACCCCCTTCTTCGCGGGGTAGTGTGCAAACCGTAACCCCTCGACCAATCTTCATGCCAGAAACTTTCACGGGTGCTGGACGGGAATGGACAGATTGGGCCGAGCAGTTCGAAATTGCAGCCGACGTTAACAATTGGGACGAACCTCTAAGATTAAAATTTATGGGTCTCCTTTTGTCAGGCAGAGCTCGTGAAGTCTATAGTGGGTTGTCGACAGCAGCCAAAGCAAATTATGCATCCTTAAAGCAGGCAATGGGGCGGTGCTTGGACCCATGCGACAGTGATGATTGGAACAGGGCCACCTTTTCTTCCCGGAGGAGACTAAACAATGAGACAGTCAGAGAATTCGGCATTGCACTGCGCCGTCTAGCAGTTAAAGCTTATCCCTCTGCAGACATCCACACACAAGATCTGTTGGCCAAGGATCATTTTGTTACACATGTGGGAAATGGGGATCTGCGGGTTAGTCTCCGTAGCGCCAAACCTACCACCTTAGAAGATGCAATTAATCTTGCTGCTGAGCTTGAGCTTATTAGAGGCCTGGAGAGAGGATGCACAGTCTCTGATGCCAAGGTGCGCGGGGTTGGAGAAAAGCCTGACAGTGGTGAGAGAGTAGATGCTCTTCTCACAGTGGTGGAAGGACTACGGCAGGAAGTCAAATCTCTGCAAACCACTGTGCAGGCACTGGCAGACCCAAGTAAACCTTCCCGTGCATCCTCTTCTTCAGGATGGAACCCCTCTCCTTTTGAAACAAAAACAAGCTCCCTTGCACCTAGACGAGAAGTTGATCCTAGGGGGGGTTGCTGGGAGTGTGGGTGTAATCGACACCTGAGAAGAGACTGTCCCTATTTACAGGGAAACTAGAGGGGGCGCTCACAGAGGGCCAAATGTCCGCCCCCCTTCCTTCACTTAATATGGCCCCTGATGGGTTAAAGGGCGGCTCCGGCTACCTTAAAGCTAAAATAGGTGGGTTTGAATGTCATGTCCTTGTAGACACTGGAGCCTCTTGCTCTGTTATCCCTAAACAGTTGTGGCTTACAATAACAAAAGGGGGCTGTAACTTAGAGAACTACATGGGTAGGGCCACAGCAGCTAACGGGGGAGGGATGCATGTTGTAGGATGTTGGCAAACCGTATGCCAGTTTCAGTCTCTCGCTCTTGTTAATAAGTTTCTAGTCTCTGACATCCCCTCAGAAGAAATCCTGCTTGGGTTTGACTTTCTGTCCCAGTATGGCGCTGTGGTTGACTTGGGTAAAAAATCGTGCCAGATCATGGGGAAAAATTTCCCCTTGGTTGACCTTAGTCCAACTTTAGAACCCCAGGTGGTGTCTGTTCAATCTGACACCATCATTCCCCCGCGTAGTGAGGCCATTATTTGGGGTCGGGTCCAGAGTGAGTGGGGGGATTATGCAGAGGGTATGTTGGAACCATCACCCTCCCTCCCCAAGCACTGTGATGTACTAGTAGCTCGGGTGGTTTGTAGGGTTGAGCAGGGTTTATTGCCAGTGAGAGTGATTAATGTAACCAACGATGCGCTAACATTGAAGAGTGGCATGAAGGTGGGCACCCTGTTCACCGACATTGAGGTCGGGGAAGAAGTAGAGCAGTGTGGGGATACTGAGGGGGAAACTGTTCTGCAACCTTGGACAGTGGATACACTTATGAGCCAGTTTGGGGTGGACGACAGGGGTTTTTCTCAGGGGGAACTTAAAGCTATTAGACAGCTGTTCCAGCAGAACATCTCTGTGTTTAGTCGGGGAGAGACTGATTTGGGAAGGACTCACTTGACTCCACATAAAATAGACACAGGAGATGCAAAACCCATTAAAATGCACCCACGTAGGGTCCCCCTCCATCTACAACAGGAGGTGGCCCATAATTTAAAGCAAATGCTGGCTGATGGCATAATTAGCCCCTCATGTAGCCCCTGGGCAGCACCAGTGGTACTAGTAAAAAAAAAACAGGGTGGGCTGCGGTTTTGTGTTGATTATAGAGGGCTTAATGATGTCACCAGGAAAGATGCTTACCCGTTGCCAAGGATAGACGACGCCCTTGATAGTCTTAGTCACGCTTGCTGGTTTTCCACACTTGATTTAGCAAGCGGGTATTGGCAGGTGGAAGTAGACCCTGCAGATCGCCACAAGACTGCATTTATAACACGCCAAGGGCTGTTTGAGTTCAATGTTTTGAGTTTTGGTCTTTGTAACGCGCCCAGTACGTTTCAGCGTTTAATGGACTTGATTCTTGCTGATCTGCAGTGGACCACATGTTTGGTTTATTTAGATGATATTATTGTTTTTGGCCGAAGCTTTCAGGAGCATCTGACACGTTTGGATGGGGTGCTCGGGAAGCTTCGGCAAGCTAATCTTAAAGTTAAACCCTCCAAGTGCAACCTGTTTTCCACCCAAGTGCATTATCTTGGCCACGTTATTTCAGCTGAAGGAGTGATGCCAGACCCTGCTAAAGTGGAGGCAGTAAGGGCATGGCCCGTCCCTAAAAGTCAGACAGAGGTCCAAAGTTTTGTAGGGCTGGCCTCGTATTATAGGCGTTTTGTCAAGGGTTTTGCTGACATCGCCCGGCCCTTGCACCAGCTGGTTGAAAAAGGGAGGCGGTTCCAGTGGACCGATCATTGTCAGGGGGCTTTTGACCAACTCAAGGCAAATTTAATCACAGCCCCTGTGCTTGCATATCCTGACCCTAATAAACCTTTTATTTTAGATACAGATGCAAGTGATGTGGGGATTGGGGCGGTTGTGTCACAGGAAGAAGGAGGCCTAGAGCGTGTTGTTGCATATGCGAGTCGGGCCCTGACGAAACAAGAACGTAAATATGCCACAACAAAAAAAGAACTTCTCAGTATGGTTGCTTTCACGAAACACTTTAAACATTACCTGTTAGGGAGAGAATTTGTGTTGCGGACCGATCATAACTCCCTGCGGTGGCTGCATAACTTTCATGGCTTAGAGGGTCAGCTGGCTCGCTGGGTAGAACAACTTGCCAATTTTCAGTATAAAATCATTCACAGACCGGGCAAGCTACACAGCAATGCAGATGCTCTCTCAAGATTGCCAGCTTTTCTTGAAAAAAACAAACAGCCAGTGCAGACCCCCTCCCAGGTACAGACAGAGGTGGTCAATCCAAAAGTGTGTGTTGTACAAGAGACCCTGCCATTAATGGGGTCTGGTCCGGATGAAGAGTTTGACGAGTTGTCCCGAGCGCAGATGGATGATGATGAGCTGCGGCTAATAATTGAGTGTAAAAAGCAGGGAGATAGTCAGATCCCAGAAGCCCCAGAACTGCAAAAATATGCCCCAGTCTGGACCCAACTTCAGGTGCATGGTTCTAGGTTGGTGAGGATTCCGCCTGTTCATTCTGATGCCGCGTCCCAAGTACAGACAGTTTTGCCCCAATCAATGGTGTCCAGTGTTTTAGAACAGCTGCATAATGTCTCTACCGGGGGTCATTTGGGCATACAGAAGCTGCAGGGGAAGGTCAAGGATCGTTTTTTTTGGCCCGGGTGGTTTGCAGATGTGAAGTCATGGGTCCGTCAGTGTGTAGACTGCGCATCCCGTAAGAGTTCAGGCAGGCAGCCTTGTGCCCCTTTACAGCCTTCCACCACCTCCAGACCTTTTGAACGGGTGGCGCTAGACATCCTTGGGCCCCTCCCAGTGACGCCTGGTGGGAGCAAGTACATTTTAGTTATTGGGGATTATTTTTCCAAGTGGACTGAGGCGTTTCCACTTCCCAACCAGGAGGCGGGCACAATTGCAAGGGTCCTGTCAGAGGAGTGGGTGTGTCGTTTTGGGGCACCGCGTAGCATCCATTCGGATCAAGGGCGTAATTTCGAGTCTACTTTATTTAAAGAGCTTTGTAGACTCTTGCATATTCATAAGTCTCGTACGTCACCTTATCATCCCCAGTCTGACGGATTGATTGAGCGTTTTAACCGTACTCTTTTGTCTATGCTGTCTCTTTTTGTTGAAGACAATCAGTTAAACTGGGATGCCCTTTTACCCTATGTGATGCTGGCCTATCGTAGTAGTATCCATGCAAGCACCTCTTTCACTCCATATCGGGTTTTGTTTGGACGAGAAGCTGTGTTACCTGTTGATGTTATGTTGAATGTCGGTAACCAAGAGTCATTTTCCTCAGTGGATGATTATGTGTCAAAGTTGAATGACACATTGTCATCCGTGGTAGAGGCAGTTCGAAGGCATCAGGCCAAAGCAACAGAGCAACAAAAAGCCTCCTATGATTTTAGGGCTAGTTTTCAGTTTTATTCAGAGGGAGAGCTGGTTTGGGTGCACAATAAGGCCAGGAAACGTGGGGTGTGTCCAAAATTACAGAGGCGGTATAGAGGCCCATTTAAAGTGGTTGAGAGGGTGACCAACGTCCTGTATAGACTAGTGCCAGTTGAGGGAGGACCAGAGAGTGTGGTTCATTTCAACCGACTCAAACCTTTTGTTTCTTCCCCACCAGTGCCATTACAGCAGGAATCGGGACCCAGAGAGAGGGAGCAGACCAATTGGGGACCACGGCTTCCTCCAGGGCGGCGCCCAGAGATCCCATTAGGTGCCAGCTGGGTCCACCATCGCCGACCAAATGGGGGCGCCTCTGGGTCTGCAGGAGAGAGAGCGTCACCTGTAAGCCAGGCTGCCGCCAGCACCACGGGGAGAGGTGCTGCAACTGGCGAGGGAGCCTTACAGCAAAACCGAACCCCTGCCTCTACGGATGGTTCATCAGCCCCGATTCCATCTCCTGGAGGAGTGGGGCCTGTAGCCAGCTCGAGGCAGGAGACTCGAATGCTGGATGAGGCACGTCCACAGCGACAGCGAAAGCCACCCTCTTGGGCACAAGACTATCAGATGACGTCATAGACTCGAGGACGAGTCTTCGCTATGGGAGGGGGGAGTGTGATGTGACTGAAGAGGGGGGCGTGGTGATGAGACTGAAGAGGGGGGTGTGGGTTGCGGAGGCTGAGTGGATGAGAAACAGGTGCGTGAGTTTGAACAGGTGTGGTGATGAGAGGAGGGGAACTCGGGGTGGCACGGAAAGAAAGAGTCAGTCTGTCGGCGGCGCGAGAGAGCTCTAGTCTGGCGGCTTGGCACTCTTTGGAGGGGAGGGTGTCGTTCGTGGCTGGTTAGGGCCACCGGCGATGAAGACAGCCAGAGCAGTGGGTCAGTGGTTCCAGCGCTAGGAGGGGGGGCTGGACGCCTCCTGTAGAATAGTTAGGGCCGGGTTTAGTGAGTGCCGAGTCTGCTGCTGCTCTTTGCCACCGTCTCCGCCGGAGTGTCTGAGTCTGCTGCTGCTCCTTGCCACCGTCTCCACCGGAGCGTCTTTGCCACCGGCTGGACTGATCTGCGCCGTCCAACGAAGCCGTCTTCCCCGGGGAGTTGGACGGCGTCACAAGCCCAGACCCCGGGGGGGGGTCTCGCCGGACGGCGAGTTGAGTACTCTTTTATATTATAGTCTATATTTACTTAGTATTTTTAATGTATTGGACAATGGGGGCGGGAGTCCAGTCGGGGGAGTTTATACGGGCAGCGTAGCGGGGGAGGGGCTGCTGCTTCTTTGGTGACGTTACGTGAGTTGCAGTGTGATAGGCCACAGGTCGTGTGGTCAAGCAGTAGTTGCAGTGCCTCCAGTAGAGGGTGATAGCGTGCTGTGTTTGTAGTGTGCCATAAGTTTGCAGTGATTTGTAGTGGGTAATAGTGGGAGCCTTTTCCCCTGGCCGTGCAGTATACCCCCTGGCCACAATCCACCCCTCAGTCCCCTGTTTTATGAACTGTGTCATTGTAATAAAGATAATTGTACTGTGTATACACTGTCCCCTGAGTGTTATTTAAAGGCTCTGACCTGGTGACTTTAGTCTACCATTTTGGACTGAACCCAATTTCATTACAGTACCTTATGAGACACATTAACATCTCTATTCATATAACGCCCATCGAAACAGCTGATTTACATGTCGGCCGTTAACACGTGGCGATTGGCCATTCACGCGGCTTTGTTCTTGGTTTCGGCCAATCAGCAAGCACATGGCTAATTATCAGTTTTCAACCAATCGCACTGTTTTAATGTGTGTGTGAAAGTTATTTTCTTTAGTTCATTTTCGTTTCTTTTGGATTTTTTTTTACAACAATGTATCAATATAATATTGTTTTCGTTTCATTTCGTTATAAAAATCAATCCCTTTTCTTTAAAACAATGAGATTGAGCAGCTAAAAACCAGACCAGTTAAACTGTAGCGATTTTCATAACACTATCGCTCCGGATCAGAGGTACTAAGATGCTGATTATTAACTCAATAAACTCAACCATGGCTTGTCTTTTTGTTAATCTGAACGCACGTGTAAAAAGGGCAGAGTCAAGGCAGCAGATAAATCACAAAACATCAACGCGTCCGTGAGCGCAGCGCACCTCATTTTCTCCTGTGAAGAAGAAGAGAAAAAATAATCCCATGGTCCGACCTGACCCAGTTATTGAATGTTTAGGTTTATTTAGAAGAAGTCTGATTATGACTGCTGCTCTGGATCAGATTATTTGCTCATAATTCGGGTTATTTTCAAACAGTGGCCAAACAACAGATCAATTAATTATTATAGACTATATTTTCCATTTTTGCTAAGCGGTTTGTTCTGAATTAAATAAAAGCCTGTCCCATACAGCCGCGTGTGTTACGCCGTGGTTTGTTGATGCTATCATCTTTGCCTTGCGCAGATGATCCTTCATAATTTGTCATACATAATCATCAAGTCATAAAGCAAGACAGGCTTTATCATATTACAATAGTTTCTGTGATTTAGGCAGGGTATACAGTAGTTAGTTCTAGTTTAATAGCCTAGAGTTTAAGCTGTGGATTACTGCACAGATCACTGAGTCATCCGCCTGTCGTCCTCCGTTCTCACAGATGCCACCTGGTGGTTGTTTTGGCACATTGAGGCTTTTCATTAAAACCTCTTGTCTCGCCAAAGAAAAAAAATGCATGAGTCTTGTGCCGTCTCGCGTGGACCACGCGTGAAGTCCACAAATTTGAACCAGTAACATCTGTAGGCTACATAGTAGTAATGCAGTACACATAGAAACAACAGGGTAAACATTACATTAACAATAACTGAAAAACAAATAAATGATACAGAAAATAAGTAAATATATAAATTAAAAAATATGCCAGGGGTCATGAGCAAATGAAAATTAAATTAAATTAAAAATATTTAAGTGGGAGCACAGTCTCATACTTTTAATAGCTTTCTTGGAAGATAATATATATTTATTATCTTCCTGGCAGATCGTTCTTCCGTCACTTCCGCCGTTAATCCGCGCCCCCGTCACACCTCCAGCCACAGCCAATGGTGTCCTCTCAGTAATTAACACACCTGTTGTTCAAAATGGTAGGAAACAAGATGGCGGCTGGCCACACTGCAGCAGCAGCAGCTTCAGTACTACCTGCCTCGCTATAGATCCGTCTCCTCAGCGTCGAGCCTTTCTCTGGCTTTTGAACAAAGTTTGTGGTTAAATCGTGTAGTCCTCGTGTTGTGGATTATACACCTGGACCCATGCAGGATAATTGTAGATAGACATAGATGACGTCAGTGTCGTTTAAAACTCGGCAGGCCTCGAGGTAAAGGTAAGACCGACAACTGCGGGAGATGTTGTTAGCGCAGAGATCCTCTATGCGTTTCTTTTGGGAAGAGGAGTTACTCTGGTGTAAAGATGTTATCTGACCCAAAGACTTTATGTTAAGGAACAGGGCTCACTGCAGGTTTTTATTTATTTTATTTTCATGAAAATGAACTTCCTCTTGACTGAATTGAACTGCTTTTGCTGCTGTTAGTCCTCGTGTAGGACATTTTGAACATGTCGCTTGGTGGTTATGCCTGATGAAGAGGACTTTTGTGTTTCAGCTTTGTGCTTGCACTTTAATACATGTGGGGAAGCTGTCATACATTTTAAATGTGTCCTGCTTGTCTCAACTCATGCTGGGTCTTGGTGGTGGTTTGATTGAAGGGTCGCAAGTTGCTGAATTGTGTATCCTGGTGGGGGACTAACCGGTCTCTAATAGTGCGTTCCGTTTTTGTCGGAAGTCAGAGCTCGGAATGACGTCAAGTTGAGGGCTTTGCAGTTGAAAAATATACTGGAAGTCAGAGAAATGGTCTGTTTAAAGAGGGCTGAACCTTGTCCCCTGTTAGTCCAAGGCCAGGGGACATGAGTCCAAGCTCTAGATGATTTTTGTTTTTATTTTTATTACATAAACATTGTATTGATCGCTGCATGTCTTGACATGACCTTTACATGGGCCCTCCTGGGGCCTGGGTTGCCTGTATCATTTATCCCTGCAGCTCCCTGATGGAGGTCTTGCCTCAGACCCTGTCAAAACTGCTCTTGGCATTCCACCTGCTTGTGACCACAAACTTGCTGTCAGACAGATAGGTATTCAGACACTTTCCCATTTTTCAACCTGATGCTGAAACCATAAATCTTTCCCTTGTCTGTTTACAATCAATAGGCTACCTCATCCATCATCATCATGTTTTGTTACATGCTTCCGTTTTGCAATGATTAAGATCTCATCTGAACAGATATTTTGTCATCAAATGTAATATCAGACAACTTATAACATCAACATCAGTACTGATAATTTAAGGAGGAGAGATGTATTGTGTGCTGGACCTCTGTCTAGACAGATCCAGCTCTAAAACAGCTCCACTGTCTAAGATGTCTCAAGCTTTGGATGCTTTTATGGTTCTGTGTGGCAGTGTCGACACCTGGAGAATCTCTCATCCAACTGACAGGCAATATTCCTTTTATCCACACGCCCATAACTCTTCTTCACATATACAGTGGATTATTTTGTTTGTATAAGACACTTCTCCCTTTTGTAAAATCAGTTGGATACTCCAAAGTTAACTCTGACCACTTCCCTATGATACTTCATAGCAATTTGAGCCACATCTGGAGACTGGATCCCACACTGCTGTGTGATGGTGTATCAGTCAATTGGCTTTTTTGTGGAACCCAACAAAAATGAATATACTAGCCCATCATTGCTATGTGAAACGTTTAAAGGGGCATTGTGTAACTTCTCCTGTTATGTATTCACGAAAATATATTATTTGGTTCAAAAGTATGTTTGTCATTAATCAGTAATCCCCCCCATCAACAAACTGAAGTGTTCCTTTCAGCTCTGAATTAGCCGTTCATATCATTCATATCTACATGGAGCGGGTAAGCTCAGTGCTGGCTGCCATGTGGTGTCTCCATGTTTTTACGTTCAGTGGCAGCGTGACGGTAGGAAACCACGGACCACCACCACGTCGCTCTACTGTCATGCAGTAATAAAAAGAGCCTATGCGGAGATGAACGGAATGAGCCAAAAGCCGAAAATGTATTTGTGACGTCTCCGGTCGATATAAAGTGGATATGTTTCATTCATCCAACACAACAGCCAGTGAATGAGTTGCGCCGCACCGACAGCCATGTCTCAGCCAGCCAGGTGACGCACACAGCACAAGAGTCAAGACACAGCGCAGCAACACACCGCTGAAAATAAAAATAAATAGGCTACACGTAGTTTTGAAATTGTTTTTGCGCATGATTTCATCCATAAAATGACCAAAAATGAACACTATAAGCGGATGTCTTGATAACAAATTATTTAAACAGCATTTGTATATAAATGATTCCGTCCCAAGCCTTTTGATCCATAAGCTGTTTCCACTGTATTTTGATTGGTTAAAACAGCCTTCCACACGTGCATTGCGTCACTTGGTAGCGGATTCCACGGTTGCGTGTGTACGGAGTATTTTTATTACACCACTCGTGTGGACGTGGAGCAAAACTCCGGTTTCAAAAATACCCGGGCTCGTGTGGACAAGGCCTGAGAAGCTATAGCAGATGTTGACAACTGATGTTCCACCCTACCATCTCCAGGGCTATTCAAGGAGAGACTAGCTCTGCAGACGGAGTTTGATAACAAATGACCAGGCTTAGGCTCATAAATACAGTTAATGAGTCAATCCTTGAACAGAATGTGTAAAGGTTTGGCTCAAGTAAGCCTGTATTAAGTCGGCCTGTATTTTTTGGATCTAAGCTCATCTGGTCTCAGCTAATTTGACCTTTATCATGACTGCGTCATGTACACAAGGCCTGTAGCTGAGGCCTCGCCTCCTTCAATATCATTACATCATACCTCAACAGTACTTGTAGCTAAATATCACAATAAATGTAATTACATATGAACAGTAAACACGAGTTTAAGGTCACTGCGTTAATGAAACGGCACCAGGGAAACAGTGAGTTCAACAGTGCATTGAGGCAAACTGAGAAATATCCATAGACGTGTTATTGTCATTTATTGCAATTATGCTGCTTCTCTCTAGATGTGTGTGTGTGTGTGTGTGTGTGTGTGTGTGTGTGTGTGTGTGTGTGTGTGTGTGTGTGTGTGTGTGTGTGTGTGTGTGTGTGTGTGGGGGTGTGTGGTTACAGTAATGCTCTGTCTCTTTGTAACTTTCTCATGATTCAGAACAGGTTTTTACTTCTGATTGTATCTTGTATCAAAATCTACTGTAGTGACATAATTTACATTTTTGTTTATCTTAATTAAAGAAGAAGCAGCCGGTTGTTGTAGTTGCAGGTCACAACTTGTCCTGGAGTTGTTGGATTGTGTATTTGATGAGTTTGATGAGGGGCAGGGGACCTGTACCTTCACCTCCATTGTGTTTGCTGAGCAGCTCATGTCTCTGGATCTCAAAACAACATGCACCGATAATTAAGGGTAATGAATCAAATTGTCAAAATGTTGAACTGTCCCTTTAAGCAAGCGCATTCATACAAAGTATCACCTCGCCCTCTGCAGGTGTGTGACTGCCCGCCCCCCTTCACTCAGGGTCCAAACACAACTCACAAAACTTCCAGCTATCCAAACTTTCATCATTAGAATGTGCTACAGGCTTCCCAAATATACAAACAAAACACACACCCACCGACCGACTCTCTGGCCCGATGACACCACATGAAAGAACTGCTGTTTTGGAAAAAAAAAAAGATATATATTATATTCACTGAGCTGAAAATAACCTCTGCAACTGGCCATAGTGGAGGAGAAAACTCATCCAGCCAGATATCTGTGCAGCGCTCCCCTGTGTGTCTCACTGAGATACTAACACAGCAACCAGCACTATGCAATTTTCCTTTTTTTCTTAATGTCTTTTAAATAATGCTGCTGTTATGGAATTGCATCGTATTTATATCACCTCTGACAACTTCCTAGTGACACATGTTTTATTAAAAAAAAGTAAAGAAAAAGTAGGTAAGAGAAAAAGCAAATAAATAGATATATTTAAAAGCTGATGGTGAACTTGATGAACTCTATTTGCAATGTTTTTTTCTCCCCCATACCAGTATCACTTCAATTTTCAAAACGGTCTGAACAGGACGGTCTGTCCGTGTTGGTCTCTGTGGGCCTGTCTGTTCAGGTCTGTTGTGTGTCTGTCTGTAGGCTCACTGTACAGCTCACTTTGAACTAAGGCTCTCTCTGACCTGGGTGGAGGGTTGGTCAGTTGGTCACATCATCACTCTGCTATAGAGGAAAGGAAAACATTCTGCTTCTTTATACCAATCAAAAGGGTGTTGGACAATGGACAATGCAAAGCACACAGTGTCCAGAGAGGAACTTGTTTTTGTTGAACATGGAGATGAGCACTGTGGTTAAAATGGATAAATCAACACAAAGAGGGAAAATAGAGAACCATGTGCTCCAAATTTCCATCAACACTATTTTAATAATAATTAATAATATTGTCATGTATTTATAGGTGCCTTTCTGGAGAGAGTATGAATGAATGATTTTATTTGGAATGTGTCTAAAATAAAAAGATTAAGAAATAAAAATAAGAGTAGCCTAACATGAAATCATAGTGTACACACATGTTTGAAAAAGACTTTTTAACTCATCACGGTTTATATATTTTTATTCTATTGCTAATAATATGTATCCATATCAATATAATGTATAAACATCAATATAAATATATAGCATATACAAACACTACATAAGAGGAGAGGTTGTTGATGGCCTTAAAGGTGAGAAGTAAGATTTTATATAGAGATCAAGGTTGGAGTTAAGGTAAATGTCTTTTGTGCGTTGGTTGGCAACAACCAAATCAGCACTGTGCTTCAGTGTATCTTTTGAATACCTGCACTTAAATTGAACATTTCTCTTGTATAGTGATAATGTGGAATGTAAGACTTTTACTCCACTGCAGTTAAAAAAGACAAAAGTTGTCCTTCTGACCCCACTACATTTCTATTATGTAGCCTACATATTACATTGAGGCAGAGCTTGTAGTCAGAGGACTTAATGTCTGTTATACCACATATACGGTAGTTGTTTTTGTAGTATTCATCCGTGGATGGAAAAGAAATAATTATTTACACATGAGAACAAACTATGGTTAGCTTCAGGGTGGACAAAGGCCACGGACAATCAAAAAAAAAAAAAACCCAAAACACATTATAATTCTAATTACAACAACTGTTGTAACAATGCCCTTTTTATTTTGAAAACTCAATAGACTGCGCACTCACATGAGACAAATTCAGAGAGAAATCCAGATTGTCCTTGTTTGAACCTTTTTAAAAGAAATATATCACCTCTACCTGGACAATAAATGAAGGACATGTCTCATTCTGTTGATTCAATAAAGCACATCTATGGTCTTCATGTACTTGTATGAGCGTTTATTCTATAGGTACGACAGTATTATTAAATGGCTCTATTCAATACTGTATTGTCATTGGTCAGTCACTGCGTTCTCAAGTCTGTTATTTCCTCAGACCGTTGCTGTGTATACTGTAACAGACCTTTGCTAGGGATGCTGTTACCTTTCCATTAGGCTTCAGGAAAATAAAAAGATGGAATGTTTTCATGGTGTTAACAAGCTTCATTTTTAATTTTTGAGAGATTGAAACCATTCATTCATGACTAATGGCTGAAAATTCCCTGGAGAATTTCCTGCCCTCCGATTCAGGCAACAGTAGCGGATCGCTCTCGTAAAGCCATGTATGGTGATTTCTGTGACTTAGGCTAATTATAAACATTTTGTTCACAATTTTGTCCCATCCGGTGCCACAGCATGAAGATAACACAGGCCTGACTTTGCAGGAAGTCCCATTTCCCCCGTCTCATTTCTCTATCAATAACAACGTCCAGTGAATTATAAAAAAAAGAGTTTTCACCGGCTCACTGCTGATGAGCTGTTGCTATGGATACAGATTTAGGCTTGTTCTACTACGGGCAGTTTTTTTCCAGAGACAATCATAGATCAGTAAGATCTCATTTTAACCAAAAATACTATACTATGTCTCAAATTATTTATTTCACTGGTGAGTAGCTGTTCCCCAGCTCCCTACATGGCTCTATTGAATGCTGCTCTCTGATTGGTCAATCGCCGCGTTCTACGGTCCGTTATTTCTGTATAACAGACCGATGCTAGGGACGCCGCTCTGATCAGAGGAGAAAAACAATTTTTTACCTTCATTAAACAGCTTTGGACTAATTGTGATGTTAAATAAATGGCTTGTAACTTGTTACAGGGAGAGTGGATGCTGAAAACCAAACCTGCGATCAGAGCCTCTGATCCAGTGTCACAGCATTGTCTTGGGGGCACCGCGAGTCCGACACAAACGTGCCCCGTGAACTGTAATCTCTTGTTTATGACAGATACGACTACACAAATACACACATGTGCACACGACCGGGAGGAGGCTTAGCAAAACAGTGGAAAAGTGACCGGACTTGCAGATTCACTAATTTATAAATCGATGAAAGTCGTATTTTGATCAACACTATATTTCAAATTAATTTTTTAACTTGTAAGTTGTGTAATAAGTGGGATAATGTATAGTCAGTCAGTTGTTATGGAGAAATAAAGCCCTTCAGGGTGTATGAAACCTCTCCGTGAACTAGCTATATATTATCCCTTCCTTACATACTCTAAATGTGGAACAAAGGAACATTGTATTAACAAAAACATGAATCTGAATACATAAGTATTTTTTTTAAATCAAGTACTGGACTGACAGCATCTGCACTTAAGTTATGGAGCTGTGTACTTTATATACATGGTGCATCAGGCCTTAGGTGGGGTTTGTTGAGGTTTGTGCAGGTTGACTTGGTCGACTGAACAGCACTTTGTGATTCTGTGGGAGAAGTCGTCCCCACTTTCTTCAGTCATTTCTGTGTCTGACCCCTCCGCCCCTCCCACAGGTCAAAGGCCACAAGAGGCAATACTGTGGGAGGATGTATTGGAGTGAGCACGGGGGGGGGGGTGGGTGAATATGATGAGCAATAAGACATCTGCTATAACCCTATTTCCCCCCTCAGTATCTCTCCAGCTAGAGAGTTACTGTGGCCAATATGAGGTAAAGACATAGTACGTTAATACATTTTGCATTGAGCCGCAAGGAGTCATGTTCTTATCAGCCCCTCCATCTTGGCTGAAGGGGCAGAGTCCCATATGAGAAGCCTTGGCTTTACAATCTCCCAACTTTGATCCAATACTGTCACTCAAGTTTTTATTGCCATTTGGACCTGATGATGATGCTCCTGTAAAATTGATAAGAGACTTCTGGTTTGGGGAAGATATCATGAGGGGCCTGTGCTGTGTTGATGCATTCATTCAACATTTAGAATGAACAAGATTATTTCCAAATGATGCTCAAATATTGGTATAGAGTAGTGAAGTTTACATTTACATCTGCTCCGTGTTTATAATTAACTTCTAAACCTGGTAATTGCTGTTAAATTAAAATGTAAAAATTTCCCAGACTGGTTAAAATGATGTGAGATTATTTTCAAACACAAATAAACACAGTTTTCACATCATGTGTTTCCTGTGTAAAACAGTGTGGTGTGTAAAAACATTCATTAAAAAGACACAATGCCAGTGGGTGAAGAGGAGGTGAGGTCACACACAGTTAGTGACATTTTAAGTTATCATGATCTTTTATGTTTCGGAGCCAGATGGATTTGACTCCCTCATACTGTAGAAACTGAAATTGTGTGCAGTGTGGTCAGGCTCCACAAGTATGAATTGGTTGCTTTTTGTTTGGTGTTTTTACTTCAAGGTGACATTTTTGAGACAACCAATTGTTTATTAGTGTAATGTTAGATAAAACTACCCTCTTACTTACTTACGCCTGACACCCCTACTGGGGTATAGGCCATCTCGGTCACTGGCTTTAAAAAAAAAAAAAAAAAACTAAAAAAAAACATACAAATATATTTTGAACTTATTCTTCTTTTTCTTAAAATTATGATTAAAAACACCACATCTTAAACAACTGTATTCTTTACTTTCACTTTTCTCAAACAAGTGCATTCAGGTGCAGTCAGGCAGACGGCCGTCAGCAAACCAACCGGATGTCATTTTACTCGACGAGTGAAAGACAGTAAAACGTGGGTCAGCTAAACAATACGACATCACCATGACAACATATTGTCATGCCTGTATTGTTTTGCCTCATGCTGGCGGACCACTTGTTACATGCAGCATCTGTTGTCTGTCTGACGTCTGCCCGATTTCACGTGAATGCAACACCAAGAATACGTTCCGATATGCAACCGCATATGGGATACATTATACCTTTTAAGTAACATAAAGAAACACAAATGAAATGAAATGAATGGACAACAATAAAAACATAAAAAATATGTGTTGAACGCAGAAGAATAAGTGTGTGTGTGTGTGTTAAGATGGGTTTAGAAAACAGCTAAGATGGGGGGGCTTGTTTCACATAAAGGGGCAGATAGTTCAATTTCCATTCATTGTTTTTAGGTTGAGTTTTTGACTTGAGTAAAAAAAAAAAAAAAAAAAAATCTCCTCATATAACCATTTGACCTAAAAAAGAAATGAAATGAAAACAGTTGCTTTGTGTTTTTGAAATCAAACAGCCTCAGTGTAGTGCTCAGTCCTCTGAGCATCAGCTGCCGTGGGTGAGAGGTCTCACACCTTTGGTTCTGTTGTTGGCTCATTCATCAGCTCTGAGTGTTTGAAGCTCTCATTCTTCCTGTTTGCTGACTGTGGAGCATGTAAACAGGACATCCTGTCTCATTATTCTGTTGATCCGTACAGAAATGATTACCTAATGGATCGATTACATTCTGACAGACAGAAATCGATCTGTCTAAACCACAAAAAAAAAACTGGTTTGATGTGATATTTTGGTTCAGATGACACATCTTAAAGAGACGTGTCGGTGTCTAGACAAAGCTGTGAAGCAAACCAGAATGGATTGACTTAGATTTCACTGGATATTCTAAAAAAAAAAAGCTCAATGTAGGCAGATGGTTGTAGCGTTTTTGACACGTCTGTCTGAATCGCATGTGTTAAAGCCCCAGTATGTAACTTATTTGGCAAACATCAAATATTGCTTTCATAAATACGTATTTCACTGAAGTCGAATCACACCCGCATACAAATGAAAGCTTTCTCGTACCTTAGAATGAGTTATTACAAGTCGTTACAAATATACAAGGGGGGACGCACGGAACCTTGGCTGCCATTTTTTACATTGAGTGGCAGCGTGACTGTAGGTAACCATAGAAACTCACCGGAGCTGTCGGCTCGGGGAGAAAGTTTTCCGGTAGCGCCTGTTAAAACTGTCAGCACTGTGTAGTGTGAGGAAGGACGGAGGCACTGATGTTGCATTCAGCGTCTGTTGTCTGTCTGACGTCTGCCCGATTTCATGTGAATGCAACATCAAGAATACGTTCCGATATGCAACCGCACCGCTAGATGGGGGGAATTCCTACATACTAGGGCTTTAAGAATATCTTATTTCTCTAAATTGTGGTTGGTCCCAACTACAGTGGAATGTTCCATATCCCACAGGAATATATCGGGGAGCAACATTTATATTATCGGCATTAAATCACACATGACACTTGGCACATGCTGATATTTACACCAGAATCTACACCAGATCCTATACGCAACTTTGATAAATGAGGGCCATAGAGTGAATAAGGTGATTTGTGACTTGTGTCTGATTGGAGAAATTGTTACCTTCATCTGTGGTCTCCCTGTCCCCTGATGGGTCTCAGTACTCACATTCCGAGGTTTATGGACCTTGTTATGACAGAAATGTAGAAACTGTTGTCTACATCTTTCATGCATGTAGTCGGCTACATTTTCGCAATCCAGGCCCTGCCTCCGTGCCATCAAAAGGTCAGACACATTTCATAAGTCTAATTTCAAAAATGGATAGGTGCAATGAAATGTGCAAAATTAAAATGCGTGGAGGGTGTGGGCTGCAGCTCTCTGCAGTGTTCTACTGAAGAGTTACTCCATTAATTGCAGTGGGCTGTGATTATTCACAAGGGTTTATAATTAGGAGGGAGTCGGGGATGTTTTATGCTCGGTAATTGCATGCGTCTGCCCGCCACCATTTAGCTGGGGAGCAGTAAGCTACAGTAGCAAACTGTCAAATCAAAGGAGGCTGCTTTCATCCAAATTGATTTTGAAGCACTTGTCAGACAGATTGTGCTCTGTAAACATCACTCTTCCTTAATTTTTTCAGATTCTGATGATACACTGCAGAGCCATTATCAATTCTCTGTTGAATTCAGGTGCATCGGTGAGATCCCTGCTCAAGTGTTTTGGGTGATGAGGTGAAGGCTAGTGTGTTTTTAATATTGTTCTGATTTTTAAAAAGAAATAGACGGATGAGTGATGAATGGCCTGACAGAAGAATGTCACCCCCCATTTATTTGTAATAAGATATGGCTAGAACTGAATCGCAAAATGTTATTTCCTGTGGAATATTGTCCTTGCTTGAAAATGAGTATACAACTCTAGAAAAAATAAAGAGGCCACTCCAAAATGTCCTTAATGTTGTTGAAAATTCATTTATTTGGATAAAACCCCTTGAGATGTACCATCTCGTTTTCGAGGGGGTCCAAACATATAGACAAACATAGATTCATCAGACAAACATGTTAATAAATCAGCTTCTCTACATGTATGGCAGCCATTTATTCCAGTGTCTATTGAACTCCAACACACCTCACTCTGCTTAGCTGATCACCTGAACCAAATGAGGAAGAAAGATTATAAATAAATTAAAAACACTGCTGCGATTAAAATTTGGGATTATTCCACCAATGTTGATTTCTAAACTCTTCCGAAGTTTAAATAGTAGTGTTGTGTTTTAAAATGAATATTAACTACAAGGTCTGGAAACACAAGATTTGTTTTGTTATAGGTAGATAGACAGACAGACAGACAGACAGACAGACAGACAAAAAAAACCTTCCTTGGGCACTTTACTGTCTATTTATTCCTTTTTTTTCTATTACAGCATGTGAGAACCTGCTCCCTCTAAATGAGTTCACTCATCGAGCACTTTGAATGCCTTAATACAACTTGTCAGTACAAATATGACTGTGTTAACGTTTCCCAGTCGTTCTCTGGATCCGCGCGTTAAGCATATGGTGCCATGTGGTGTTTTTGCACCGGCTGCTCAGAATGCAGAAAAATTCACATTAATTTTTGCCTATAAAGTCGAGGGCATCCATTTGGATTTGCATGACGTGTCACAGGGGCCACACGGGGATCCGGGTGAAAGAGTGTGGAGGCCGGTATGCAGCTCCGCCGAGGACTGGCTGCAGCAGCTGTTCCTCTGGATATCTCTTCCTAGGTAATGTGCCTCTAAACTTGATGAGCTAGAACAGCTTGCTCTTGTTCCACCCTGTTCAGCGGAGGGCTGCCGACTAGTACCGGAGTTAACTTGTCACAAACTCGACGGCTCCTACAGGAAGCCGAGCGCTTGCCTGTATCCTTTGGTGTGCTCTCAAGCAAAATGGATGGAGTGCCGCCTTTTAGATAAGGAAGAGCAGGAGACAGAAGAAGGATGACTGCTTGCTTTGTTATTCATTATTCAGCAGCAGTGGTCACACGCTTACACGGCTGCATTCATGTTTTATTTGAAATGGCATGTTATCGCGGTGTTAAACCCTTCAGAAAATATGTTTTTCAAGACAGTCTAAGACTTGGAGAAAAGAAACTTGACTATCATGCACTGTAATTGTGTGGGGAGAAAAAGAAAATTTAGGAGGTTTGTAATACGGAGTATTCTATAGGAATAATCCTAAAATGGTTTTTGCTCTATTCTGCTGTGCTTCATGAATTAAAGCCGGAGCTGAGGTGGCCCTGTCAGTGCAGTGGGAGAATGACTTCAAAGCCTTTGAGCAGGTCAAGGTCAGCACTGGAAGTACGATGAATTTTATATGTTCCACATCATAAATATTCACACGTAAAGAGAGAAAGGGGGGAAAAAAGGCTACGGTGCAGTTGTCACTATCAATGTTGAGCAAGAGGGACGACGTTGTACAATCTGGTCATCCAAGTTCTGATTAGTGACATCATAATACAATAACAACCAAAAAAGTAGCATCGGTATGTTAACAGTGGTTTGTTTTCTTGGCTGGTAGAAATAGATGGTGTCAAGTGAAGAGCAATGAGTTGCTGCTTTTCTGCTCTGGAAATGAAAGTGAAGTAGTGAGTTTTATAAAAGCAATATGATCAGCCACCATGTGCTGTGTCACAACTGTAGTTAAAGCAACCAGTGAAACAAAGCCGACACTCCTCTTTCCATCTACCTGCCCCATCACTGACTGTAAGCTAATATGTTACATCTACTGCAGCTTCAGTCATGGTGCTAGTCTAGTTCTCATTTGCCTTTTCAGAATGTCTCCATGAATCATTCACAGTTTACTGGGATGAGCGTGCTGGTCCTGCAGCAAGAGCCCCATTCATAATTATTATAGTAGTTGTTTTCCAGGCAGGTTAAGCTAAGTTAAGTTTCTTTCTATCTCTCATGTTTGCCCCCGCTTCTTTGTGTGTATATCTTGTTGCTGCTTTCTTGGCCAGGCCATGCTTGTAAAAGAGATTTTTTATCTCAAGCAATTTGCCTGGTAAAATAAAAAAAATAAAAAAAATTGTATTTGTCTCCCCTGGTAGAAATTCATCTTGGACAAAAAGGGCAATTCTGTAGTACACAAACAAAAACATGTAATGCAAGAAAATAAGCCAGCCCAGTGATTCTCTGTCGTTTTTATCAGTCCTTCATTGAACGTCTTTTAACTTATTCTTTTATCTGTTGGTTTAACAACCTGTCACTCAAGGATAAAAACAGTCTTAAAACAGGCTCAAAGATTATTGGACTTAAACAGAGAGAGTTAGGTTTTCTATGGGAACAGCAGGTAGTGAGGAAATCACATAGTATTTTGAACACCTCTGGACACATTTAGGCAAATTAATTTTTAGTGTTGCCTTAAGGTCGTCGTTTTGCCCAGCCTGTTAGCAGGGGCAACCGTCTGTCCAGGTCTTTCGTTCACTCTGCTGTCCGACTGCTGAACAAAACTATGTACATTTTTTAACTGAAATTGTGTGATGCATGTGGTGTGTACTGTGTACTTTTTATGTATTTCTTTTTTTTTACCCAGAGACTTAGAGTTGTACTTCTAATGGTGATATTTATTAGAATTCCTATTTATTCATTTTCTTACATGTAACTAGCAGACTTTGCACACAGCTGCCAACTCTCCTTTTCTTTCCTGGTTTCTCTGTTATGTGTTTGTTTATTTGTTTATGTGGTGTGCAAGCCACCAAATGGAATTGTCCTTTAAGGGATTAATAAAGTAGTCTTGAGTCTTGAATAACAACATCATCAGTCACACAAGTTTCCTTAGCGTTAGGGATCTCTTATGTTCTGTCATCCCCATCTAACCGGTCATTAATGAGCTTGATTGAGAGAGGGATGAACAAGTGTCTGAGGAGGTGATGGTTGCACAAATGAACCTTGCACCTTGTTGGCCTGCCTGATGGCAGCCATACTCGGAACAGATCTTGTGGAGTGAGTGGGGCAGCAGCAGTACGCATAATCTTGCTTGCCACCATCACCAGATTGTGGATCTGAGATTTAGATTTGACTGTGAGGTTCCTGAAGCAGCAGGTGATACAGTACCAAAATATAGACTCAGTGGTTGTCCTGTTAAAAAAATTAACAACATATTTTTTACAGACACCAACAGTCGGAGTCATCTGAAAAAAATTATGGTGAACTCAGGCTTGCCCATTGATGGTGACCTTGGCTTGCACACACAGGCAGCAAGTGTTTGTGCTGTATTGTGGTGTATTTGAAGTAGGCACAGTTACCCGGGTACTTGATTGCCTACCCGAGTAGGCGATCTGCTAATCGGTTACAAATTATTACCCAGTTAACCTATATTGAAAAAATGGCCTGTAAGAGCACAGTCCAGCGTCGGATCAAACTACATTATCATGCCATGGTTTGGGTTTTTCGTAGTGTTGAACAGTTTCAGATCAAACAACATGGTTTTTTGCTGTGTGAAATAATTTTTGGATTGTGCCTCAAACTTTCAAACCTTTTACAAGAATCTGTGGTGGTTCCCTTGGGGTAAGCCGTAGGCAGGGAGATGATAGGTATCATCAAGTCTGTTAGAAAATAGAAACATTCTGAAACCTTCCCAGTTATTTCCTTATTTCTGACGGACAGAGCGCATTTATTCCCCGGCATAAAGATGCACATATGCCCCATACGTGCATCTTAAACACCAATCTCTACTCTTATCAACCACCTCATATTTTGTCTGACGACCCTGTGTGTCAGTAATATATGAGTCATTCTATTTTTATGAAAAAAAAAGTAATTGGTTACTCGAGTAAGACCAGGTTAGGTTAGAAAATGACTAGAAATGCCCATGCCCAATTTGAAGGAGGTGAGCTGTTGAGTGGTCCATCTACAGTACATCTTCACCAATGTGCTATAGGGATTTGGCTTTTACACCTTACCTCAGCTTAAGCATGATATATAGGAACATATAGGCAGGGTGTATTGAGGGTGATATAAACCAAAGCCCTGGGATTTGATATAATCGTTTCAAAGTGTCTATGGCTGAGGAAATACACTACAATACAGAGTTGTAGATGCCTGCTGGTCTCCACTCATGCCTCCCTCCCTGTTATTAGAACAGGAAGTGGAGGTAAGGCAGAAATGAATAAATTACAGCACAAGCAGTGGTCGGGAGATGGAAACAAAGACTTTGCCGGATAATATCTGAAACCTGCAAAGCTCACAGGAAGGTACATGTAGGAGGATTTTGTGAGATCTTGCAAGATCTCACCCAAGATTTGTGTTGGAACACAAAACTTATGTGAGTCTAACCACCTGGTAGAGTGTTGTCAGCTCCATGGGGCTTTCAGAAGGGACGTGCATCATTGCTGACATTTTTTTCAGATGGCTTGCACCATGTTGTGCAAAGTTCAATCTAGATGAACTTTGACCTTTGCATGCTGTAATGCTGATCTGCACAATCCAATGATGCAAATTGCAGAGAGTAAAAACCAAAATCAGACCTGAGACGAGTCGCTGTTGAAGCTTCCTCCTATATAACTTAATGTGGATTTCTACCATTTCTTTCCACTTCTCTAAAAGAAGACAAGGAAGAAAAATAGCCCAAAATCTCAAAATTGATCATTGCATGAAAAGTCAGTGTTTTTGCCTGTAGTGTCTCACCTTAACAATTTAATCGTCTTTTTGCCATCATTTTTTGCCACTATTATAGTATAAGCCTAATAATCCACCTTATCAAGAAGAAGAAGGAACATTTATTGGCATTAAACATTATGAACAACTCTGTCTTATAATGTTCCGTTATTATCTCATAGCGTGGTGAATGTGCAGGTTACAACTTGTCCACCAGAGCGTTTTGGAGTTGTTGGGTTGTGTATTTGATGAGGGAAACCAAGAAATCCCATTAGCCTCCGTAGCGTAGCACTGAGCAGCTCGTGGCTCTGCTCCGCCGTTCTGAAAATAGCTTGCACTGACAAATAAAGATAACGAAACTACTCCTAAAACTATAGGGATTATGGCAATAGGCCTATTTGCCAATTCATTTCATTTCATTTCATAACCTTTATTTAAACTCGGAGATATATTGAGGAGTAACCTCATTTACAATATAGCCGAGATGAAACACAAAACATATAAGGACAGAAGACAAGACATTTACAAAAACATAACAGAATACCAGAATTTAAAGGTGACTAGGGTAAATTGAAACATAGTTAAAAGCACGAGCAGTTAGAGGTAAAATAAGATGTAGTTATGGCTTTAAATTGTCATATTGATAAAAGTGAGGTAAGTTTCAAATGATTTTGCAGAGTGTTCCAGGTTGTACAGTAGGTGCACAGTAAGAGAAACTGGTCTTTCCAAGTTCGGTGTCAACAGAGGGAACCTGCAGTGTGAGCCAGTCTTTTGAGCGTGTGCGATAGAGTTGAATATGTTGAACTATCCCTTTTAAGTTGTTTAAGGTCATTGCATTTAGATGTTGTGGTTATTGCATCACAGCAGGTAGAGTTAGAGCTGAGTCTGATTAAATGCAGGTGAGCAGTGACTGACGGTGTTTGTCAGTCAGCTGCTGCAGGTAACTCCAGTGCATGAACCCGGGTGTGAGGTGAACAGACTGTGTTGGGTTCATGATGCTGATGTGTTGACTGTCTGGGTGATGATGATGATCCATCCGGCTGTTGATTGTATAGGAAGTCTTATTTGATTAATGTATGTAAGCATGCAGCACTGGCTGTGGTCTCCACAAAGAGGCTGCAGGCTGTTGTTGAATGGTGACATCACTCAAGTTGGTTGTCTATAATCTAAAGCAGCAGATTAAATAGACTTAAATAACATTTTTCAAAACTTTTCCAAAGAAACAAAAGAAAGAAAAGGGGGGGAGGAGATGAAAAACAATACCGCGTTGACCCACGATGTAAAAGTTATACAATCAAGGATGAGACAAAGGCAACATGTGGGTTTTTAGATGTGCCTTAATGATGTCTATTGATTTTGTTTCTCAGAGTTTGTAGGAGGCTGTTATGGAACTGAGCAACATCAACAGCATGACATTTCTCGATACGGTCAGAGGTCCTGAAGACCTGCCGCTTCTCAAAACATCTTGTGAAATTAGCCAATTAGGCACATTATGTAATATAATGTGAAAAGTAGATTTCTGTAGGTGTTTTTCCCCTCTGATTTTCTTCACATGCTGCTTTGTTACATAGTATCATCACCTGCCTTTCTTTATCCATATCCACATCCCTACAGTTATGCACTATATGAGAGGGGAATCAACTGTTCTGGTGAGGTGCTCTTCCTTTTTGTTGTTGACCAGTAGCAGTTGTTGAGGCAGTGTTTATGTTTACATTTATTCTTCCTGGGGTCCTACAGTGGGAGCCACATAGAAATTCCCCTGCCATGCTGCTGCCATGCTGTTCCCATGCTGTTCCCATGAGAGTTCCAGCAGAGGTCCAGCAAAGTCCCAGCAGCTGGAGTGACCCCCTCCTTTTCCTGGGTGTGACTAGTTTTTACTGGAACTCCACCCATTCAATGAAATACATGACATGACCAGGAGATGGAGCTTCTCTCACAGAACAGTACATATCGCCAGAGGCGGCATTTAAAGTGCCGCCGCTGGTGGTGAGTGGAAATTCACATAATTCATAGAACCACGGGTACATGTTTGATTTAAGAAGTGAAATTATAACAGACCTAGCTACTGGTGATGCGCTGGCCACTGTTTTATCTGGAAATAAATTGTTGTAGCTAATAATACCTACTGTCAATTTTTTTTATCACAATTTATTTACTGTGAACCTACATTTAAATAGGAAAAAACTAAGGGAGTGATGAAAGCCTTTTTAAGATGTTTGCAGTTGCAGGTATTCAGTGCATGCCTTCGACCAGGGAATTAGCATCATCATTGCTCAGTCTTTTGTTTGCCCTAATGGGCCACCTATTGGTCACCCATTGTCACACAAATCGCACAGAGCCTGCAATGGAGCTGGCTGTTCAACTTTGAAGGAGGACCGGGGGAGGGGAGGTTATGTTGGAAGGCTAGCTGGACCAGACTCTCTCCTGAGCAACAACACACCCCAAACCCCTGAACATTCACACCTGCTCCAGAGCATTACCATCTCCAAGCATCCCCCACCACTTTGACTATGAATTGATTAGAAAATGAGCAGGTATTTCCTTAGATGGTCCTGCTTTAAACATTTTTATTTTCATGATTATCTTACATTATTATCTATCTTACAAAATTTTTTGTAATTTTGCAACAGTGCTTCATGGCAGAGGTTAGGCACATGTGGCAAGGTGAAGAGGGTCCAGGGCGGGCTTCGAACCCCAGACTCTTGGGTAACAGTCATGTGCGCTAACCATTCGGCCAAAGGGACATCCCCTTGGCCAAGTAGCCAGGGCGCATGATCAATAGGAGGCATAGTGACAGGACCCTCAACTGTCACACACACACACACACACACACACACACACACACACACACACACACACACACACACACACACACACACACACACACACACACACACACACACACTGTGTGTCAAACAGGATTGCAGATGGTCTGAACATATGGAGTCAGTGCTGGAATTTCATTTAACTCTGTACTTCCTCTGGATTAAATTTATTAATTAAATGTATTGATTTTTCACTATAATTTACTAGTTATAGGCAGCACTAGCCTATACTGTCAATCCCCCTATAAACCCCATTCCGATTTGATATCACAACTTCACAAAGTTGAAGACACCTGCTGCACCTATCTAATCTTTGTATGACTGAATTATTCTGCTTAGACCCTGACTAATACTCATAGTAATGCTGCATTAGCATCAAAACAAAGTAGGCTAAATAAAAAATGATCATACATACATAGTCTAAGAAAAAAAGTGGAAAAGTCAGGGGCCCACTTTAGTATTCTTTCAGGGGCCCCAGAATTCCTAGCAACGGCCCTGATTATCTGACTAACTTGCTTATTTCAAGTGGACCGGTGGATCAGCTGATGTGCACGCTGTATAGCGTACTGTATGATCCCTCTCTCTCTCTCTCTCTCTCTCTCTCTCTCTCTCTCTCTCTCTCTCTCTCTCTCTCTCTCTATCGCACTGTACGTCTTCACAAGACACAGGTCGACGTGTGTGGGGTGAGATGGAAATAAGAGCAGAGCGCACCTTCGCTCTCATGTTGAGTTCCATATTAAGACAGGTGCGTCAGTGCCACTAGATCATCGCGGAATCGCGCGTCAGGCATTTGGCTCTAATGGGAATGGCTGGTTTGACGTGACTTTATCATTAAAAGTAAAAAATAAAAAAAATAAAAAAGAGAGAGAGAGAGCTGTCAACCACTAGACGCGTCAGGTCAGCATAGCGCAGGGGGAGGGATATTAGTATTCTGTGGTGAAAAATACACTCATTCATGAAATTTTATTGAGAACTCTGACCCCTACACCGCAGCAGCCAGCAACAGACTTTTACAAAATAAAAGCATGTGAGCAACATGCATTAATGCGCAGTAAAATGAATGTCGGCGTTAATAGTTTAATGAGTTGCCATAACGCAACTTGCACAGCCCTAATAAATACACAAATGTAGCCCGTGGTTCTGAGACGTGACGCGCTGTGGTCACTAGAAGCAAGCCAGAGATGCACAGCAGATTTCATGGTTGCCGACTGGCAAAAACTGAAAGAGGGGCTTGTAAATAACTGTTTATGTTACAGGTTTCACACAAACAAACAAAAAACATCCAGTAGCCTATGTTAAGTCCCAGCTGTGCCATGGCGAGGGCGCATGACGCACGTGTGGTTTTAATTTATGAACCTCATAATTATTTCTCTTTCCTCTTGTTTGAATATAAGGGCGGTCACTTAGGACCACACTTTCATTTTACACATACAGTCTCATGCGTTTATATTCACGGACATGTCGGCATGTTGTTTATTTATTGGTTAGGGTTCATTTGCGCACCGTATGCTTCAGTGTTAACATTAAAACCACCACAAGGCAAACATTTACTAGAATGCAGATTCTGTAGACAGGTAAACTGCGAGTGATATACATTTTTATTTGTGCTCTGTCGGTGTTTTGGAGGCAATTATAGCAATTCATCTGAGGGAAAAAAGAAAGGAGGAGGAAAAGTGATTGACAGATTAACTCGGGTCAAAATCACTGCTCCTCCCCGTGGACAAAGGCCACACTGCAGCTGATTTTCACACGGGCTGCAGAGGGGCGTTAACAGTCGTGGCTGCGTTCGCTACGTCATCGCGGGGGATTACATTATCGCCACGGGCCAAGCGGGAGCCCGTCACGGACCCGCCACGGACCCATCACGGTCCCACAGAGGTCCCGACAGGGACCAGGGGGAACTTCTAGGTGGCTACATCTGTACATCACAATACAAAATGTAATATATACTCACTCAATCCGAAAACATATACAAATATTACATACACATTGCCATCCAAGACAATTCTCCAGACCTATTCTCTAGCAAACAACAACTACAAATGACACATCAAGCCAAACTGGGAAGAAATGAAGGGGGGAAAAAATGAATTAATATTTTGAAAAGAGATGTTTGAGCTTCCAGTTTTATATTGTCCCAGTATCCTTATATTCTGACCCTCTAAATACTGTATACTGCATTAATAACTTGCTAATAAGCTCTGAGTCTACTGTCTGGCTCTGGTAAATGGCCTCAAAGTGCCAGAGAGGTCTCTTGGGTATTCTCTAGTACACTGGCAAAGTAACTGTGCAGCCTCAACATCATGAGTAGGCTACTGATGAAGTGAACAAAGTTGATTATCTCGTATCAGTGCTGCATGTAGTACCGAGTGGCGGTGGCTCGAGTGTCAGGTCAGTGTGATGCACAGCGGCCATCACCTACTAACGTACGGGACTTTGAAGACGTTTTCACACCCGCCTGGATTTGGATGCTTCGGTGTAGTCGGGATGTTTCTGGGCGCATGTGACGTTGGCCGTGCGGCACCGTGGGTTTGCATAAAAACGTAACGACTCCACGCCACCAAGCCAGGAGAAATAGCCGATACACACTTCCCAATGAATAAAGGGTAATGCAGTCCGAGTGAGGCCCTGGATCGTCGGGCCCATACCGAGCCATCACCAGAAGCTTCGAGGGCGATGCTGTGACAAGTAGCAGGGCTGCCGAAGTGTCAATTGGTGCCAAGGACACAGCTCCACCCTCAAGCCACTTCCGTGGTCACTGCTGCGGCTCTCCTACTTGCCGTGCAAAGCCGTCAAAGCTCTAGGTGAGGGCCTGATGCTCCCGCACCACACTCAGACTGTATTTCCTTTTCTTCTCCAGCAGATGTGTATCCACTATTTCTCCAGCTTTACAGTGTCCACTCGCTATCGTGGTGCTACTAGAAATATTCAAACAGGGTTATAGGCAAGTATGGAAAGTATGGAATTTGATTTTATACATGTCGAAGTCTGGAAAAGTATGGAAAATGGAAACTATTATACTATGGAAATGTATTTATCTTAATACTTATCTGGGTTTGGTCTTTTCTGATGTTATTTTGGTTAATTATTTTGCTATTGTACCTATCTCCTGGAACTTATTGGTGACATAATGGCATGAATTCAGAATAATGAAAATAAATGATTAATTGCATTTGAATTTTGACATTTCAAATGTGTAGGAACCCTATGAGGAGGGGCCCAATTTTAATGTTGTGTTTACAAACTGCAACAAACAAACCTACAGACTCGACCTTTAATGCCAGGATCAGACTACACGATTTTTTTCTCCTTCCTGATGGTCACCATGTCAGGTTAAACGATCACAGTGGCATAAATTATTGCCCTGTATTGGTCAAGAGACTGGCAACACTATACAAGTATCACCCTGACCAATCATCGTTCACGACCACAAAGTTCATAGGCCAACAGGGAGGCGTCTTTTGCTCAGACGCAAAAAAGAAAAGGAAGAAAAATTATTGTTAAGAGGACTTCAGAGAGAACATGATGTACATTAACAAAGATGTTCACCTCAAAACTATTACTACTAGTACAGTAAGCTAATGCACCTTCACTGTCTGGAAACAATACATCAGAGCACTCTGTCATCCTATTGGTCAATATCAAGGAGATTCAAACTAGGCAAAGAAATATAAAGAATTCTAAGAGGGGCGTCGTAGAGCGGGAAATGTGTTGGCCACGACAGAATCTGGTGAAAATCAGCCTGGATTCATGTTGTCTGAACCTGGCCTATGTCTGAGAAATGAAAAATAATTAAATATTTTAAAAAAAATAGTTTCAGCTGGAAAATGTTATAAAACCTCCTTCATTTTCATTTGGCGCACAAAACAGCTTGTGTAGAAGCCACATGTAGCGGCAGCTGGGTAAACTGTACAGGATGGTAAACACATCTGTGGTGAGGCTTATCATAGCTGTGTCAGATCTTGAAAAAAAAAAACAGAAAAGAAGTGCCGAAGAGGGAATTTTTTTGCGCACCTTGGCACACAATGTTTATTATTCCGCCTTACCTTATTTTGTACCTCTTGATATTTATCCTCAGTGCAACTCATCCTCAACAAGACCACTTACCACAGCTTCAAACCCCCTCTACCTGCTGCTTCATATTCACGCCACACTCCATTAAGCAGCCCCCGTGCTCTCAGCATCACAGAGCATGCAGCGCTGCACTGTGGCCAAATTGAAAGGCAGATATTGTTCCAGCGCACGGAGTGTGAGCGTGATGCAGCGTTTCCACTCTTCAATATAAACTGTCAGTCGCTCTTCATGCGCATGTGCCATGTCCTGAGGCAAGTGCATTAAGTTAACCACAGAGTTGTTCCAAATGGTCGTTTCATCGTTTGTATTCATGTTGTTTCTCCACATTATAGAAACATTGTGTGTGTGTGTGAGTGTGTGTCATCTATTTGTCCAACCATTCACCAATAAAACTCGGGATGGCAAGTAACAACCAAGCTGTTATTGTTGTCACAGTGGTTATTAATACATGCTGAGTGTCAGAGAGGCTTTTCATCAAAGCTCTGCATAGTAGAGCATACAAATCAAACAAGGTGAAATTGCCACTTAAATGCTGTTGTACTGTAAGAGCAGTGCGGCCATTTGCATTTTTCATACCAACACATTCATTCATTTTTTCATGAATCAGTCACAAGGGGTGTGCGTCGGGTTACATGCTGCTATTCCGACATGCTGCTATTTCGACATTGACTTCTAATTGTCGGAATAGCGGCATTAACATTATTTTTCAAACGTCCCACTATTCCAACATTTTTTTTTTCATTGTCGGAGTAGCGGCACTTTACTATTTTTCAAACATTCCGCTTTTCCGACATTGATTGATTACGTTATAGTCAGACGTGTCCTTCTGATTTTTTTTTTCTTTTTCATCTGAGACACTGTTTCTCATACACAAATACATAGGCCTATTAGAGAAGAAAAAACAAACCCTCCAAGTTTAAAAACACACAGGCAGCTCAGATTTGGGAGGTTTTTGTTTTTATTGTAGCTTATTAAAATGCAAGATCATTTTTCTGACTGATTTATTGCCCGATGCCGTGTATCTCGCTTTTTCTTTCCCCCACCCTCCGCCCGTTGTCTTCGTTGTCACTTTGTTGTCACTTTGTTGTCACTTTGTTGCCGCTCCACAGAGCGCACATGGCTAATTAATATGCACGTGCTGACCATATATGGTTGTGTCTAGGCATTCCGGGGGCGGAGGTGTGTTCACGTGCGCAACTGCGCACCATTCTTGGATCCAGTTTGATTTATCAAAGAGAAATTGAGGAGAAAAAGGTGTAAATATTTTGGGTGTCTTTTCGCCGTAGGCCTAAGCAAAAAATTTTGTAGCAGCAGTTTTACACTGCTTACTTAGGCTACAGTTTTGATAAATGAGGCCCTAAGCCCAGAGACGCACAGCTGCGGCTCATCCGCGGCGCTGTCCGTGGTGCTGAAGGTCACAGGTTAACTTGACAAACAAACTGCAGCATAGTTATGTTTGTTTATCATGTGTGTCAGTTTTGTTTGTGACTTGATAGTTGAGTTGTTGAGATTAAGAACATCACTCCCTCATCAAACCAGTGATAGGCATGCTGAAAAGAAAAGAGAGAGAGAGAGACGCGCCTGGGTATCGCAGCTGTAAAAAAGAAAAAAAAGATGACGTGTCGGAATAGCGGTATCAAAAAGTGTCGGACTACCGGCATGTCTAGATAGAGGGATGTCGTAATAGCGGGATGTCTAAATAGAGACATGTCGATTAGCGGGATGTCTGAATAGCGGGCGGACCCTGTGCGTCACGTGACCTGTGATGTTACCCACTGACGCTGCTCCAGCTGCTCTGAGTTTCCATTACAATTTGATGAGGTTTTGTAATATTTCAGCCCCTAACAGTTTATGAAATTCAACATCATCCACACAAATAACATTTCCACACCTCCAGTAGCATTTCCTGAGAGGGAAAGACCTTCAGCAATATGAAGTATTGACCTTTTGATAAGGCTCTCTGTGTTACTTCAGTCACCATAAACAGTGACAGCACAGTTTTACCTGCCAGGAGAGAGTGTGTTTTTATTCTGTCATTTTTCAGGTCTCAGTGTTTGTGTTGTAGTGTAAAGCCCTAGTTTACATCTTCATCTGGCTCCGTTTGTGCACGCACCTCAATAGAGCACAAAGGCATTTATGCTTGGTGCGTACTCCGTTGCAGTATTCACCGCAAAGACAGGGGGCAGTAGAGGAAAAATACTATACTTCCAAGCCACACGAGACAAGTAAAAAAAAACAAAAAAAAAACTGGAGGTACACAACCACGTGACGCGCCAGCGCGCACGTCTGTAGCCAACTAGCCAACTCGCAACTGCTTCCAGCATAAACTAGGCTTAAAAGAAGTTGTTTATAATAAGTTGTACCATTTAACCTGTTCACGCAGGCCCCCTAGTGGTTGGGACGCCGGCGTCCCAAATCAATAACACATGAACGGCGTCCTTGATATAACGAAAGGTAGGCATTTTGGTCCAATAGCAGAGACTCTAAGGTGTGACCTGATATATAATGATCCCTGATTGGGCAAAGCTTAAGCCTGCACCCAGCTGGTTCCTGTGGTTCCCTCTCCCCCTAGTGTCAACATGTAAGCAATACAAGTCTCCACAAAAAGTGTGTTTTTACTGCCCCAAGTTTAATTAAAATAATAATAAAAGACAAAATGAACTATTTCAAATGTCCTTGTTAATTTAAGCCATCACTGATGGTTGTGGGATGTTTAATTCTGGAGTTTTAAAGGAAAATAACAATATAATACAGGCGAAAATAGGTAAATTCATGTTTGGATGGGTTTTGGACACTAAATATTCATCCCCATTAATTAAATTTTCAAATGGCATTTTACTTATGTAACTGGTGTTCCTAAAAACCATCAAGTGTGTGATTGGCCCCAATAGGTTATCTGTTGGAAAAAAAAAAATCTCACTAAAATCTTGCATTGTGCATTTTAGCCAAATTGGACAATTTTGGACAGGTTTTGCACACTGTACATCGCCAAGGGACACTGTTTGGAAAAACTCTATAGTGCCTCAGTAGTTTTACATATCAACCTAAAATTTGGTACATATGTGGACAGGGAGTGTGTGAACCATATATGTAAAATTCAACCTGTTTTATAATTAGGATTTTGATATATCACCTTTTCACCAAAGATTTCAAACTCGTTTTTTTTTTTTTTTCAAAAAAAAATAGTAATTTCAGAAGCCCATTTTTTATGGAATGACTCAATTCAATATTTTATACATATAGATGTAAAGGGACAAAGGTTGTCTTTCATTTAAGCCATAAACCATAGTTGTGGGATTAGTACTTCTGTGGTTATTAAGCTTTAATTGCAGTGATACAAAAACAGGCGGAAATTGCCAAAAATGGCCTCTGCATGAAGAGGTTAAATACATCTGTAAATGAAAATGCACAAAATAGAAACACCGGGCTACTGCTCAACAGACAGTGAAGGATCAAAACCAGTATGTTATTGACAGACTGAAATAATAATTCAGGCCTGGAGTTTTCCTACAACCAATACATTAACTGAGATGAATAAATCAGGAGGGTAACTCACATTTTCATGTAACATCGGGTTGGTTCGAATTTTGGATGTTATTACAGGAGTAAGTGGAGCCTGCAGGGGCACTTTTTTTATTTTGAAGCGCTCACCTGCTGTCCCTCCTGAGTTTCCCACCGGTGTGATTACCTGCTCCTTCACCGATGTCTTCCACCCGTGTCCACATGTGAACAACTATGACTGAAACTGGATACTTTTATATGCGTTTGGGCCCATCATCCACACCAAAACAGTGTTTTCAGTCATTTAGAATGCATCTTCTGTGCAGTAGATTTTCAAATGTCATTTTTGCATTTACGTGTGGAGAAGGAAAACAAGAGTTTTGTCGGCTGTTTTGGATCAGACGCGGCCAGACCTCTACTTGGTGGAAGAAGAAAATATAAGGCCCAAAGCATAGACGGTATGAGCGGTAGTATGCGTTGGTAACTTTGGTCAGTGTGTTTTTAAAAGTTAAAATGATATTGCCATCTACCTACCGGGCTTTGCGTTTACATGTGGATGGAGATGTGATTTTCTTTTTTTTTCTTTTTTACGGAGGAGGGAAAAACTACCCGGCTACGTGTGGACTAGGCCTGGGGCCTCATGTATCAATGTTGCGTACGCACAAAAAAGTGGCGTACGTCATTTTCCACGCCAACGTTCAGATGTATCAAAAGTGAAATGACCGTGGAAATGTGCGGTGCCTCACGCCAGCTTCATGGCTTGCGTACGCACGTTTCTCAGCTATTGTTCCTTTGGCGACACTTAGAGGTGATACTGAGAAACTGTTAATTATGTGAAAACAATTATTCCTCAGAGTAATGTGCACATCAGAGACACATTAACGGACAATTAACACACGTGTTTGCAATTATAGGATGGATAAAAGCATGCGCAAAGTGATGAAAAAATGGCATTAACAATGGCAGCCTTGGCCTTGTTAGAAGACATCGCGAATGGTTACATTAGACGTGAGAGAGTTTTCAGAGAACGGGAAGATCTGTTGGCGAATGACGACAACTGGCTGATGAGTCGTTTTAGGTTGCCGAGGCCAGTGTTACTGGAGCTGTGCGCAGAGTGGCGGCCGGCCCTAGAACGTGACACAGCCAGGAGCCAGGGGTTGTCCGTGCCCACACAGGTGCTGACCACTCTGGGGTTTCTGGCAACTGGAGCGTTCCAGAGGGAACTGGCCGACCGGTCAGGAGTGTGCCAGTCCACCCTAAGCCGAGCCATGCCAGCTGTGTGGGACGGGATCATAAGAATGTCATCCAGGTACATCAAATTCCCATACAATGCTGATGAACAGGCCAACATTAAAGCGCAATTTGCAGCAAGAGCCGGTTTCCCTAATATAATCGGAGCTATTGACTGCACACATGTTGCTATAAAAGCGCCATCACAGGTGCTGCTCTACACACCGGAGAAGGTTTGCCACATTGTGCTGGCCTGTGGTGTCCTGCACAACGTGGCACACCGCCATGGCATACCGCTGCCAGAACACATCCCCCCACCGGGGACAGCTCTCCATTCCGACACACCTCCACTTCGACACCCCGCTGTTCCGAAATACCCCCACTTCGAAACACCGCTGTTCCGACACCCTCCCCCCCGCAGCTGTCCAAGGTGCTGAACCGCGTGACGTTGTTTACATTCTGCTTTGTGGCCTGTCTGTGAAACGTGCGCTGCGAGACTGGGCAGATCTGTCCCGCTTGCTTTCTCCCCGACTCCGTTGTTAGAGATCTCCACACAGTAAAATAAATACACTTTTTCTCCCCCCCTGCTCCGCTCACGGCTGAACCCGGCTTGAGCTCACACGGGCGCGAGGCTGCTGCAGCCGCCGCTCGTGCTGACAGCTGACTGAGAGAGATGCTTTGGTTGGGTTTAGGCAATGAAGAAAGGAGTTGGTTAAGTTTAGTAAAAAGACCAGGTAGAGGCTAGACAGGCTAGAAGCATAATGAACATTATATGTCATTAATATGAAGTATTTGCTTGTTTTGCAGTTAATTATGCACATGATCCGTTTGACCCCAAAAAGGAAAAAAGGATCAATGCGCACTGCGCACTGGGGGTTTCCCCCAATAGCCTTTTCGGAGTAGCGGGGTCTTTAGAAAAAATAGAAAACCCCGCTATTACGATGAATGGAAGTCTATTGTCGGAAAGACGGGGCTTCGGAAAGGCGGGGTGTAACCCCCCCCACCAGATGAACGGGATGCCGGACCCGTCCACCTCAACCCACACCGGGAAGCGATACGGGCCCGGCAGCGTCTGATTTCAACAATGTAAAGAGGCAAGGACACATTTTACTTTTTAAGTGCATTTATTGCGGTGCAAATATCTCGAAGTGCATTTATGATTTGATCTAGACGATCACTGATGGCATGGATTGCCCTCAATATTTCCCCCTGTGACTCCAGCACAGCTTGACTGAGGACGCGGCCGCTCTGGGCGGACGTCAGCTGACGAGTCGCCACCGGGGCCTGTGGTGCTGGTGGAGCTGGTGGAGGCGGAGATGCCGGAGGAGACGCCGGGGAGCGTGGAGCCGGTGGAGACGCCGGGGAGCGTGGAGCTGGTGGAGCCGGTGGAGACGCCGGGGCGCGGTGCCGGTGGAGCTGGTGGAGCAGGTGGAGACGCCGGGGCGCGGTGCCGGTGGAGCTGGTGGAGCCGGTGGAGACGCCGGGGCGCGGTGCCGGTGGAGCTGGTGGAGCAGGTGGAGACGCCGGGGCGCGGTGCCGGTGGAGCTGGTGGAGCCGGTGGAGACGCCGGGGCGCGCGGTGCCGGTGGAGGTGCCCTCTCCTGGCTCATCAACTATATCCTTTTATTATTTATATCCTGGCAACTTAAGCACGAGCATGTGTAATGTGAGCAGCCTATTATTGTACAACCAGTATAAAAACATTTCTTAGTTTAACACATTTACCTTGGGGATGATCGGTGTCGCCTTCATGGGCCCCCACAACTCCGCTTAGAGCTGTTCCACCCACAACTGCCGCCACTCTCTCATCAAAGGGGGTCATCCCCTCCTGCCCCCCCGCCCGTTGCGGTCACACTTCGGCGGTGGGCCGAAACCCTCCGCTTCACCTCCACCTTTACATCAGACCATTTTTTCTTTATTTCAGGCAGTGTGCGCTCCTCCGATCCCACGGCGTTCACCGCCTCACGCACACACTCCCACTCACATTTCTTCTTTTTTGTGTTGATCCCGGACGAGAGGCTCCCAAGTAATATAGTTCTTCGACTCTCCACTTCATTTAATAAGGTTTCGAGCTCACACTCGGTGAAATTGCGTTTCTTACTCATCACGTAAATCTGATGGTGCAGAGAGGGGAATCCCCGGTGCAGGCCCTATTTAACTTAATTTGCATATTTAAATGGGGGCGTGGACAGGGAGGAGATTACCACTTCGGCATGTGCGCTCAATTCCACGTTGATTGGGATGTACAAAGGAAAAGTGCTTGGATCCATGCGTACGCACACTTTGATACATCTGATTTGATTTGTGCGTACGACAGTTTCTGGATTTTGGCGTACGCCATGTTTCAGTATGAAATCCACGCAAGTATTGATACATGAGGCCCCTGGTCTCTGTGTGTCTTCACGTTGCCACTTCTTCTTTCTACCTTGTGTCTAGTATTCCAGCCTTTAGAGCAGTTATTGAGATTTGTGGCCTGAGTAGTTTTGTCTGATCTTTTGGACAGTCTGTCTGTGTTACTGGAGTTGTACTTAGATATATGTAGCACAAACGCTGTGGCTACAGTTACAGCTGTAGGGTTACAGAACATTTAGGTGAAGAGCAGCAGGTCTCCAATGCTCCCTCTCTCTCTCTGTCTATCACAATACTGCTTTCAAACAAATGTTCACTTTCTCTGACCAGTTAAAGGTCCAGTGTGTAAAATGGGGGGGAAAACCGTGACATCCAGTGTTCAGATTCTAGATTGCAGCACTCACTCATTCGCTCGTGCTCACCCCTCCCGTCGGCAAAGTCACAGTGGCCTCCCCCGCTTGTTTATTTATAAATGCAAAACGTGCTCTCTTGCTGGCTGGATTTTTCATTCGGGTTGCCGACACTCTCTAAAGCAAGACCCTTGCTATTTGTGTATAAATAAAAGAATAATTATAAGGCTACGAAAACCAAACACATTTTATTTTATAGTGATTATATACTTATACAAATGTAACGGGGGTCCGCGGGTATAGTCACAGTCACGAGGTACCAGTAAGGAGAAGTGACAGCGTGTGGCGGTTAGCGGTACTGAAGTTAAACCCATAAAAGACGTGCTAACTTGCCGGGGACAGCTCTCGATTCCGAAACAACTCCATTCTGACACCCCGCTGTTCCGAAACCGCACTGTTCCGAACGTCCCCCCAAAACACAGCTGTTCCGACCCCCCCTGCAGCTGTCCGTGGTGCTGAACCGGCTGACCATGTTTGTGTCTGTGAAACGCGCGCTGCTCAGGGACTGGGCAGATCGGTCCCACTTGCTTTCTCCCTCACTCCATTGTGGGACATCTCCACAGAGTAAAGTTTTAGGCAATGAAGAACGGCGTTGGTTAAAGTGCAACTTCGGTTTTTTTCGACCTGGGCCCTGTTTTCATATGTTTTTCTGTATATGTGAGTGATGGATAATACTTTTATTGAGGTTGCTGCAGTATTGAGCCAGGCAGGCAGCCTGCAGCCCAGCTAACGCTCTTCAACCGGGCAAGTGGCTCCCGTCAAAGTTTGCCCTATAAACGGGCATTTTTTCCAAACTGACAGGCTCAGATAGTTACAATGAGTGTCCGACAACATACTAGAAAGGAGAAATGAACGTAATAGTCTCTACCTTTAGCTGGAGGTAGCTGTTTGCTGTGATCTGTGTCCAAATCTCACCACACCAGAAATCTCGTTCTGAAATCTCGCGATAACTCGTGGCAAAACACCGGTGGGGAATACTGTTACCTGACTGAGGTGAAGAGAGACGACCGGAGAATTTACAAATTGTAAGAACAAAATGTTGGGCTGCTCTTCGCGCAGCTTTCACAGAGCTTTCACAAGTTAGGGCTAACAGTTAGCTGTGCTACAAATGGATGCTAACACTCCTGTCGATGTGCCGACCACAGGGTCCACTGTGACCACTTTGACCGGGGATGACTACTGCCAGTCAGAAGAAGAAGAGACGTGCTAAAGACATACGTTCATTTCTCCTTTCTAGTATGTTGTGGGACACTCATTGTAACTATCTGAGCCTGTCAGTTTGAAAAAAATGCCTGTTTATAGGGCGAAATTTGACGGGAGCCACTTGCCCCGTGGAAGAGCGTTAGCTGGGCTGCAGGCTGCCTGCCCGGCTCAATACTGCAGCCACCTCAATAAAAGTATTATCCATCACTCACATATATAGCCTAGAAATTTAGACGCACCCTAGCAGCAGCAAAAATATTTGCTCCGTAGGTGGGTCTAGAAACGAGCCATAGGAACTTTTTGAGTCTCGAACACCGATTGTGTTCACCAATCACAGCGCTCTATCTGTTTAGAGAGTCGTTGGGCGGGCTTAACGCGATGACGACATACATTTTAATTGGCTTGTCAGGCTAACGTCATCCTGCTCTTTGCTCTGATTGGTCGTAGCGCTACCCTGTTGCGTGCAGAGGCAGTTTGAAAGAACGCCTTCATCCCGCCCCCTGGATTGAGCCGAGGTCTACCGGTCGTTTCCAGACTAGACATTTTAGTGATATAGTCTGGCTTGTCAGGCTATCACATATACAGAAAAACATATGAAAACAGGGCCCAGGTTGAAAAAAAACGAAGTTGCCCTTTTAAGTTTAGTAAAAAAGACCAGGTAGAGGTTAGACAGGTCAGAAGCATAATGAGCGTTATGTCATTAATATGAAGTGCTTGTTGGGCAGTTTAACTATTCAGACCTAAATGACCCTTAAGCCACCGGGGAAAGATGTGGTGCAGCTGATGGGCTGTTTGTCACTATAGAATACTTAGCTGCATGCACCATGTGGACACTGAAACATTTTAAAGATGATGAAAAGAAAAGGGAAAATTCCAGGTTTCATAGCAAGTGGCCTGAATATGTCAATGTAATAAATGTATAAACTCTGTTTCCTCTTTGTCATAATGCAAATTATTTTCTTCAACAAAACAAAATGTGAAAAAAGTTCCAAGTTTTAATAAACTCTGTATTTACAGCACAGTATTTAATTCTTTTCAGTCATTTCACCACAATAAAACCACACAATGGGAGCTGAGTCACTCATAAGCAATAACTTTCATCGCAGAATATACAGTGGAGCATGATGAAACACAAGTGGAGCCTTGTTTGAAGTGGGAGCTCTCAGAAGTCTTTGCTCTTCAGCGTGACTTCCTACATGTACGAGAGGAAATGCAGTGGAACAAATGAATAAGCACACACCTTACTTCTCTTCCTAGTTTTCCCTGGAGCCGTTGATCAGCAAGGAGCCTGTAGCTGTAGCAGAGAGTGATATAATGCTACCCACATGCTGAGCTCCAAAACATTCTGAGTATGTGTCTCTGTAACATCCACAATGCCATTAGGTAATAGTTTGTCCACATCCTGTAGGGTTTAGACTTACTCTTACCGTCTGGATGGGCCAGTGCCAACCCAGTCAGACTTATAGACCTATAAAAGATTAATGCAAAAACGATTCCAGATATAACATTTCCTGCAGATCTGCAAAAAAAAAAACAACCTTTGAGACTGTTCTATAGAATATTGGTTGATTCTTTTTCCAAAAATCAGCAAATGAGGTGAGGAATAATAGTGAAGCTGCCATTTGCATGCTGTTTGTTTTACAGTTCACTCAGGCTAGTGCTAACACTAAAATGTGAGGCATGAGATGTGATTAGTTTAGTTTTTTTCTTCTTTTTTTTTCAAGTCCTGTTGCTCCACGGCTGGCTGGCAAATCAGCCGCAATGCAAATGAAACAAAACAAAGCAAACAGCTCCAGTCAGCTTGAACAAAGCTAATAGAAACAAAGCATGGCAGAGTTGTGTTTAGTCAAAGCACTAACTCTCCCTGCTTTCACTTTTCCTCATCATTTTGTCTTTGTCTTTTAGTGCAAGATGAAGTTATTGCCGTGCTTCTTTTTTATTTTTTTGTAAATCCATTTCTGAGAGCTCAGTGTTTGTTCTTTAGATGTTGTTGTTGTTGTTTTCTTTTGAACCACTGTTTTACTGTTCCTCATTCAAGATTCTACTCAATGAATAATAAGGCTTCAGGGTTTTTAAAGTTTGATCAAACAGAAGCAAACCAATCACTTCAAGGTCCCATAGAGGAAGATGTCCATTCCTTATTTTTTATTAAACAGGGCAGTTCTTTCTGTCTGGTTTTAATACAAACAGGTCTGTGATAGTACTATACTGTGAAAGCAACAGAAGGCTGATTTCACAAAAAACATGCACACAGTCTGTATTCACACATTAAACAAGCTGTCAAGAGTTCAGAAACCTTGTTAGGTCACAACTGCAGCGGTTTTCCTCATCTATGCCGACAGCACGATAAACATTCTGTGCTGCAGCTCTATTTCTGTTTGATCTCTCATGTCGCTTTCAGACAGGCATGGTTCTGGTTCTGGCTCCATTCAGGAGTCTCAGAACCTTAATTCGTACTTTCTGGTGAACCAGCCCGCATTCACACCAGTTTTAGAAACCAAAGTGGGCGTATGTTACCTCGGCCATCTCTTCTGCATGTCTTGGTCTTTCTAGTGCTGCTTTCCAGCTTTTCTTGAAATTCTGTTGGTGCCTGCTACCAAACATTTTCCTCAGGAGACCACTGCAAAGTATTTCTCTCTAGGTTGTCAGTCGCTGCCTTCGCTTCTTTCCTTCTCATCTTCACATGACATGCCCACTGATGATGTCACGGTTTGCAGAGAACTGCTTTTAGGTTACATTCAGAATCGACTTTTCAGGTTCCAAACCTTTTATTCTTAAAGGGATAGTTCAACATTTTGGCAAATTGGCCCATTGCCATAACCGCTATAGTCATAGCAGTAGGTTCGTTACCTTTATTTGTCCGTGCAAGCTATTTTTAGAATGGCAGAGCAGAACTGTGAGCTGCTCAGAGCTACACTATGGAGGCTCATGGGATTTCTTGGTTTCCCTCATCAAACTCTTTAAATACACAACTCCAAAACGCTCTGGTGGACAAGTTGTGACCTGCACATTCACCATGCTATGAGATAATAATGGAACGTTACGTTTTCAAGGTAAATACAGAGACTGCTTGCTAAAAAACTGTCCCTGAAGGCAACGCACATCAGTGGTTTTGCATGAATTTACCTCTAAAACAACTCTGTCTCGTAACGTTCCATTATTATCTCATAGCGTGGTGAATGTGCAGGTCACAACTTGTCCACCAGAGCGTTTTGGAGTAGTTGGATTGTGCATTTGATGAGGGAAACCAAGAAATCCCATTAGCCTCCGTAGCGTAGCTCTAAGCAGCTCACGGCTGCACGCCACCGTTCTGAAAATAGCTTACACTTACTGCTATGACTATTGCGATTATGGCAATGGGCCAATTTGCCAAAATGTTGAACTATCCCTTTAAAGTCTATAATAAGTTACAAGAGATATTATTTATATTTTTATTCTGTAAGACCCATGAATAGTGATAATCCCTCTCTATAGAGCACAGTACTTTCTGCATCCACACCTAAACCTTTGACTGCAATAGTATTTATATTATTGGTGTTAGGTTAGGCCACCTCTGATCATTTGTTCAGTATCAGTTTGTTTGTTTAAATTAGGAGTTGGACAATGAATCATAAATGTGATCAAATGAATAGAGATTTGATTTCCAAATTGAACACTGTTCTCAGTGTTATGATATAGGCAGAGTAAATGGAGGAGTGAAGTTGCCAGGTTGAATGCCTTGCGGTCAAGGCGAGCTATTGTGAAGCTTTTTATTTAGTGGATATATGACTGTCAGCTCTGATTTGATTGTTCTTTAAAAGAAAGAAAGAAAAAAAATGTGCAGCAAGGTTGAAAATTTCCTGATGGATGTATTTCGGTCTGAT
The DNA here is from genome assembly GCF_905171665.1 of Trachurus trachurus. Taxonomy (NCBI): domain Eukaryota; kingdom Metazoa; phylum Chordata; class Actinopteri; order Carangiformes; family Carangidae; genus Trachurus; species Trachurus trachurus. Next base: position 32,827,427 of record NC_139895.1, read on the forward strand.
TTTCAGTGTTGAGGAGGGTTCAAGGTAATCAGTTGAGTTCAGTTGCAAACTATCAGTATCCATGATCGGATGTTTTTCATGGAAGAAACAAGGCTCATAGAAAGAAAAAAAAATTGTCATAAGCAATCATTCCTCTCTTCCAAGAATCATATGAAGTTGAATCTCATTTGTAGTAGAACTTTATGTTTAATGGTAACATTTCACATGGTAATGGTGTGCAGCAGTGCAATCTGTGGAGGGCTCGTTTTCCTGGGTAGTTTTACTTTAGTGGTTCTGAAAAGTGAAACTGAACTTGAAACACTTTGAAGTTGTTTTCCCCTCTCCCCTGTCAAGCATACTGCCCCGATACAGTGCTGTTTTTAAATTGTATTCCTTACAGTATGGCCTGGCCATGTTATGTCAAGTGAAAGAACAAAAAGGTGGAAGGAAAAAGGACATTAGGACAGAGTATATGATTCAAATCCATAGTTCTGCCCAAGATTAAATCTACACTGGTGCACAGGCCAGATGTTAGTGAGGAGCTGGTGAACATAAAGAGCACTTTGCATTTCATCACAGAAATATTGCCTAGGGGCCACGGCCAGGGGCGCCATCTCTGTCGACATGGGAATCAAACCCACGAAGACAGAGCTACGGACATACTGTCAACCTGTGTGTGTATGTGTGTAACTGTAATTGGATGAAGTTACCTGTGTGTGTGTGTGTGTGTGTGTGTGTGTGTGTGTGTGTGTGTGTGTGTGTGTGTGTGTGTGTGTGTGTGTGTGTGTGTGGGTGGGTGGGTGGTGGGGGGTTGGGCTTGGATGCATTGATTGTGATGAAAAGCACAATACTGTCCTGTAACACCACCTAGTGATGGGCTGTAAAATGTAAAGGGATAGTTCAACATTTTGGAAAATTGGCCCATTGCCATAATCCCTATAGTTTTAGGTGTAGGTTTGTTAACTTTAATTGTTGGTGCAAGCTATTTTAAAATGGCGGCGCAGAGACACGAGCTGCTCAGAGCTATGCTACAGAGGCTAATGGAAATTCTTGGTTTCCCTCATTAAACTCATCAGATACACAATCCAAGAACTCCAAAACGCCTCAAAAACAACTTTGTCTGGTAACGTTCTGTTATTATCTCATAGTGTAGTGAATGTACAGGTCACAACTTGTCCATGAGAGAGTTTTGGAGTTGTTGGATTGTGTATTTGATGAGTTTTATGACAGAAACCAAGAAATCCCATTAGCCTCCGTAGTGCAGCTCTGAGCAGGTCGCGGCTCTGCTCCACCGTTCTAAAAACCTAAGAACCTACTCCTAAAACTATAAGGGTGGGCCAATTTGCCAAAATGTTGAACTGTCCCTTTAATAAAATACCTGTCATACAATGCTGTTGATCTATTTTAATTTAAAAAGGGAATAGTTAATGACGAAATGTCATTTTCCAAGCAATCAAATGGAAGAAAACCATGTTTTTATAGCGCTCTCTAGTGGCCTATGGCTCATTTTGGCCCGAATACCACACAAGGGTTAATTTTCCCCAACAGGATTTACATAAGAACACAAGTGGTTTCAGTGAGTTTGATTATATCAATTACTAATGAAAGTGTGATTACCTTGTAATATGAGTCAGTGAGTTTATGAAACTCTCTTGCAGTGTACAATGAGATGTAACATGAGCAGAGGAAGATGTTGCACAGTGGGGGAGGCCACAGGATTGAAACTACATGCTTGCTATGATTGTTCCTGAATTGATCAAATATTAAAAAAAATAATAATAATAAAATAGGGAAATGAGGCCAGCCTCAACATTGTTTCCTTTTGTAGTGTGGCTGGTTTGTTTCCATCAACAGTTTCATCAGGATTTTCATTTCTAAAACGTGTAGACCCTGACAGGTACCTTCCTGTGCCTGTGCTCTGGTACCATGAACACAGCCTGCAGCAGACGGTTCCTTCTCATCCTCCTCTTCCCTCCACTGCAGACTGACCCACTCAACCTCAGCACCACTTCCCTGTGTCATGGATTTTATGCTGTCCGGAGCAACCTTGAACAATCGATTATTTCTGTATGTGATTCTACATAGGTAGGCTACTCGGAAGAAAAAAAAAAAAAAGTAATGGACAGACAGCAGTTTCTCCGTGTGAGTTAACTGGGAGATGTCACACACAGCTCACTGCACCAGCGGCACTTTAATTATCCCGATCTTACTTTCCTCACCTGATGAAATATTACAATTTAGTTTGATAGTGCTTGTGTGAGTTCTTTCAGCTGTTCTCTGCAGCTGTTTTCAGTGTTTACTTCACGGTCAATAAATAAAATTGAGTTTAAGCGTGACATTTGGCAGTTGTGCGAGACAACATTTAGTCTTTTCAGCAAGTGTTCAACTGATCAAGTGACGGCGCCCTCAAGTGGTCATATAATAATGACATGGGCAAAAAAAGGAAGCTTTTCTCTCAAGAAAGTATACTAATTTTATCCCAAACCACAGTTTAACACAGGTTATTTTTCTCACAATTAGCCCATTCACCGTTGCCATATAGTTATATTTAAGCAGTTATACCTGTGGTATACCTCCTGCAGCTGTAGGGACACTATTAGGGGAGACACTCCTATGGGTTGTATCCATGTATGAATAAGGGGGGCTGTGTGGATAGATAGAAAAATAAATGAATTAATTGAGTTGCAACAATCATCAACTTGGCTGTCTCACAAATAAATTCAACAAAGAGTTGTATTAAAAATCAGTTCATACAGTCGTTTTGGCGGAGGAGAACAGTTTTTGTGTACCAGGCTGTAAACATGTTTATTGTCAATATCACTATAAGGTGCCTTTGAGACTTCCCCATTTCCAAAAAAAAAAGCTGAGATTTTCCATGTAACTTCATATTTATTGTATTAAGTAGATGTTATGCTATTAGAAATGCATGATGGTCAAGCTCCCACACTTTTTAGAAATTAACTGAAAGCAAACAAAGTATATGCAAACAGCGAAATATGTCCACCCTGTCATGGACACATCCAAAGTAGAATAAATACATTGTAATTACATAGTGATTATAAAATATACATTTTTAGAAAGCTTTTTAGTCCCTTTCTCAAAACTATATTTTAGTTAATGGGAAAAGTATTTGGATATTAATGAAATGATGGCAAACTCTTTGTTTCTCTATAAAATCTGCGAGAATTGCACTTTCTTTTCTAAATAAAATCTAACAACAAAGATATCTGGTCAAACTTTCAAACAATTCTATTTGGCCCTATTTTGTTTATAACAGAATCACACAAAAGGTTTCAATAACTTGTGAAAATAATTTGTTTATTTTAATAAAACATGAAAATGACGGGGTGGACAATGACAGGGTGGACATTGGGCATGACAGGGTGGACACTCATAAATGCAATAAATCTAAAAGAAATTATGTTAAAAAAAATGTCAGAGGTCTTTTTCCCATATAGGGGGAAACCAGTTGAACAATTGAATCTTCTTATATTTCTCAGTTTTAGTTTTCTCTTTTGCAAGCTGTTTTTTCAGTTTCCTCTTCGAACTCCTTCGAATGCTTTCCCCTTGACGCCTTTGCCTGAAACACAATTTGTAATAATATCACCAAAAAAGTCCATATTGTCCACTCTTACTATGTAAAGTACAGCATGTACTGTTATAAAATGTATAGTAGTGTGTAACATTATCAGCATAAGGCCAAAATTATGCACATGTCCTTCCTGTCATGAACCATGTCCACCCTGTCATGAGAGGTTTACAGTACTGTACTGACAGGGTGGACAATGACAGGGTGGACATTTTAAGATAATTTTAGCATTAAATGAGCACATGGTGGACCTTCAGTTAGCAACATGATTCAGTTAGCAAGCTGACTGTGTACTTTTTAACAAATATGTTTCAAATTTTTGAAAGGTATTTATATTAATTGATATTTCACTATGACAGAGTGGACATGTTAAGCTTGACAACATCCAACTGCACACATAATACGAGAACAAATACGAAATATATGTGTAAATACTTACTTTGCAACTAGCCACTGTGTCAGGCTCCATTGAAGAAAGACAAAATGATGGTAGTAATGTCACTGAAAACATCATAGGGTTTCTTAAAGGGGCAGTTACCCCAAAATGACAGGGTGGACAGCGATTTCAGGGACACACACAAAATGTTCAATATAATTATGAAAATAGAATATACATGATCAAACTTACTGTTTTTCTCAAATAGGCTGTTGTGGACAATAAAACCATGTAAAAAAAGTTTTAATTTAGTATCATTTAAGCACTTATTACACACGCTGTAGTTAGCAGAGCACTGTGTGGGACATGCCAAAATCACGTACATCCAATGCAAGAAAACGGTATAAAATAAAGGGAACATATTTTAAGTGAATTATAATTATACCAATATGTGAGTAAATGTTTGGCCATTTATAATAAGACCTCAGAGTTTCATTATTTTGCTATATTTTCATGATGACTGAGTGATTCTGATGAGGACACCAAAGGCACTCCATAGTGATATTGACTCGGGAGTCCATGGACACTGACTCGCTGTTGGAGCCAGACTCAAGCGGCCGGTTGAAGAGGTCCAGTTATTGGTACTTCCATACTGGCTTCATTTTCAGCATCATCAGTTGCCACCTGGTCCTATCAGAGAGAAGGGACAAACAACGGTTGGAGGACTTGCTTTTGGAGCATGTCCGACCAACAAGCTCTCATTCATCTGAGTTTTGGATTTGCTGAATATAAGTTAGAAACACATTTTAATCATTTAGAATAGACCGAATCGCCTTGTTGTTTACATTCTACTTCCCGGTAGAAAACCAGCACGTAATTTGAATGAGATCAATAGTAACAAACAAGAGTTTAGCTATAGCCTAAATATCATATTTTTCACGCCCTATCACCGTTCAGACAAATCTGAAATGATTGAAGAAACATTACTATTTCTGTGTGTGTGTTTTGTGTTGCTATGTGTTGTATTTATTCAGTTCGGGGGAATCACGGTGTCTAGAAAGCATCAGTGGCTCAGCTGACAGGGACAGCTGACCGCGGTAGCTAAGCTAACGGCGGTAGCTATGCTAACATCAGGACGTCAGTTGTTAAAACCCTCCCGTTGTCGGGCACGACATGAATGATTGAATGATGAATGAGTTAAATTAAAGTTAAACAGGTAACCGTTAGCCCAGCTAATCTATGATAACCATGACTAATTACAAAAATGGGCACACGTAAATAGTAGCCTAATGTTTGTCCAATCATTGGTTTTATAGACTTTACGAACATCAGATTAGTCTAAACGGCGATATAGTGACATGAAAAATTAAATATATATAGCGAAACTCTCGTCTTTCACTATTATTCGAATGCTGGTTTTCTACCCATTAGTAGAACAAGGCGATTCGTCCTATAGCCTCAAAAAAGAATGTATAAATAAGCCAGTTTAGATAGGTTTGTTGTTATGAGTTCATGGTCGGTAAATTCCTCCGAACAGTAGCTTAACTCTTGTTTAACCAAATCATATTCTGTGAGAAAGAGACACGTGAGATTTGGAGTTGCCAAACTGTACCTTTCGACCTCTCCGTCCACTTGTTAGGTGCAGCTGTACACCATCATGGGTTATCAACTTAGAGCAACGAATCATGCAGACATGGTGAAGTGGTTGTGTTGTTATGCAGACCAAACACCATGGGGAAGAAATGTGACTCTCAGTGACTGTGGAGTGATATTTGGTGCCAGGCTGGTTGGAGTATTTCAGTTCCTCTGCTCATCTCTTGGGAGTTTCATGCTCACCGGTCTCTAAAGTTTACAGACAATGCTGTGGCAGTTGTGTGGGAAGAAATACCTCATTCTCTTGTGTGAGGTCAAAGGAGAAAGTTCTGAGTGGATGGAGCTGACAGGAAGGATACAGTACTTGAAAATAACCTGATCTGATGAATATTGATTTCAGCCTGCACAGCATAGATGTGCAGCTGACAAAATCACCATGGAGCAGATTTCTAAGGAGTGTTTCCAGCACCTTGAACCCAAGCAATCCACTGTTCAGGCCTGTTTGTAGGGAATGGTGGGCAGAGAGGTTTATACAGTTGAACACTGACAACAGGTGGGGTAACTCTAAGGCCTTATCCACATAGAAACTAAGCTTGCCTAAATATTTCTTTTCTTTTTAAATCTTAAAAAGTTTTTCATAAACACACCGTCGTTTCAAGAAATGTCTGCAGCATACACATAGCCTACCAATGACAACCACTCATAGAGCTGTAGGACATACGCCATGTACGTATGTAGAGCGTTTAACTCTTTCACGACCACACTAATTCCTCAGCACATCCGCTCAGGACCACATGTTTTTGGCTATTTGTTTACCTTTTATCTCACGTCGAACCGAACTCTGTACATCACCTAGAAACAAACGGTCTTCACGTGGTTGAAGAGTGACTTTACAACGTGCTCGTCGAAAAAACGGCAAGTTTTTCCGCTGTTTCGTTCGTGAGTACGAAGGAGAAGAAGAGAGCTGGGTTTCTCCAAAAACGCAGCTCCCGCTCTAGTTTCAGAGAAAAACACACTTTTGTGTCAAGTGGCAATCTGCTCATTTTACCGGTTCTCTGCAGTGTGGCATGTCTCCCAAATCACTTCTACGGCTAAATAAATATATTTGTAGGCAAATCTGGGGGGTGTGGCAGCGTGGAGAGCAGCGGTGCAGCGGTGTGGGTCTCTGGCCGCAGCGCAGCAGCTCCGTGACACTGCTGTGTGACTGGCCGGCGATGAGTGCTCTGGGGCGGGGGCGGCCGGTCACAGCCCCCGCTGCAGAGCGCCCGCTCTGCTGCACAGAGCCGTGAAAACAGCCGTGATAACGGGCTTTCAAAACCGAGTCTCCAAAGCAGAAACGTTTGTAACAGCACCGGAAAAACTCGCCACATTTGTCGTCGGTCGCTTTTGTCAAAAGAGGGTTTGGAAAGTCGCCAGATTCAGCGAGAAAGTTGCAACACTGTAGCCGACAGCCGCACAGCGCTGCAGGCTGTCCCCAGAGCAGCGTTCAAGGAGAACGATTACTCAAACAAAACCAAGATCACACAGTTTATAAAAAACATTATGTTTTGATTTTAGTTTAAAACAGTTTTACATATCAGAGGACTACCATATTCACACACAGGGTACCTCAGAGTGTCTATTATCGTAATCTGTAAAAAAAAAACGGTTTTGAAGAGTTTACTCGTCAATGGTCGTGAACGTTCGGCAGGCTGTGACGAGTTTACTCGTCAATGGTCGCGAAAGAGTTAAAAGCATGTGTCACAGCGGCACCTACACCTGGAGCTGGAGTGTCGACTCGGCACATAATTCTTTCTTCACGTTCTTAAAGCCTCAGTATGTAACTTATTTGGCTCTTTATTAGCAAAAATCAAATATTGCTTTCATAAATACGTATTTCACTTAAGTGGAATCACACCCGCATACAAATGAAAGCTTTCTCGTACCTTAGAATGAGTTGTTACAAGTCGTTACAAATACATAAGTGGGTGACGCACCGAACCGAGGCGGCCATGTTGCATCGCCATTTTTTACGTTGAGTGGCAGCGTGACCGTAGGTAACCATAGAAACTCAGCGGAGCTGTCGGCTCGGGGAGAAAGTTTTCCAGGTAGCGCCTGTTAAAACTGTCACCACTGTGTAGTGTGAGGAAGGACGGAGGCACTGATGTTGCATTCAGGTGCAGTCAGGCAGACGGCCGTCGGCAAACCAACCGGATGTCATGTTACTCCACCAGAGAAAGATGGTAAAACGTGGGTCAGGTAAACAATACGACATCACCATGACAACATATTGTCACTCCTGTATTGTTTTGCCTCGTGCTGGCGGACCACTTGTTTACATAGAGGTCTGTTGTCTGTCTGACGTCTGCCCGATTTCACGTGAATGCAACATCAAGAATGCGTTCTGATATGCAACCGCACCGCTAGATGGGAGTAATTCCTACATATTATACCTTTTAAATCTGTTTAACACATCTGCTCCTTGATTTCCCCTCACGTATTCAACACCTGCTGTGCCACTGTCGTCTTGTTGCCAACTTCACTGTCTGATCACTGTCCCGACAGCCGACCTGTTCGGCGATGCTTCACCACACATCGTCCTTCATTTTGTTTTCTTTGCAAAATGTAATTGGGTTATTATTACTGTTGTTTTGTTTCCTGCTCTTTTTTTGCACAAGATGAAGTATCAGAGTTTTCTTTTCGATTAAGACTAATGGACTCATATTTAAGATTGGACTGTTGTTATTGCTTGGTATTTTATGAATTTATTTCTAAATAACCTAAAGAGATTGTGTTGAGTTTTTCTTGTTCTGGGTACTAATCTGACTGATATAGTATATAAATCCTTTGTGGGGGAATTTAATTTGGGTGTGATACAGACTGACTTTCATTTGTCAGGATAGTAATGCCTGACTGGCGCCCCAGTACAGAACCATTAAAATAGAAAAAGAAGGTCACGCACTCCAAATCTGTCACAACACGGCATTTTGAGATTAATTCACTCTGGGACCCATTTTCAGAAATGACCATTTCGGAATACCAAAACATCATTTCCATGTCGCCGAAATTCGTATGGCATATGTACTTAAATGACCTTAACTGGTGCTCTGCAAATGTGGCACGTTCCTCCAACTGGGAGGAGGCCACGAGGCAGACCAAGGACTAGGTGGAGAGATTATATATCTAACCTGGTTTGGGAATGCCTCAGGATCCCCCAGTCAGAGCTGGCCAATGATGCCGGTGAAAGGGAAGTCTGGGGATCATTGATGGATCTGGTTCCCCAGTGGCCCAACCTTGGATGGATGGATGGATAAATTCTGGTATGCATCAACACCAGAAACCACTATGCATATGGCTTCTTTCACACCAAATCTAGCCAGCTTTATCAAGCATTCATCAGTTCTAAATCGTCTGCTTCATTTAAATTCATATCCAAGACAGCTGTTTCCTTCTGGCACATCATTTTTCTTCTCCATGCTGTTTCTACTCACTATACCACACCAGACCGATGCGGCTCGGTGCACTACAGTGTATTTACAGCATATGGTAACCTTAACTATCCCACTACAACGCATTTGAGTGGAGGGTATGGTAAAGTGTTCACCAGGGAAACACTGAATAGCACAAAAAGAAAGGAGTACACTTCATTAGCTAATAATTATCTTTCCAAACGACCACACAGCTTGAATATTCCCATTACTAAAGGATTTCTGTTTGAGTGTGGGTATATTTTATGTTGTATCTACAAGGTTGCTAATTAAAATCCATACCCCTAATGAGTTTTTAGCACCCTTATTGGTTAACATGATTACCTAAGATAAGAGCAGTAAATTGGGGTCCTTTTTAATTAAAGTGTAAGATTTACAGCTGTTTTTACTGAAGAGGCTCTAAATTCACCTTCCTTCTGTACTTCCCATGGCCCGGTGGCTTCAATAAAGGCTGGTGCTCTTACTCAAAGTGTTTTGAAATTACATTGACTAATTCTTCTCCAATCTTTGTCATGTGGTACTCCGCAGAGACTGCTTGCAGGCAGTGCTTATTGAGGTGGATCCATGTTAATAGTGTCACTTGTCAGTCAAACTGTGGCTAGTTTAAATTTCAGTGGTAGTGGCATGGTAGTCCATAGTTGATAAAGTTGTACAGTTAAGCATTTTTGATGCATTGCCCTTGAATTCATTACAAGCATCCATGGTCCCCAACAATGTTTCCTCCAGTGCTACACTAAAATAGATTAACAACTCATGTGGATTACTAAACAATTCAATACATAGATTTTCAGAGTTCCCAGAGGTTTAATGTCAGTGGGAGACGAGGGAGGCATCTCTCCAATAATTAATTTGTGACTAATCGTTTCTGCCAGTCATTGTGTTTGGCATTATGATAATAGTCATAGATATTTTACAATGATTCTACCTGTAGGCCTAGGTGATGTGGGTCTCAATGGTCTCACAGGATGGACAGCAGCCGGCAGCTCTTGAGGCTCCGGCAGTCGCTCTGTTGAGATTCATGGGAACAAATTATAATTCTTTATTCGTGGCGGTATTTTTGGATGTTTACATGAATCGTTTTTTATCCACATAATAATGTCTGTGGCCAGGCCCTTTCCTACCCGCAGTGGACGTGTCAGCGGACAGTGACTTCTTTTTCTTTTTCCTCGGCGGAGGCTCAGGCTCAGAGTCTGAGCTTTCTTCTTGTCTGACTCCTCACTGTCCTCCATCAGACTCCCCCTTCAGTGTTTCCCACACGTTCATTTATTCGTGGCGGCCCGCCACAAATGAATTACATTCGCCGCGAATACCGTAGCTTTTTCGACTTTTGGCTCGACCAACGCAGTATCGTTCCGTACATTCATCTCCGCATAGCACTGTTTCTCCGTGATTGGTGATCACACACAGAGAAGGGCGCTTGCATATGACAGTAGTGCATGGTAAAAGCGAAACTCGTATGATTTTATTCAAATAAAGTTATTCATATTATAAATCCACAAATGGTCTCTCGGACCATCGTGGCGGTTCTAGTGTTAAACTACGACGATGAACCTGTAAAACATCAGTATGGTGCAACAAGTCTGTTGGCATGCTAATGTTTCAAAGACCCCAAAGAGGCTGATGCTGTGGGCTATAGGCCTTGTTCACATGCCACTCCAAATCAGATTTTTAACATATCCAGATTGTATCTAATTTGATTTTTTGTGCCTGTGCTCTGGTACCAGCCAAAAACCACATGCAGATGATTCAAACCACATATGGAGGTCGTTTCAAATGCAATTTTTATTGGATTTGTATGGATTTATTTCAATCTGAATGGCTTCTTAGATTTCTTAGACTTTTCCAATCTCTCAGTAAACTATAGTTTGAGTTTAAATTTAGGTCACATTGATTTTTGTTTTCTAAATTATGCAGCATGTTATTGTTAATAAACCACTTTTTTGTCAAATAGCACCAGTTGAAAATGTAAAAATCAATTGTACCGAAAGTAAATGCTGTCATGATCTGGATCCATGCTGAATCATTTGACAAAGGAGAGATAAAAAGGGACTTTTACATTAAAAAAAAAAAAATTGTGGATTAATACAGTAAACTTTGAGAATTCCACACAAACCCCCCGGAAGTTTGCCCCCTGTTTCTATGTGATTAAACAGCGATGCACAAAGAGTATTAAATTGTAGCACAGCGCAGACAGCCACGGCCCCGCGCCGTCACTCTGGCCCTGGAGGTGACGGTGCCTTGGCCCCTTTGTCTAGGCTGCAGGGTAATTGCTTTTCTGCACCGAGGTTATTCATGTTTTGTGATTGGATCATCCGGCCTAGAGCAAGGGAAGCCACATTTGTGGCAAGGCCGGGTTGTTTTAGTGCTTTGCCTCTGAGCTGATTGTTTCAGCGAGGCTTTGTACCCCGGCAGCCAGAGGAACCGATGATACTGGCACATTCTGTATTCTGTCTACCCCACTGTGAAGAAAACGGAGCGCTTTTTATTAAAACTCATTTCCCATCAGAGACACCTTTCCCCAGTCTATTTATTTCTACCTATAAAGCCTATTAATTTTTTTTTTCTTTGACCCTTTTGGCTTTTAAAAACACAGCTGAGTCCTCTGTGTCTGTTCTAATGGGATTTCTCAAATGATTTATTCGCCTCTGATTTTCCCCACCTCGAGTTTTAATTGGTTTCTGAAAAAAAAGGGCAAGAATCTTCTATCTTGCATTCTGTCATCATGATCCGTGTGACATTGAGATGAACACTTAGCATTAATTTTTACTGAATTTTAATGAGGTTGTTTTCTAAATATTCCACTTTTTTATTGTTTTACAATCTAAATTCACTGAACCATATTGTCATTGCCTCGGTGGGATGAAACACCTCACGGTATTCAATTCTTTTTCTTTCTTTTTTTTTCAGAATAAAATTTTTTAAATCATTCGGGAAAGCAAGACTAATAATTTATTTCTCATCAGATCAACAACTCGCATCTTGCTACCTCTTGTTTTTAATACAGTCTGCTTACTGCACTCTGCTGCAGCACACCAAGTGTGTGTGTGTGTGTGTTCTCTGAATACCGGCACTGATCTCTGACAGACGTCTCACTTCATTCCGGCATATAGTTGTCTGACATTTTGCAGCGGGTCTTTTTTTTTTTTTTTTACAGATCCTGCATATAGGCTCTTTTGATTTTCTCCTCACCCCGGGGTCACAAATGATCAGATTGTCTTGCTGACATTTGGCGTGGTCAGAGTAGCTGATACCTGACCTTTCTGCCAACTGCTCCCTCTCAACTGCTGCCCAGCTTCACTTACACCAGCAGCACTGAACTCCTAAATATTCCACACCTAGTTGACGGGAATAAGGTTTTATTAGACTCATAAAACATGCAGGTGTTTGAAATTGATCGTCCCATTTGACTAGAACAGCAAACGGTGAGTGAAAAGTATACCTGTATACTGCAGGTATCAATGACAGTGAAATATTTATCATGAAAGCAGTTTGATGTTGTACTTCATAGAACTAGTGGCAAGTCATGCTTTTTCTCCAAGTGGAAAAAATGGACTCAGAGTTCATTTTGCAAGAGGACTCAGTTCTGTCTCTGGTCACACCAGGGGCACATTGCATGGTGTATGTGCAAACTAAGATGATAGGTAAATATTCCTGGTTATTTCATAAGCCCATTAGGGGAGACCGGGAATGGTTGTAACATGGGTCAGTTGTAACACTTCCAATTTCTCCAATCAGGAACAAGTTGTGAACCATCTGATTCACTCTGTATATGCTCAGTTTAGTCGTTCTTCCATATGTGAGGAAGTAGCTCCCTGTGGCAGAAAAAACTCATTTCGAGGCATTGAAGTTATTTTTGTGATATCACTGCCTGCTTTGTACTACAAACTTAAATCATGTTTATTGTGTGTCTATGGAGATATCTTTAATGCAAGTTGTAAGTGCTCATGTTGTAGTTGTTAGTCATAAGGTAAGCCCGTTCATGGCTACAATAGTCTGGGTTAGTTGTAACAGCAATTGAGTATGTAAGTTAACATACTTAATTGCTGTTACAACTAACCCAGACCACCCACATTTTGTATTGCATTCATGTTTTCTTTGAATCCGTATGCCTAGGTCTTGAAAGACGAAGCCGAAAGGGTTAGGGTTATGGCTGACGGTAACTAAAAGGGGAGACTGGGGTAAGCTGAGCATAGGGGCTAGATGAGCCACCCCTTGTTGCTAGGAAACCATGAGAAAAATTGAGCATGTGACCAACTATTTAGGAGGAAGGCATCATTTCATGGAGTCTGTGAAGGTACCACCACATGGGTGAAGTGGTTTGACATTTATGTCCAAAAAAAAAGTTAATTCTCAAAAGTGAATTTAGTCGATCATAAGTTTCAAGAGAATTGTGTTCAGACCCAAAGTGATAATTATAAACTTGTTTTATACATGAGTTGTGGGATCTATGAGCTACAACATGAGGTAGTAAACTGAGCATAAAAGTGAACCATTTTAGCTGTGGGGAGTAATAAAGTCAATATGGTAGCTCTTGGGTAAGTTGAGCCGTCTGCCCTATATACACTAATGAGTGTAATTTGTCTGTATATGTCCTAATTATTAAATCAAGATTCTGTATAATTACAGTGAGTTCCTGAAAAGAGGTAAAGCTGTTTATGAGCCATACTTTGGTTCAGGGGAGCTGAACGTTCTATGTAATGAATGTTATAAGAGTAAGGCAGGCTGATTTTCATTCATCATTTATTTTATTTTGAAGGCACACAGATTCTTATTTATTGTTATGTTTAATTTGAGTTCAAAAGAACATATGTATATATATATATATATATATATATATATATATATATATATATATATATATATATATATATATATATATATATATATATATATAAATAGCTGCAGGGACCAGTGCACACAATAACTACTGTTTACGGTCTTCTTCTAGTCCTTCATACTTGTGCTATTTCAACAATTCATATATCAAAACGTGCAGCTTTTTCTGGACTCGGATGTATTCAAATTTTTCATACTTTTTATACTTTTTAAAATATTTAACTTTTTTTCAGCTTTATAATGGGTGTGTGTTGCGTCTAACGAGCAGAGCTAGAGTGGTGCCAGAGTGGAGAGAGGCAAAAAAACATTCTTGAGTTTTTCTGGCTAAACTGTCAGCACGGCCACAAATTAAACTCTAGACAAATTATTTTCTCCAGTTTTGTAGCCACAATTGTCTTCTGGCTAAAATTCTGGTCAAAAATGCAAAGAGACTTAGATAATAATTAAAAATATTTTTTAAATGCAGCCAGGGAGCTCTCTGCTCTCATTCAGCCCAATGCATTTTTTTCACAGCAGCAGGAGAAGGAGCTCAACTTTGTAACTTGCTGTTAAGTGCTTTTTAATTCATTTTAATTCACCAAAAAATAGTCACAGGTCACAAAAAAGTCCTCTACTTACTTGTTGTGGCTCATTTATACTATTTTTTTTTTTTTTTAAGCATCATTGAAAAATCTCACATTCATGAAAGTCTCAACCTCTCTCCTCCACAACTCTGTCTGTAGTCCAGTTGGTAAGGTGGCCGCTTGCCAACCCTAAGGTCACTAGTTCTTGTTATGTGATGTTGAATTCTGCTCCCCTCCCCCACCCTCAATTGGTTACAGGTGTTCGTTAAGAGACGTGTTGATTGCTACTGCCACCGTTTGCAGCACATCATCACATTACAATGGCAACATGCTTATGTCTGTGCTCTCTGTGGCGAAGCGGCAGAGTAAAGGTTTAGTGATCATGAGGTTGTGGGTTCGATTCCTGGTTCAAATCTTGCCTCAACAACAATTATAGTGAATTATTCTCCCAGTCGTCCTCTGTTGACTTCTGATAACTTGCTTCATGTTGAAACTGCTGCTCTCAGCCTGAAATTCACAGACATTTTCATTGTAAGTCATTCAAGCTTGACTCTCAAGCTTTCTTGGTGTTGACACAGTGTGTTTCCTTGGTGTTGACACAGTGTGTTTCCAACAGGTGCAGCTTTGGGCTCGTTAACTTCAGAGTGAGACAGGGTGCAGCTCATCAACAGACAACAGTCTCTGTAACTGTGTGTATACTGTGGCTTTGAGGCAGAGTGAAAGTCTATTGACCATGAGGTTGTGGGTTCGATTCCTACCTCGGTCAAACATTTGTATGGTGATCACTGCTTGCACTATTTGCTAACTCTGCAACAGCGTTCAGCTGCTTTCAGCATTCACACCATTTCCATTCTTGGAAATGCTTTTTCTAGTTAAGCATTCACACTATTGTTCTTCTGTTCGGCCATTTTCTTCCGCCTTTTTACGGTCTTCTTCTAGTCCTTCATACTTTGTGCTATTTCAACAATTCATATATCAAAACGTGCAGCTTTTTCTGGACTTTATCGGATGTATTCAAATTTTTCATACTTTTTATACTTTTTAAAATATTTAACTTTTTCTGATTTTCAATGAGTGTGTATGGGGTTGGGTCAGAGTGGGTGATGTCATCGTAGAGTGCAGGAGATCCAAAAAAGCGACTGGAACTTTTCTTCTGAAACTGCCAGCAAAGCTACAAATGACACTCTACACTCATGATTTTGGAAACAGTTTGTAGCCACGCTTGTCTTCTGTCTCACAATGCCGTCAAAAATGCACAGAGACTCAGAGAATAATTTAAAATATTTTTTAAATGCAGCCTGGGTGCTCTGTCTCTGCCATTCAGCCCAATGCAATTTTTTTCACAGCAGAGTAGCAGGAGCTCAACTTTTTAATTCGCTGGAATGGGCATTATACTTTGTTTGATTTCATCAAAAAATAGTCACAAGTCACAAAAAGGTCCTCTACTTACTTGTTGTGGCTCATTTCTACTCTTTTCTTCTATTTTTAAGCATCATTGAAAAATCTCACATTCATCAAAGTCTCAACCTCTCTTCTCCACAACTCCACTGTAGTGTAGGGGGTAAGGTGTCTGCTTGCCAACCCCAAGGTCACTGGATCAAATCCAAAGGAAGCACTCTTGTTATGTTGAATTCTGCTCTCCTCCCCCACCCTCAATTGGTTACAGGTGCGCTGCCCACTATTGGACGTCACTGGCAGAATTAACCTCCCCTCCCCCGCCTTCAATTGGTTACAGGTGTTTGTTATCTCCTTGATTACTCGTACCAGTTTGCAGCACATCATCACATTACAATGAATGACAACAGTCTTGAAAGCAGTGTGTTCTCTGTAGCTGAGTGGCAGAGTCAAGGTTTAGTGATCATAAGGTCATGGGTTCGATTCCTGCCTCAGTCATTTCACATCATTGCTTGACTTTTGATTCCAATTATTCAGCTGTCATTGGACAGTCTTTGATTCCTCATAGTATAAAGCTCATTGTGACTCAGGTCCTCTGTGGCCATATGGTTAGTGTGTTAGGTTACCACTCATGGAGTTGTGGGTTCAATTCCTTCCATGGACATGTTTCTTGTATGCCATTCCGCATGTCTTTGTCAATTTATTCTGCTAATTCAGCATGGTTCAGCATTGGGTTTCAGCATTCACACGCATGTTCCGTTAGGAAATGCTGTTTCTAGTTCTCCTTCATCTTCCGGACGATTTTCGATTCGCTAGTTGCAGGACATTTTGCATTGAAGTCGATGGGACGGGCGAAAAAAAAAGAGCGAAAAAGACCAATCATTGGAGTTTAACAAACGTCTACTGCTCAGGCATACTTTCACCTAGAGACTTCATTTAAACTTTAAACAGTAGACACAAGTCTTGTGTATTGGTGTATTACTCCACGTTTTGATAGGTCATATAGTTTTTGATCAATCCTTGTTCAATGACCATGATCATTTTTGGAGAAATTATGAGATTATAATGGTTGTGTATTGCACGAAATGTTCGTGTCAGAGCGCGTGACATCATCGGTTAGAGTGGGAGGGATGCCAGAAAAACTCCAGATTTTTTCTCTTTCCACACTCGGCCCGGCCACAATTTACACTCTACACACATAATTTTTTCAGAATTTGTAAGACAAACTTGTTATCTCTCATATCATGTGCTCAAAATATCAGAGAGACTTACAGAATTTACAGAAAAAGCCTCTGAGTGCGGCCACATCTGTCTCTGCTCCTCATTGACTCCAATACAAATATTTTCTGAGAGAAGCAGAACGGCCCGATGTTTTAAAACTGCCAGCCTCTCCAAAATATTTACTGTAGAAACACCAAATCGTACCAAATTTTTCAGGAAGTCCTTAGAGCAATGTGATCTGTGTTTTGTTCTGATAGGAGTTACCGTTTTGTCACAGTAAGCCTAAATGTGAGACCAGTGCAGAGGCAGAAAATCGCTCTTTTTCTCCACGTTTCTGTCTGCCTCAGCCTGCGGGGGCCGCTATCGCCGTGGTAACCTCTGTGATTCTCAGGCCAGAGCTCGTTAACTTCCTAAACAATCCACCTGGCGCTCGTTTAAATGTTTATAAACACAGACACAGCTAAATCAGACTGACACAGGATGCAGCTCATAGTCACACACACACACACAGACTCTAGAGCCAGCTTCATGTGATTACAGTTACAGACACACACTGGTTGCATACAAATGCTCCTCTCCCACACTCTAACACACACAGGTAACTTCATGTGATTACACACACACACACACACACACACACACACACACACACACACACACACACACACACACACACACACACACACACACACACACACACACACACACACACACACACACAGTTAACCTAATGTGGTTACAGCTCCTCCATATCAGTGCTTATAGAAAGATGATCATATGTCTGTCTGATCAGCTCTGTCTTGACCTTAAGATCGTGGGTTTGATTCCCATGTTGACAGAGATGGCAAAACCGGCAGTAGCCCCGTGGGCCTTTCAAAATTTCCCGAGAGGAAATTTTCTAGTTTAACATACTGTACTAAGTGTAAAATGTCTTTGTACAAACTAAAGATAGAAATTATAGTGATTTTAATTTCATAACCAGTTGTGTTAAATGTTATATGACCACTTTTGGAGTATCATCAACAAATCATGAGTAAGGGGGTACCCATGGTCTGACAAACAGGCTCAGGGGTACAGACAACACTGGTTGGGAACCACTGATCTAGAACTCTCTGAATTTATTATTTATTTATTTTGATTTTTTTGATCCAACAGATTCTACCATGTTGCTGGTTTGTTCTAATAAAAGTGTGTTTTGTTCCTGAGTTGAGCTGCGTGTGAAAATAAGAAACATCATCAATAGTTTCTGGTAAAGCTTGAGTTTAGGACTGAGTCTTTAGCCTGGCTGCCTGTGCCCAGCCTGTTTAACATTTACAGTCCAGATATAAAAATCCAGCTCAGTCTTTATTTTTTATGTTTGGTGATTGTGTCAGATTGTGTCACAGATTATGATTCATGATTATACAGTAGAACAAAACGAATCTCCATACAGCAGCAACATCTACCAGCACCATGCCGTGCAGCTTCCCTTTAGCCTGAGTTTGATTAGAAGAGGATGACAAAGATTTAAGACAGGAAATCAAACAGAAAATGTTCAACTGGGAGAGATGAAGGATTCTGTAGAGTGAGAGGTCATGGGCCCTTTTTGGTGGGACCAGGACTTGGCATCCTCTTGCATCACCATCTGTACACTGGTAGCCAACAGCTCCTTGTTAGCATTAAGTTTAAACATTGCCCATTTTTTATTCATTGTTCATCACTTTCTTGTGCTGTTGCACACCAAGTCTCTTGTGTTTCAGTTTTCAGGAGGTACCGTCAGTAGGGAAGAGAAGGAACAGTGGGAGAGAGGCAGAGCGGCAACAGGAGCATCATGCTGTAAGACAACGTAACTCTAAACCACTGATGTTCCTGGAGCCACTGCTCCTCACAGTTGGCCAAGGAGAGAGAGAAAAAAAACTATTTACAGTGGAACTTGTCCATGACAGACTTGGAAAATCTATGTTCTTGACAAATAGTGATCTCAGTCATGTAATTACAACAAATTAGAGACTGTTTCACCTTTTTAAATTCAAAACAAAATGACCAAGGCCAGTCACTTCTCCATATGATCAGCTACAGGCAAGTTTATTTATGCCCATTTGTACAAACAGTTTGTCTGCTGCAGCACACCAGTTTGTCAGTTTTACACAGCACAACATCCTCTGCCCTTAGACCAGAGGTCTTCAACAGGGGGTCCGCGACCCCTAGGGGGTCCGCGGAGGTACTGCAGGGGGGTTGCGAAAGTTTTGGTTGAGGGAAAAGAAATATGACAAAAGATATGGAAGTTATGAAAAAAAAAGATCCATAGGGGCGTTCCCTGCTGCTGAACATCAAATTTTTACATACAAGTCCTTTGTTTTCCTGTAATATAGGTGTCAGGCGAGCCTTTATTGTATCCGAAACAAACACGGCGCACCCCTCTCACTTTCTCTCCGTGCTCCCGTCTCTCTCCAGCTGCCCTTTCAAAATAAATGCATAAAAAGCCTGAGAAAAAAACATAAAAGCCTGAGAAAAAAACAAAGTAGGGGAAACACTGCTTTGTATTCTCTGTCTTTTTATGGTTTAGTAATTCTTTCATTGGTGCAGTAGCAGCGTTCAGTTACCACGAGCGTAGTTGTGACCTGTTGTGATCATAGATGGCATGGCATATATTTTTTAAGTCCCTTTGAAATATAGGAGTCCCATGACCAGCCAAACTCCTTAAAAAAAGCGTGATTTATAGTCCAGAATATGGCACTTTTGCCGTTGCTAGGAATTCTGGGCCCCCTGAAATAATACTAAAGTGGGCCCCTGCCCCCTGACTTTTCCACTTTTTTTCATAGACTACGTATGTATTATCATTTCCTGGCAATACAGGACTAGTTAAAGCAGAAGTGAGTGATCCGGTCGTTTTCGCTAATGCTGCGTTCCAGGCAGGCTTTTGAAATCGTAAATTACAGCTTCAAGTCACAACTTACGACTTTGTAGCGTTCCAGGCAACCCACTCGTGTTTTTCCGACCTGTTTCACCGGTGAAAGTCACTATAACGGCCACTCGTAACTTCCGACCGGTGAACTCGTACCAGATCGAACTGGTACCACTTCACGGTCGGAAAAATACGAGTTTCCTTGAACGCACCATAACAGTCCTCGTCGCTACGTCACCACATTCACGGCGTTCCTTGGCTGCACACACAGCCCTGCATGCCGTTCTCTCTCCTCATTGGATAAAAACTGTAGGATACGATAAATGTTTTCTCCTCGGCTCAGAGCAGAGCAGAGTGACTGACAGACCCGTGTTTCAGTCCAAACACTCTATGTAAGTGATTGCTGTCGGAAGATATAACTATTTAAGACTTATATTAACACAAATATATCACTCACTTCTGCTTTAAATATAAAACACAATTTTATACAATATATATAAGTAGGGGGTCCCCGCTCCATCTCTCCATCAGTTTGGGGGTCCTTGGCCTGGAAAACGTTGAAGACCCCTGCCTTAGACCCTCACATCCACTGAGGAAAAACTCCAAAGAAAAAACAGGAGAAACCTCAGGGTGAGAGAAAGAGGAGGGATCCCTCACCCAGGACAGGCAGATGTGCAGTAGACATTGTATACAGACAAGAAAACGGTCAACAACATGGAATATGGAATGAAGGGAAGGAAGGAGGAGCTGATGAAGGCAGCTTGTGTTGGGCAGGCTGGGTCATTATACAGGGCTTTCTCTGTATAATGAGCAGGCCAGCTTAATGGGAACACTGGTGGGCAGACTGGCTCATAGGAGCAGAGCAAAGGAGGTGATGCAGGAGGTGATGGGCTGCAGAACAATGGAGCTCTGGAGTCACTACTGCATACATTACATGAGACATGTGTGTTTGCTATCGCCACATATTAATAAACACTTTGTTGATCTTTTATCGTTTATGTACGAGTCAGCCATCAAATAAAGGAGAACTGTGGTGCACTGTCAGGTCCACAAGGCCAGTCTCTAATAAAGGAGAAAGGAATTATTGAACAATTATGAAATTACCTCTAGCAACAATCCACATAAATCTGCACAACAGTAGATTAACAGTGGATTAATTCCGTTTCATTCATGGCATCTTAACATTGTTAGGGCAAGAAGCAAAGTTGAACACCTTCCTGGTATGACTGTAGCTACACTGATGAATGAGAGCTGTGAAAATGGACTTCAGGATGAATAAATCAAGACAACGGGTCACCATGGGGGAAGTTAGGGCTTTGCTTTAACTATAGACCAGGAGAACTGAGACACAAAGGCTTGATTCTTTCAGATACTGTGCTAAACAAAGCTCCTGTCACTGTTTGAGAATTTGATGCTCATGCCATTTTGTCCAAGATTTGTTGTTTTGTCACGGATGTTCTCCAAGTCTCTACAATGGAGGTGGCAAAGCTATGATCACTTGTGCAGATGGCAACAATTAAAGGTCCAATGTGTAAAATAAGGAGGTAACCGATATTTAGCGTTCAGATTCTAGATCGCAGCGCTCACTCGCTCGCACTCAACCCTCCTGTCGGCAAAGTGACGGTGGCCTCCAAGGACAAAAAAAACTTTGTTTACCAGGACTGTGACGACAGGGAGTATTTCAGGGGCATGGGCCGATGAGGTGAAGATCTAAACCGTTTTACCATTATGTCTGCTGTTTCCTCCTCCTTCTTTCCTTCCACCTTTTTCTTCGTTGCTTTATTTATAAACATGAAACTCTTGATACGCGCTCTCTGGCTGGCTGGATTTTCTGTTCAGGCTGCCGTACAAACATGGCGGCGCAAGATGGCGACACTTAGCAAGACCCTTGCTATATGTAACAAGGGTAGAATGGGCCCCTTTTAAAAGCTCTTGAGCTTCTCAGGGTAATATTTTAATGATTTTAATACTTTTTCTATATATGTGAATAAAGATGATGATTTGATTTGAGAATAAAATAATAATTATAAGGCCACGAAAACCAAACACATTTTTATTTTATAGCAATTATACACTTATACAGCTATATTCATGGGTAGTATGTTCAGATATTGCCAATAAACATTGCCAATTATTACACAGTGAACCTTTAATTAAAAATACTCCACCAGTCATCACCTATGGCTACATGGTTTTCTAAAAACGGGGCCTCTAAAGCTGGTTTACTCTGAATATTCATCATGTTCCAGTGATATATCAGGATTTTGTTCTTGTTAATGTTGATGTTGAGCCGACATGCCATGTTAAACCTAAAGGGTGGGACTAAACTGCCTCCCACACATTGCTGTCCATCAAACATTTTGCTTTGTTGAGGCAGGATGATTTTTTTCCCCACATGTTGACAGTTCCCAAGGTGATTTTCAATAGCAGAGTGTGTCTGTAACGGTTAGACTCAACACTAGCATGGAGATTACCAACCGCCCACCGCCGGCCCGCCAGAATGAAAAACCGGACAGGGGTGATTATTCACTGGCCTCTCAGCAACACCACACACATGCGCACACACATACACCCACATGGCCACGCTCACTCACTGACCTTGGCCAAAGGTTTTGTCAATCAGGCAGGGATCTCTTCCCACACTTGGGTGAACATTGACTTTCAACTGGCAAGGCGCCTCTCTGGAGCAGCTGTTGTGCCTCCTTCAGGACAAATCTGCCCGCTGGCTCATCATGAAAGGGCCACACAGATGTTGCTTCACCCTCACCTCAACCTTCTACCCTATTCCCACAAAAAAAGTAGTATTATTTTATTAAAAGACATTGATAAAATGCTTCCATGTGTTTGCCAGGTTGAATTCAATAAATCAGTTTGCTGGTTAGGTTAAAGATAGAGATCAGTGGTTCATACTAAAAAAATGATTCATTCTCTTGGGAATGATGGTGTGAGCCTTTACACACCTCAAATGCAGATAAAAAGGAAACGGAGCAGTGTTTGAAACAGACTCAGATCGCAGTTTACTTTATTATGGATTGCAACATATATTACAAATCATACAAACAACATACAATAGACACAACAAACAATAGTTCACCCTCAAAAGTTAAGACTTTGTTACACAGTATAGGAAAGAAACTACAATCTACAAATTGGCGGTATATTTCATAATGAAGAAGAAAGGGTTTTACACTCAATTCGTCATATATCATATCCAGTGTTGGGCACGTTACTTTTACTAAGGCCGCGTTCAGACTGCAGGCAAATCTGATTCAAATCTGATTCCTTCTTATATCCGATTTTTAGGACTGACTGTCCACACTGTTTTTAGCAAGTGTCCAAATCGCATTTGGCTCTGTTCAGACTGGGCCACATTATTGACCGATCTGACAGGTTGCTGTAGCAACGACGTCGGAGCGGAGGCTCCGCCGTATGTGACAGGCGATGCCTCGCGGACGCGGCGGCTACTCTCGCTGCAGCACAGTGATCTGCCCGGTGCTGCAGCCGCACGACCCTGCTAGTTTCAACCTCAGCCCGCCTGGTGTGTGTGTGTGTGTGTGTACGTGTACATGTACCGGAGACTGGTGTGTGTGTGTGTGTTTGTGTGTGTGGCCACAGAGACGGGAAACTCCAGCACCCCAGAGCTGGGAGCGCGCCGTCGCCGTCACTCCTGTCGCCGACAACACGGTAGTTTGCATAAAAGAAAAGTAACAAGAAGGAAATTGATATTTAACTGGAGCTTACGGGACCTGTAACACAGTGACAGCGCTGCGGAGAGTGACGTCACGGACAGTCAAAACCGATCTGAGTGTTTGGAGCTGTTCAGACTGAGACGCATCTGTCCAAATGCGATCTGAAACTACCTCCCGATCCGTTTTGCAAAAATCGGATTTCATGTGATTTGGGACTGTTCAGACTTCAAAAGAGTCATCCAGTTCCGATCTGGATGGGCTAAAAATCGGATTTTTGCTGGCAGTCTGAACGCGGCCTAAGTAATAGTAGTTACTTTCCCCAAAAAGTAACAGAGTTACTACATGATAAAAGTAATTAATTACCAGGAAAAGTAACTATTGCGTTACTTATGTGGTGTCCCAGACTCCCAGCTCTCGTCTCTGCAGCACCGGGACACAAACGCGCTCCGTAACCGGCACAGAAATGGCCGTTTGTCCTGTTTGTCGCGCCGAGTTGTCACGAACTGCAACACGAGTTTACCCGAGTGAGGAAAACAAATTTGATTGGTCGTTATCGAGCGGGCGGGATATTCAAAGCTTGGGGCGAGACCGAGCTCCCTGTGTGTGTGCGTGTCTCAGACGTTTGAATGACGGATGACGGATCCAATAGCAGTGGCTGGTGAATCGTGTACAGGCTGACGTATAATCCGTGCGCCTGCATTATCCAATGCGGGAAAAAAAATACACACTTTCATCCCGGATTTACTCAAAAATAGAATTTTGCACAAAGTTTGACCTACATCGTCTGAAAGATGAGTTATTACATTAATTTTATGATCCAGAGTGGGCTCAAATTCAATTTTCTTTTCTGTACACCTTTAATCTTTTGACAGTTACAGTACATCATCCACCGCTCCATGTATTGATTTTTCGCTGGCTTCGTTGTAAACAAATGCACATGGCCAGGTGGAGGGTTAGCAACACAGAGGAAAAGCACCAGACTTGCATAGTACCTCTCTAAACGGGTGTATTATTTTCTGATGGTACTTCTTGAGTCAAGTAACAGCGTTGTAACGGGGGAAACAGTAGCTTTTTTGATTACTTGTTACTGAAAAAAGTAGCGCAGTTAGTAACGCTGTTTATTTTAACGCTGTTATTCCCATCACATATCATATTATATCATATCATTCAAAATAAAATTAGATACTATTTGGTCCAACACAAACCAAGTTCCACAGACCATCAGAGTGGTCTTTACTCCTAACCTTTCCTGATAACTGTTTTGTTCATGTGATTGTTGTCAATACAAACTCCAGGCTATTTGTAAGTTTTGCAGTTGCTGCAACCAGATTCAACTGGTTTCTTACCATTCTAGCTGAGAGCTTCAGCCTTTGTTGCATTTACAAGATAGCATGTCATACTGAGGGGGATGCAGCACTACACTGATTCTGTTTTAGAAGGTTAGGAAATGGGCCAGTCAGGCTGGGGGGCGGGTTAGCATGCAAATCAGTCTTCACTGTTTTTTCTGTCAACCATTTTTTTTTTCTTTTGAAAGTTATTTTGGGGGTGTTTTTGCCTTTAGGACAGTGGAGAGAGACAGGAAGTTCAGCGAGAGACGGGGGATAACATGCACCAAAGGGCCAGAGAGCCGTGGGTTCGGATGAAGCCCCCCCCCCCCCCCCCCGTCAAATCCTGAATGATGTGTTGAATTTTGGATTTAATATCCAGTTCATTTTTATATATAAATAATAAAATCAAACTTTTGCCAGCGAGACCAATCTTGTAAAAAGTTAAATGAAGAACTGAGTCTTGTTAGTTATTGTACTCTTGAGAAAAGTGCATTGAATTCCTATTTCCTAACAGAGACGTGTAGAACTGTACAATTTTTAATCCATTTGTGTCTGATAAGGAGTTCTCATGATTACATAACACATACAGTCAATGGTTAGCATTGGTTTCTCACGGCGAAAACATCCAAGTGTGATCTTCCACCCTCAGGCGTCCACTCAGGAGCTCCAACTCCATGTGACCCTGAACACGGTTCCAGGGTTACTGGTTATGTGGTTCTGGGCATCTTTGCTTTTTGCTTTACTGATGCATTTCCGCCCACTGCAACTGTGGCTGGAGGATATGGTTTAAATCATTATCACCATGTAAATGTTTTGTTTTGTTTTCTCATTCCGATATACATCAGGGCAAATGTCCAATAATGAGGCTACATATGAATCAAGCTGAACCATGGCAGTGAATTTTTACTATTATAACTGGGCTACTCCAGCAGCTTCAAAGGCGTATCTCTCAACATGTGAACGTAGTGCTGCTGATCCCTATTAAACTCTATTCACACGGGATTAGTATTACCTGGGGACCTCTGGTAATTTGTAACAATTGTCTGTGATCTTGATCCCGTGCAAATGTGCCATGTCTGTAATTTGTAAAGTAAAAATTCCACCGCAAATTATTTTGCCAAACACAGACGTCCCGTGATAATACTAGTTCTGTGTGAATCTGCACCTCAGTGATTGGGGGGTATTTGTCGTTTTTATTGTGCACCTTTTTCTACTTCTTTCCCATTTGAAACATGGAGGCTGCGGTCACCATTTTAATGGTATAGGCTGAGATTTCACTTATTGTCATTTATTGACTGATCTAGTTGCATGCTTGTACTTCTTGTGCGTGAAAGGATGCACTGCAGGCTGTATGTGTTGTTTTTATACAGGAGTTCAGCACATTTGTTTCAGACGGTTTGTCGTTTTTCGTACTGCACCCTTTCGAACAGTTTAAGTTTAGTTTTTTGGCATTTGTGCTTCCTCTGTGACCGCCTAGACTTTATCCTAATTGAACTGAACAGGCAAAGCGCATACCACAGGCAAAGCATTTGTGTGTAAGTGAGCATGTGTGAATGCATAAATGCAGCATTATGAGAGATGTGTATACACACATTTTCTGTATAGATATAAGTTATGTTATTTTATTGACATTAAAAGTATGTTGTGTTGCAGTCAAAATTGTACTGCTGTGATTGTTGATGAATAATTTAATATAAAGTAAGCAAGGCTGATGATGATGTGTGAGGGACATGGTCATAACCTCCCAGTGCATGGGATAGCCTTGAAAAACTGGTTAGCCCTTACCTGGGGCCCATGGTGCTTTAAAGGGATATTTCAACATTTTGGCGAATTGGCCTCTTGCCATAATCCCTATCGTTTTGGCAGTAGGTTAATTACCTTTAATTGTTGTCTGCAAGCTGTTTTTAGATAGGTGGGGCAGAGACGCAAGTATTTCTGGCTTTCCCTCATCAAATGCACAATCCAACAACTCCAAAACACTCTGGTGGACAAGTTGTGACCTGCACATTCACCACGCTATGAAATAATAATGGAACGTTACAAGACAGAGTTGTCATTGAGGCAACTAGATTCCAGACACGGCTGCACGGCAGAGTGACTTCAAAAGTGAAAAGTAGTTCCGAGTATTTGCTTCATGTGTCATTATGTTACATAATTATACATTATTATTTAATAGTGTGGTGAATGTGCAGGTCACAACTTTTCTCTGAGAGCGTTTTGGAGTTGTCGGATTGTGTATTTAGTTTGATGAGGGAAACGTGGAAATACCGTGAGTAGCTTGCGTCTCTGCCCCGCCAATCTAAAAACAGCTTGCACCGACAATTAAAGATAACAAACCTAGTCCTAAAACTATAGAGATTTAGCCAATTTGCTAAAATGTTGAAACATCCCTTTAATGTGGGCCCCTGTGTGTGTGTGTGTGTGTGTGTGTGTGTGTGTGTGTGTGTGTGTGTGTGTGTGTGTGTGTGTGTGTGTGTGTGTGTGTGTGTGTGTGTGTGTGTGTGTGTGTGTGTGTGAGATTTGCATACATTCTTTATTTTTGGTGTGGCACAGTACTGTGAAAAGAATTTCCCTCTGGTACAATAAAGTCTGACTAACTAAGTAAATCTGCTAATGTTCTTTTCTAACACATCCAGGAAGCAACAGCTGTCACCACCATCATTACCGCTAAGTGATTGTGGGACAGCTGAGTAGTAACCACATCATTGGGAGCTGATTATTCCTACAACATAAGGCTCACTCACTCCACTCTGAATTACAGACTGTGACAAGTTTGAGAATCAGACATAAAGCCGAGGATCCTGTCTGATGCTGACAGGATTATAAGTGCATATGATGGATCTTGTTATTGTCTAAGCTGCACAATTGATCTGAGAATAAGCTCACTTCCGTCAGCCAGTTTCTTTGCAATGTCACATCCATGCCTTGACTTAACGTAGACTTATAATACCCCAAAGTCAATACCTCGACTTCAATTGCTGCCGCGGGCCTGCGGGGAGCGAGTCCGGCCTGCTGGTTCTTAGGTACAGCAACCTGCATTAACAGCAAAGAGATAAACTCATGTGCCCCGTATAATGAGACCAACCCATGCATCAGAGCTCAATGCGGGTATCAGTGTTCACAGATCTGTGCCGGGGTTACGCGGGAGAAATCTGATTATGCGGGACGGCAACTTATTTCTGTGCGAAGCCGAAGCTGCCGCAGAATCACATTATCATCAGCCGCTCGTGGAATTACAACGTCTTCCTGTGCTCGGTATGAGAGACTGTGCGCTGGGGACAGGCGGCCGATGGGGACGGGGACAGAATAATAGAAAGTGGACACATTTGTAATATTGGGTAAGGTGTGAAGAATAATAAACATTGCATATTTTTCTTTTTATCCATATATTTATTATAAAAGGACATTAAATGTTGATTATTATTCAACATTTAATGTCCTTTTATAATAAATATATGGATAGATTCATATTTTAAGTAATGTGGCAATGGCTCATTATGGTCTAGTGAGCCCTGCAGCAGGAAAAAGGACACACTTGTAGTGGCTCTGAGTAAACTAGGTGTGTTCTTGTTTTTTTCTTTGTACCATGCTTGAATCCATCACTGTGCAGCTTTTACGTTAGTTATTTTTATGTAAGTGCACTTTGTATCTACACACTCTGATACAAGAGGTAGTAATGTAAATAGGGCTGGTTGAAAACATTAATATAGAAATGTAGATAATATAAAATTAAATAAAGGGGAACTTGGTGGTCAAGAGCACATCCCATGTTGGCAATGCCAAATGCAGTGATCGCCAGGTTGATTCCAGACCGTGCCAATCTGTACTGTGTGTGATTCCCCAGTCTCTGTCCTCACCTTCCTGTCTCTCTCTCCACTGTCCTGTCAAAAATGCCCCCCCAAAAGAAAAAAAAAATTCTTGGGACAACACTTAACTCATTGAGTGCCAACCACGTAATTTCTCGTTTTTCGTTCCCATGCGTTGAGTGCCAAAAACGAGATTTTTCGTTTTTTGCTTTTTTTTTTAAATTATGAAACTAGACACTTTAATACACATTATATGTAAATTTGGGGACTCTATGACGAGGAGAACTGAAATAGATGACGATCAAAGTCACATGACAGCTCATGATCTGGAAGTTTTTATCATAACTCGGCTTTTGCAAACGGAGTTCTGCATGTGGATGCAGCAGCTGCTCTGCTCTCACCCGCGAGGCTGCAGCAGCTCGGAGCTGAACCAGGAAGCTCTCAGCCGACAGTCCCGCCCGGTCTTCATCTGGAGCAACACCGTGTCCTCCCCAAAGTCCCCCCGCGGTAAAATCTGATGGTCTCTGGGCCAAAGCAGACCGGCATCACCGACCCGTACCACAGAAGGACCGTGACCACCGGCGGGACCGGTGTTCCCGAGGCGCTGTGGCCGACAGACCCTCACGTTCCACGGCTAGAGGCTGTGACACGGCACGGTGCGTCTGTGTTATTGTTGTTTAGTGGCACCCCCCCCGCCCCCGATGGTGGTTTTGTGAATAGAACAACAATTGTTGTATATATTTATCTTATACGAGCCCTTTGATCCAGAAATGCGAGTGTCAGAAGAACGACAGGCACAAACAGAGCACCTTTCATAAAAGACGCTCTATCTCCTTTTCTAGAAAAAAAGGAGGGATTTTGGTGAAACCCAGCCATGTTTAGCTTGACTTTTCTCAGGAACGGAGGCACGTAGAAACAAACGGTTTGTGGTCATTTGAAGCATAAAGTTAAACCTTTCAATTGAGCTACAGTATGTGTTGGTGGCAATAATATAGAATACACTATGGCTCTACATAAAAAGTCAAAAATGGTCTAAATTGCCGGTACACTTGACTAAAACTTTGGAAAGGAGCGCGGCACTCAATGAGTTAAGATACACTTCGATCAATGTAAAGTAGTCAGTGTACAGCTTGTATAACAGTGTAAATTTGCTGTCCCCTTAAAATAACTCAACACACAGCCACACATTTCTGTCTAACACGCTGGCATCAAAAGTGAGTACACCCCTAAGTGAAAATGTCCAAATTGTGCCCAAAGTGTCATTTTTTTGTGTGGCTACCATTTTTTCCAGCACTGTCTCACCAGTCTTGGGCATGGAGTTAGCTAGAGCTTCACAGGTTGCCACTGGAAACTGCTTTCACTTCACTTGCGCTCCTCCACCTTCCATTTGAGGATGTCCCACTGATGCTCAGTAGGGTTTAGGTCTGGAGACATGTTGGACAGTCCATCACCTTTACCCTCAGGCCCCATCCACACAAATCCGTTTTTTTCAAATCCGGATAAATACTTTATCGGATCGGCCTCGGTATTTATTTTTTTATTTTTTTTATTTTTTGAAAACGGGTTCCAGAGTGGGAAAATGCCGCCCCAGCATTTTCGTCTGGACGGCCAATACAGATTTTTTCTGAAACGATGATGTCATACCCTCCACCGCTCTACCTGTAACCTGAGACACACACACACAACTGCAGCAGCTACACAGTCTATGGACGTAACAACAACAACGGCCGACTACCGTCAATCGCGCCTGTTTAATCATCACTGGTCCTCATATTTACTCTGACACGACTCCCTGTCAACATTTAATCCCATGTTTGAGTTTGAATACAGCAGGGCACTTCTTCTTCGATTGAATTTCAGCAGGGACTTCCCGTCTTCTTCTCTGTCTTAAGTGTTTATGTGTGGCAGCGCTACAGCACACACCTCCAAGACGACCACTGCCTCGCTAAGGACACTGAGGCCCCATCCACACGAATACGCGGCTTCACCGAATCCGATCTTTTTCTTAATCGTTTTGAAAAAAATCTCTGTAAACACGGCACCGTTTCCAGAAATATCTGCGTCCACACGAATCCACTGAAAACGACCCAAAATGCTGTACATCCTCCAGGCCTGTGTGGAGCGTGTGGGGTCGTTATCATGGTGGACTACTGCCCTGGACCCAGTTTCTGAAGGGAGGAGCTAATACTCTGCTTCAGTATGTCATTGCACATGTTGGCGTTCATGGTTCCCTCAATGAACCGTAGCTCTCCAGTGCCGGCAGCACTCATGAAGCCCCAAACTATGTCATGACACTGTGGGCACGATTTGGACATTTTCACTTAGGGGTGTACTCACTTTTGTTGCCAGCGTTTTAGACATGAATGGCTGTGTGTTGAGTTATTTTGAAGGGACAGCAAATTTGCACTGTTATACAAGCTGTACACTGACTACTTTACATTGTATCAAAGTGTCATATCTTAAGTGTTGTCCCATGAAAAGATCTAATAAAATATTTACAAAAATGTTAGGGGTGTACTCACTTTTGTATATAAATTATACAAAATTAAACTAACAATAATAAAACTAAAATCTAGTTGTATGAACATTGTAGTGCTTTAAAATCCAAACACTCTGACTGATTTAGATTTATGTATTTGTATTTTGATAATGGACTATTATGCTTTTGTCTTTTGCTTTTTGTTTTCAGGGTTATCATCATTTGTGCTCATTTTCGCTCCAATTCTGGGACTATGATGAAATCCATAATTCAATTCTGTTTATCTCTTCGTTTAAAAGTAAAACATTTCAATAAAAGTGTGAGTGTCAAAAACACTCAAGTGTATGTCATGCAAGATAATTAATATTTATGAACTGTTTATCGGTGTCATGTTAACATTTATTTAGTATTGTGTGCATCAACCAGGAAAATGTTCCTCCTTCAAAGTGTTTAAAGGGATAGTTCACCCTAGAATGATATTTCGCTCATTATCTACTCACCCTCATGTTGACTAAGGGCTGGAAGAATTTTCAGAGTCCACCGTCCCTTCTCTGAGTTACAGGGGGTCTTAGCGTAGCAGTGCATTTCAATGCAACGGTTGCAAAGGGACACCAGAGCTCTTCGTAAAAAAACACACACAAAAAAACATCCAAATACCTCCATGATGCTTGTATGTAATGTCCGTCTTGTGCTGAAGCCCCAAATTGCGTAATTGCCCCGAAAAAAATTAAATAAGTCTATATTCCAAGCATGGCATTAGCTCCTAGTGTCTGTTGTCCGGCTCTTCCGCTGCCAGCGCGCATGCGCAAGGTTCGCACTGAGACCGACTCGCTTCCTTGTTTACCCCGGCGAAGGACTAGAAGCAGTCCGTAATAGTGCGAACCTTGCGCATGCGCGCTGGCAGCGGAAGAGCCGGACAACAGACACTAGGAGCTAATGCTACAAACATGCTTGGAATGTGGACTTATTAAATTTTTTTCGGGACAATTACGCAATTTGGGGCTTCAGCACAAGACGGACATTACATACGAGCATCATGGAGGTATTTGGATGTTTTTTTGTGTGTGTTTTTTTACGAAGAGCTCTGGTGTCCCTTTGCAACCGTTGCATTGAAATGCACTGCTACGCCAAGACCCCCTGTAACTCAGAGAAGGGACGGTGGACTCTGAAAATTCTTCCAGCCCTTAGTCAACATGAGGGAGAGTAGATAATGAGCGAAATATCATTCTAGGGTGAACTATCCCTTTAATAGCTGCTGTTTGCATCTGTGCATTTGTATCTGTCATGATGTGATGTGACAACTAAATCGTACAAACAAACAGCACTACACCAGAAAGTCTCTAGGCAGATGTGTGGCTGCGTTTCAAATTTGAAAACTATGTTGTGTGCAGGGCTGCATTAAGGCAAATCAATATGTGACATGTGGAAGAAGAAGCTGAGCATGTGTTCTGACACAGTGTAGCTGCTTCACCCCTGTTCTATCTGTCACTTTTTTTAGATGCACATCTGAACAGTTGGTCATGTTAAATACGAAGTGCATTCATGTAACTGCTTGGGGTCATATAAATGAAAAGTGAAACGATTTAGGACATTTGTGGCAATACCTAGCCCTAGTAGTATACAATCATAGGTGATTTTTAATCTGCCCTTTAAAGATGAGGAAGAGTACACTAAGTTCACACACAAGTTTAAAGGGATAGTTCACCCAAAATTCAAATTTCACTCATTATCTACTCACCCTCATGTCAACTAAGGGCTGGGAGAATTTTCAGAGTCCTCCGTTCCTTCTCTGAGTTATGGGGGGGTCCGTGCAGCAGTATTTGTCCATATAATGGTTGTCAATGGATACCAACTTTCTTCGTCCAAAAAGACACACCAAAAAACATCCAAATAAAAAAAATGTAATGTCCCTCTTGTATTGAAGCCCCGACATGAGAAATTGTTCCGAAAAAAATTAAATAAGTCTATATTTTAAGCTTGTTTGTAGCGGAAGCTCCCAGTGTCTCGGTTCACTGCTCTTCCACCGGCGGAACTATTTCTCATGTCGGGGCTTCAGTACAAGAGGGACATTACAGACGAGCAGTATGGAGGTATTTGGATGTTTTTTGGTGTGTCTTTTTGGACGAAGAAAGTTGGTATCCATTGACAACCATTATATGGACAAATACTGCTGCGCGGACCCCCCCCCGTATCTCAGAGAAGGCACGGAGGACTCTGAAAATTCTCACAGCTCTTAGTCGACATGACGGTGAGTAGATAATGAGTGAAATTTGAACTTTGGGTGAACTATCCCTTTTAAGGTCGTT
The DNA here is from genome assembly GCF_905171665.1 of Trachurus trachurus. Lineage (NCBI taxonomy): Eukaryota > Metazoa > Chordata > Actinopteri > Carangiformes > Carangidae > Trachurus > Trachurus trachurus. The sequence continues at coordinate 32,860,938 of NC_139895.1, forward strand.
TTCACAGCTGACCAAGGGGACTGGGGTTCGACTGGGGGGGCTGAAAGTCGAACATACCATCTTTATTTACCAGACTTTTGTCATACTATATGCTCATGGCTCAGCAAGCTGTTCAATATGACCATCAGGTTAGGCAGCAAGGTGGACACGAGTTTGCTCTTACAATAAGAAAATGAAGGAAAAACAGCACCAATCGATGACAGACTACGGTGAGCAGGGTATGTAACCTTCTCACGGATTAGACAGATATTGTCTGTTAAGTCATATCTTTTGTTGAGAATTTAGCTCAGTGCCTGTCCACCTCTGTCCTCGAGACGTGTTTGTTTTCCTTCCTTCACCCAAGAAGCACTGTGTGTTGCACACGTCCTACATTTGGTCCTGTGAGCGTTCACACTGCATATGAACCATACCTGGGTTCACTTGCAAGCAAACAGAGACCCATGTTTTCAGGAGGACCAGAGTTTGCTTGTTTGGTCCCCACCAGAGTTCGGATGAGGAAACGAACATTGGTCAGTTGAAAGGGATAGTTCAACATTTTGGCAAATTGGCCCATTGCTATAATCATAGCAGTAGGTTTGTTACCTTTATTTGTCGGTGTAAGCTATTTTTAGAACGGCAGAGCGGAGCAGAAGGCTGCTCAGAGCTAAGCTACGGAGGCTCATGGAATTTCTTGGTTTCACTCATCAAATACACAATCCAACAACTCCAAAACGCTCTGGTGGACAAGTTGTGACCTGCACATTCACCACGCTATGACATAATAACGGAACATTACGAAACAGAGTCGTTTTAGAGGTAAATTCATGCAAAACTGCTGATGCGCGTTACCTTCAGGGACCAGTTTTTCAGCAAGCAGACTCTGTATTTATCTCGAACCTTGACCCACAGCTCATTTTGCCTGGGACGTTGCTAATGAACAATGGTTTCCGCATTTTCTGACAACAACGGAAGCCTGTTGAATCCAAAAAAGGCACTTGGATTTTGCATTTGGGTTTAGGGTTGCATTCACACCACAAACAATGGTCCGTAGCAGAGTTTGTGGTGTGTATTCACACATACCCAAAAAGTCTGCACTAAGGAAAAAGTCTGTTTCAAGTGAACTAAATAAGCCTGGTGTGAATACGCCCTAAGTGGACCCTAAGCCTCGGGCAATGAAAGAGGATCGAACCCATTTGATGTCAAGTCCAGAGAACAACTGTGGTCTCCCACAGAAGGACGTATTAATCGGTCTTTGAAGAAAAACTTGAGATAAAGTGTTTCAGTGTCCACCTGCTGTGGGGTTTTGTTATAAACCAAACAGATTGCTCGTGTCTTTGTGGCCTTTTTGTCTCTTTGTAGATATGTTGTGTTGGCTAGACAGCTGTTTTGTGTCCCTTTTGTTGAGGTTGTACATTTTTTGATTGTTTTGTAAACTGTTTTAGAGATCATTTGGTTTCCTTTCAATTTTTTTCATCTCTTTTCAGCGATTTCCCCTGTTTCTGTCTTTGAGAAAATGTTAAAAGTCACATCATGCTGCAGAGCCTCTGCCTGGGGAGCCTGCTCTGTGATTCATCTATGATAATAATACTCTCACTACATAGTTGATGTCCATGGGACCCCCTGGCCACCCCTTGGCCCTGCCCCTGCACACTGCCCTCTAAAAGTTTTTTATCCCTGGTGTCAACAGTCTATCATTGGAGCGATAATAGCTCCTCTGCGGGAGTACATCCACATAGTTACAATGGGGATACAGTCGGTATGACCCGAAAAGGAACAGTGCAGCTGAAGGCAGGGAAGTAGAACACTGCTGTGCTTAAGGTTACAGCTTGGTGGGAGGAAAGAGGCTCCTGCGTGAAGCTATGATAAATAAAATGGAAGGAGAAGCCGCTGTCTGTGCAATCCACCAAGATTAATGACCAAAGCACTACATAAAGTGAAATAGTTTATCTCAGGCCTAACAACATGAAACTTGTAAATGAGACTGCCATTATTCTTTCCAGCCATGCTCATGTTGCATTCATCGAGTTCGGACATTACACATTCCGGAAAGGAGAGCTGCAGGAAATATTCACCCCCTCGGACTCTACATTGGCAATTTTACCAGTCTATAGGTGGCTGGGGTGTTGGCTGTCTTCATATTTTGTCTTTTATGTTGAGAAACTTGGCAGATTCACAATAAGAGCAGAGCATTGTGTTTCATACGCAATCCTTTCAAGGCCGCGCGGGGAAGAAAGGGCAGGTAAACATCAATTCCACTCAATTTCCTCAGGACCTTGAAATGTGGGCCACGCTTTGTGTTGCTTTTCTCTGCATAGTGGTGATGAAAAGCTTTCAATCTTCCACCCCTAAAAAAAAAAACGAGTTGATAATTCTGTTGGACCCCTGCAGCCAAATGGATTTATCAACCCAGTTACTCAGGTTTAGCCGCGTTTTGCCATTGCTGCCGCTGCTGCCGGTGCATTACTAACAGATAAAACAAATATTCACCAGTGTTGCGCCACACAGCTCAACTGACCAGGTGATTTCAGTTCCACGGAGGAGGGATGGTTGATCACAAGGACAGCAGGCAGGAGCTGAATGACACTATTCCTCTGTGTTAAGTCATGCAGCATTATTTCATGGGGACTATTTTCTATGGCAGAGCTATTACAGCGCTATATGAAGGACCCAGATAAATAACTGTAGGTCCACATGAGATTTTCTCACTGTGGATCGTGTGTGTGTGTATGTGTGAGAATGCAGACACCATTGCATAAAGGAGGTTCGCCGTGGTGGCAGAAATTCCTCTCAATTTTCCTGTGCAGAGACTTAGCAGACTTATCGCCGCTGGCTATCAATTTTGTCTTTTTAATCAGTCCCTTTGTGTGAAAGAAAGACAACATAGATGGACACGTCCAGCCAACCGAACCTCGCCTGCTTACCATACTGAAAAGATCATGACAAAGGGAAAAGGGGGAAAAAAAGCCTTGTACAAGCATCGTCTGTCCATCTTTGGCAAAGTCGAAGCGCACGTCTCAATTCAACATGGCATTAAATCAAATTACTTAACCAACATGAATGAGAAGCTTTTATCGCAGTCACCAGCATTGTCAATAGCCCAGGATTTAAAGGGGACCTCTTATGGAAGTATCACTTTTTGAAGGCCCTTTAACATACTGTATATCTGGGTGTTTGTTTTGCCTTCCGGCCCCCAAAATGTGAGAATTGACAAAACAATCTGTAATTTTCAGGCTCCCTAAATTAAAATCCATGTGGTTTTATGAGCTGTTCCCTCAGTTCTCTTCCAGTGATGTAACTAGTTTTATAATTTGCATACCTGTACCAGTAGAAGGGGTGGGACGGGGCAAGCAGTGGTTCATTTGCATTTAAAGGGACAGACACTGAAACCAGCCATTCTGAACAGGGTTTTTTAGAGAGGATGAAAAGAGCTGTGATGTTTGATCCTTGGGGTATTTTGACCAAAGCATGTCACAGACATGTCTTTAAGACACTTGGGAACTATTTTAATTTGTGGAAAGGGGGCAGAATATGTCTCCTAAAGGAAAAGTGCAGTCTGAAAAAGCTGCCAGAAACGTATTTTGTATGGCATTTGGGTGGGTGTAATCATTTTTTTTTGTGCTGTGTTTAGCAAGGAATGTATCATCTAGAATGACAAACATCCTTTAGGAGACTTATTTTAAGACTCACAATTCTACATCTAAATACTCTACAAAAGATCCATCCAACAACAGGCCAGAATGCAGTGAAGCCATAATACTTTGAGAAATATAGATGTGCAAACTTTTTTTTTTTCATTTGAGATTCTACTCCGACTCCCTCGCTGTTGCCGACGGTAACCTGGTTGTTATCGCCCCCCCTCCACCTACAAATAAAAACCAGCAGGATGCAATGACTGCTGAAGAGTCTCCTTCAGAAGGTGAAGTTCAAATTGACGACTCAGACTGAGAGTAAGAAGATGCTAATTTACTTCATTACAATATACTGGAAGACACTGAAGTAATTCTCTTAAGATTATATCAGGCCCCAGTTATGATGCTGTTGTTTTAACAATCACCCTGGTTTAATTTAGAAATAGTGGGAGTGCTGCATGGAAACAGGTACAAAAAAAAAAAAACACAACAAAATTGCAGCTGATGATGAAGAGCAGTCCAAACAGAGGCACCGAGGCACTCTGAGTTAACAGTTAGAAATAATTTAATGTAGCAGAGACACATGACAACTCAGAGTTTAAATGATCTGCTAATGATAACGTGTCAATCACAGCAAGACACACATTTGACACACAGTGCCAGATGACTCAGTTCTATCACTTGATGTGAAAATTCTCCCAGTTGAAATAAACAGCTAAAAACCTGAATTCATTCATTTAGTGGTAGTAGTTGTAGGTTATTGTGGTTCCCTTGATCAATTCACAATTCTCATTTGTATTGGATGCAAAGGTGTTTGTCATTATGTATAACCTGCAGCGCTCACGCAAACTTGCAAAATGCTACTCTGCTAGGTGCAGCAATCCTGTTGCAGTGCTGCACAAACTAATTGGAAGTAATGGCTTTCAGATGATGGTGACGTCACATTCTGACTGACAGTCCCACCTCCGTGGATGGAGCACTGGGCATATCCACTATCGAACAGTAATGCAACACGTACAGTACATTAGACTGGGGGAACCGCCATTCCGACATCCCACCAGTCTGACATAGGCCTCTAATTGTCTAAATGACAACACTTAATTTTCTATCAAATGCCCCAAAAGATTTTGCACTGGTTGGGCTTAGGCAATGAAGAAAGGAGTTGGTTAAGTTTAGTAAAAAGACCAGGTAGAGGCTAGACAGGCCAGATAGATAAAGAGTCCAGGAGTAGAGAGATAAGTAGGAGGGAGTCACCTGTTGAGTTAAGACATTTCCATATATTGAAAGCCTTATCGAAATGGTGGGACGATGGCATGTCAGAATGGTGGGATGTCTAAGTGGTGGATGTCGGAATGACAGCATGTTACCGTGACCTGCAAAAATTCACAAAAGTGAATAAAACACAGTCTGTAAGCATTGCTCTTTTTCGGGGTGTTCTGACAGAGTGTAAGCCATGATTGAGTTCTCCATTTGAACTCACTAGCTCTCTTAAAACTCAGCTCTTTTAAAACTGCTTGGTACTGGTAAAAAGTTATCTTTGTGTCAAAGCTTCATTGAAGTGTAGCGTTTGCCACCTCCATAGAAATGAATAGCTTTTGCTCTAAATGTTGCTGAAAAAATATTTTATGAAAAACATATTGGCTATTTTCAAAAATAACCAGAAGTGTTGCCAAATAAACCTGAAAGGAAGAAAAAAAAAATCAAGGATTGCACCTCCACTGAATAGAGTCCTGACATACATTAAACAGGGTGGAAGTTAACTTATTAGTTACAGCTTTGATCCCTGGGACAGTAAATAAGTCCTTGAGACAGACTTCATACTGTCACGTCCCTCTTTATTTTCTGCTGTGGATTAGTGTCAGTGATATACCTTTAATGTTAATGCAAACCTCCTGTTGTATTTCCTCTGACAGGCAGACAAACCGTACCATTGATGTATTCAGGCACAAGCGTTAAGCGTTTTGAGTGGGCATTCTCTTTTAAGTCACGCAGCGCATCTACCACTCCGTGGGGGGAAATGACTTGAATTTCAATGTGCTAACTTCCATCCTGCTTAGGAATAACAATCTAAAAAAAAAACACATCATCTTGAAGATACACTTGTTTCTTTTATCTATGCGGCATTAATGTTGGCGTTTAGCCCACCGCCGCCCTCCCCTCTCACGTAGTATATTTCACCCCTCCTCGTTTTCACGCTTATAAATTTCAATGCCGTTTCCCTCTGAAAGACTCAATACAATTTCCCCTGACTCACCAGTTTTCTTTTAATGTCTTATCACAACCCAAATGTGTGCTGCTCCCACTCCAACTCAACGACCATGCTGGGGAAGATCATTTTTTTGGAGGTAAGAGAGAGAGAGGGGGAACTAATGGATAGATATATCCAACAGATGATGGTATCATGTCTCAGTGGATAAAGAACAAGTTCAAAGAGTTGTTTCATTGCTGCTTCTGTTCATGTGCAGGTAGAATAAACAAGTGGAACCTGTAAACAAGTTGACAGGTCCCTTGAATTTCCTCAGTTAATTGGAAGTTGTTAAAAAAAGGCCAGAGGACACACATCAGATGAGCCAGGCTTAGAGTCAGAGTGTGTGATCAACACTGATTCACTAAAACGAGACACAAGTTACAGTTTTTCTCAGTTGCTAAAACACTAAAAGCCATTCTGTGAACCAAATTCTCAGCGGCCTAAACTCAAAATGTGAACACAACTCCAACAGAGCTGTCATCTTTTACACACAACTCAAAATTGAAGACCAATGGGGATGGATAAAAGTCAGTTCAGAGCACAGGTGGCATATGTGCATCCATCTACAATGGACAAAGAAATGGTGTTGGAGAATGAATCTCAGTGACTTTGTGCAGTACAGTTTTTTTCTCAGTTGCTAAGACACATTTCTTGAAACCTTCCAACCTTTTCTCTAAACTCCAAACACAAAACCCAATTTTCAAACTACATTCACAAAACCTCTGACTCTTCCTGCAAAAGCAAACAATTGCCTCAAAGCAGTTCAAACTTGTGCTCCAAACCAAACATTGTTGTCAGATCAGACCCTGAGTCAGTCAAAATGAAAAACACCACTGAACAGTCGAGGAAAACACAATGATCAGATCATATAAAGCTGTAGAAATAATTTTAATTGTTCACAATAGGAAAATGCATTTTGCAAAACAAAACAAAAATCTTATTTAACACAATTCCAGTTTCTCTCAGTTGCTAAAACACTTAAATCTATTGTCTGAACAAAATACTCAGTGCCCTGAACCCATTTACTGTATTGAATTGGTCGCCCTTTTGTCAGAACCTTAAAGCAGAAGTGAGTGATATATTTGTGTTAATATAAGTCTTTAATAGTTATATCTTCCGACAGCAATCACTTACATAGAGTGTTTGGACTGAAACACGGGTCTGTCAGTCACTCTGCTCTGCTCTGAGCTGAAGAGAAAACATTTATCGTATCATACAGTTTTTATCCAATGAGGAGAGAGAACGGCATGCAGGGCTGTGTGTGCAGCCAAGGAACGCTGTGAATGTGGTGACGTAGCGACGAGGACTGTTATGGTGCGTTCAAGGAAACTCGTATTTTTCCGACCGTGAAGTGGTACCAGTTCGATCTGGTACGAGTTCACCGGTCGGAAGTTACGAGTGGCCGTTATAGTGACTTTCACCGGTAAAACAGGTCGGAAAAACACGAGTGGGTTGCCTGGAACGCTACAAAGTCGTAAGTTGTGACTTGAAGCTGTAATTTACGATTTCAAAAGCCTGCCTGGAACGCAGCATTAGCGAAAACGACCGGATCACTCACTTCTGCTTTAAGCACTTTTAACCTATTAGACACAACTTGCAAACATATTATCACCCAAAACACATTTTCACTGTGGTGCACTTGTGTTTCATAATGGGAAGCACAGGTAGCAAAGGTGAAAATCGATTTAAGTACAGGTGTCTCAACTTAAAGAGGAACTAAGCAGGATTTTCCCCATGGCTATGCAATTTTTTTTTACCTTAATTAAAAAGCTACAGAGGAATTGTGATAGTTGTGATAGTTAATTACATGACTTGTGACTTGTTAGAGTGAGAATAGAGGCTCTCTGCCTTCACCTGGCCTCTCACGGCTGAAAACCAACCTTGCAACATCAGTGTAGTTACTCGGTCCCTGCTCCGGTGTCCCAGCTCTCGTCTCTGTGCACTGCGACACAAACACGCTCCATAACCTGCAATCTTTTGCTTATGATAGTTGAGACTATAACATCGTATATGTTATGAAATGTGACGTTATCCATGTTATCAATGTATTGATTTTTCGCCGGCTTTGTTGTAAACAAATACACATGGGCGAGAGGAGTGTAACCAAAACAGCGGAAAAGCGAGCAGACTTGCATAGTTCCCCTTTAAATACAGCAACACAAAACTGATCACACTGTAGCTAATGATGTGAATAAACCATAGGCCAGTTCAGGTTGTTGAAATTTCACTATGGATAGAAACAGAAAGGCAGAGGCAGAGTAAGAGGTGTCCTGACCCAGCACATCGACATGATGCTGCAGATTATAATTGTACAGTAGATACTAACTCTATGCACTTTTGTAGTTGTAATGTGATAATGTGCCTAATGACTGCTCCGTGGTGAATATGTTTTTACTTGCTGTGTGTATGATCTGAATAATGATGACTGGTTTTGAGGTGATAGTTTGACTTTGATGGAAGAGTCTGGGATTTTTGTGAATGTACAGTAGTTTGAAGTTTTGGATTTCAGGTTTTGAGAAAAAGAGTGGAGGTTTCAAGGAATGTGTTTTAGCAATTGGGAAAAACTGTACCAAATAGAAGTCACTCTGATACAAAAATACGTATTCATCCCCCCTCCAGGCACACAACACACACGTTTGCACAAGCACACATGACAATCTCTTCAGATGTCTTATCCTTCCCTCTTTCAGGTCCCAACAAAAGTGAGTCTATGTATGAGGCAGTGTATATGCCACAGATGATGTCTCACAAAAAAAAAAAAAAGGTCCTTGGCTATGATAGACACTTACACAGCTCGGATCACTTGATATATGCAAAGGAATTACCCATCTGACATTCTGAGAGAGAAAAAGCCCAGGCAGAGTAATATCACCTGCTCTGATCTCTTTTTGATTGTTCATTTCACGTTAGGCCGTTGCGCCACCTGCGCACACACGCCGGATGCCGGATACGAGGCGTTGACAGGCTGAGTCGCACACAAAGAAATATATATGTCGATGCAGAGACAGCGCCCATCACTTCCTAATGAATGGTTGCCCAACTCTCCCACCTTTCCTTCCCTATAGCCTTTTGCAAATGCAACACTTTGTAAGACAATCTGCACTGAGTGGCAGAGGTCACGCCAGTCACCGCTCGTCCCGTCATCTGCACATCCTCTTCATAATCTGTTGTCACAAGCACGAGGAGTGTGGGAGGGGGGAAGTGGGCGTCAGGAGTGACAGGTGACAGCGCAGCATCCAGGAGAGACAGGGACCATCTTCAAACTTGGGTTTTCTGAAATCCTTTTCATTTACTTTGTGAAGGTATTTTGCAGTTATGACTTTGTTAATCCTCTGAGGTTTATGGATTCTGCTAATCCTAATAAGGTCGTATACTGGCGTAAAACTACCGCTCCTCCAAAGTCCGCACCTTGCTGAGTTTGCGCTGCATCTCAGTTTCACTTGTTTTTTTATTTTCACAGAACTGAACTGTGAAGCATTACTATAAAGTGTTTTGAACTGTGTGTCTGGCTGGCTATATTATAATGTATATGGCTATATAAATGCAGTCCATTTACCATTTTTGCATTAGAATGAATGGAGGTCAAAATGACCTCTTGGTGGTTCTACGTAGGTAAAATCACTCTTTTTTTCGTTCTCTTTTATACTAGAATCGTGAAAACGCATAAGATGATGTAGAACACACTTTTAGGAAAAGTCATCGACTGGGAGACATACTGTATTTACACAAACAGAGTTACATGCATTTTAAGAAGTGAGAGAGGTCAAAATGACCTCATGGTGGTTCTAGTGTTAAATATTCAATTTCTTTTCATTGAATAAATATATTTTGTATTATTTTGTAGATCATTGTCAAAATATGGTTGAATATACACTCCTATTGGCCATTAAACTATTCACTGTGATATTTCTAAGATATTTATATATTATTAGATAAAGGATTCCAGTCAGCAATTCTTCTTTTTTTTTCATTCAGTGATTGGTCAGTCCCATGGACTTGGAAGTTTTCTGAAATCCTTTTCATTTTACTTTGTGAAGGTATCTTGCAGTTGTGACTTTGCTAATCCTCTGAGGTTTATTGATTCTGCTCAGCAAGCTGGACTTCTCCCGGTCCTAACTTTTAAGCTATGCCTCATATGTTTTTTTTTTTGTCTCTTCCTTGCTGCTGTGATAATATCTATGAGTTCAGACACTGCACGGCTGGAACTTCCCTCATATTGGCAGTGGGTTGGATTATAAACCCCCTCTGTATTTGCAAATCCACTGAAATCCATTCTCTCCATCTGAGTATAGTAACTTTGACTCCCTGCTAACTCTGCTCTTGTCAGTTGAGGAGGCTCTCTTCTTATCCTCAAAGGAATTCCCCCTGCTCTTCTTCTATACTGCTGTGTTGCATCTCTGTCCTTTAAAAGTGTCCCCTCCTCCTCCTCCTCCTCCTCCTCCTCCTCTGTCTCTGTCTCTCTCCTGTCACACTTCTCTCATTTGCGGGAGCATCTGAGAGGTTATGAATTAATAAAGCCTCCGATATGCAAATGACATCTTCTAACGTTCCCGTGGACATGAGAACGCAGCTCATTCGTCTATGACCGCTGATTGCAGGATGCGCACGCTCAATAACAATGGTGTTTAATAAAGCCTGAGTTGACGATGAAGACGTCAGCCGCTAACTAACTGTGATAACGTCCCTGTGGCTGATTAAATGAGCCACCGAACGCTGTCTTTACAGCCCATCGTTTATTGAGTCATTAGGAACAGTCAACTTTTAATTCTCAGAGGACTGCCACCTCACAATGATCGCTTTGTATTTTGACAATAAACAGCTATAAAGTGCAAATACCGGGAGAGGACATTCTCTAGTAGTCAGTCTAAATTTAATAAAATATTTTTGGTGTAAAATCAAAGACGTTGACGAAGTTGTTTTCTTAATCATAAACTTAACAAATTTGATCTTTGATCTGATGGTCTGATTTTAATTAATGTGTTTTAAAGTGAGAGTAACAGTCCAGTTTAATAATAATAATAACTAGAAAATTTCCTCTCGGGAAATTTTGAATGGGCCACGGGGCTACTGCCGGTTGTGCCATCTCTGTCAACATGGGAATCAAACCCACGATCTTAAGGTCAAGACAGAGCTGATCAGACAGACACATGATCATCTTTCTATAAGCACTGATATGGAGGAGCTGTAATCACATTAGGTTACCTGTGTGTGTGTGTGTGTGTGTGTGTGTGTGTGTGTGTGTGTGTGTGTGTGTGTGTGTGTGTGTGTGTGTGTTTATCTTGTGTAATAGGGCCAGGACTCAATTAAAACAATTAATCTAATTAATTAGAGGCTTTGTAATTAATTAATTGCATTTTAATCGCATATAAATATTTGACCTGAGAACAGTGAGAAGCATTTTTTTCACATGGATTTTAGTATACCATTGAATGACTGAATAGCTTAAGCAACAAAACATTGTTTTTTTTTTCAAGGTGGTACTTAACCAAGACCAACATGCAAATTATCGATTAATTCATTAATCGATATTTGATACAGATTTAAATGGTCTTTCCTGCCAATACACTATGATGATTACTGTAGTATTTAACTAGGCTACATAAATCACAGTAGCATAAACTGATTTGTTGAACGGACCAGGTGATGGGCTGACTGGTCCTGTCTAACTTCTGTGTACTGGGTGCCATTGTGCAGGGTGTTAAGGCAGCCTTCCTCCACTGCAGTCCCTATGGTCCTGGACCCTCTGGCTGGTGGGGTGGGCTGCTTTCAGCTGGGGGGGACTCTATCAGCTGCTCCCACGAGAGGCATTTGACGCATTTGACACCAACAAGGTTTAACTTTAAAACCAGATTAAATCATGGTTTAAGTTTAAATTCTGTTGCACGTTAACTGTGTTTTAATCACATGAAGGTGTGTGTGTGTTTGTGTGTGTGTGTGTGTGACTGTAATCACATGAAGCTGGCTCCAGAGCAGACCTGGGCATTTTATGGCCCGCGGGCCGGACCCGGCCCGTGGACCATCTCAATCTCAATCTCAGAAAAAAGAAAAGAAAATATGCGTTTATTGATGCGCGTTAATCAGCTGTTTGAAACAGTGACGGCCCCGCGGAGCAGTAGCCTACACATCGCAGACAGAAACCTCCTCCAGGTAGAAGATCTCCTGCAGGACAGGCTGCTCAGTCTCTTTCTCTGTCAGACACCGGAGGTCCGACGGAGGAGAGAGAGGAGCCGCTCTGGTGCAGGTTTTCTCCACAGCGGAGTTTCTGATCACCTCGACCTGTCAGAGGGAGACCGGGCCGAGCCGGTGTTTCACAACCCTCCGTCAGCCGAATCACGTCATAACTGCTGACGGTTACTAAGCGCCATCACGACATAACTTCCCAAACACTGAAATTTAACAAACTGTGATTAAAAGAGCATTTTATGAGATCGCTGGCGATCTCATTCTGACGTGATCCGTGCAACCGTGACTGATTGTAGCCACGTGCGTCTGAAGCCTCCATCCACCAATTAAATGGTAACGCTTGTAATCAAATCAGTTATTTTTCACAGTTTTAATCATTTTCATGTTGGTGCTGTTAGTTACAGTAAAGCAGCAGCAAAGGAGTTGTGTGTTTTTTCATAGCCTAATATTTTCTTCATTAAGTGATGCAGGTCTGTTAAAGTTTGGGTTGTTTACAGAAATAGAACAGTCTCACTGAATCAGAACTGAAAAGGATTTGAGTTGATAAGGTGTCTGTGAATATTATTCATTGATGCAGTCATTTACTTAATGCTCAGTAAGTTTTGATGATAGTAAAACAATCTGCCTTGAGTCCATATTTATATCATAATACAGTATGTTTCTTCAGTGATCTGTGCTGGATATAGGTTGAAAATGCAGTTATATCGATTGTGGTCTGTCAAATAGCCTATTATAAAGCAATATGCCCACCAAATATATGTAGTTTAATATAATTCAGCAATACATATCAAATGTTTCAATTCGATTTCGAATTGTGTGGCCCTTCGCTCACTTTATCGGAGTCAGTGTGGCCCTCTGGAAAAAATAATTGCCCAGCCCTGCTCTAGAGTCTGTGTGTGTGTGTGTGTGTGACTGTAATCACATGAAGCTGGCTCTAGAGTCTGTGTGTGTGTGTGTGTGTGTGACTGACTTGACACATAGTTAGTTAGTAGCTGCATCCTGTGTCAGTCTGATTTAGCTGTGTCGGTGTTTATAAACATTTAAACGAGTGCCAGGTGGATTGTTTATGAAGTTAACGAGCTCTGGCCTGAGGATCACAGAGGTTACCACGGCGATAGGGGCCCCCGCAGGCTGAGACAGGCAGAAACGTGGTGAAAAAGAGCCATTTTCTGCCTCTGCACCGGTCTCACATTTAGGCTTAGCATGACAAAACGGTAACTCCTATCAGAACAAAACACAGATCAACGTTGCTCTAAGGACTTACTGAAAATTTTGGTACGATTTGGTGTTTCTACAGTAAATATTTTGGCGACGCTGGCAGTTTTAAAACATCAGGCCGTTCTGCTTCTCTCAGAAAATATTTGTATTGGAGTCAATGAGGAGCAGAGACAGACGTGGCACTGGTCCCTGCAGCTATTTCATAGCTGTTGGGACCAGTGCCCGGTGCGATTGTCCGTGGCCCTAATAAGAACATTTTATTTGAATAGGGACAGCGCATATTGATGAACATTGGTATATTAAAAAGAAATACTGCAGTAAATATGCCAAGCGGCTAATTTAGTTTTCAGTCTTTGAAATTCCCAGTTCTGCCCTGTTCTGTGTTTTCTCTGTGTACTCAGATGATTCATCAACAATCTCTGTGTCTCCAGGAAATGTTCACCTCTTTTATTATTATAAGTATGTCAGATTTTAAACCCAGTCTATCAGAATAAGAATGGTGGTTTCACATCTCATGGAGTTTACATTATCCATCTCTTGCATAATCAGGAGAGACTTCATTGGTGTTAAGGAATACACTTTTCTTGCCGAGTGTCAAACGATGCCAGGTGTGAGAGTTTTTTTCGACTATGCCCTGTTGATGTCATCATGTCTTTGCATATGACTTCATGCTGAGGCTGTGTACCAGCATTGTGTGCTGATGGTACTGTACAGTCAATAAAAGGTCTTCAGGAGTCTGCTCAGTAGATTAAGTCTGCTTTGCTGTGTCCTCTGTAATTAATTTATGGTCCAGTCTTTATTAGTCTGTGGTCTTAATTTTAGTGGCATGCAGCAGGGATGGCGACTGACTTGCTTGAATTAAACTTTTTTTTCCCCCACAGACAGCATCAGGTGGCTACTCATACATGCACCGAGAAGTTTGTTTATTTCAAGCAAGTCAAGACTTGATATCCCTGTGTTTATGACACAAACGGGAGCTTCCGACTGCACGTGAACACACCGAGCACGGCAACTTGGGTCTCACGCGAGACTCTGAATTAGATCTAGTTTCACAAACATGTCGGCTTGCTTGAAGTAAATAAACTTCTCAGTGCATGTTTGAGTAGCCATCTGACGCTGTCTGTGGAAAAAAATTGTGGCTTTGAGGGATGTGAACAGCCTAAGCAGCGGAACTTCCATCCGCTCCCATTCGTCGCTGCCCGCGATGCAGGGACAGACACAACTACCGCAAAACAGGAGCAATTAAACTGAAAATCTTCAGATTCCTTCTTTTAGACCTAAAATGTTAGGAAAATACAGCCTGAGTTGAATTTTCCCGGAATTGTCCTTTAAGCCTGAAGAAGAGCATGTGTCGCGAACGTAGCTTGTTGGATGTGCTAAATTGAAAAGGGAGCTGAAGTGTGCAGACTTTTCTTCTGTTTATGTAGACTTTTCTATTCATTTTAAAACATTTATTGATGTAAATGTGATGATTTCTGTACATACAGAGCCCAGAGGCAGCGCTGCTGTTCTGTCCAGTACAAACATGAAGCTTCACTTTACATTCAAACAACCTAATGTTTATCTTTCAGAAAGGATTATATCAGCCAGGGGTAAATCTCCAGAGAGCTACTGGTAACTTCATCAGATCGCTCTCTCCCTGTAATGATGACAGCCGATCATCACAGGAGACCGGCTGTTGCCTCTGACCAGACGGTGGTGATGACTAGTCAGTGGTCTGCAAGGTTTACAAGTAACTTTAGTAGATCCACGTACTTTTACCTAATGGTTAAAACGGCGAGTCGGGTCAAGCCGGTACCACGTAGTGGAAACGTGGCATTAAATTAGATTACAACAAATACAATGAACGCATTACTGTAGAAGTACAATAGAAGCGGTTGTAAGTTCAAAATGGCGGAACAAGGACGATGTTGTCATTTCTGGGTGTCATTACGTCAACTCCTCATTTCTTATAGAGTAGCTGTCAGGGAATTTTTGGAGGTGGCAAGAGCTGGAATTGTACCGTACGTCTGATGTAAGACTTACGGTACAATTCCAGCTAATAATACATTTATATTATAATAAAACATTTCTTAAAGCCCCAGTGTGTAACTTATTTGGCTTTTTATTAGCAAAAATCTAATATTGCTTTCATAAATACGTATTTCACTGAAGTCGAATCACACCTGCATACAAATGAAAGCTTTCCCATACCTTAGAATGAGTTGTTACAAGTCGTTACAAATACATAAGTGGGCGACGCACCGAACCGAGGCTGCCATGTTGTATCGCCATTTTTTACGTAAGTAACCACGGAAACTCAGCGGAGCTGTCGGCTCGGGGAGAAAGTTTTCCAGGTAGCGCCTGTTAAAACTGTCACCACTGTGTAGTGTGAGGAAGGACGGAGGCACTGGTGTTGCATTCAGGTGCAGACGGCCGTCGGCAAACCCCAAGAGAGAGAGAAAGACGTAAAACGTGGGTCAGGTAAACAATACGACATCACCATGACAACATATTGTCACACCTGTATTGTTTTGCCTCGTGCTGGTGGACCACTTGTTTACATAGATGCTTGTTTATCCTGTTACATGCAGCGTCTGTTGTCTGTCTGACGTCTGCCCGATTTCGCGTGAATGCAACATCAAGAATACGTTCTGATATGCAACCGCACCGCTAGATGGGGGGAATTCCTACATATTATACCTTTAAAAAGTGACTTGGTAACATATTGTGCCAAACTTTATACATGAATTGTGCTGTTTGGAATTATTTTGGAGATGAAAAGATCTATGCCCTCTGGAGATACAGAGCTCTCATCTCAGAGCTAATGAAAACAGGGTTGTGTGTACTGTACACTGTGTTACTGCTTTAAGGAGAGCCTAATGTCTCTGAGGTTACACGGTAAGAAACGGTGAGATGGACAGCGCCCTCTTTGACAGTATCAACCTCCAGTCACATCACTCATCTGAACCTGAATTTGTAAAGTGTTGACATCTCATTCATTATCTCTCAGTAACAATTGTCAAAAGGGAACCGCATCTTTTGAGGCAAACAGATTAGGAAAGGCTTTGACAGGCTTATTTGTCGTGCTGTTTTGATATGTATCCAGTAGGCTTGGGTTATGATTGTTTGTTCCATTGTATTCGCCTGCAGGCAAGGTTAGAAATCCATCTAATAAATGCCGAGTCTAATCCCCAATGTGGGATCCACAAAGATGATGATGCAGACGTTGAGAGGTGTACTGCTGGCAATTTCTTCTCCAACAACATGGAGACAGGGAGTATTTGAACCCTCTGAATAGACACTGCAGTGATTTATTATATTTTTTTTCCCCCTCTGTTCTCTGGAGTTTACCATTGTCTGTCTGCGTGACTTCGGACTGACAGTAATACGGTGGCGTAACATGTGTTTGATGTTTTTTTTTTTAGGTAGTAAATCGTTTTATCGTTGTCAGTTATGAGACGTTTGGAAATTTCAAAAGGGCTCGGTCTCCATTTGCAAGTCTTAATATGGTAAACAAGGCCATAATGAACACGGCTGTGAATGCATCTAAAGCTGAGAGGGGGGAAAATGAGTTCTAAAAATCATGGATCTCCCGTTGTTATGTGCTGTGAATTTATGTTATGTATTTTTTTTTCCTGTCCTAATGGTTACAACTGTCTAACTGTGTGTTCACAGTTCATGAACCTCGACAAATGAATCCATTCATTTGCTACAAGAAATGTTGGCTGACACTGCCCAGTGCCCGGCATCGCCTCCATCCCCTGTTTGTTAGCATGGACGGGTTCCAGGTGAATGTTTTGCCAAAATTATCCATCACCTTACAATCACCTATTGAAGCTGCTGTATGTTTTCCTCACTGCTGCAACATCATTGCTGCTGCTGGTTATTTTAAGGGGCATTAAGTAATGTATGGGTCCCTGCAGATTCATTTTGTGCTAGAGGGGGAGGTAAAAATCTCTATTATGCTCCTTTAGGTTTACAGATGGTGTGAAAATGCCATAGAAAGTGGAGAGAGAGAGACCATTCATTTTGTTTGGTGACCCAAGTTTGTGTTTTTCATTTTGTGTGCATTGATCTCTGCGGCCCAAGGGGAAAGGTTTAGGTTGGGAATGTTGGGGGTGCGTACCATTGGGAGCTGAGTAAACTTTGTGTTCTTGCAATGAGCACCTTGGCTGATGGGTCGCTCTTTTCTGACAGGATGACGTTAAAGGGACAGTTCAGTTTTTTTTGTTCTTTTTTTTTCAAGTGGGTTGAGGTACAAATGGTCCCTAAGTATAATATTTGCAGTAGACAGTTCTCTGCTCTCCCCCAGTTAGCCATATCAGCTCATACTGCTGGACAGAGATCAGTCCCATCTTAAATAAATGGTGGTTAGTTCAAGATAAACTGCTTGTTTTCAACCAGTTGATGAACTGTACATAATTCTTATATAGCATGCATTTAAACTGGTGTATTATTATGAGATGGGACTGAAATGTTACTTGAGTAATTTGATTACAAAAAGTGATTGTGGCAAATTTTCCTGAATTGAATTGTTGTTCTAATTAATTACACTTCCAATATGTCTTATACAGCCTGTGTCTAATGTGGACTTTTACAGAGTTCAATGGCCTGATCTAAGAAAAGTCAGAAAAGGAAAGTGAGACGATATCAAAGGTGTAGGACCATTTCAAATTTTTTTTTTTAATTTAAAATTGAATACCAACAGCTCATCCCCAATGATGCAGCAGTTAAACTGAAAGCATCCAGTCTACTCATGTCCGCTGACCAACACAATGTATAGTAAGGCAATGCAGCGTATGTTCATTTAATGTGGTTGCTAATCAAGACGACCGCAAGTGAGAACGTAAGTTTATTAGTTATTTGTAACAAATGTGAATTATTTTATTATATCTATCTATCCATCCATCCATCCATCCATCCATCCATCCATCCAGTAGGCATATCAGTACATCACAATTATTGATTGCTCGTTGCAGACATGTCTTTTTAGTATAGCTAATATGGCAAAATACATTATTTATTTAATCAATGAAATAATCGATAGCTGCAGCCCTACTTGCTGGCAGTGAACATGCTCTGCTAGTTTGGGTCCATTCACAGCTGTTAATCTCCTGTATCTCTGTCCAGCACTATGAGCTGCTATGGCTAACTGGGGGAGAGCAGATAGAGCTGTCTACTGCAGATATTATACTGAGGGGACATTTTTACCTCATACACCCCCACTTAAAAAAAAAAACAGAACTATCCCTTTAACACCATGTATCAATGCAGCGATCCACAGCAACATCAAGCTTTGATGGGTAAACACATACTGCTGCCTGTCATAACGGCACAAGCGCTAATTAGATAACGGCAATGGAAAATAAACGGAGAAATCGATACATTTACTTTCATGCTCACCATAAACCCCCGGCGACGCATGCAGGCCTTCTCCAAACATTATTTTGGAGATGCTTATTCCTGTAGCCTTTCAAAATGAAAGCTGTGGCTCAGTGGGAAACTTTGAATGGCTGTAATCAACTTCTTATTGATTTTGTACTCACAGGCAGAAACGATTGGGAATCAAGGAAGCATGGCAATCTGTCCAGCTGCTGAGTGTTAAAGTTTAGCAGAGTCAGACCGCTGACCCACCACACATCAGCTGAGTTCCTCTTATTACTCGGTTATTACAGTGCAGTGAGAACGTGGTTAGTGTTAATGGATGTATTTGCAGTGGAGAATTCTGCAGGTATGATTCAGTGAAACATCTGGGCCGGCAGCAGCTTCCCTTCCTTTCAATAACAAGTAAAATATGGGACCCTTGAAACTTTAAAGGTGTGCAAACAAAAGCACAAGAAAGGAGGACAGAGAAAAGCAAGAATGAGCGATTCATCAAGTCAAACTAAGATTTATTCCCCTTAGAAACATCAATAATACACAAAAAAAAATAGAGAAATTGCTGCGTTTCCACTACAGTGCCCAACACGACTCTACTCGCCCTTTCTGGTGTTCCATTCCAGTACATGGAATCTGGTTCCTGGTACTACAGTACGTTTCTAGTGCCAACTAGGCCGTGGTTTCATCAATGCGCGGAATGCACAGAATAGGTTATCCTGCACAGCTGAAAGTTGTTTTAATTCTCGCTGTAGGCCTGGTAATATTTCACTTTATTAAGTTTTCATGAGATAAAGTTACTGTTCCAATTAGTGTTGTCGTCAAGATCACCTAACACAAGCTCAAGTCAAGACCAAGACCAAGACTTTGAGGGGGTTGAGACTGAGTCAAGACCAAGAGACCATTTTCAAGACCATTACTGTAGTACCAGTACTCATAATAATCATGTAGACTGATATTTACAATATTCCACAGGTAATAAGAAAAAAATGATTTTATATAAAATATATACCATATTGAATTGAAACAAAGTTTCGATTGAACAGAACCTGCTGAAGTCTCCTCCCACTGTTGCCACTGGTGCAGCCAACTTTTTCACATGGTCACACAAGCAGATACTTTTGTGGAACAAATTTAATTATGTTAAAGGGATAGTTCATCCAAAATTGAAATTTCACACATTATCAACTCACCCTCATGTCGACTAAGGGCTGGGAGAAGTTTCAGAGTCCTCCGTGGCTTCTCTGACTTGCAGGGGGTCTCGGCATAGCAGTGCATGTCCATATAACGGGTGCAAATGGATACCAACTGTCTTCGTAACAAAAAGACACACCAAAAAACATCAAAATACCTCCATGCTGCTCATATGTAATGTCCATCTTGTATTGAAGCCCCGAAATGCGAAATTGTCCCGAAAAAAAATTAAATAAGTCTATATTTCAAGCTTGTTTTGTAGCGGAAGCTTCTCGAAGCTCCTCTTCCCGGTTCGTCAAAATTGACGGCTGGTTAAAGCAGAAGTAAGCGGACATTATATACGAGCAGCATGGAGGTATTGGATGTTTTTTGGTGTGTCTTTTTGTTACGAAGACAGTTGGTATCCATTTGCACCCGTTATATGGACATGCACTGCTACGCCGAGACCCCCTGTAACTCAGAGAAGCCACGGATAACTCTGAAACTTCTCCCAGCCCTTAGTCCACATGAGGGTGAGTAGATAATGAGTGAAATTTCAATTTTGGGTGAACTATCCCTTTAAAGTAATTGAATTACATGACATAACCCAAAGTGAGTTAGCGACAGAGAGACAACGGCTGTTTTAAAAAAGATGTCACTGCAGCTGTGGTCTGGACTGTTCTCGAGAAAAAGTCCAGCTTGACCGAGAGTATATATGTAGTAGATTCCGAGACAATACCAAGACCTTGAAAATGTGGTCTGAAGTACTACAATACTAGTTCCAATACCTCCAATATGTGGTCAGTTTATTTGCACATGTGAAGGGCCACCAATGGGAACAGTGGGTGGCCTCAGAGGTGAGCAGCTCTCTGGGGATCTTCCTCTTGGAAGATAAATGTTTGTCTCTCGGGTGAAATCTAACAACTGTGGCAGCCACATTAGTTTGTCTGAATGTAAAGTGAAGCTTCATGTTTGTACTAGACAGAACAGCAGCACTGCCTCGGGGCTCTTTGTACAGATATCACCACATTTACATAAATAAATGTTTTAGAAATAATCAGACTATGTATACGCTCTACTCTGTAATGGAAACAACCTCCAGAATAAAACCTGGTACCAAAGCTGAGGCGTAGCTGAAGACACTGACAAAGACTGGGGACACTGTGGGACACAGCACTCATACATACTGAGCCCTTATGTGTTTATACATAGGTGCTTAGTGTGATGGCAGACAGGACTTGAATCAGAAATGTAACCCGGACATTCATCTCTTTTTCAATTTGCTCCCTCTGGTCTCTCGGTGTAAAAGTACAGATAGAGAGCACAGTGCAGTGACTTCAAATACAGTGTGTTGGAGATGTTTGCTGTAGGCTTGCTGACATGGACAACTGATGTGTATAAGCCTACACTGCAATGCCTGTGGGGGGAATGCTCTTTGAACAGGATTGGCAATCTTTGATCTGTCCAGATGGAGCCGATAGTGAGGTCAGAGGTTTATATATTGTAAAACCCCAGCAGAAGATGGAACAAGAGAGAATTAAGTGTCACACGGAGGGCCAGATCAATGTTAAAGTTTAATATGTCAATGATAAAAAACCATGCCACTCCTTTAACAAGCAACGCCGTTGTATTTATGCTTGAACAATGCACCTTTATGGTGGGTAAGATATACAGCCCACATCTAAGTTCATATTATCAGTTACCAGAGGAGGTAAATCTGTCCATCTAGCCAGCGCTTGCTTCACCTTTGAGGTCACTTTTATGAGCAAAAAGCTCACGTCCTCAACCCAAGCTCGGTTTTTCCTCCCCAGCTGAAAATTACCTGGGTGAGGGAGTGACTCCGGGCCAAATCTCAGGTGATGGATTCTCCATGAAAAAGGGGGGCAGATTGTGATGGATGGGCAGGTCCCAGAGCCATTTCTCAGCTGCCTCCACCAGCTGGCCTACCCATGGTAATGGCCTCTACAGGACAATGCAGCAGTTGTCAGGTTCATGCCAAAGTCAACATTTAAGTCACCTCTATATGACAGTCTTGAGGGGGGGTAGAGATAATACACATAGTTCTCCAAACATTTGGTAAATCCACAGAAACTAAACCAAGTATGTGATATTTTCTTTGAATTCTTTCGTTGTTGTGCTCCTGTGCCTCCACTGTGTACAAAATCTACACTGTGTTATCCGTTTGTATTTTATATAAAATTCATATTCAATGAAAATGTATAAAACAGATTAAAACCTCAAGTCTATTTACAGGAGATAGTTACTGGAAAATGGTTTTATTTGCAAGCACATACTGTACATCCAATTAGTGTATTTCTCAAGGTTTGTTATTTATGAATTCAACAACATGCAATTAGCACAATGTCAGAGAAGAAATCATCTTGTTACTCGCTTATGTAACTCGATGCAATCTGTCATTAACTGTTTCACTGCACATTGGTTATGCTAATTTAATGAATAAAAAAGATCTGTTTTTAATGTAGCTTGGCTTTGTATCTGAAATAACCCTCCCTCTTTAGTGTTGCTAACAGGGCTGTTGCTAGGAATTTTGGGACCCCTGAAAGAGAACTCAAGTGGGCCCCTGACTTTTCATCGCCACTTAGAATATGTATTATTTATGTTTATGTTACTCTATGTTCCTGACAGTGCCTGATGTGATACACTCAATTATTATTATTCCTTTTTCCCCAATTAACCCCAAAGAGTCACAGGATATTATGTAATTTGTGTATTATCAGTTGTCCTTACATTCACATCTCTATGATTTGCATCGTATGTGGAAAGATTAGGCTACCGGGGGGTTCTGTGGGCCCTACTGGGCTGTAGCCCCTAGATATGTTATCACCTTTCTCCCCTCTGCGATGGCCCTGCTAGCTAACGTCCTCCCTGTCCAGCTGTATTACTTGTCTCCTCTTTCATGTTATAATGTTTGGCTTGTGACTGGCTTGGGCTTATGGGAAATAGTGTTCAAAAAATACACACTTTCATCCCGGATTTACTCAAAAATAGAATTTTGCACAAAGTTTGGCCTACATCATCTGAAAGATGAGTTATCACATTAATTTTATGATCCAGAGTGGGCTCAAATTCAGTTTTATTTTCTGTACACCTTTAAAAGCTGCTGAAACAGTAATACTGATTGAGATTGATATATATAGTATATACAGTATATTCCTATAGTTTGGAGGTTAAATTAATCCTGACAGGTTGGAATTTCATACAACCTGAAGGGGTTTATTTCTTCAACCGACCAACTATACATTATCCCGCTTATTACACAGTTTACGAGTTAAATAATTAATTTGAAACATAATGTTGATCAAAATACAACTTTCATCGATAATTGCATCATTTAGGGAATGTGCATGTCCGGTCACGTCAGCTGTTTTGCTGAGCCTCCCATTGGTGCATTTGAAGCCTTTGATAATCAATCAGTGGATCGATAGATTACCATACACATGTTACGATATTGTGTGTAGTCGTATCTGTCATAAACAAGAGATTACGGGGTGTGTTTGTGTTGCGGAGTCACAGTGCCACCGAGACGAGAGGAGAGCTGTGACACCGCGGGTCAGAGGCTCTGATGCAGGTTTGGTTTTCAGCCACGATGTGGAAGGAGCCTCCACTCTCTCTGTAACAAGTTAGGCTACAAGTCATTTACCTAACATCACAATTAGTCTGAAGTTGTTTAATGACGGTAAAAATGAAACATAAGGTAAATATCCTGCATAGTTTCTCTTTTCTGTGTCCTCTGATCAGAGCAGGGACAGTCTGTTATACTTGATGCCGGTCATTATACAGAAATATATATATATATATATATATATATATATATATATATATATATATATATATATATATATATATATATATATATATATATATATATTAAATAGCATCCTTAACCCAGCTGTGCAGGCACTGACCCAGACTGTCGGAACAGAAATGACTCGAGGTGGAGCTGCAGCTGAACACAGTGATGTTTGAAAGTGCAGTGTCAGATTGTGACTAATTGATCTCTGTTACATTCGTTTTGGATGATTAACCATTTATGCAAATGTTGGAGTGGGAAATGCAGGCTCTCTATTGCAGGGAAATGTTCCTAAGTGGCATGTATTTCTATGTTTAGCGACCATAAAATATGATCAATTAAATGTAACTTACAGCTCTTTCTGTGCACTGCAGAGTTTACCATGCAGCTTTTAGACCAGCAAGTCACCAAAAACAGCGAACCTGTCCATAAGTGAAGGTACAAAAAAATTAGGATCATTTGCTGCCCTTGACTTTCTTGTGCCTCAGTCACTGCAGCTTGAGTGAGCTTCACAGAGCGAGGGTGTTATTTCCTTCCTCCTTCCTCTGCTTCTCATCCTCTGCGTGCCTTGAGAGGTAGAAAAATAGGCTTGCCATTTGAGCAGCTTATCTGTGGCAACATATGAGGAGAAGCAGCCCAGTGAAGTTCCAGGAGAATGTCTTGTTTTAATTGCTTCTTTAAAGCCTGAGCAGCTGCACCGAGGGAGAGGGTACATCTGTAAAATGGCGTGGAGGCTTCATTGTATGCAGAGGAAGAACAGCGGGACTCTTTCCTTACATGTACAAAGAGCTTATTCATAGGTGTTCAAATTGCTCCATAGCACAGCAGCACTGGGTTCAGTTTTATGGCTTTTTTTATTATTAGAAAAATGTGCATAAGTTCCATTGGCCAAAATGGATTATACGGTTTCAACAACTATGGACACATTTAAAGGGACACTGTGTAACTTCTTCTGTTATCTATTCACGAAAATCGATTATTTGGTTCAAAAGTATGTTTTTCATTCATCAGTAATCCCCCCCATCAACAAACTGAAGTGTTCCTTTCAGCTCTGAATGAGCCATTCATATCTCCATGGAGCGGGTAAGCTCGGTGCTGCTGCCATGTGGTGTCGCCATGTTTTTACGTTCAGTGGCAGCGTGACGGTAGGAAACCACGGAAACTCAGCGGAGACACTGGAGCTGTCGGCTCAGGTCGAGGTGGCGTCTGTGAAAAGTCACCGCGGTAACGCAGTGAGGAGGAATGGAGCGTTACACTGATGCTGCATTCAGGTGCAGTCGGGCAGACGGCCGTCGGTAACAAACCAGATGTCATTTTAGTCACAGAAGTCCAGAGAAAGTCGGTAAAACGTGGGTCAGGTAAACAATACCACATTGCCATGACAACATATTGTCACGTGTATTGTTTTGCCTCGTGCTGACGGACCACTTGTTTACATAGAGGCTTGTTTATCCCGTCACGTGAATGCAGCATGAAAAATATGATTGAGTTGCTTGCGATATACAACAGCAATGCTAGATGAGAGTAATTCCTACACAATGTACCTTTAACAAGATGGTTGTTCTTATCAGGGAGGGTGTGATCACCTAATTAAGCCACAGTTTTTGTTTCACTGAAATTCCCCATGAAATCTTAATTTAGCTATGTAGAATTTTGCTCATCGAAGCTCATTGGAGCGTGACTCCACACACTGCTAAGAGGGTTTTTTTCTTTTTCTTTTTTTTTTTCCTCTGGCAACTTTAAAATGGAAACACAAGGACTTTGTAGGTCTCTGGGTGCACTGCACATCACAGTAGGTTCTCACACTGAGGTAGGTGACAGGAAAGTCAGCGGAAGAGTGAATGACTGGAGTGACGATGGCTTCCAGGGCCTTCATGTATCAGTGGCTGTTCTGTTTCAGTCAAACATAGCTCCAAGTCACTTGAACACACACACACACACACACACACACACACACACACACACACACACACACACACACACACACACACACACACACACACACACACACACACACACACACACACACACACACACACACACACACACAAACAAACACACACACACACACACACACACACACACACACACACACACACACACACACACACACACACACACACACACACACACACACACACAGGAGATTATCTCAACACTGAGCTCAGCTGCAGCCATGTTGTATTTTTGTCGTTGTCATTGCCAGAGCAGACTATCCCTGGCTGCAGGTCTGTTTTGTACATTACCTTGAACAGACGGTTTACACAGACAAACAGCAATATAAACAATGAAACAGGCGTCGTCAAGGTCCTCTCTGGGATTTCACTCTACAAAATGTATTTTATAGCGTTGTGTCGTTCGCAAATGTTTCATTCAAAGGAACAAATTCACAGTGTTGGGGGAGACTTAAACTCCACGTAGTTGAACTAATTTGCTGTAACTGCTGGTAGTTAAACTACACTCATATTTTGTGCTGTGTCAAGTATTTAACAACTTCTTGGGTTCATTTTTGTAGTTTAATTACTCAATTTACAAACTACAATTTTGGCCAATAACATGAAATATTTTTTATACCAAAAAAAGACCTATATAATATAAGTTTTATTTTATCATTATTATGTTCAAGAATTATCTCTGAAAAAAGGCATGAATCATGTAATGACATGCCAAGCCAACGCTGCCTCTAATTGGCTGGCCCTGTTGTTCCTGTCATGGTTTTAAACATTGTTGTTCAAGACACATCGATCTAGAATATTTCTACCTCTTTGTATTTTTTATTACATTTTTTGTTGACTGATTTACATTTCTGATTTACAAGTGTATTGGGGTAGGATTTTCATTTTCTCTTTACCCAACATGTCTATAGATTAGCTAACATGTCTATGGTCAACCTATAGCTTTGTTTCTTTGAAAAATAAAACTGAGATGAGAGGCATATTTCTGCTGGCATGTGATTTATTTGTGGGCTATTATATTTAGTTTCACATACACCACATGTTGATTTATTCAAAGCTGAGTTAAATGAGTATAAGTAGTTGCTAAAGCTACTTTTTTTTTTAGCTCCCACCAAGCACCGAACAATTTGGTGAACAGATGTTTTTAACTGATCTTTTTAATAAACTGATTCTTGTGTAGACAATGAAGACAAATGGAACAGTTCATCAATGTCCTGTGAATAATTTTTCCATGTCAGTGCAGTAATATGTCAGCGCTTTGTAATGAGTGGAGCCTCCTGTGGCGTGTTATTGTACATGTGGTTACTGTGGTTAATGAATTGGCTTTGAGAGAAGACAAAATGCTGCATGTGAGGCAGCCAAAGGTGACGATAGGCTTCTAATCTGCAGCCCTGCTTTGTCCGTGCTGCTCCAGGCTAATGGGTGAAGAAGAGCATGACACGTGTGTCCTTGAAAAATTAGCCAAACTCTCCACAGAAAAAGGGAAAACAAGCTTCTTAACCTTGTTAATCAGGATTAAGAAGCTTGTTAATCAGCCTTAACTCCGACATCTATTTATTTTTGACAAGGGAGCACCTTATCACTGTGATTCAAAAATAATCAATGCTGGGATTTTGAAATGTAAAACCATGATCAAAGGAGGAAAAAACAACAACAAATGAATAGAATAATCTGCTGATTTAAAGGTTTGCATTAGTACGGCTGTTTTTGTGTTGTTGTTGTTTGTTTTCTCAGAGTGCCAGCGTCACAACAGAGATGTGATGTTAGTCTGTCGGTGGTGATATGTTGTCAAGATATTGTTCTCACAGAAACCAAACCCACACACAGCTCTTTCTTTTAAGGACACGTTAGGGACGTCCTGCCAGTGCTTTTTTTTCTGCTCCAGAGAAAAACACTGTATGGACACACGCCTAAATATTGCACAGCATTTCATAACACTGTCAGATTGTGCTTAAAAAAGAAAAGAAAAAAAAGATCAGTATTGATGCAGCAGCAGCATAGATATAGATAATCTCCTTCCATGTCAAAACTGGGTACCTACATTGAAATGCTCGCCCAAAATAAACCAACTGATCCTGCATTTCTTTTTTGAGAGTTGGGTACGAATCGAGTTGTGACTGCTTACGTTCCACCTGTAGCCTGCAGCAGCCATTTCTTTTTTGCTTTCCCAGACTTTTCCCCCCTTTTTCAAACATGTATTCATCAGACAGATCAATAAATAACCATATATAGTCTTGACTGAGCCTGATGGGATTCGCATGGAAATCTTTAAGATCAATTTTGACACATACAAATGAGTTTGTTCGTATTTTGCATTACAAATGAGATATTTGTGCCCTCAGGCTAGTGACTCTTGCACTGCTCCATATGCACAATGTCCTGGTTGTGTCTTTTAAATAACAATGCTCACAAATTGTCTGTTACAGAGATTTCAGCTCATTTTCTTTGCACAGTTGGTGAATGGGGAATTGGCCGATCAATTTGCTTTATCATTAAACACATAACGGCCTCATCAATAACAAATGACCATGTGTTTGAGTTCTTCATGCTGATCTGAGTCATGCTGGCCTGGGATTTTAGATCCAGAGAGGGGAAACAATATAGTAGTTAAACATTTACCCATTCTCATGTTAGTTTTAGATCAGGGTGTGTGTTTGCCTATGGACAGTAGGGATCTGTCCCTGGTGGCTGAACTTGCCCAAGAGGCTTTGTCTCCAAAAGGCCTATACAAATGCCAGCATTAGATTTGCTGAATAGATGGGGGTTAAAAATGCACCAGCTCAGGGTTTTTTGTTTTTTTTCCAACCCACAGGTCCCGCATTTATGAGATAATTTGACCCGCCCCCGTCGTCATTGAATGCCACTTTCATTTGGTCTGAAAAAGGTGCTTAGAAACAGTCCTCAGAGTGGCACTCACTCCCCACAATGGCACTACCTCACAGAACTTGTCCCAAAAATGAGGTTTAGCAGCTTGACCTTCTTTTCTTTTAAGTCTGTAGTCTCTGGACCATAATTTCTCCCACACCTCTTCTTCCATCTTCACTCTTCATTGATTCTTCTCCGTTTGTTGCAGCCGCTGCTTGGTGCTTTTGTGATGTTCTCGTGATGATCTAATACTGTAGAGATCTTCAGACCTTAAAAATAATGTATAAAGCAATTAAGCAAAGAACAAACATTTGCAGAACATGTTCAAGCTGGATGAAGAGGATAACAGATTAAAGCTTGATTTTAAACATACATTTGCAAGGCTACGTTTAAAACAAATGTGTATTTCCGTTGCAGGTGTAAAACTATGGCATTCACAAAGCAAGGAACTGAAAAGTTGTACAAGCATATCTCAGCTTAAGAAGATATTTAAAAAAGAAAAAATAAGTGCCTTCAAAAAAGAAGGAGAAAGAGGAAAAAGAAGGGAAACAAAGAAAAGATAGACAATAGACTTGTTTTCAAGGCAAATGCAGAGACTGCTCGCAGGAAAACTGCCCCCGACAGGAACGCGCATCAGCGGTTTTGCATGAATTTATTTCACATTTGTGGTGAATGTGCAGGTCACAACTTGTCCACAAGAGTGTTTTGGAGTTGTTGGATTGTGTATTTGATGAGTTTGATGAGAGAAACCAAGAAATCCCATTAGCCTCCGTAGCGTAGCTCTGAGCAGCTCACGGCTCTGCTCTGCCAATCTAAAAATAGCTTGCACCGACAATTGAAGGTAACAAACCTACTCCTAAAACTATAGGGAGTCACCCACACACCACTAGTGGGGCTATGTGGAGGCTATACCGTCACATGCAAGTATCACACTTATTACCAGTCATTGAGGAGGCGTCAGTGGATCAGTGTGCTGACTATAGGTCAGATGTGCCGCCAATCAATACATCCGAGAAGTTTCAGTTTTTCTGACTTCATCTCCATCTCCAAGTCCTCTGATGCTTGTTCTTTGCATCACACATATTAGGTAACTTGATGTCAGTCATGCCAATATGTTTTTGTAATTTGGCAGATGTCATTACAAAATACAAAAATAGAAAAAAGGAAAAGGAAAGTAGGAGCCAGGAGGCTTTTCTCCACCCAGAGCGTCAGTGATAGGTAATTAAATAACCATCCAGAGGCCACACTGATTTAAAATGAAAACCTGCTGCAGTTAATTAACATCATGAGTCTTTCCACTGCATGTGGAAAATAATAGCAGCTGATGTTATTTAACCATGTTAGCTACCATTAACTAACAAGCTGAACTAGTCTCTGTCTTCTAGCAGCCCAGCTGGCTGCATGAGTAGAAACATAGAGGTTGGATGTATCACAGTATAAGCTGAATATCTGTTGATAAAATCTCATGAAGATGTCACTGTTCATGAAGAACTGTGCATCAGCAGCAGATCAGAGGAGCAGGACAGGCTGATGAGGAAGGCTTGAACATATTGCTGCAGATGCTATGATGAAATCATATTACTAATTCACATGCATCATGAGCAGATAGAGATAGAAGATTGTTTTTAATTGCCCTCTCTTGCTTTGAGCAGCCTTCTATTGGGGCGGCAGTGGCTCAGGTGGTAGAGCGGGTCGTCCAACGATCAGAGGGTTGGCGGTTCGAATCCCGCTCTGTCCCGGTTGCTGCCGTAGTGTCCTTGGGCAAGACACCTTACCCACCTTGCTCCTGATGGGTCATGGTCAGCGCCTTGCATGGCAGCTACCGCCATCAGTGTGTGAATGTGTGTGTGAATGGGTGAATGTGATGTACTGTAAAGCGCTTTGGGTATCGTTCAGGTATAGTAAAGCGCTATATAAATACAAGACCATTTACCATTTACCATCTATTGTTTAACAGAATTTTAGTTCATACAGTTTTACCATTTTATTTCCTCGTTTTATTTATTTATTCATTATTTTATGCTATTTATGATCTGGACAGTTATTTACTCATTTATTTTAACTTTTTTTTTATTTTATGTTTCTAATATATTCTTTTTATATACTCTCTGGTGTTTCCTCACTTCATATTATTGAGTTTATAGCCTTTCCTTAGTATTTTCAGTTTCTCAATGTTTTTAACTGTCATTAATCCTGCATGAGTACATGTGTTTGGGAGATATGTATTTTCATTTTTATGTAAAGCACTTTGGGCTGCGTCTCTGTGCAGGAAATGTGCGATAGATAGAGAGATAGATAGATAGATAGATAGATAGATAGATAGATAGATAGATAGATAGATAGATAGATAGATAGATAGATAGATAGATAGATAGATAGATAGATAGATAGATAGATAGTACTTTCCTGTGCACAGATGTATTATTATTCATTCATTTCCTTATGCAAATCCAGATCTTTGTTTTGGAGAGGTGCTGTGGTTGGAATCTACAGCTCTGAACCTCTTGGTTTTCCAGATTATGTGTACCTGACATAAAATATCAGCACCCCGACTGTGTAAACTGCGAATCAAATACAAAAGTAGAAGCTAAGCTGGAAACGAAGCTGCTGTGAGCTCCAGAGTCACTTCTTGATTTCCCACCTTTTTTTTCTTCTTCTTATTCTGTTCCGAGTCCTTCAGGGGGTTATGATTTATTTTTTTGGAGGCAGCATGAGAGAGGGGACAGACAAGCGGAGAGGAACACAATAAAGCGAGAAGCACGTCAAATAAATGGTCAGAGGCAAAATACAAGGTGTGCTGCTGCCTCTCCGACTCCTGCAGTCTGGCCCGTTCAGCTTTGACGCAAAACAATGGAGAAGGTGAGAGAGTTTAAGTGACACTGACGGGAAAATAGAAAAAAAAAAGCCATTGGACGTGAACACCGTTCCGTTGTTCGGTGCAGTTAGAGGTGATGGAGTCTGTCTGCGAGAACGTGTCATTTTCCTCGTGTGGGTGTTTTTGGGGATGCCACGTCTGTGTTGGTGTGTGTGTGGCAGAACACACACCTGTCAAGTGATTAGGTCGGAGCTGTCAGCCGTTGTTTTAAAAAAAGTGAGGATAATTGGACGAGGTGCGGAGACCCCGCCTCGGGTTCTGTTTCTGCTTTTATTCGTCATTATTTATTTAGCATCTCTCATATTGTTCTTCTACAGCTATTGATGTTACAAGGCAAAACGCTGCGCGGTTGTGAAGGGCAACGCTGTTCGAGGAGTTGTTGTTGTCTCATGGGAACACGTTGCCAGGAAACAAGTGTGCGCCTGAATACATTTTGGACCAGTTTGTCGCTTCAAAGTATCTATTTACCTAACCCCAAAATATGAATCACACTCACAGTCACACACACAAAAAAAATCTTATTTGGGCTTTCAGTATGATTTCTACTGGTGTCGAAGGGAATAATGTGCAATGGCTTTAAAAAAAAAAAAAAAAATTGAAAGGGCCTGATTGATATTGTTATTCAGTTTGAAACCGAGCTCCACCCAAGCGATTCATGAATAATTTCATTTCAGTGCCAGCTCATCATAGGCTTCATTCACAAGAACACCTATAGGCACCTGGTACGCCGGGCCCTCGGGGGGGGCCCCGTTCGTCCCACCTTTATTTTACCTCCACAGTGGACTGCTCTCTGCACTTTCAACATAACGTCTGAGCCCAGATTGTGGAAGAAATATTACCGAGCATCGGGGCCATCCATCATCGGGGCTGCCCGGGCTGTGAAATGCAGGCCGGGCCCCTACCAACAATGAGTCCTATCTTGTATGTTAGACCTCATGCTTGTGTATTTATCACCTAAGCGGCTGCGCATCGTGTGATTCATTGAGCAAAGCCTCGCTGATACAAGATGCTGACTACGTCTCCGGACAGTGAACCGGCTTCTCCAGCTATGGAAATACTCTGCGCTTCCTTTCTTCCCCCAGTGCCCTAACACAAGAATGTGCATGTGGCTGTGAGGGTGTGTTTTACTCCCCCTCTCTCACACAGTTGTTATGCTTATGAAAGTGTATTTATGTTGTTGATGTCTTTAGGGCGGCCTCGTAATAAGGTCTGCTCCCTGAGGGATGTGAGTGAGGAAAAAGTTAGAGATGCCAGAGAGGGGAGGGAGTCCTATCTGGGACTTCTATGTGGTGAAATGGGACATATATATGGGTATTTTGCATACAGTACTCCATTATTTTGATCATCTCTTTATTTATTCAGCTCAAGAAATACAACAGTGACTTATTATCTATTGCTAAAGTTGTCATGGCCAAGATATCAGCAAATATTTAGGCAACTAGAATATGAAAAAAGTGAAACCTAACAACTTCCAAGGTTAAAAAAGCTTTAATCAAAATGCCAGATTAAATCATCCAACATGTTTTAGCCACATAAAACCTTCATCAGGGCTTAAAGGTAGAGATCCTGAAAAAAAAAACAGATCAAGCAGGCTACATTTTGAAAATACACAATTCAAAAGTCCAAGTCCCTTGTTCAGACTTTCTTCTCTCACAAGCCACGTCTCCAGAGCACAGGAACGCTCAGTGCTTGTTCTTTTCTGCTTTAAAGAGGAACTAAGCAGGATTTCTCCCGTGGCTATGCTACATTTTTACTTTAAAGCAGAAGTGAGTGATATATTTGTGTTAATATAAGTCTTAAATAGTTATATCTTCCGACAGCAATCACTTACATAGAGTGTTTGGACTGAAACACGGGTCTCTCAGTCCCTCTGCTCTGCTCTGAGCCGAAGAGAAAACATTTATCGTATCCTACAGTTTTTATCCAATGAGGAGAGAGAACGGCATGCAGGGCTGTGTGTGCAGCCAAGGAACGCCGTGAATGTGGTGACGTAGCGACGAGGACTGTTATGGTGCGTTCAAGGAAACTCGTATTTTTCCGACCGTGAAGTGGTACCAGTTCGATCTGGTACGAGTTCACCGGTCGGAAGTTACGAGTGGCCGTTATAGTGACTTTCACCGGTAAAACAGGTCGGAAAAACACGAGTGGGTTGCCTGAAACGCTACAAAGTCGTAAGTTGTGACTTGAAGCTGTAATTTACGATTTCAAAAGCCTGCCTGGAACGCAGCATTAGCGAAAACGACCGGATCACTCACTTCTGCTTTAATTAAAAAGCTCCAGAGTAATTGTGATAGTTGACTACATGACTTGTGATTTGTTAGAGTCAGAACGGAGGCTCTCTGCCTTCACCTGGCGTCTCACGGCTGAAAACCAACCTTTCAACATCAGTGTAGTTACTCGAGTCGCCGCCCCGGTGTCCCAGCTCTCGTCTGTGCGCACTGTGACACAAACGCGTTCCGTAACTGGCAATCTTTTGTTTCTGATGGGATGGTTAAGACTACACAAATACGCACATCATATATGTTTTATAACGTTATCCACCGCTCCATGTATTGATTTTTCACAGGCTTCGTTGTAAACAAATGCACATGGCTGAGAGGAGGGTTAGCAAATCAGCAGAAAAGCGACTTTCATAGTTCCCCTTTAACGTTGCTGCAACTGTTTCATTGAATTTCAGCAATCTAGCATAAACTCTGACGCATCACAATCTAATGAATGTGTTTGTGGCATTCAAAATGATTGGATGGTGTTTTTAAAGAATTGTCCATTCCACAGGTGACTCACTTTTGTGAAATAAGCATTTTATTACTTGGTTG
The DNA here is from genome assembly GCF_905171665.1 of Trachurus trachurus. Classification (NCBI taxonomy): domain Eukaryota; kingdom Metazoa; phylum Chordata; class Actinopteri; order Carangiformes; family Carangidae; genus Trachurus; species Trachurus trachurus. The sequence goes on from NC_139895.1 coordinate 32,895,048, forward strand.
TAATCGGGGTATGAAGAGGATTTTAAGCAATTAGGTAAGAAATGCTCTAGGAAAAAAAATCTCCTCCCCTACCTTTAAGATTGACAGAGCATCATACCACATTGAACACAGGAAGACAATTAGTCAAATGGCATGAATCAGCTGGCGAGGGAAGCAGCGTCAGGCAATTAGACAGGTGAGGATTCTTTTTAGCTCTGCTTTCATCTCCACTAACCCCTGAGGTAAAATAACAACAACTCTATAGTTACTAAATCCTCCAGAATCTTCAGCATGTAGATGGTAACAGGGCAGTTGGAGTGCAATGGGTTTGTCAGCATCGCTTCTTTGCAGGAAGAGGCATGTGAGGATAATGAGAGGAAATCTGATGTTAGTTTTAGTTTTAGGCTGTGAAATCCAAAACACTGAGCTAGATAGATAGAGATAAAGAGAAATGCAGATTGGGCTGATGATCATCAGTGGTGACCCTGCTCATGTTATGTGTAGTCATTTGATCCATTACTATTTTAAAGCAGATATCAGTGGAATGTTTTTGTTAATATAAGTCCTAAATAGTCCTATTTTCCGTCAGCAATCACTTACATGAAGTATTTCAGCCTAAACACGAGTCTCTCCGTCACTCTGCTCTGCTGTAACCCGAGGAGAAAATTTTCCTTGTGGGATACAAGTGTTATCCAATGAGGAGAGAGAACGGCATGAAGGGCTGTGTGTGCAGCCAAGGGATGCGCGTGAATGTGGTGACGTAGCACGAGGACCAATTGATGCCTGACAAGGGCGGGGGCTGCTAACTCATGGTGCGTTCAAAGAAACTCGTACTTTGTGTTTTTCCTTCCTGTGAAGTCATACCAGTTCGATCTGGTACGAGTTCACGGGTCGGAAGTTACGAGTGGCCGTTATAGGGAACTTTCACAGACAACAGGATGGTAAAAACACGAGCTACGGGTTACCTGGAACGCTACCAAGTCGTAGTTGTGACTTGAAGCTGTAACTTACGGTTTCAAAAGCCTGCCTTGAACGCAGCATTAGCCGAAACGGCCGTGAAGCTGATATCTGCTTTAAGATAATAAATGCTGCACCTTTAAAGTCAGGGAGAGGACTTTAAAGTTGAAATAGCAAAGTTGACCACATAGGAAATCAAAAGAAGGAGAAATGACCAATGCCATAACACCTCTGCTGCTTGGTAGTTCAACAAAATTGGAAAATACAAATTCAACGCTGTATTAGTTAGTTACAAGTTCAAAAACAAGATTACAAAAACATTTTCTATTATTAAAGGTAATCAAATGACTACACGTAACATGAACAGGGTCACCACAGATGATCATCAGCCCAGTCTGCTCTTCTCTTTATCTCTATCTATCTAGCTCAGTGTTTTGGATTTCACAGCCTAAAACTAAAACTAACGTCAGATTTCCTCTCATTATCCTCACTTGTCTCTTCCTGCAAAGAAGCGATGCTGACAAACCCATTGCACTCCAGCTGCCCTGTTACCATCTACATGCTGAAGATTGTGGAGGATTTAGTAACTATAGAGTTGTTGTTATTTTACCTCAGGGGTTAGTGGAGATGAAAGCAGAGCTAAAAAGAAGTCCTCACCTGTCTAATTGCCTGAGGCTGCTTCCCTCACCAGTTGATTCATGCCATTTGACTAATTGTCTACGTGTGTTCAATGTGGTATGATGCTAAAAGGTAGGGGAGGAGATTTTTTTCTGGAGCATTATGCTTAAAATCCTCTTCACACCCCGATTACAACCAAGTAATAAAATGCTTTTTTCACAAAAATGAATATGTTAGTCACCTGTGGAACGGACAATCCCTTAAAAAACACCATCCAATCATTTTGAACGCCACAAACACATTCATTGAATCGTGATGCGTGAACTTTATGCCCCTTTCCCACAAAATAAAATAGTTCCCATGTGTCTTAAAGGGATAGTAGCATTTTTTTTTTTAAAGTGGGGTTGTATGATCTACAAATAGCCCCCAAGTACTTTAATTGCAGTAGAAGACTCTCTGCACTCCTCTCGTTAGCAACGCCAGCCCATAGCCCTGCCCAGAGATTTACAACATACAGTGTTGTGAACAGACCCAAAGAAACGGCCTATTTTCGCAGCCTAAAAGAGGTTTTACCTGGGGAAAAAAATACACAGTTCCATTGTTCGCTATAATATAATTTGTTCCAGCCCCTCAAAGTGCAGGAAACGCAGTTTTTATTTGGACCTAACCAACTGCTGATCGGCGGGCGCTAACCCTGGGCGGAGGGATACGTGAGTTGGTTAGGTCCAAATAAAAACTGTGTTTTTCCTGCACTTTGAAGGGCTGGAAAAAATTATATTATAACGAACAATGGAACTGTGTATTTTTTTTCAGGTAAAACCTCTTTTAGGCCACGGAAATAGGCCGTTTCTTTGGGTCTGTTCACAACACTGTATGTTGTAAATCTCTGGGCAGGGCTATGGGCTGGCGTGGCTAACGGGAGGAGTGCAGAGAGTCTTCTACTGCAATTAAAGTACTAAGGGGCTATTTGTAGATCATACAACCCGACTTAAAAAAAAAATGCTACTATCCCTTTAAGACACATGGGAACTATTTTAATTTGTGGTAAAGGGGCATATTATGACTCCTTTAAAATAAACTATTTGTCAACATCTGACTTAGAGTAGCCTGTATGTGACCTATGAGACCACATCTGGGGCAAACCACCTGACAGATCTGTTTGTCTTTTTTAGCAGTTGAAATCAATGTGTGTTTGTATATCAGTGTTTTTATTACCTCAGAGCTCCTTTCATCTGGACAGTTTTAAAACAGCTGGCCAGTCGCAGAGTTTTTGCCTTGTTGATGTTGATGTTGATTTTCAGAAATCACAGTACAGAGAATAAGGTGAGTGGGTCTCATCATCCCCCGTCCCCAGTGGGAGTGTGGACTCCCATCCTCGTGTCCACACGTGAACTCTTCATCTTTCATTTACCGTTGATCGGGATAATTAGTCTGAATCCGTGGCAGAGCTCCTCAGCTCACTACAGAGGGAAATGCTGTGTCGGCATATTGCTTTTAAAGGATGACTCGACGCTGCGCTGAGCCTCCAAGACAGATGCTGTTCCCCCTGCTTGTTGACTATAGCACCAGGCCTCTGATGGTGTTATTACAACTGCATCCTTCTCTGGACTCGCCTTGGCTACTCTCCTCCCCAAGTTCATTATGCACACAATCTGTGACAGAGTACGTTAGTTCTAAGCACTGTACAGCTGCCAACCCCAGTAATCTAATAGTAATGTATAAATTCCTTCTGGCAGGCCAATAAAACCCAGATTAGTTTCTCTGCAGAGGTGCACGCGTGCAGCAGTTGACAGACATGTGAAGAGAGCGAGGGCCGACCTGCATGCCTCCCAGCATCAAAGCTCCACTGTTGCCATGGCGATCAACATCTAAATCGATATTTTAATGATTTAATATAATAATCATCATTATTACTGTAACTGCACATGCCCATGAATTAAATAAGAGTTATCAGCCATTCATTGCACCTCAACATTAGTTATTGGCTATCAAATGAGTGTTTTTTCCCCCCAATGTTAGCAGATCTGACACAAGAAGAGTGACATGTGACCACATGATGGAGGGAGAAATTTCACAGATCGACCAATGTCGACTCGGGGCTGATGTTACTGTGTGCCACAGAACCAGAGCGGGACTCTTTTTCAGCCCCAGCAGCATACGTGATGCATTTCAACCCAGTGCCCTGGCTGAAAATGAAAATTGTTCTGGCCGTCCTTATAAGCCATGTTAACACAATATGGCTACAGCTAATTATACATAGAGAAGAGGCTTATCTATGTCTTTTTCATCAAGAATGGGACGAACAGTGTAGCCCATGTGTAGCATCATATTCAACATGTCGTAAATTCTTAAATAGAAGCCCAGGCTTTTATTTGCTGAACTGACCGGGCTTATAGGGACAGGCTTTTATTTAATTTTGAAAAAATTTTATGCCCTGCAAAGTTGAGAAAATACTGTCAAAACGTTCTATTCTTACTAAAGTGTAAGAATAGAAGCAAACAGTTGGATCTGCAGCACACATTCATTTACAAGTTTAATCAGCAACAATTAAATAATTGCGTGCTCCGGCTCTGGCCCTTTCCTTGGGTCAGTCGGAATTCTCAACGGACTGGTCAACACGACCGGATGCAATGGGTTCAGGTCGAAAACATATTTAAATAATTGGGTCAGGTTGGACCACAGACTTCCTCTATTTTTGGCCACGTTCGGGACGAGAATAAATGCTCATGAGTCCGGCCGCCTCGGGTTCGAGCTTCAACACCCGCGAGTTGGACTGGGTCCCGCTTTAACTTTCAGGCCTGTTGAGAACTCTAGCATGAATCAAACAGCTTAGAAACTGCTCAAACGGGCAATCATGGGCTTTGAGAGGTTTTGTACATTCACAAGAACTTGCAGCTCACGGCTCTGCTCAGCCGTTCTACAAATAGCTTGCTTAAAGATTAAAAAAAAAAACTTACTGCTATGACTAAGGGATTATGGCAATAGGCCAATTTGCCAAAATGTTGAACTATTCCTTTAAGACTCTGCTTTTATTTGAGAATTTCCGTAATGTCGCCATCAATGCGTGAAGTTGTGTGATATTTTCTTGGAGCAGCTAAAAATATATTTATTCAGGCTGGCTTATGGTCAGTCTGCCTGAACACCTCCGCCTTTATTTAAATTTTATGGCTCTTTATTCATTTCTTCGTTTTGTTCCTTTTTATTATTCACAATCAGAGAGCATTAGTATATCATCAGCATGGGCCCTTTGGGTATATGGACATGTGCTTTACCTGATGTCTATGGCACTAACAGTACACTGTAAAGCAGTGATTTGGTTCATAACTACTTGATTTTAATACACGCTCAGTTGAACTGTGCAGGTTCATCAGCATTGTAGGATGGTGGGAGGGGAAAAACATAAGGTGTCAAATGGATTATGGAAATCTCAGAGGAAAATCAGTTTTATGCAGTTGTTTGTTTTTTTATGCGTTGTTTTAACCAGAAAACGGTAAACCTTATTATGTGTTTTTTTTTAGGAGACAGTGATGAAGACAAACAATGCAAAGTTAGCTTTGCAAGCCGGAATTGAATTAAGTGAAAATGGGACAAAAGTGCATTTTGCTCTTTTGCATTATTCATGAAGGACAGTTACATATATTATTTTGGTGTGCAAAAAAAAAAAAATGAATATACATATCTATTCTGCAGCTCAGCAGTTGGCTGTTAGACGCTTGAAGCGATCACAGGATATTGCCTCAGTTAGAAGTCAGTCATCTCCACTGTGCACCTGCAACGCCGTCATTTGTTCCTTTTCTTATAAAAAGATTCCTAAGAATTGTCCATAAAGCGACGCCCCCAGATGCGCAACAAACAACACAGGGAAGACTTGCATCCCACATGGTGGTGGGACATAAAGATGATAATCTGTGTGCTATAATGATCTCTTTCTGCGGCGGAGGGTCACCTTCCAGGAGGAGGCTATGGGAGGCAAAATGATGTTTTGTGGACGAGCTAACATCAAACTGCTTTTCCCAAGGTCCCTCATACCTACTTCCCCCCCATTATTAAACACCCAGCCTCAAGGCCTGCTCTATATTCATGACATAAACGCTGTTCATACCTAATATTTGTGAATAGTTCCCATCGTGTTCCAGTAAACAGTGGCTGCCCTCGCACCACTGGAGCTGCACTGGCACCTTTATTGATCTCCATGCAATAAAGGAGCACAAAACTACCTCTGGAAATTAGATTTTTATACTACAGAAATATGCCGGCTGAAATTGCATTACCTTTGCACATTCATAACATTTTTTTTTTCTTAAACAAAGTTAGGAATTAAATCTCGGTCCTGAGGGTGTTGGTGTTTTTCAAGTTTACTCCTCACCACAGCTGCTATCAACAAAAGGATCTTTAGTAACTAAAAGAGAATTTGTCCTCAGGGAGGGTTTTCAGGAACATCTCTTATTTTCCTATTGCTTTATAAAGGGACAGTGTATTCAAGTAAACCATGTTAAATAAAGAAAAACTTTGTAGCCAGTTTCCTCTTCTAAACTAACAAACTCGGATAACCTGAAGAACCAGGCTCCACCATTTACCGGTGCTTCACACTGTGCGTGTAACATTTACAGGAACATTAAATGTTAACCATTATGCATTTTCCACTTGTGAGAAATGTTTCCCATCATACGCACCTGTAGTTGGGCTCATTTTCTACACATCATCCGTGGTGTCGCATCTCAGGTGATGTGGATCCTGCCCAATCAAATGTCTTTTTTTGTGCTTGTGCATGTGCACTCATGCTGAGAGTTTGCCTTTTATATATTCAATGCAAAGGGGAATCTGCCAATGCCATGCTGATGCAGTATAATGTATGTTTGCGTGAGACAAATGGACCACATGATTACCTTTCCACTGTTTGATGGTCATTTCTGAATGACTTGTGGAAATTGTCCCCGTTGATTACTATAATGTTGAGATTTTTCCTCGTGGGCTCGGATGCAGGGTTGCGGATAATTGCAAAGTTTTGGGAAATGCATTTCTCTTTTGAAGGCCACCATAATAATTATATAACTTGGAGCAATTTTCATCTCTGCTCATTCCTCCAGCGCTCACATTAGTAACCATTTCATCGAGGCGGGATGTCATAATTTCGGGAGGCAACGTCTCCTCTCTGGTTCTGAGAGGGTGGTGTGAGTCTTTCCTTTGTGGAATTGAGTGATGTTCACTTTTCAGACCATACAAGTGTTAGACGAACATGATCTGGCAATATCCTTCATTATGCCCCGAAAATATTAAACAGCAGTCTAAAAAAAGCTGATAACTTCAGGTCAGCAGTAATGTTTAAGTAAGGTTTATTTAGGACCTATCCCAGGCAGAGTCACAAAGTGCTGTACAGATTAAAATATGTAAACAATTCACATATTAAAACAAAGAACAACAACCAGTCAGAATACATAGACATGCACACCGCCTTTCCGAAAATAGACTTCTATTCTTCGTAATAGCGGGGTTTCCAATTTTTTCTATTGGGGAAAACCCTCCATTCCGAAACCCCCCCACTCCGAACGGACAAATGGACACAATCAGAAAGGAAACGGAGGCTGCACATTGATCCTTTTTTCCTTTTTGGGGTCAAACAGATCATGTGTATAATTAACTGCAAAACAAGCAAATTCTTAATATTAATGACATATAACACTCATTATGCTTCTAGCCTGTCTAGCCTCTACCAGGGGCCTTTACTATGAAGCAGGTTCAACATACTCAGGGTATCTTTCAGTTACCCAGTGAAAAATATGTCTGTGCGGTTGGCTGATGTAGCCCTCACCCGTTACTTAATGCTGGTTATTGCCAGACTCAGACACACTTTCGGTTGTCCAGTGAAAGACTGAGACAATTGGAGTTGAGTTTCAGAATTTTTATGTAGGACAGTTTCCACAGTGCATTGATGTGTGGTTCTGAAATACAATAAAACATTGCAATAAACAAATTAAACAATGCAATGAAATTACATAAGAACCCTTAATCTCCCTAATCTTTAACATGAACTTGGCATGTGGATGCATTACCATAAAGTAAGCAATTAAGCTAGCAAAAACGTGAACTTACATTTACATAACATAAAGCTGCAATCACAATGCAAACAAATCCAAAACTGACTACTTACAGTTTTCATGAACGCACAACACTTTGGGAAACTTTCAGCACTTCTGATGTCTGTAATGGCCGCCGTGTGTCTCAGCAGCAATGGTGGGCGGGGACAGACAACTAGGACGTGATTGGTTGACTGTACTGACTGACTGACAGATAAAGAACTGCTAACCAAAAAAATAAGAAATTACATGAGGTAGATTGGCCTTTTTAACACTCAGCTTCAATTAACCGGACAATCTCGCTAAGCGGTGTTTGCAGCATCTGACCAATCACAGACATGGCAGACAGACAGTAATTCTGCAGCAACATGAAGAACTGAAAGATACAGTCGCTACAGCAATGTGCAAAAAGTGCTACAGAGAATTACTGACTGACAATGCTTATAGTTCATGGGATTAAAATCAATGCTCGATCATTATGGGATGGATGGCTGGTGGCTCTATAGGAATCACATTATATTCCTCTAAATTGGCCTGTTGCTCACATGTAATTTTGTGGTGTGTATGTGATGCAGAGTTAGGCGTGTGAATATTGCACATACACTGAGTGTCAAAAAAACAAAAAAACAACTCGGAGCGCTGATCGTGAAAGGAAGCAAGTGGGACAGATCTGGCCAGTCCCTGAGCAGCGCGCATTTCACAGACAAGCCACAACGCAGAGTGTAAACCGGTGTGTCACCCGGTTCAGCACCATGGACAGCTGCGGGGAGGAGGGGGTTCGGAAAAGCGGGGTTTCGGAACAGTGGTGTGTCGGAATGGAGGTCTTTCGGAATGGAGAACTGTCCCCTTATGCAAAACGCTCTATTAAAAACATCTTTACAGTAAATAAATTAAATAGCCTAAGCTCAATGCAACATCTGTACAGAAGCCAATGATTTTTATTTATTGATTTATTTGGGTGGGACAATGCACATAAATGGACATTTAAAAACATGTAAATGTGCCGGATTGTAGCAGCTAGTGCTAGTTTCCATCCGGAGTCCCAAAACATAAAAACAGTACAGTGTCAGAACAACAACAACATAGTATTATAACAAACGTAATGCAGACAACAACACACAACTTTAACGAAATAAAACATTGACATTTTGACAACACTTCCAACGGTAGGGGGACCAAAAGAGTTTCTGAGAAATAAAGTGCAAAGGTGCCGGGCCAAAGTGACAAGTGCTAAAGTGCAGGAGTGCATGGGTACCAAGTTGTATTGCACGGTGCCCTAAAGTGCACATCGGTTTAGAGTGCCAGATTGTATTGCACTATGCCCGTACACATAGTTGCACAAGCAGGAGTGTGTAGATATTGCAAGATGATACATAATTGTGATTATGTACATACTACTAGAACCAAAAAAGACGTACACTGAAATAACTGAGTCTGACTATCTGACAGTCTCCTGTGACCCAAAGCTTCCTCAGCATACAGTATACAGGAACTCTGAGTAGAGTTGGCGTTAGCAACAGCTGAGCTGAGTGGAGTTAAATTGGGCTAACTGGTTTGTGGTACTGAACAGTGTCAGCAGCCCTCGAGGGGAAAATGAGATACACTCAGCGACCACCTGCTCGGCTTGAACACAAGATTAAATGCAAGATTCAAATCAGTTTGTAACAATATGCAATTTTGCACATATGACTCTGTTGTTTCATATTTGCCAATGATCACTATTACAGTTCTCATGTTTCCATGTCTTTTAGTGTGCAGAAACACAGTCTGTATTCAGAAACTGAAAGGAGCTGTCAGGATTTCTGCAACTGTTGTTGCTAAAGCTCCAGAGAGAAGAGATGTAAAACAACACTTGGATGTTTTTTGGCTCTTAAAACCAAAAAGTATTTGTTATGGATCCACACCTCAAAATAAAACACCAGAAGAGTACAAATCTGGGACCTTTAAAGGAAGATAAAAAATGATGTGGTTGAATGTTTAAAATTTGTCACCTCTGACAATAATAAGCATTTGGTAAAACCACTGGCATCTGTACCTACTATTAACAGAGATGTTATGGTGCACTGACTCTGAAACTGTTATTTTATTGTTATAATTACAGTTTAAATACATCTGTGTAATTGCAAGTCACAATCTACTATTGATTTTTCCAAATATTTTTAATATTCCATTCCATGTTGTGCACTGTGTTGTCGTTTTCTGAGCTCATCGTACATCACATGCTCCGCTTGCAGAGGTCACAGGTGATGTGACACACACTCCTGTCAACTGTGAGGCAGTAAAAACCAGTGGACCACAAACAGGATTTACGAGCACTGCCCACGCCGACTCTACATGGAAGACACAAACAGCATTTGAATGAGTCCAACAGGTTTTGTTTTGTACATTTTTTTCCCGTTTTTAATAAGGGAAAAAAAAGCCACAATCAACAGAACAGGAAATGATCTTGTGTTGCAAATTTGATCAACTCTGAAAAAGGGGCACATGACATCAGACATACATAATGGTCTTTTTTTGTCCTGGATCGTTATTCTCATCTGGATCACAGCAGCAGCACAGTAGGACATGCGAGCTGTGTCCTGATTTCTTCGTTATGTGCCCAGCAGTGTGCCAGGAAAAGATGGGGAAGAGAAAAGTATGCAGATGATATGAGATACGCTGACATTGGTTATATAGGCTAAGTGTGTTTATATGAATGTAAAACTCAGTGGTCCTGAGAGCTCAACATGCTGCAACGTCAGAAAACACATGTGAATGAACAAAGCCAGTGCAAAATCAGCAAAAGTCTTCAATCATGAATGCACGTGCAAAGAAATTAAATTGAAATGTTTCCAGGAGACAGAATCCCAGCTGGTTCATCACTTTCTTTCTCTTTTAGAAAATGCCTTAATTCCAGTAGAGAGAGTGGCAGAAAGAGAGGGGATGAGGATATACAATTCAATACTTTATTGTCATAGTCATTACAACACAATCATATATAATGAGAAATGCTTTGAACATCTTAATCCTGGCATCACAACAGCATTGACATGTGCAAAAAGTACCACCCAAAGAATATGTCAAATATGCTAAACAACAATAATACCCATTGCAGGCTTTGTTGTAGCAGCAGATACAGTATAGAGCACTCATTCAATATAATGCAGGTGCGTTTCAGTAAAGTAGAATGTCAGCAGTCTTCTCCCTGATAGTGGAGCTACTCAACCAGACTAAGTGCTGCATATTATACTGCTAGTATGTACTGATTTGGCCAAAATGCAGCATGTAGTATGCAGTATGCAAACAATAGCAAAATCTGCAATATACGAAAAGTTCCCAGATGTCGTACTGATTCGGAAAAAAATCTTGAGTGTGCATCTGACCAGTCTACATTGTGTACTGTATCCCACAATGCAATGCTCCCCTGACCTTTAACCCTAACCAAAGACAGTTTAGAGTAGTGAAGTATATTTGCCGTGTACCGTAATGTTATATAACCCAATAAAATAAAATAGTATTTAATGCAGACTGATCGGTTCATTGTTAAACATTTATTTATTGATGTAAATGTGGTGATTTCTGTTGGTAGGCTACAGAGCCCCGAAGCAGAGCCGCTCCTCTGTTCAGCACACACCTGAAGCTTCACTTCTCATTCAAACAAACTAATGTGACTGCCACAGTTGTTACGTTTCATCAATGAGACCAACATTTATCTTCTAAAAAGAATTTAACCAGCCAGCGGTAAACCTCTAAAAACCTGCGGATAAGTTACTTGGCTCGTTTTCTCCCCCGGGATGATGACGCAGGTTGACCGGCCGATCACCTCAGGAGACGAGGCTGCTGCCTCTGTGACGACCTGCTGGTCTCGGTCGCTGCTCCCACAGGTGGAGCGTCACTTCTCCAAAAACGTCGGAGCAAATTTCTAAACAGGCGTCATTTGGATAAACTAACCGCATAGTAAGCATCTAAACATTTACTTTCTCGCATTAAAAAATATTAAAACTTAATAAAGTGATGTATTAACAGCGCTACAGCAGTAATTAAAACAGATTTTCTACCGCTGCCGGTTGCCGAAAAATGCATTCTGGGAAACGTGTATATTGCATACTGCGGTGTGAACGGCATCCCACATTCAGTGTGCAGTATAGAGTAGCTACATACGGGGACTGCTAACTCCATCAGCTGACAAGAAGTTAGCCAAAACGACCGGATCGCTTACTTCTGCTTTAACTTTTTCACTATATTCTAATATTTTATTAGCCTGATGCATCAGCCGCTTACTTCATTACATTTCATATAGCGTCTGAACACGAGCCATAGGGATTCGTTTGCTTCCGGGAGGCGGTTGCTTACATTTGCTTCAACTAATCGCTGCTGCTTGGTGGTCACGTGTGCTATACACCGGTTAAGCTCATAGGTTAATCTTGAGCGCTTGAGTTCAACGTCATCGCCTTCACTTACCCGTCTGTTCGCTGATTGGTCCGTCCGCTCTGGCGGACGGAGCAAACCGAAACGCATTGCTAGTGTCCTGACTACATGTTTGAGGCAAATTAAATTTGCCGGAACCAGTAGGCGGCGCTAGCCTGGCTAATATTTTATAGCCATAATCATTGCAATTAAAATAAATAAAGACATGAGATATTTCAGTCTGTGTATAATGAATCAGTATGTAATATATGAGTTTCACTATTTGAATTGAACTACTGCAATAAATTAACTTTTAAATTTACTGAGATGTCCCTGTTTAGTGTGGAGGCAAAAAGGAACAACCAGTAAATAATAAACAATGATCACCCTTTAATTTACAGGCCACTTATTATGTGGTAATAGCCAAGAAATAACGGTCAATTTCATAGTAATGTCATGTTTTTCATGTTATTCCTGGGCTATTTCTAGACAATCAATCGTTATTTCTTGGCTATATACAGTATCTCGACATTACTATGAAATTGAATGTTATTTCTAGGCTATTTCTAGACATTATGACACAATTAATTGTTATTTCTTGGCATTGTCATGTAATTAGTGGCCTGTAGGCCTGAATTAATGGGTTACCAAATGAACAGTTTTACTACTCGGCCAAATAGGGTGCATCCTCTCTCAACCACAAAGGTCTCAGTCTGGACACCCACTGTTAGAATGACTGAGCCTTAAATACAAGATAGTAAACAAACAGTTTAAAGTACATTAATACCAGAAAGACAATCCAAAGTGACTGACGACATCAGCTACAGGTCAGAGTAGCAGCTGACCCTTACAAAAGGCCATCGGTTGGACCACTCTATCCACTTGTCACCCTGTGTCCACTGGATTTTATTTGATTAATTTCTTTCCCTAATTTTTATTTTTTGCAGCAAATGTGCTGACAAATTTGCATTGTTTATGAATTATGACAAACAGTTATGTAACAAACATAAAGCATGCAGTTTTCTAGGTTTGGAATTCTGTTTGCTCTCTGAGGCCATAACGTGGTGGAGGAACGTGTGTGTGTATGTGTAGGTGCTCCCAGCTGGTTTTTTCACTCCAGACACCCCTGACAGTTTAATCCAGACCTGGGATGAATGTCCTCTCCCAAATTGTAAAAAAAAAAAAGAATCCCAATCTTGACCATGCTCTGTTTATACAATCCTCTGTGCTACATGTTTCTCTGGAGCATCAGCCCACCAACAGCATCTGCCAGAGCTGAGGCAATGAACTCTCCTCCTGAGAGACATTACTATTGATAACCGAGTTACGAATCATTTAATACCATTAGAGTCCTTCTACCCCTGTGCCTCACGTGGAAATATCATTCCTAGCCCAATCTCCCACTCTGTGAGAGATTATCAAGGGTGATGATGCAGTGGAACGGAGGAAGATTTGTCAAGTTAATAAAATGAGCTCTGGGGAGAGCTATTTCAAGGCGTTATTGAAGTATGTTTAAAGTAAGTGAGAGTTGATGGTGGCCCTGGTGCTTGTGCACAGACTGCACTGCAGAGAAAGGAAATCAAACACTTGCTTTTATTGACTGATATTGGCTAAAGCTGATGTTTGAACTCAAGCTATGGCTGTCTGATGACTTTCTGGAGAATAGGAGGGAGAATTCACCTGACACAACCTCACAGACCGAGGAGGTATCTCCATCTCAGGCCTGTGGATAAAGTTTGACTGCAAACAAAACACTGAGACAATGTCATTTATAGACGATCATGAATCAGAAGTGAGTTTAAAGGATAATTACCGTTTTTTACATTCTGGACCTTATTTCTATACGATCATTTACTCATCCAGATAACTTAAGTGTTATTACAAGTCGTTCCGAAGAAATTAGATCTGTATAATGCGAGTACGCGGGGCACGCAATGCAGCCTCTAAATAACACATTATCCGCCGCAAAACTTGTTCATTTCACCAATATTTTGTTATGATATGCTAGTGCTATTCCCCTCCGAGCCCGTGGTGGCATGTTATCAACATCAGGGGTCTGTAGGTTGACCTACTGACCTCTGACCCGGATGATGTCATCTCCAACTGCAGTGAACATGACCTCACACATACCTTGTTCGGTCCAAACTTTCGGCCTTTTCCCGTTTGTTCTGAACCAGATTTACCAACACGTTCTCACCCCCAGTGCGTCAACAGCCTGACGAACGGTCACTGTCCCTCCTCGTCACATGCCTGACTCATTAGGTGCCCGTTTTTCGTCAGGTTTTGACGCGCTCGGCTTTCAGTTGATTCCAATGCAATCCCCTTCGCGGCGATATGTGACGCTCAGAGCAAGTGATCCAGCGGAGCCGGCTGCGGCACTGACAGATGCTGTGAGCAGAGGAAAACTTTTTTTTTTTTTTTTTTTTCTTTAACTTTTCCTTAAATCTTTATTGAACCTGATGCTGCTGTGTCTGACGTAGCTTTCGGCAAGGACGTCCTTTCGGTTATTTATTTATTTATTTAGTGATCATGGTGTTTGGTGCAGAATAATCAATCAATAAATAAATAAATTACGTCCTTGTCGGAAGCTGCGTCAGACCAGGAGGGGGGGGTTGTGGATTCTACAGGTGAAGACCACTTCCGCGTTCAAAAAGCTGCTCTGTTTAATCAATATTCTGAAGAAAGATCTGATTATTAGCCATAACGCTGTAACCATCCAAGGAAGACTGTGTAACAATGTGCTTCTGCTGAGTCCAAAAGCCCTGTGTAATATCAACTTTATTTTAAGAAAACACGCTTTGTTTCCAATGTCATATCACAGAGAAGCACTACATTACCCATAATCCTCATATTTATCAGCGACGTGTCTGATTGGTTGAGCTTGCTGTTACCAGCAAATGAAAAAAATAAAACAAATTGAGCTTATATTATTTTCTTAGTAACTAAAAGGTCTTAACATCTTTTTTGTTTTCAACATTGAATAAAAAAAGGGTGCTATATTGTTAAAATTCAACAATAAAGTGCATAAAAGTTGGCTTGACTTCTTTCTTTTTTTCTTTTTTTTCATAATTTTCACCAGCATCTTTCTGGTCCACATCACATCACATTTATTGTAATTTTTAATTCAATGAGTGACATTTTATTTTTTATCTGAAAAACATTATTATGAATTCAAGGGTCAGAGGTCACTGATTAGTGTTAAATTTAACCTTTTTGACCCTGTTTCCTTGAATAAATCACTAAGACTTTGATGCGGGAAGCTGAGATTTTGATTTGATTTTGTTCAGAGCACTAGGACACTAGGCACTTTCAGACCTGTCGGACGTCCAGAAGGGTCACAGCTGACCGTCCAGGCTCGTTTCTCGGCCTTCAAAGCCTAGATTTAGAAGCCTTTTGTCTAATAACGTCTACATCCTTGGGGTTATAAGGCTGAAAGTTTCATGCATTTGTCCGGGGCCTAAGGCCATCCACCATGTGCAATTTCAAACCCGTGCGACCTTCACAAGTGTCAAAGGTCGCTGATCTGTGACCTTTTTGACCCCGTTTCCTTGAATAAAACACCAAGACTTTGATGCAGGAAGATGAGCTTTTAATATGTGGTCCAGAATGTCTAGTAGATTGTGTGTGCAAAAGATTCAGAGCTCTGTGACATTCAGAAGGGTCACAAATAGCCAAAAAGCAATGCTCCTTTTTCTGACCTTATATTAACTCATTGAGTGCCAACCACGTAATTTCTCGTTTTTCGTTCCCATGCGTTGAGTGCCGAAAACGTAATTTTACGTTTTTTGCTTTTTTTTTAAATTATGAAAATAGACACTTTAATACACATTATATGTAAATTTGGGGACTCTACGACGAGGAGAACTGAAATAGATGACGATCAAAGTCACATGACAGCTCATGATCTGGAAGTTTTTATCATAACTCGGCTTCTGCAAACGAGTTCTGCATGCAGATGCAGCGCAGCTGCTCTGCTCTCACCCGCGCTGCTGCTCCAGCTGCTCGAGCTGCTCGGAGCTGAACCAGGAAGCTCTCAGCCGACAGTCCGCCCGGTCTTCAGCTGGAGCAACACCGTGTCCTCCCCAAAGTCCTCCCGCGGTAAAATCTGATGGTCTCTGGGCCAAAGCAGACCGGCATCACCGACCCGTACCACAGAAGGACCGCGACCACCGGCGGGACCGGTCTTCCCGAGCCGCGGTGGCCGACTGACCCTCACGCTCCGCGGGGAGAAGCTGTGACACGGCACGGTGCGTCTGTGTTATTGTTGTTTAGTGGCGCCCCCCCCGCCCCCGATGGTGGTTTTGTGAATAGAACAACAACTGTTGTATATATTTATCTTATACGAGCCCTTTGATCCAGAAATGCGAGTGTCAGAAGAGCGACAGGCACAAACAGAGCACCTTTCATAAAAGACGCTGTATCTCCTTTTCTAGAAAAAAGGAGGGATTTTGGTGAAACCCAGCCATGTTTAGCTTGACTTTTCTCAGGAACAGAGGCACGTAGAAACAAACGGTTTGTGGCCACTTGAAGCATTAAGGTAAACCTTTCAATTGAGCCACAGTATGTGTTGGTGGCAATAATATAGAATACACTGTGGCTCTACATAAAAAGTCAAAAATGGTCTAAATTGCCGGTACACTTGACTAAAACTTTGGAAAGGAGCGCGGCACTCAATGAGTTAAAGGAGAAATGTTTCAACAGCAATTCTTTAATAGCTTCCAGATGCTTTGGCCTATCAGGCTGAATTTTTAGCTACAGGAGCTGGTGTACGATCAGGAAGTAGGGGAGCTGTGCATAAAGCCAATTGGTAAGTGTCAAAGGTCACAGGGGTCAAACATCAAAGTGAATCCAGCCATTCCTGCTTTTTCTCAACAAAACATACACGCTTTAAGTTATCATCATGAAATATTAATAGGTTGTATATCAGAGAGTCCTCTACCATATATTACGAAATCAGAACTGTACGACTTTTGGAAATGTGTTTTGTCTATTTCGGCTTTTCTGACTAAGAGGGTCTCTCACGCTTTAAGTCTGACAGACTCTGAGTCAGAAAAGCCGAAATAGACAAAACACATTTCCAAAAGTCGTACAGTTCTGATTTCGTAATATATGGTTCGGGGGCCCAAGACGAACGCGTAGATGTGTGTTCGGTCCTGATCGAGCCATTACTTTTCGAGAGGCGGGGCTTCAAACAGCCGCATTCCTCTGTATCCTTGAGGCCGCCGTTTCCATAGAAACCGACAAAATCACTTGAAACTTGGCCTGTGGACTCATGGTGAGGCCCTTATCCATCACCCCGACACCCAACTCTGTGGGAGCATGGGAAAGCCAAGTGGCCCCCCGGGGCCCCCTGGGTTCCCCTAGAGCAACGGGACCAAAATATTCAGATAGAGGACTCTCTGATATACAACCTATTAATATTTCATGATGATAACTTAAAGCGTGTATGTTTTGTTGAGAAAAAGCAGGAATGGCTGGATTCACTTTGATGTTTGACCCCTGTGACCTTTGACACTTACCAATTGGCTTTATGCACAGCTCCCCTACTTCCTGATTGTACACCAGCTCCTGTAGCTAAAAATTCAGCCTGATAGGCCAAAGCATTTGGAAGCTATTAAAGAATTGCTGTTGAAACATTTCTCCTTTAATATAAGGTCAGAAAAAGGAGCATTGCTTTTTGGCTATTTGTGACCCTTCTGAATGTCACAGAGCTCTGAATCTTTTGCACACACAATCTACTAGACATTCTGGACCACATATTAAAAGCTCATCTTCCTGCATCAAAGTCTTGGTGTTTTATTCAAGGAAACGGGGTCAAAAAGGTCACAGATCAGCGACCTTTGACACTTGTGAAGGTCGCACGGGTTTGAAATTGCACAGGGTGGATGGCCTTAGGCCCCGGACAAATGCATGAAACTTTCAGCCTTATAACCCCAAGGATGTAGACGTTATTAGACAAAAGGCTTTTAAATTTAGGCTTTGAAGGCCGAGAAACGAGCCTGGACGGTCAGCTGTGACCCTTCTGGACGTCCGACAGGTCTGAAATTCTACAGAAACTTTGTCCCTAGTGCTCTGAACAAAATCAAATCAAAATCTCAGCTTCCCGCATCAAAGTCTTAGTGATTTATTCAAGGAAACAGGGTCAAAAAGGTTAAATTTAACACTAATCAGTGACCTCTGACCCTTGAATTCATAATAATGTTTTTCAGATAAAAAATAAAATGTCACTCATTGAATTAAAAATTACAATAAATGTGATGTGATGTGGACCAGAAAGATGCTGGTGAAAATTATGAAAAAAAAGAAAAAAAGAAAGAAGTCAAGCCAACTTTTATGCACTTTATTGTTGAATTTTAACAATATAGCACCCTTTTTTTATTCAATGTTTAAAACAAAAAAGATGTTAAGACCTTTTAGTTACTAAGAAAATAATATAAGCTCAATTTGTTTTATTTTTTCATTTGCTGGTAACAGCAAGCTCAACCAATCAGACACGTCGCTGATAAATATGAGGATTATGGGTAATGTAGTGCTTCTCTGTGATATGACATTGGAAACAAAGCGTGTTTTCTTAAAATAAAGTTGATATTACACAGGGCTTTTGGACTCAGCAGAAGCACATAATATTGTCACACAGTCTTCCTTGGATGGTTACAGCGTTATGGCTAATAATCAGATCTTTCTTCAGAATATTGATTAAACAGAGCAGCTTTTTGAACGCGGAAGTGGTCTTCACCTGTAGAATCCACAACCCCCCCTCCTGGTCTGACGCAGCTTCCGACAAGGACGTAATGTATTTATTTATTGATTGATTGATTATTCTGCACCAAACACCATGATCACTAAATAAATAAATAAATAAACAAATAACCGAAAGGACGTCCTTGCCGAAAGCTACGTCAGACACAGCAGCATCAGGTTCAATAAAGATTTAAGGAAAAGTTAAAGAAAAAAAAAAAAAAAAAAAAGTTTTCCTCTGCTCACAGCGTCTGTCAGTGCCGCAGCCGGCTCCGCTGGATCACTTGCTCTGAGCGTCACATATCGCCGCGAACGGGGATTGCATTGGAATCAACTGAAAGCCGAGCGCGTCAAAACCTGACGAAAAACGGGCACCTAATGAGTCAGGCATGTGACGAGGAGGGACAGTGACCGTTCGTCAGGCTGTTGACGCACTGGGGGTGAGAACGTGTTGGATTTACAGGTGTGAAAGATCCCCTGGACCAAAGACCAAAAATTTGGTCCAACCAAAAGAGGTGGTCCCAGTCCAGACCAAAGAAAACCATGATTCAGACTTCTTCACTGTGTATATATATATATATATATATATATATATATATATATTTTTTTTTTTTTTCAATGCTTTGGACTTTTTGAACAATATCAGCAAGTCCCTGGTGGTTAGCATACACACTACACCTCACTGGTCTCTCACAATGCAGAACCAGGGCTCTGCGACAATAAAGGACATTCATCTGAATCTGAACTAGGCTAGCTTTGGTGACACAACTATGTCACATGCATGCCTGTTTACAAACTAATCGATGTTAAATGTAGGAGACGCAGCATTCGTAGGTAATGAGGACAGCGTGAAACCAGAACCAACCAGATCAAATGTAGAGAATGGAGCAGAAACACCAACCTTGGTTCAGACTTCAGGTGTGAAAACACAGTAAAACAGATTGCATGAGATCAGATCCTTTCAGGTCTGTAGCGCAGCATTATCTAATAATGCAGCATTATGTAATGTAATATAGTACATTTTCACCTTATTATGTAATATTTTCTAATAAATAACTTTGACACATTTTGTAATAAGTTGCTACTATTGCATCAGTTATTACGCGGGTATTGCACTGCTTTATGAAGAAAATGTAATAATTTGGTGCATAATGTAACAACTTATTACAAAACGCGGCACAATTTGTTACATATTGTGTTGCAGAACTTTATTACAAAATGTGGCAGATTATTACATGTACAGTAATGCTACAACTAAAAAACTGAGAACGGAAACAGCATCATGAACTAACTCTTGATAAAGATAAGTTATCTGTTTGTGTGTCTCATAAAGCTGAAAGAACTCACCTCCCATCTCCATCACCTCTTTTTATTGCCATCCATCACTAAAATAAATAAACAGAAGCTCAGATCTTAGGCTTTTTTCCCCCTTTAACCATCAAACTGCAATATTCAAGAGGCTTCGATGGTAAACTTCTATTTGTTTGCCAGCACAATGAAAAATGTTACCAGTGGCAGATTATATCCTCTGCGGGAAATCAACATAATTCTGTAAGTAAGGAATAAAAAATAGTAATGGTAATAAACAAACAAATAATAAAACTACTTATTGTTTGGCTGATAGCTTCTCAGCTGGTCTGTGTACATTGTCGGAAATGAGTTGTTTATGAATTTGGGGAATATTAATCAGACTTATTACACAGACCCATTCCAACCATTTGTCCACGTTTACAGAGGCAGCATAATAACGGCAAGAAAAGTTCCTCTGCCAAGAAGACCAGGAGTTATTATGAGTCTGGGGGAACTTTAAATGAGCTCAGAAGTTAAGTATCTGTGTGAGTTAGAGGCTGAGAGGTGAGCACAAAGGGAAAACAGCAAACTTAATATGTTTATTACAGATACAAACTGTTGACAAATTACACAACAGCACTAAATGAACATCAAATAAGGTCACACAACAGTGCAAATAATAAATGAAAAACTTAATTAGGACTGGAAGGGATGTGTGTCCGTGGAGTCGTGGCTACTGGGTGGGGGTCGGTGAGCAGACGCTGGAGTTGGGGTGCAGTGCTGCAGAGTGTGGGGCTGTTTGGTGTGGGTCAAGGCAGAGAAACTTCATACTTGCAGATTCATTCATTTTAAAGGAGTTCCTCTCTTTCCCCAGGGAAAGGGGAGTCACTTCACTCAGGAATCTCTGCATCAAAGCCGCTGATTTTCCACATTTTACTTGTAAGTTTGAGAGAAAAGTAACTAAATTCATCCTGCTGAATACAGACAGGTTCTGGTCATTATAATGAAATTTAACTGTTGCTAATGGATCAAGAAATGGCTTTGACAGGACATTTAAACTGTTAAGAGCAACTCACAGTGCATTACCGAATGACCAACATCAAGGTTATCATGATTATGAATGTGATAAAAGACATAAACGGTGACAGTTCAGGTATGGATGACTTTCCTTTAAAACTCTGGCTTGGTTCAAAATCACTCTCTTCTCTCCAGTTTTTAGAATTTTTATGTTATTTGCTACTTTTACTGCATATGATTTTTAACTAACATCAGTTCTTGTCATACGTATAAAATATCCATCCACTTTTGGATTGTTTAACCCTTCAGATGCCAGCTTGTTTGCACTTGCTGGTAAACAACCTCAAAAATGACCATGTTCCATATTCTCAGTAGTACTGTTTTTCCTGTATTGTTAAGATCACACCAATGTCAACATCGGGTCATTCATTGCGTATGATTTGCTCCATCATACGCCCCCTATTGGAAACTTAAAAGAAGACATGAAATTGCTCCCTCAGCCAAAAATGGACCAATGGCATAATCAGGTAGAAAATGTGAAAAAAAATACTACAGTTCTTAAGTGTTGAGTTTAGATTGAAAGACATTTTACCTGAATCGTGTGATTTATTACTGTAAATAAGGGGGGGAAATAGTTTGCATGGGATTCAACTGGTCCTGATGGAGCCAAAGTGTACAATTGGATGTATACAGTTATTATTGATATATTTAAGCTTAGATTCTCTGCCTGAACCAAAAAATGTGAATTTTGAAGTCAATACATTTATAAACAGAATTTGCTGTTGCTGTCACTCACACAATCAGTCCAACTCCACAGCTGCTCTTCATCAGTCAGTTGTTGTCAGTTTTTGTTTTATTTTTTTATTATTCAGGTTACGGACTGGGCTCGGTCCCCAAAGCAGCTGCCATAGTTCGGGCTTGATTCGGGCTCACACAGATTTCATTCTGGCTCGGGTTAGGCACGGACAGATTTTTTGGGCCAGATCCAAGCTCTAGTGTGTGTGTGGGGGGGATCTGTATTGTTTTGATGGTGGGTTCTTTCAAACATTACTAATCAACACTGGTAATGAATGTCATTAGGTTACACCCTCTTTTCCATATGTCACCACGTCATGTTTTGGAAACACAGCCCCAGTACCAGACTCTGTTATTCTGACGATTTAACGAGATTTACTCTGGTGTTTCAAGGTGTGATGCATAGTCTCCTTATGTGCTCTAAAACACACTCACCATAAAATCAGTGGTGGGGAGAAGAAAAAAACAAAAAACACTTGAAGACTATTTTTGCATTTCTGTTCCAAAAACTGTTGCCAACTTGGCAGACTTCACCTTTAGATTTAGTCTTTAAAAAAAAAAGAAAGAAAAACTTCTTAGGGACAAAAAGTACCTACCAACAAATCTAGTAACTCTTTGGAGCTCTTGTGATGAGAATTGCCAATATTTCTCAATGAATGTGTTCTCATGTGGCCATGACTCACTGGACTGCATACCTAATGAACAATCTTAATGTTTGTGTAGTGAACTTTTCCTTTTCTTCTAAGGATACATTCAGCAAGAGTTGATTCTATTGACTGTATCCTCTAGATTTATGAGGCTTCTGTATTTAAAAAAAAAAGTTTTTGAAGTTATGCAGATTTAGATGTATATTGATGAAATGATAGCAGATGTTTAGATTTTTATCCATAACCACACAATATCATCAGGGAGGCATCTGATTGGCCCCAAATTCATTCCACAGCCTGTCAACCAGCCCAAACATACAGAGCCATAAAGAGTGGAGATGAAGTCAGACTCCTGGAACAGATGGTTTGGTCCCCACAGCACCATGATCCCAACATCATGGACTCAGTCAGGGATTACAAGAAGAAACAGGAGCTACTGACACAGCCTGAACCCAAATCATACAAAGCCTGGGGTTTATTCAGTCTGCATATATTGCATATGCTGAAAATGAACTGTTAACAAACCCATTTAAAATTAGAACTTAAAGATAGGGTCTGTAGGATTTTCCCAAAAATCAAAATATGGACTTCTACAAAAGAAATCCTGTTTAATCATCACCTATGGGCTTCTACTCGTGTGTAGTGGTGACTGTGTCTGCAGAGTCCTCCCCCCCCCCCCCCCCCCCCCCCCCCCCCCCCCTTCCAAGAGGAAGTACAGTCTGAGTGAGGTGCTGGAGCGTCGGGCTCACAGTCGGCCATCGCTGGCAACGGGAGCCTCGGGGGCGATGCACTGATGAGTAGGAAGCCTAGGGCGCGGGCCCAGGTGGAGCTGCCACTGTTGCAGATCTTGTTGGTAGTAGCAAACTTTAAAGCAACATAATGTAAGATTTAGCACTAGGTTAAGAGAGGGCAACTGTCTGCTATCTGTGTTGTAAATAGGACTGTATGCTTGATCCCCAGAGAAGCACAGTAGCCTAGGTGAATTTGTTGATGGAGCCGGTGCCAGTACTGTTGCCGTTGCTGGTGCAGAGATGCAGAGATGGTTTTGTGTGTTGCCGGAGCTCTAGAGGGGAGGCTGGTTGGCCGTGCAGCTGAGCACAGGGCACTTGTGAGTGGGTAAGAGGAACAGGGAGACTTGTGCTCGGTCTCTGGATCTTAGCAGAACTGTGGTGTAACAGAACCGTGGTGGTGCTGTGTTCATACCCGAACAGGAAAGTTACAGATTGCAATTGCAGCAGCAGCATGATTCATCCTGTTAAAGCAGAACTATGCAGGATTTCGGCTGTAATTATTGTGGCTCAGAGACACTGGCATGGTAGAGTGACCTGTTATGAGGTGAATGGGGTCTAGGCCAATGCGCCCACCCCCCCCACTGGCTGAAAACCGCACTTGCAAGATCAGTCCTCCGTCTCGGTGTCCCAAATCTCATCAATGGATAGAACTATCACGAGAAACTGCCTTACGGCAGTACGAGATAAGAACGCAGATGACATCATGCATGTCATGAATCGTGATTGGTTTGAGTTCGGAAAGTCGGAGGAAACCATGGAAACATGAAATGTTTAGAAGTTCGGCTTGTGGCTAACACGGAGCTAATGCTAACACGGACACACACACACACACCATGGATCTTTGATAAGATAATGTAATACATCATGACACACACACACACCTTCGCGTTTTGGAACCTTTATTCATGTGTGTGTATGTCTGTGTCTTTGTGTCTTTGTCTGTGTGTGGCCGTATTAGCGTTAGCTCCGTATTAGCGTTAGCGCCGTGTTAGCGTTAGCTCCGTGTTAGCATTAGCTCCGTGTTAGCAGGGCTTAGCAAACACCGCTCTCTACCTTCAGCAGTAAACACAAGCACGTGTAGGGAGGGGGTGGAGGAGGTGGTGGCGGCGAGTTTTTTTTTTATGACAGTGACATGTGCCTCCTAGAACTGTGGGGAAGCCCCGGAGAGGGAAAAAAAGAGAAACCAACATAGGCGCGAGCTATTTCCGGCCGAGTTGCATAGTTCTGCTTTAACAGTTTTTCTACCATTTCAATTAATTTAGAAACATCATTTTAAGGTAAAAAAAATAAAAAAATAACTAGTGTTGCTTAAAAGGCTGAAGTGGAGAAAGGTTCCATGTGAACAGCAGTTGAACATGTTGCACAGTTGAGCCTGAGAGGAGGGGCAAACTGCAATGGATAAACCTACAGTCTGTGGGGTCCCATCATAGTTCCGACATCCCATTATTCCGAAAATTATTCATTGTTCCAAAATGGGTTACTATTAGGGTTAGGATTGGGCTTTGGGTTAGCTTAGGGACAATAATGTTGTCTAATGTACAACGTGCACGGGCACAGGTTTTCTCTTGTATCAGATATTGATTTATTTGTTTTATTTATTAGTTTATTTGAAAAGGGACAGTGTACATTAATAAAACATTGTAAAAACTAATGTAAATGTACCAGAGTAAGCTAAAAGGCTCATTTTCATCGGCCTGATGTTAAAGGGCATCCTTTAAAAAAGACAGCAACAATAAAATACCACATATAAAAAAGGTAACACATTCTATACACATTTTTATATACACAATTGAAAGACATTAACATGGTTAGAGTAAGAGTTTGAAACATTGAGATTTCGGAACAACTGGACTTCGGAACAATGGTTGGAAGTTGAACAGTGGGATGTCAAAACACTGAGATTTCGGAATAATGGGTTATTTTTGGCCTATTTGGATGTCGGAATTATGACATGGCACCCATACTCTCCCATTAAGTGCTGTATTTTAACTTATATGCACCTCAGAACCTCCAGTAATTGGAACCAACAGCTTGCTGGGATAATTGGTTTCAAGTACACAGCCTGTAAACATATAGGTATAGGCTTTAAAATGTACTTACTGAACATCAGATCTTCTGCTGTTCATCTTATTTACAGGCTGGAATGACTGAGTCATTGGGCTTCCAGGCAAAACTGTATTCTTTCTGCCGTCTTTGCCAGCAAAATGTGATTATACATCTAAATATAATCCCTTAATTTTAATCATTTATGGTTATTATCAAGTGCTGAATGATCAACCTAAATATGTTAGATAAAGGTATCTAACAGGATGTTGGATTCAATTTTCAGCTGCAATCTCATCCCGAACCCATCCCTGCTGACGTCTCGGGCAGCTTGCCATGCACTGCCAGGAAACAACAGCAATAAAAAGCCTTTGCAGTGATACAGGAGCAGGCCAGACACAAAGCACAGAATTCTGACGGTGCTTTTAGATTCACTTTTGAACCGTGTTGGTGTAAAACAGCGGTGCTGTGTAGCTCTGAGGGGAGAGCACTGCTTTAACAAAGCCAGGGTGAAAGGTGGATTCCCACCGGGGCCACATAGGCTTAAAATATATGCACGCTCATAGTACTATCATGCACTTTGAATGAAAGCTCCCATCAAATGTTCATATGTTAGAGGATGACTGCACTCAGAAACACTTAGGCACTGTTATATCTGCAGCTATATGCTGTGTTACTCGCTGTTTGGTCTATTCCTCAGGGCGACTGGCCAATCATCTAAGACTTAGTGTCATGGCTAGATGCTCTAGCTGTGGAATTTCATGACAGAAAAGGTTTTTAGTGATGTGAGACATCAGTAGTAAATGTCAAATCCTGTTGTCAGTCTCTGAGAATCAAAGAGATCTGAGTCAATTTTTCACCAGTGTTCAACAATCATACCTGGATAAAGAAACACTGCAGAATAGGCAGAGTACTAATTTCTTCACTGTCAGTAGAATCAATGAAGCAGAATGTGAAACACCCACAGGACATGTTGCTTTTTGAATAATAGACGTGCCCTTTTAAGTGCACAGACATGCCCCATTTTTTTTATGTAATGCTGTCTTCATGCGTGGCACGTACCTCACAAGCATTACGTCAGTCGGTCAAAATTAACACCAAATGCATTTGGAAAACAAAAGAGGCTCCCCTCTGGAGTTTCTGTAGCTCATGGTTGTGCTGTTTTTACTCCCTCAGTGTATTTGTTCCTCCCAGTACTGCAGTAGTTTCTTCATATCATTTGTTAAAAAATATTATTTATTGTTGTTATTGTCATTTGATATGCAAATATAAGTATATGGGAGTGAAGGGGTTACAGTTCAAAGTAGAGTGATGCCAGGAGATTGAACAGGTTATATGGTGTCATATGCAGAAAACAAGTAGAGCCATAAGGTAGGCCAACACAAAGTCATTTCAAAAACAGGGAAACAACGTGCGTAATTCCAGAGTAATCTGTAATTCTTTTTAAAAAACATTTGGTAACACTTTACAATAAGGGTCCCTTAATTAACGTTAGTTAGTACATTATTAAGCATTAATATGCTGAGTAATGCATACATAATGATAACTAACTTTTAATTTATTAATTAACTTTGAGTATAGTAAACATTAATTAACTGCTTACTAGTAGGCTACATTAATTAATGTGTTTCCTAATCCTAAATTATACATAATAATGATTGTTAATATATCTGTAAACAGTTAATTAATGCTTAATAATGTACTAACTAACGTTAATTAAGGGACCCTTATTGTAAAGTGTTACCAAACATTTTTATTAATGCACATTTAACACATATTACAAGACAGTTACACAGACAGGGACAGAACAAACCAGAGATTGGAGGGTGGAATTACGAGACGGGGTGTTGAGCAGGAATATTGGGTATATTGGAAATAAAACAAAGAATAAGGAGGTTGATAAAGTAAAGAAGAAGGGATAAGAAAGGGGGGATGAATGATGTGAGGTAGTGTTTCGAGGAATCAGCTCTGGACAAATTGTATGAATAGTGACCAGATTTTATTGTAGTGGGTGATATTGTCTTTCATGGTGAATGTAAGTTTTTCCAAATTTGAATGTTCTGTTAGCAGATTATGTACCAATGTTGTGGTGAAAGTTTTGTTCTGTCTTTCCAATTGAGTAGTATTGTTTTTTTTTTTTGGCCATGGTTGTGGAGATGAGGATGAATGTTTGATGATGTTTTGGGATTGGTAAAGGAGAGAGGTCACCAAGTAAGGCTAATATTTTTTAGAGTGACTGATTGTGTTGATTGATTTCCTTTTCGAAACGGCAAAAACGTGGTGTTTGATTAGTCAATTCACGGTTGTGAATATAATCTTTGGTAAAGTTAATTATATAACATTGATTGAATTGGAGGGACAGGACTGAAAAGAAACCAATCAAAACATTTTGATAGTCCAGAACAAAGTTTTTCTTCATTTTTTTTCTTCCATTTATTAGTTTATTTCATAGGGACAGTGCACCACTAATCAACAGAGTTAAAAGAAAACTGTAAGTGGGCCAGAGTTAGCCAACAAGGCTAGTTTTCGTCCGTTGTCCCTGGCCAGATGTTAAAGGCAACCTAAAAGCCAAAGAAAAGGGCAACAATTAAGTACTTTCAAGACACATAACAATCTAGTAATCTATCTAGTAGTAAAAGCTCATAATAATAACAAGTACGACAGGTAAGAAGTCTGACATACAGCATGACAAAAGCTCATGGCATGCAGACATACAGTAACATGCAGACAGAGAGAAGAAGAGCGAGAGAAAGCAAGAGAAGAAAGCACAGCTAGAAACACATGCAAGTAGCACACAGAGCTAAAACATTAGCACAAACAATATCAGACATTACAAGGCAGGACATGAAACGGCATTAGGCAAGAAAACCAAAGCTAACAAATAAGCAAACAAACAGCACAAATAGCCTAATGATTGATTAGTGATTTAGCCTACATGATTAGTGATTTACATGATTAGTGATTACATGATTAGTGATTACAGGATTGATTATTGATTAACCACTGCTTTAACTGTCTTTTAAAAGAATAGTGAGTGTTTGATTCTCTAATAGACCCTGGTGTTGAGTTCCAGTCCTGCACTGCTTTTACTGAGAAGGCAGCTTGGCCAAAGACACTTTTTCTCATGGGAACAACACAGTCTCCTCGAGCTGATCCTCTGGTTGCCCTGTCATTGATTGATCTTTGGGTTATGAATGTTTGGAGAGGAGGAGGAGCAGTATTGTGCAGTATTTTAAAGACCAGGCAGAGATTTGCATACTTTATTAAATTATCCCAACTCAGAAGATCATGCTTTTTTAAAATGAGGCAATGATGGTAGGAGTTAGGTTTTCGATCTAGGATCTTAAGGCTTTGTTTGTATAATGTTTCAAGCGGTTTGAGAGTGGTCTTATTTGCTTGGGCAACACTCGTCAAACAGTATGTTAAACGTGAAACAATCATTGCATTTACATAAAGCTTTGCTGCATCCATGGTCATGAAGTTTCTAATAAATCTTAAATTGGATAGACTAAATTTAATCTTATGACAGACTGTCTTCACATGGGATTTAAAGGACAGCTGTTGGTCAATCAGTATGCCAAGATATTTGTGCTTATTTACAATTTGAAGTTTTTCACCCAGTAGAGTTATGTCTGGATCTGGACTCGAAGTTGACTTTTTTGAAAAGAACAGTCCAACTGTTTTACTCGTATTTAATTTGAGGCAAGACTTATTTAGCCATGCTGTGACACCATCCAAAGCCTTGGTAAGTTTTTCTGTGGCCTGTTGTTTTGAGCTGCATGTGCATGTATCACCGTGTCATCAGCATAAAGCTGGGTCTCAACTTCAGGGCATACAGAGGGCAAATCATTTATATACAAACTGAACAAAAGTGGTCCTAAAATGGATCCTTGCGGAACACCAGTTGGACAATTTAGAGCATCAGATAAGTGGTTGTGAACCTTCACATGTTGAATTCTATTGTGCAAATATGACTTTATTAACTCAAGGGCTTCGTCTGAGAAGTTAAATGTGGAGAGTTTGGAAATGAGCACTTTATGATTTACAGTATCAAATGCTTTCCTCAAGTCGAGGAAAACAGCCCCAACAACACCTCCCTTGTCCATCATAGATCTTATTTTTTCAAGAAGAAAGCAGTTCGCAGAGTCTGTGGAGTAGTGAGTTCTAAACCCAAATTGCATTGGATGCAATGAAAAGGGGCTGTTATTTAGATGAGATGTAAGCTGTTCAGCTATCCACTTCTCTGCTACTTTAGATATTACAGGTAGAATACTGATTGGCCTGTAGTTAGAAATATCCTGAGGGTCACCTGATTTGTAGATAGGTGTCACAATTGCTGTTTGCCATGCTCTTGGAAATACCCTTTGTGAGATGGACAGATTGATATTTTTTGATATGGGGGAAGCTAATGAGTCCTTGAGGCTCTTAAGCATTGATGTGTCCATTCCATGGATATCTTTGGCTTTAGACGATTTAAGTGAATTTATGATCATTTTTACTTTGCTCTCTGTGATATGAGCAATTTTAAAAGAGGGCAGACTAGCATTCACTGGAGTGGGATTCACACATAGGTTGGAAAAGGACTGTGCAATCTCTGCAATAGAGCCAGTAAAATATTCATTGAATTCTCTTGCCTGTTCCTCTGGATCTTGTACAAGTTTACCACAGATTTTTAATTCTAGTTGCTTACTGCACCTTGGGTGACCAGTCCCTGTCAAATTCTGGATTTGTTTCTATATAAGTTTGGTGTTGCCATTTGCCTCTTTAATGATATTGATAAAGAAGTTAGCTTTAGCTTTTCTTAACTGTTTAGTAACCTTATTTCGTAGTGCTATGAAGTTACGTTTGTCATATACCTGTTTAGACTTAAGAACCTGTTTCCATGCACAGTCCCTCTCTTTCATCAGTTTTAGTAAGTCAGAGTTTAGCCATGGCAAAGACCTCTTTTGATTACTTTTGGTTTTGACTTTTTTGGTAAACTTAAGGGCTATCTCCTGAATTTTGTTTAAAGTCCCTGAAAAGTGACACTGGATTCGTTTTCTGAGTTAATCACATCCCAGACATATGTCCTATTAACCATCCTGCCAACTTTGGATGCTAGAAAAATTCGTTTAGTAGGTGAAATTAGGTTTTAAAATCATGACTAAATGAGGCAGTTCTCGCAGCTCTGGATGTCTGCTGCAGGCACATAAGCCCCGCCCACTTGCTGAGCTTCGTCAAGTTTCAACTGTCAATCAAATGGCCTACTGCTAACTGTCACATCGTACCCGAGCAGCTACGGGCTTGAGCCTGAGTCTGAGTCCAGCTCTTATCTGAATGTCTCGGATACACACTGAGCAGTGAGGGAAATATGCTGGGGGCACACGAATCTCCGCTACCCTGATAGCGTTAGCTCGGCGGCTAATCGCCCGGCGCTAGCGCGTTAGCTCGACTAGCCCGGCGCTAACCGTTAGCTCGGCGGCTAGCCCCGTTCGTCCCGTTCACCCCGAGCCACTGCAGCATCGGACCCACGGCTCACCGCCACAGCAGCGGGAGCCTTGAAGGCTAACGTTACACCACAACAACAATGAGGGCCGCCACCGTCAGCACAGGACGACGGGCCTAGCGCTAGCCGCCGAGCTAATGCTATCAGGGCAAGCAGAGATTCGTCTGCTGACGGCGGCGGCCCTCAGTGTTGTTGCCGGTGTAGCCGTTGCTGTGTCGGTGAGCTGTGGGACGGACGCTGCAGAGGTTCACCTGGACTGTGGCTGTTTTGGCTTTTAGAGTTTTGCCGCCGAGCGCCGGCTGGTCCCACTGTGGCAGTCTCATTAGTTTGTTTGAATTAAAAGTGGATCATGTTTCACATAAGAGCAGCGCTGCCTCTGGGATCTGTATAGACTATGTTCAAATAACACCACATTCACATCAATAAATAAATGTTTTACAATGACCTGATAAGTCTGCATTACATTTTATTTAGACAGAGACCAAGCTAGTGGACTGGTAGCTCTGGCGGCGCTGGTAGCTTCAGGGGTAGTGGCAGCAGACGCTTGTTGGCATTCTTGAAGTATTTATAATATTACTGTGCACATGGGAGGAGTTATGAAAGTAGGGACGCCAGTGCGTCACGGCGCCCCCTCTGTAAGCCTGCCCTTAAAAACAAAGACCACTGAAGCAGAGTGAAACTGTGAAACCCTAACCTCTAAAATTAAGCACTGCACAGAAATTAGTCTTTTTGCATGTTTTTATCAATAAATTTCGAACACTTTTAATATATTTTGAAACAGAACTCCAATTTCACTTTCCAGGGACTTTAATAATTTACTGCTGTCTTCGTTCGCATTCTGTCCCAGTAGAAAGTCCTCCCAGTTTGTTTGTTGTATAGTATTTTGAAAGTTCTCAAGTTCACTTCTCGGGATCCTAAGCTGCTCAGAAGATGCATAAATCGTTTCTTTGAAAGTTTTCTTAAAAAAATGGTTAAATTGTGGTCTGAGAGCCCTGTTACGAAGTTAAAAGTCTTTGTTACTCTCTCTGGTCTATTGCTAAAAATCAGATCGATCTGGGTTTGGGATGAGGTAGTAATTCTGGTAGGCCCATTGATCAATTGGGTGAGGTCAAAGCTATCTGTAATTTGTTTAAGGGATTTCCTACTTTTCTTATCTTGCCAGTGTACATTAAAGTCCCCCATTAATATTATTTCCTTACTGGAGTTGCACTCCTTAAGAGTATTTTTCAGTCTTTCATAAAAATCAATGTTTGAGGAGGGTGGGCGATACAGAGCTATGAGCACAAAAGACATTTGAGGTGAGAGAGTTACAGTTAGACCTATACATTCAATTTCATTATCAGAATGCCATTTCATTTGCTCACAGCAAATAGACTCCTTCAGATAAACCATAACCCCGCCCCCCTTTCCCTTTAACCCAGGGGTCTCAAACTCCCGGCCCTACATCCGGCCCGCATCTTGACATAAAAAGTAAATTTAATTGTCAAAAAAAAAAAAAAAATATTTATTTTATTTTTATTTTTATTTGTTTGTTTTCCACAATTACAAGAATAATTTTGCGTGCAATTTAAATAAAAAAAAAAACCCAATAATAAATAAATAAATAGAACGGGAAGTGCTGGCGACATGAAAGAGAAGCGCAGAAGAAGAAAAGGTAAATAGTAGGAGAAGAAGAAGCAGAAGATGTCGCTCTCCAAACGTAAGAGGAAAGTGGATGACGAACACAGACAATTCCAAGAAAGATGGACATTACAGTATTTTTTTGTTGAGTTCGGTGGAAATGCCATCTGTCTGATATGTAAAGAGAAACTTGCCGTTCATAAGGAATATAATCTCAAGCGACATTACGCGACTAAACACGGAGAGCAGTATGAGAAATACAGCGGAGATGACATGAAAAGGCGAGCCGAGCAGCTTCAAAGAGGACTGTTATCCCAGCAAGAAGTTTTCCACAAAGCTGCTAAGGAAAGCGATGCTGCTGTCCAGGCAAGTTACGTGGTCAGTGAATTGATCGCCAAGGCGGGAAAGCCATTCACCGAGGGGCCGTTTCTGAAGGACTGCATGCTACGAGTTGTTGATATTCTGTGTCCCGAAAAGAAAAGCCTGTTTAACAACATGTCGCTGTCGGCAAACACTGTGGCAGAGCGGATTAATGGACTTTCTGATAATATCTATGAACAGTTACGTGACAAAGCAAAAAGTTTCACTGCATTCTCTGTGGCACTTGATGAAAGTACTGACGCAACGGACAGTGCTCAGCTTGCAATATTCATCAGAGGTGTAGATGACAGGTTTGAGGTGACAGAAGAGTTGCTCAGTGTGTGTCCGATGCACGGCCACACTAAAGCGAAAGATATATTTCAGCAACTGTGTGACGCGATGGAGCGGCTTGGTCTGCCGTGGAACAGGCTGGTGGGCATTACAACCGACGGTGCGCCGTCCATGACCGGCAAAAAAAATGGACTGGTTGCGCTGGTTCAGAGAAAGTTAGCGGAGGAAAAATCTGACCCAGCGATCGCGCTGCATTGCATTATACATCAGCAGGCGCTGTGCAGCAAATGCTTGAAATTTGAACATGTCATGTCTGTCGTCGTGAAATGTGTGAATTACATCAGGTCCAGAGGATTGCAACACCGCCAGTTCCGTGCCTTTTTGGAAGAAATCGAAGCCTCGTATGGTGATGTACTGTATTTTACTGAGGTGCGGTGGCTCAGCAGGGGGAACGTGCTGAAGAGATTTTTTGAGCTAAGAGCTGAGGTAAAAACATTCATGGAAGATGGCAGACTGGATGTTCCTGAACTAGATGATCCAAAATGGATAATGGATTTGGCATTCCTTGTGGATGTAACACAACAACTAAACATCCTGAACTTAAAGCTGCAGGGTCCTGGTCAGCTCATCACAACAGCCTATGAGAGCGTGAAGGCCTTCTGCACAAAACTGAGACTGTGGAAAACTCAACTGTCTGCAAAAAACCTGTGCCATTTTGCTGCATGCAGATCTTTGGCAGAAGAGGGAACAGTATTCAGTGGTGATCAATATGTCTCTGCTATTGAAAACCTGCAGCAAGAGTTTGATGAGCGATTTGCTGATTTCAAGGCTCACTGTGACACTTTCCAGCTGTTTGCAGACCCCTTCTCAGCTGATGTGGAGAGTGTCCCCAGCAAGTTGCAAACTGAACTCATTGACTTACAGTGCAGCAGTGAACTGAAAACTAAATTCAGAGAGGCACAGGGAAAAGCAGACAAGACTGGTGAGTTCCTCAGAGAGCTGCCTCCTTCATTCCCAGAGCTGTCGAGAGTTTTCAGTCGTGTTATGTGCCTTTTTGGGAGCACATATGTGTGTGAGAAGCTGTTCTCTACAATGAACTTTAATAAAAGCAAGTACAGGACAAGGCTTACAGATGCTCATCTTGAGGCTGTACTCAGAGGGCCCTAGTTTCGTCGACCAGGTGAAGTCTAACGTCAGCGCAGCTTCGCCACGCCAACGGGGTGTGGCCCAGGTCCATTTCGCAAGTTTGGTGGGCCGCGCAGTCAGACTTACGCCAGCGCAATCCCTCCCCTCGTCCCTCCCACCGGCGCAAACGGCAAAGAGGGAGGAGAGAGGGCGGAAGGGAGACAGGAGGAGGAGAGAAAGGCGTGGAGTGGGTTTGACACAGCCGAGTCAGATCTTCACCAATCAAAGGAGCTCCTCTCCTCACCTTTAACTGCGCGGCGGGTGATGCGCGCTGCAAGTTTGTCATTTTATACTTTGACATGGACGGAGGAAACAGCGACGCCAGAGGCCGAACCTCTCCCCGGAGGAAACAGCTGTTTCCCCGGAGGTCCGAGCACAGAGTGACCAATAATGAGTTTACTAATAATAATACAAATATCCTTAATCAGGTTTGATCTGATACACTGAGAACCCCTGCCCAATAGTATAAGAAACAACAACTAATAAACTAATAAAGAAACTCACATTTATTCAAACCCTGTGCAAGATGATGAGACAAAGATAAACAAACACCATGCGTAACGGATGAAATCCGCGTAAAGGACGCTCTCTCTCTCCCTCTCTCTCTCTCTCTCTCTCTCTCTCTCTCTCTCTCTCTCTCTGTCCGTCTCTTTTTTTCTCTTTTTTTCTGTGATAGAGAGTATACTGTAGTAGGCTATATACTGACTATCTGATACCGAGGCAGTGGTGGTGGACTAAGAGAGATGAAGATTTGTGTTTTGTTTTTCATTACGGCTGCCTGATGCGGTCGCTGGCGTTAATAAATTAATAAGTAAATAAATAAATAAATAAAGCGATCATCACAAGGGCAGAGTGGTATCTCAACACGGCAGCGACATGCAGTCATCCACCCTCAGTCCTGCTTTTGGGACATCCACAGCTGCTTTTCAGTGCCAGTTCGTCCCTGCTGTGTTAATTCAGGTGGAGTTTCCATTACGCGTGCCACAGCCTTTGATCTCTGCTTTGATCTGACGTCAGATGTGACGGGACAATCTATATAGATATAAATTCACGTGTTGATTCCATTAGTTGCATTAAATAGTGGTTATTGTGGATATTTATTGCATTGAAATGTGTCTGGAACTGTGGAGATCTGCCTGTGAGGTCTTGGTGACGTGTGTGCACTGCAGGTCAGTCAGCCAAACTTGCACTGCACCTGCTGCGCTCCGCGCTGCGCTGAGACTAGACCTGGTTGGAGGTGGCGAGCTTTCAGCGCAACTTCGGCGGGACATTTTCGGACGAAACTTCCACTGCACCAAGCTGAATCTGTGACGCCTCCCCCTGCTGCGCGGCCACGCCTATCTCAGCGCAGCGCGATCTGCCAATCTTCCAATCTGACTTTGCGCTAGGCTGCGCTGGTCGAAACTTGCATTAGACCGGCTGCGCTACCTTGCGCCACCTGCGCTGCGCCAGCAAACTAGGGCCCAGAGTTTCAACTGCAACGTCCATCAGAGTAAATACAGCTCAGCTATGTGGACAGAAGCGCTGCCAGGTATCTGGCAAGAAATAAAGCGCAAATGGACTCAGAAGTGTGTGGTGAGTTGAGTGAAATGTTAAAATTGGTTTATTGAAGGTAAAAATTGCACTAACTGTTAAAATGTGCAAAGCTGGAGTTCTTTTTTGTGTTGTTATTTAATATGAAGATGAATGAACATAAGTGCTGTCAGTTCATGAAAGGCTTTGATTAGTTATTTAAGAATGAGGCCAAAAACATTTGCACTTACTGTGAATTTAATAGTTTTGTAATATTATCATATAATATTTGAAAATAAACCCCGTTTTCTGAAATATTTGTGATTTTTTTTATACTTGTCTCGAACAAGTGGCCCCCCACTGAGATGGCAGTGCCAGCAGTTGCCCCCAGCTCATTTGAGTTTGAGACCCCTGCTTTAACCTGTCTCGTCTAAAAACCTTGTAACCTGGTACCTCTATTGCAGCTAATGGGGAATTACTATGTAGCCATGTTTCAGACAGGGCTAAAAAATCTAGGTTGGAATCATTAAGAATATGGTGCACTTGGTCAATTTTAGAAATAACACTGCGAATATTCAGATGACCCCCTAGGAGTCCTCTGGGTTTGGATTGTGAATCCCATATAATTTTAGAGTGGTTAACAGTTTTAAAAATGTTTAATTTACGATGTTTTTTGATAGCAGGATTCACACACCGGCTGTGTGTTGACAGAGAAAATTAAGCCGCGTTTCCACTACATGGTACCGGCTCGACTCGGCTCGACTCGGCTCTGATACCAGGTACTATTCTAGAGAGCGTTTCCATTACAGGATAGTACCGCCTTTAGAGTAGCGGGTCGTCATAGCGACCGGCGGCGCTTAACAAAATAAAACGAAACTATAAACAGGATTTTCCCCGTGGTTATGCCACATTTTTACCTTAATTAAAAAGCTCCGGAGTAATTTGATAGTTTACTACATGACTTGTGACTTGTTACGAGTGAGAGCGGAGGCTCTCTGCCTTCACCTGGCCTCTCTGGGCTGAAAACCAATCTGGTAACATCCGTTACCTGGCCGCAGCCCCCCGGTGTCCCAGCTCTCCTCTCCTCTCTGGGGGAGACAGCGGAAAAGCGACCAGACTTGCATAGTTTGTTCATTTTAAAACATTTATTTATTGAAATGTGGTGATATCTGATGACCCGCGGCCACCGGTGACGACTCTCTGACAGCTCTCTGACCAATCAGCGGTCCGCAATGTTTACATGTCACATTTTAGTACTGCTTCACCCATTTTGGAACCGCGGCCGAGCAGGTACTAAAAAAATAGTACCGGGTACCAGATTCCAGGTACTTTTACGTAATGGAAACGCAAAAAGGCAGAGTCGAGTCGAGTCGAGTCGAGCCGGTACCATGTAGTGATTTAGTGTATTTAGTTGGCAAACGATCGTATTTAGTGATCGTTTGCCAAAAAGTTTGCAGGTGAGGATATAACCAGAAGAGGAGGTGAAGATCCTCTGGAGCCTTTACAGGATGAGCAGAGTTCACTGATGCCTTTGTATGAATACATTGTATTGGAATGATAGTTTTGATGAATCAGTTCGAGGGACACTTCTTTGATCTTGTTGTTTCTTCATATACATGTTAGCATATTCCGTATGTCAGTGATGTGCGCACTGGATGCACCTACCCAGAGGGGCTGATTGCATTCCACTCTCACATCTCCTTAGATTGAGGGAGGAGACTCTGTGCCACCAGCTACATTAGTAAAACCATCTGTACAATGATGGTTTCATCTCAGTGATGATAATGTTCTTGGATATGTTCATATGGCCATACAACCTGCCATAATTGGTAACAATGATCCAGCTTCATTCTCTGGAATTCATCAAAAGGCATTCTGGGTAATAGAGGGCATCGCTATCTAATGTTGCATATGGTAAGACGTAAATAAGACTAGAGGTCGACAAGTCATTTTACTTTTTAGTGGTAATAAAGGAAGGCAATCATGAGTCAGAAGAATTAACCCTCTGGGGACATTTTTTTTCTTTATTTGTATGGGACATACATATTAATGAACATTAATGTAAATACAGTGGCATACAAAAGTTTGGGCACCCCCGGTCAAGTTCAGCAAATGGAAGATGAAATGATCCCCAAAACATTGTTTAAAGAGGAACTATGCAGGATTTTTAGCTTAACTCTGCTACATTTTTTACCTTAATTAAACAGCTTCAGAGTAATTGTGATGGTTTAATAAATAAATGGCTTGTAACTTGTTCCAGGGAGAATTGAGGCTCTCTGCCTTCCACCTAGCATCGCTTGGCTGAAAACCAACTTAGCAAGATCAGCTCTCGTCTCTGTGGCACAGTGACACAAACCACCCGTGACCCGTAATCTCCTGTTCATGACAGATAATATACATGCTTTAACATTGCATATGATACATAACGTCATGTACTGCTCTATTGATTGCTTTTTGGCCGACTTTGTTGTAAATGAATGCACATGGCTAAGAGGAGGGTTAGCAAAACAGAGGAAAAGCGACTTGCATAGTTCCCCTTTAAATTGTAAAGGGAATGTGTCATATGTAACTGTATATCTTTTGGAGATCATTTAATCTTCCACTTGCTGAACTGTTCACATTAACAAAAATATGAACCAGGGGTGGCAAAACATTTGCATGCCACTGTATGTTTTAGATTGTAGCTTAAAAAAATACATATAGAAATGTTTGTATCAAGGTATTCCACAAAGTGGTGTGTAGGTGTATTAGGTGTTTCAGGGCGGGTCAGTGGATCACCAACGTCAGTAAGATCCATCCTTTGGTAACCATTGGTAACGCCTACACACATTTTATTGAAATCCAACCAATATAGCTATCTAGACCAACAAGGAAACAATATATATTTTTTCCAACCATTCATGGGCTATACTGCTTATCATAGGGTCACAGGTGCTCACACTCATCCCAGCTGACATAAGGTGTATCTTGAACAAAGTGTGTGTATCACAGGCCTGATATAAAGGGACAAACAACACTGTACCACCACATTTACACCTTTGGGCAATTTAGAGACACCTTTCTAGGTGGAGAAATGCCCCACACACTGGAATCAAACCCAGAGCTTCCTCCACTGTGAAGTAACTAAGTAAGTAAGAACTGTGCTACCCACTACACCACTCTGCTGAAGATAATAAAAATATACTATGTTTGCTTGGTTCTTCATTATGAAACACTCCAGTTAAAGCAAAAATAAGATCTGTACTCGTGTAATGAAAATGGCCCTTGCATTATAACCTTAAAAAAAGAGCAGTTGTGTTTATTGGCCTGTGTAATTTCACAGAAACAATTAAG
Organism: Trachurus trachurus; assembly: GCF_905171665.1. Lineage (NCBI taxonomy): Eukaryota > Metazoa > Chordata > Actinopteri > Carangiformes > Carangidae > Trachurus > Trachurus trachurus. The sequence continues at coordinate 32,934,169 of NC_139895.1, forward strand.
GGGCTCTGCGGTAATGCTGGAGTGTACAGCTATGTATGACGACAAACACACGAATGTACCCACAGCCAGCGAGTCCTGGTGTGTATGTGTGCTTTATTGCTCTGCAGTGTGTGCTCTCTCTCCTCTCTGTTCCACTGTTCTACATCCAATCTATTTCCTCAGCCTAGGCATAGTACAACAGGATTAAAGATGCATGAGATTATCCCCATGTCCAGCAGAGTGGAATGAAGAGAGATCATGTTGAGCACGTTGACCTTGTTCTCTGAGTTATTGGCTAGCCCCTTACCTTTGCAGAGGGTTTCTGTATTTAACATTGTATGGGGGCTACTTAATTAGCTGCCTTGGTGTGCTGCCAAACTATTGTCCATGGACAGTGCAGGCATTTCACTGACCAGTGTCCTATTCCCCTGGCCAAACCAACAGGTAATGAAGCCTGACACAGTTTGTATTACACTGCTTACACAACAAGACATGGCATTGCAATCCTTAAAAAGTTAAATTATTACTCTGATTTGACTCGTTTTGTGCATTTTCACACTAATGAGTCCATGTAAGCCACACCGAAGCAGAAACCTCATGTCATAGTTAGTTTTAGTACATTTTACTTTATAAGGAAAAGTCTCCACAGCCTTTTTTCATTTTTCATTTTATGCTACATTATACATCTGCTCTGCTACATTTCTTGAGGAAATGCTGCACTTTTTACCCCACGTCTTTTTATTTGACAGCCACTAGTTACTTTGCAAATGAAAAAGCTCTGTGCACCCACACAGGGTTTTTATTTGTGATGTGATGTGTCCAATCTCTGCACATTGATAAGAAAAACAGTGGAAGTCACCCCTCCCAACAAGAACCACATGTCTATAACAACCACACCAATTAAGCAACATAATGCATAATGCATGGTACTTTTTTTCTGACAGTAATAAGCTTTGAATTGAATCAGACCACAACCTGTTTCATTGTCTAAACCCTGTGCTTAGTTTTCCTTGTGGACCTGTCTGTGCTAATATCACCATATTCTAAGATATTATCAATTACTGGGAAGTTTCCATTACTAATAAGAAACCAATTATTCTGTTGTAACTGATCTGATCTAAAAAACATTATTCCATTTTACATGAATGGATTTGGGGGACTAGGGGATGAACAAGCTGTAACAGAGTTATCACATACATATCACTTACCATTAAGTTAAAATGCCACCAGTTGCTTATCCTGCAGCAGACATCAGTAACCAAAAGAATAAGCTCCAGGTACTCAAAGCAAAAACGATGAAGAAAGATGAAAATACTAAAACTCCCTGTAGAGCTGAAGATAATTGCAACATCGAAGCACAGGTTTCTGTGAGTTTCTCATTGTCTTTTCCATTGATCATCCACTATATACAGATATGGCAAAAAAAAAAAACATTTTACAATTTTAAAAGTATATCATTATGTTGTATTTCATAAGCTGATTTTAACTTGAAAGAGTGACATACTAAACCTAATGAATTGATTTTGAGATGTCTGGTTGTGAAAACAGTTCATGAATTCAGTGTGAATATATCAACATAATAATATTGTTAAGTATGTGATATCACACATACTTTGTGGTTCCGCTATAAAACTGAGACACTGAAAGAGTTTATTAAAAAAAATGAAAAGGTGTAAACACAAAATAATGAAAATCTGAATTGCAAATATTTGTTGATGCAGGCATTATAAGCCATCTTCATTAAACAATGTGACTGTAGTAATGGTGAGAGAAGAGGCACTGACTCTTGCTGTTGCACATTCACAAGTCACATGAACAACAACATTGCTCCCTGTGGCAGTGAGATTCAGCGCAGATTCATCCATCATTTATGCATGGCTCTCCATTACAGGTTCATTTGAATGAGAGGATGGTATATCCCTCCCTCTTTGAGCTCTAAAGGTCAGTGATTGAATATAGTCCTCATGCCGAAAGTAACCTGATTTCCCCCTCGTGGTTGTGCGGTGTGGCAGTTTAGTAAATAACAGCGGCGGCTCAGTATGCTACAGAACTGTTGCATTAATCTTTCCCTGGAATTGGAGGGATTACTCTCTGTCAATTTGCAGTTTGGAATTGGGTTTACTATTCAAACCATTGCAAAGCATTTCCCTGTGCACAAATCCAGCGCATGTTGCAGCTTATTTGATTCAGCCCAGCATGTTGCAGCACCACCTCTAGAGTCTGAGTGGCTATACTATCAGTTGACCAGCTGTTGAGGGAAGAAAATTGGCTTCACTATAATGATTGTCCTGTGGTTTTCTGCACCTGGCCATTGGTTTGAACCAAGTCTTTCAAATTAACTTTGGGCTAATGTCTCCAGGACTTCCTGCAGAGTAGCATGCGGATGGATACTGTGTCTCGTTCTACTGTATCCATCTCCAGATGGAGGAAATAGCCTACTACTGGTGTCGCAACACAGCGCCAGCCTCAATTAGCTGAGCAAGGCCTTCTCACCTTTCTCGCAAAAGGTTCAGAGTGTGAAAGCAGACATTGAGGCCTTGAGGCTTTGTCGCAGATTCCCTCCCTTAATGCACTTTGATTGATGATACTTTAAGTGCTTTAGCTTTCTTTGTTTCCGCAGATCCGTGCTTCAAAGCAGAGCAGTATGTCTCTCGCACTAACGCTGATGTGAGCAACACCAGAGGCAGTGCGTGGCCCTTCAATTCAAAGCAACAATGATTTTCTGGCGGCAGCAAAGCAAACAGTCAATATACAATGAGGTGTGAAGCCTCTGATTTTTATTACCGCGGGTCAATACACCATAGGTCTTTATGTCCTTGTGTGACTTATTTATGTACATTTTCTATGGAGCAACAAGAAGGATTTAACAACAGCGCTGATCACCGGTCGACATGTTGCCTCAGCATGCAGAGGTTGGGGAAAAATAAACTTAAAGCTGCAGCAGTTGATGTTTTTTTAAATCAGCAAAATTGTCACAATTATTACATTTAACTGTGTCATTAGCAACAGAATGTGATTCATATGGAACCAAAGATTCCTCCAGTGGGTGTGAAGTAGGGTTGCCAACTGTCTCGTTTTGGCCGGGACATCCCATGTTTTGATCATAATGATTTTGATATCCCGTTTTCCCACGTTTCCCACAATCCTTGCGCACCAGTGCGGCCGTAAAAACTGAGCTTTGCATGGACATGCCACATGGATATTTGCGTGGACCTCTGTCAGGGCCGTGGCTAGGAATTCTGGGCCCCCTTAAAGAATACTAAAGTGGGCCCCTACCCCTTAACTTTTCCAGTTTTGTTTCTTGGACTATGTATGCATTATCATTTTTTATTTAGCCTACTTTGTTTTGATGCTAATGCAGCATTACTATGAGTATTAGTCAGGGTCTTATGTAGAATAAATCAGTCATACAAATATTACCACTGGGGTTTTTTGTGGGCCCCACTGGGCGGTGGGCCCCTCAAATTATCATCACCTTTCTCCCCTATACGATGGCCCTGACCTCTGTGCAGTCCGTTCCAAGTACGTTCCGCCCAAGCAGCTCAATTGAACACATGAGGAAAACCTGATGGAGAGGACTGTGGAGAACTTAGTCCTCTCCATCAGCTTCAGAACCACCAAAAAATCTGAACGTTTAGTTCAAAGTTGAATGATGGTGTTGATCCCTGCTGTAAAAGAAAATTAATGGCTAAAGAGAAGACGGAGTCAGGCTTTGCATGAGCTGCATTACACAAACATGCACTATGCCTATGGACCTATAGACCCATGCAATTTGCTTAGTGGTCCAAAATGTCAAATGCCTATATTTGTAAAAAAAATAAAATAAAAAAAGGAAGATAATTTTGCCCTGGCGGCTTCCAGCCGTGCTGAAGTGTCCCATATTTTCATACTTCATTGTTGGTAACCCTAGTGTGAAGGCCAGTGTTGATATAAGAACAAACTTGACCAACCGTTTTCAGTTCATGTCCATGTTGCCCCTAAGAACATCAGCCAAGTCAAGCTAACTTTAGCCGTTTGCCCCAGCACTAGCAGCATTGAGTGGTGGAGTGAGAGCAACTAGCTGCAGCTGCTGATGTGAGACTGTGCTGGGAAGATAATAAAAGCACATTTACAACCTTGTGCTGTATTGAACAGAACGCCAGCCAAGGGACAGATATAGGTAGAACTGGTATAGCATCAAGCCTACCATCTCCTTGGAGAGAAGCGCTGGCCGGTGTGTGTATCTAGCCATGGTAAATCATGCTGTCGAGAGCGGTTCAGTTGTTGTAAGATTGTCCTAAATGTCTCAGTGGGAAATGTGTTGTGTTCACTGCTGCAGATGAGTAAAAACATCTTTTACTGTGATGTTCTTGACACAGAGCTGCTCCAGACTGTTTTGCAGAGGTGGAGAGTGGCAGACACACCACTGCAAAATACAATGTCTCTATTAGGCTACTGTATCTTCCATATATGACCTCATAGTGCAGCTTGGCGCACTATTGTTGATGCCACCTATAAATACCATTGCTCTACTTTGGAAGTTCCTTGATAAAATTTAAGATGCAACGTCCTCTAACCCTGCCCTCTAGGTTGCTGTGTCTCCACTGCAGAGTAGGACCAATAGGACTCTTGAGGCAATGTTATATGCAACAGTTTCCATCATCGCACAATCACTGTAGGCTACAGCAGTTTTTCTTGTCTTTTATTCTTTAACTTATCTTATTTTTGTTGGTTTTTTTCCAGCAGTTTGGACTGTTTAATGTTCTGCCTGAAAGGGGAACTATGCAAGTCTGGTCGCTTTTCCGCTGTTTTGCTAACCCTCCTCCGGATCCATGTGCATTTGTTTTTAATGAAGCAAGACAGAAAGCATCAATAGAGCGGTGGATGACATTATTTATCATATATGATGCAACCCTTTATAAGGCACTCATTGAAATTCAAAAGTTTAACCTTAGATTGTTATTCTAGGACATAACAGGACTTAATTATATCTGTGAAATTTTTCAGAATTTTGGTTCCTTGCCTGTTTGTAGTAAAAAAAAAAAAAAGAATCCAAGAAATGTATAAGAAAAACATATAATGTGCAATAATTATTTATTTGTATGTCTTATATATTGTAAACAGACAACTTTACATGTACAGCAGCACTCAAACACTTAGTGTAACTTTTTCCAGGCTGCAGTGTGTGTGGTCAGCCAGTGTGTATGCAAGGAAGGACAGTGCACGCACATCCAAGACAGTGCAGGCAGGTGCAGGACAAAAACTAACACGAAGAAAAAACAAACGATGTCCGCACAACTGCTATAATCGAGCTCCCAAAAATGTATTATAAGGACAACGTTTCCACCACTTGGGTCTTCATCAGGTCATCTGATGAAGAGTGAAGACCCAAGTGGTCGAAACGTTGTCCTTATAATACATTTTTGGGAGCTCGATTATAGCAGTTGTGCGGACATCGTTTGTTTTTGTTTTTCAGCCAGTTTGTATGGTCACAGAAAGTTTACTGCTGGCTTTTTGCACTAATGCATGCGACATCGTCATCTTCGTCCTCGTCATCATCACTGATGGCAGGGTGGGCTGGCATGACAGTAGCCCTCCTCGCTTGCCTTAAAAACTCCCAGTAGAAATCCCAGAAAACTACAAAATAAACACATGCAATAAAACAACTGTTATAAAGTCATGAACTGACAAATATCACTTATTTTCACTGTTTATAGCCTCAGATTTTCAAGAAATGGGTTAAGATTCTCTCTGAATCACTGAATATTTTAAAACTCTAGGCAACATTAAATATTCTAAAAAATAAAAAACATGCAAGAAAACAACTGTTTATAAGGTCATAAACTGACAAAAATCACTGGTATTCATTATTTATAGCCTCAAATGACTAGAAAATGGTTAAAATCTGAATCTAAATTGTTGCAAAGTTATAGCCTATATAAAAAAATATGAAATGTGTGGAAATTACCAAAAACAGTCACTTGCCCATATTTGTTTAGTCTTATCTGTCATAAACCAGAGATTCCGGGTTACAGGGTGCCGCAGAGACACCAGGTCGGAGGCTCTGATATTACAAGGTTGGTTTCCACTGCATATAGTGTACTTAATGGGCATTGGTAGCTCATAAAACCCCACTTTAAAAAAGACGAACTATCCCCTTAAAGCAGTCGGTCTTCACACATGATTCTCAGGGGAATCCATGTACTTGTGTTGCCATTGTCTCTACTGTTGCTTATGTTAATTCTCCTCATGCAATGTGTAAAAACATGTTTATAGAGTTTAGTCGTCCTATAAATAAGAGCTGCCTCTAAAGTCTGTAATATTTTCAATGAGTCTTTCTTGCATAAGTGCCGTATGTAAAACGCCTGTGGTTGTAAACTTTACACACCGGCTGATTTCCTGTGCATTACTGCTCCTCCCGCTGCTAATTCTCACTGCGGCTCTTTACCGACTTCCCTTTTCTTTTATGTAATGTTTCTCCACAGTTCAAACGGCCCGTGGAAGCGGCGGACCTCTCATAATATGCTGCGGCGCTGAGACATCAATCTTCCCCCGGAATTAGTAAATGCATTCAGTACATGATTTTGTGTTAGTGGAGCAGCTTTTAAAGCATTATCAGTCACGCTGGCCAGATGAATGGAAGTAATTAGCATGCCACGCACACACCTCATTTGAATGACGACTGAAGGGACATATTCACAAAAGGACACGTAGGCTCTCTATAGTCCCGACTCAGCGAGACATCAGACGGCTTTGATAACAGCAGCCTGGTGGTCACCCCAGCTGGGGGGCTCAGATCAACCGAGAGAGACAGCTGGGGGCCCAGCAGAATAGACCATCCACAGCACAGCGTGATCTCTGTCACTGCCTGTTTTTCTTTTTCCCCTCCTCTGATTTTTTTTTTTTTTTGGCTCCACGGACCTAACTAACGGGTGTCGAAATGGGTTTGGAACAGAGCGAGTTGGGCTTAGCTCGCCAGTGCTGATAGGCTTTGGCATTTAGGTGTGTAATTATTTATTTAGCCCTCACATGAAAAACAATTTTGTTCATGCCCTGATACGTGATTTGGGTTAATAGAATTTAAATACATTCTGACTACAATCCCCAGAAGAGCTTTTAAGCTAACAGACATCGGGAGCAGACTGTAGGAAAGTGATGGAAGGGCTATAATTACTTGCCAAAGATGTGGTTTTTATATCAACAAATTACCAGGTGTACAAAAACAAGCTCTGTGGTCTCAGAGAAACAGGAAAGATAAAGCCTTGGCGCTTTTTTTTTCTTCCCGGTGTTTGTCTCTTGACTCTAATCCCATCAAAGACTCCCCTGCTTTTTTGTTTTTCTTCTCCGAAATGCTAAGATCCTCCCCTGTCTTGGGCTTACCTCCCCTCAGGATTGGCATCTTGGAGTACGCTCATTGGTGATTGCTCACTTCCAGACAAACATCTGGGAGCGTAAATACAGCTAATCCCCTTCATCACCGCAGTCTCTCTCTCTCCACTACAGTTGGTTCTCTCCTAAGAGTAAATACCAAAAACAAGAGAAAGGACGACAGGATTTAAGTTGCCTCCGCTACACCTACAGCATTCAAATGGAAACATGACTCACGGGCATATTACTTTATGCCTTCTGAATGTAAGACGTTAGTGGCTCAAAGTGCTTTTCTCTGCCTCGGTTAAATGACGAGTCAACATAATAATGCAGGTCCAGACATTGACAGCAAGTGTGACCTTGACAAACAAGTCCGGGACCGACTTTAACAAATACCGGCCATTTCTCAGAAACAAAATCACAGATCGTTCATTGGTTTACCTGACTGACAAACAACATAATTATACTCTTGTTTGTAAGAGTACATATTAGTGCTGACATGTTCTGAATCCCCAGCTACTCTCGCTTCTCATAACAAACAAAAATAGGTCTTCTTGTTGTTGCCTTTTGTGATGACATGATGATGGCCTTGAGTATTTAGGAGGAGAAAGTAGAAGCCAAAGTCCAGAACATCATGATATTTTTGTATGTGTATTATTTTCAGAAGTTTATCTTTCTTTTTGCAGTGGGAGTCCGTTATTCGGTGTGTTTTAGTTCTTTTGTTCGGTCTCTACCACCGCCTGAGGGGAATAAGTGCCTGATCACTTTGCAGCTCTATCCTGTCATTACGGCTGCCACTCCACAGCTGAACTTTAGTTTGCCCATTTAATCCCTCATGTGGAGGCTCTTGGATCTGAATGTTCTGCAACTGAAAAACAAAAAACAAAACATGAACAAATACAGAAAACATGTTCATCAAGTTGACAACACATGTGCTACAAATACAACACAATGGAATGGAACAGAAACATGTGATGCTCTCAATGATTATATGTGTGTTAATGTTCCATAATGTGTACCAGCTTTTCTAACTGTAGAGGATGGTTTCATTTATTTATTACTTATTCTTTTTTTTCTGACTAAGAGCAGTGAGGGAGCTGCTGAGTCATGTTGGTTCATCCGGTGGATTAACCACTTTCACATCGTCACATTATTTTCATTATTTATTATAGAAATATCAGCTATGACTGCTTCAACATATTGTTAATATGGAATAAATAATAAAGTTGGGATTCAGGAGGGTCGAGGCAAAACGGAAGTTACCTGACTTGATGAAGTCGCATAACTACATGCATGTCCCAACATCATCACTGGAGATCACAGTGAAGTCAAACAGTTATTGTGAGAGAAAAAAAATGACTGTGTAATACAGCCTGATCACATCTCCTCTGGATTACACTGAGTCCCTGGAGCTCTGGCACTTGGAGAAAAGCTTTGTGACTGCTTTCATCTTGGAAACACAGGCGTTCCAACTGGCACCCAAATATTTCCCCCGTCCCTCCACCACTGCTGTGTGACTGTAATTTAGCTTTGCTTTAGGGAAAACTAGTTTGATTGTTCATACATAACAACAGTCATACAAAAGTCACAACATATTAAGGACACTTTTTTTTTAAAGGGACAATAAGGGGACCTGTCCACAAAAAATACTTTTTGCGCTGACAGCACCCTTGACCTTACTTTTAGACAATCCTCTGACACTTCAAGTTCAAGTTCAAATTTGTAAAATGGTCTGTCGTAAATATTTGGTTTCAGTTTTGGGTCATGGCATCTCTGTGTGACAGGAAACACAGCAAATGTTACGTGTCGTCTCTGATGCGTTGTGTATTTGTATTATATATACCCTTTGTATGTGTTTTTGTTTTTTATCTATCAAGTATGTGTCATTTATAGTTGGTTTGTATTGTCACTTATGAAAATGAAAGACCCCACGAAGAATAGCTGCTGCTTTGCAAAAGCTAATGGGGATCTTAAAGGGATAGTTCAAGATTTGGTAAATTGGCCCATTGCCATAATCCCGATAGTTTTAGCAGTAGGTTTGTTACCTTTAATTGTCGGTGCAAGCTATTTTTAGAGCGGCGGAGCAGAGCTGTGAGCTGCTCAGAGTTACGCTACTGAGGCTAATGGGATTTCTTGGTTTCAGTAATCAAACTCATCAAATACACAATCCAACAACTCCAAAACGCTCTGGTGGACAAGTTGTGACCTGCACATTCACCACGCTATGAGATAATAATGAAACGTTACGAGGTAAATTCATGCAAAACCGCTAATGCACGTTTCCGTCTGGGGCAGTTTTTTGGCAAGCAGTCTCTGCATTTACCTCGAAAACAACTCTGTCTCGTAACGTTCAGTTATTATCTCATAGCGTGGTGAATGTGCAGGTCACAACTCGTCCACCAGAGCGTTTTGGAGTTGTTGGATTGTGTATTTGATGAATTTGATGAGGGAAACCAAGAAACCTATTAGCTCTGCCATTCTAAAATTAGCTTGCACCGACAATTAAAGGTAACAAACCTATTCCTAAAACTATAGGGATTATTGCAATGGGCCAATTTGCCAAAATCTTGAACTATCCCTTTAATAAACCCAACCAAACCAAACCTCCATATTCCCTCCGGGTTAATGTAAACACAACATCATTGATTACAAGTTTACAAGTTTATTTATTTAGAAATGGGACAAAACACATTGATCTACATAACACTGAGTTTTCATACAACCGAGTGTAAGAAATACATAATAACATTAGCAGCAGCTTTCAACTTGGACCATGAGGTATAGGCCTAAACCGGTATGGCTAAAAAGTTAAGCTTTGTGTTTACAGGGGCGTGTAAGCATAAATACTGCTGATTAACTGCTGAAGCTCCAACACTGGTCGCCTGCCCCTGTCGCATTTTGAAATGTATTTCATGCAAACAAACAGCACACCTCTAGATTAACCAACTTGTCTTTTTTTTTTTTTTTTTTTTTAGCATTAATGGGCTGTTTAAAAACTCAATTGAATTGTGCTGTTTTGTCAAATGGAAGTATTGTAGAACTGTAAACTTGCTTGTTTCTAAACCCTTGGCTCATCTCACAGGTGGAGCCATTCTGTCTGAGTGATAATGAGTAACAAACTTGAGGTAAATGAGTGCTTTACAGCACAGCCGTGTTAGGTAATGGAACTTGTGAGTCCCATTTATCTCACAAAGGTCTACCTCGGAGGGGAAACGAACATTCTGTATGTTTGCCAAACGCAGTGGATGAAAGGCAGCAACACCGTGTTTGCGGATGAGCTCCTGATTGCAGGAAACCACTGCTCCATTTTCCACTTTCTCCCCTCTCAGCTTGGCCGCAGAGCCGAGCTGATTGGCTTCATAATCTCAGCGTTTCATGCACAGCAGTCGAGCGTCTTCTCAGCGGACGTCTTTCTAGGCCAAAAAAAAATGTAATTAATTGTTCATATCAGCCTAATGTAGAGAGCATTTAATAGTGATAGCCTTGATGGCAGATCCACTAAAGACGTGTAATCAAACACAACACACATTTCTACCCAGGCCATTTTAAAAAGAGAAATATAATCGGTGATTCAGCTCCATTTGAGTGGAGCTGCATTGAAAGCATCTGACAGGACAATTGCATGGTAGTTATATGGAGGAACTGTTCATCAGGCCTTTTCACACCTCACACTTGTTCAATAAAAAAAATAACCTTTAAAGTAACCCACATCAGCTGGACAATACGGTTTTCACTGTAGCAGCATGAGGTACATTTGAAGTGTGAAAATGTGCTGCACTTTGTATTCCAGAGGCATTTGAGTCCAATTCAATAGTCTTTTTTTTTTTTGTCAAATGGGTTTTATTCCTCTCTAACTGATATAACCATAGGAAGAGTATGACATTGGATAGTAGCCCATTTGTGTGTGTCACAATCATCAAATGAGTCAAAGTAAACTGAGGCACGTTTTAAAGCTTGAGTTGGTAAGTTGACGAAAGTTAAAGTAAACTCCGCGACTTGGTCGAAAATTTCAAGACAATACTCTGTCAGGTCCCTTTAGGTCCCTGCCAAGCGCCCCCCACACACAGACACACACACACACACAGACAGCGTAGCCATAAATGCACCCACAGAAGATGTAGCCTACCGTTTCCATAGCAACCAGAGACTCCAAAACGTGTGTGTGGAGGGAGGGAGGGGGGTTGACAGAGGTGCAAAGAGGGGGCTGACGTGTATTGTCTTGAAATGTCCGGCCAAGTCGAGTTTACTTTCACTTTCGTCAGCTTACTACGACGTGTACGAGCTGCGATTGGCTGCTCCTCCTGCTCCCTCTACCTGACTGGTGGAGAATCTTCGGTCACGGATTACAAAATACGGAAATAGGGAAATACGATTACAGGCTGTAGGTGGAGCCAGAGGAGTTGGATTTGGTCCTAAATTACCCATTTAATGTCCTACTATCAGAATATAGTGACAGTTCCGGCAAAAATGACTGAATAATTGTTACCAACTGAAGCTTTAAAGTAGACATATTCTGCCCCTTTTCCAAAAATTAAAATAGTTCCCAGGTGTCTTAAATACATGCTTGTGATATGCTTTGGTCAAAATATCCCAATGATCAAACATCACAACTCTTTTCATCCTCTCAAAACAGCCCTGTTCAGAACGGCTGGTTTCAGTGCCTGTCCCTTTATATGCAAATGGTTGCCCTGCCCCAGCCCTTCTACGTAGGGTCAGTATTATGCAAATTTGAAAACTAGTTACATCACTCAACTCAACTCAAACTCAAAAGTACTTTATTATTCCGTTAGGAACTTCGTTCCGGAAGGACATCAAAAGTGCAGGTGCAAAACAACAATCCACACATACATACCACAGCCATACCCAACACAATAATAATACACATTCCTACAACCACACATAGTACAAGTACTCACTGGAAGGCGACTGAGGGAACAGCTCGTAAAACCACATGGATTTCATCCTAGGGAGCCTGAAAATGACAGATATTTTTGTCACTTCTTACATTTTGGGGGCCGGAAGGCAAGACAAACACCCAAAGAGCCTTCAAAAAGTGATATTTCCATAATATGTCCCCTATAAAGCTGCACTGATATTCTTATTTATGCATCCAGTGATTATATTTGATGTAAACCGAGTCAATCCGTGACACACTGAGAGAAGTATAGCCACTGTTTTCTGTAATGCTGAAGTATTTTCAAGCTAATTTGTTTGGGTTCCCTTAATACATCTTATAGCTCCATGTTTTCAGCAGTCTCCTCCAGCAGCTCCCTCTGGATATCAGAAGTCACCCTATCTCTAAGACCAAGTCCAGCCACCCTGCAGAGGGAGCTTATTTCACCCACTTGTGTCTATGATTGCATTTTTTTTTATTTTTTTTTGGTCACTATCCAAAGCTCATGACCTTAGGTTGAGGGTTGAAACGAGGATCAACTGGTAAATGAAGAGTTTTACCTACCAGCTCAGCTCCCTCTTCACTACAGCTTTACTGCTGCACCTGTCTGTGTCAGTCTCCCTCTCCTGCCTGCATTCACTATAGAATCATCATCTTAAGTCGGTGGTGGACTTTGAGTGTCTCAATGATGCTGGGAGCTGTGCTGTAGGGTGTATTAGCCCCTGGGGAGGTGTGTTAAGGCAAACTGGCTCCAGGGGAAGAGTGATTCTAAAACCACCTGATGTAAGGACAGTCATGTTCTTGACTATGGGAAGCAATATTGGCAAAAGAAAAGCAAATATTTTTGATATAATGTAATATAATATAATGAAATATGATATAATATGCTTATCTATAGCTTTATTATGTCAAAACACAGTGAAAAATGACACAATAAAACACTCTTCCCTGGATTTCCTCCTTTTAACTTAAAATCGATATCTATATTTGGAACAATCAATCCTGTCAGCTGTGAATGACGCAGTCCCTCAGAGTCAACAGTAGTCTATTTCTGGTCAGTTCTTAGAATAGTTCAGTGATTTCTCACCCTAAATGAAGACACACAGCAGGAAGATCCAGTGAAGATGCTTTAATTAAAGAAAAAATCAAGCTTAAGGGGAAATGAGTGGATACATAAACCAATGTGAAGCAGAGCAGGGAAGAAAGCGAAGCCAGAGACAGGTGATGCAAACTGTCAGGGAGAGGAAGAAAAAGCCAAATGAAACACCAGGGAACAGAGCAGGGACGGCGCCTGGCGATCTGACAGGAGTGAAGTGGGGACACAGAAACTAAATACACACAAGGGGCAGAGGTAACAAGACACAGGTGCAACAGTTAATCAGAGACTGGAAACACTCGGGGCAGGAAGTGAAACAACAGACGCCTTATATTAGGAAAATGGTTTCAAAGTAAAACAGGAAATGGTAGAGGTCACATGGCAGTAGATCACGACATTAGAAATCAATTTAAAATGACATAAAATTCACACAATATGACTGAGACAGTGAGGGTTAGGGTCGTAGCATTTCATGTCAGCATAGTCTCCTTCCTTTCTGAGCCATGAATGTCCCATTTTATCTTTCACTGCGTGTGCTGCTCTGCTGGTGATTTGGTTTGTGTGGAGGAACTTTATTGCTGCGAGCTAATTAGCTGATATAACTGGTATCACTGGCAAACAAGCTAACCCTCCCAGTTGTTACTTTATATTGCATGGGAATGAAATGAAAGTGATCGCTATCTTGTACATTGAAAGCCTCAGAGGAAAACCTGCTCTAAATTTAGCATAGTACTGAACTGTAAATGACTGATGATCCACATGTCCTTTATCTGCATTGCAAAGAAGGAAGAGAACAACAAAATCAGACCCCCAAAATTCAAGATGTATCAAATTATTCTCATGTTTTGAAACAGGATTTATTGAATATAATTTAATAATTTTAATTTAATTTAATAACATAACTAAGGAAACAAAAGTACAGGATATCGATGTTGGGATATATCTGTGTTTAAATGTATCTTTGCAGGGAAGATGTGTAGCCTATTGCATAGGGCTAGAAATTAAAACAGAAGTAGAACTTTAATTAAATAAAACTGAATTAAATAAAACCAATTTCAACCACACACCTATGTTAGCTCTAATTAGAGAGCTCGTGCACACTGAGCTGGCCCGAGGCTGCTCATAAAAGCTGTAATGGAAACCCCATAATTTGGTGGAATCAAACTGACAAAGCAACGGAAGAATAAAAAAAACAAACAAAAAAACGTGAACAATGGTACAAAACCGAAAGGCTGAAAGGCGTCCGTCAACACGTCTTACTTCAGAATAAATTCAGTGCCTATAGAAAATCATCATAGCCCTTTGAAATAACAAGATTATTTTACATACAGGCTGAAATCACAACCCATAAAAAATAAAATAAACTAAACGGTAATACTTTATTTGACTCCTATCTCTATAACGCATTATATCGATACTTATAATGAGTTATAGCACTGTATATAGTTATAAACACTCATAAATGATCATATTGCTTTATAACATTAATCATAACACACTATAAAGCATTTTATTATGACTTATAAGGTCAGTTATTATAATATGTTATAATTGTTAGTAACTCGCTGACAATGCCCACATCGATAATGCATTTTAAATATAGTTATAATGTGTTATAATTGTCTCATAAACATGTAGAACTATTATCATAAGACTTTATAACAAACAACATAACACATTATAGAGCATTATAACTCTATTATAATACTTGACCTTATACAGATGTTACTGGTTCAAATTTGCGGGGTTTGTCCTGCACTGCAGGATCGCGTGAACGCGTGTCTTTTCACCACAACTGTTTTCCTCTAGGTGGCAGCACGGTACTAAATACTGCTCAGACGTTTTGGGGACAATGCTGACAGCCTGATAGCCGCGATTAGGAGTGGCGCTGTTCATGATACAGAATACAAGAGGATGAAAGGAGAACTCTGCAGACAGTAAATAATATAGTAGCCTAGTTTTTCAATGACAAAATGTAACGACGGCAGCTACAGTAGACTATAGCCCACGTCTCACTCTCTTTTTTCGGTCATCTGTCTCGTCATCTCCAAAATGTGTTTTTAAAATGAGCCAACTACAGTACTGTGCAGTAGTGCCGCAGATTTCTCACTCCGCACCTTGTTTGAGAGTGCAGCTGGATGATTTCTTGTGAATGAACGGGTCTGTGTCACTTTGGGGCTGGGCGATAAAACATAGGATAAATAACTTTCCCTCGATAGAAGACGCGGCCGATACAAAGTCTATAGGTTTCATTCCTTCAATTTTTTGACAGACAACACAAACAGCCAGTGATAATGAGAGTGGTGACACCGTCAGCCATGCAGCCGGCCTGGACTTTTTATTTTTAATTATGAAGGATCATCTGCGCAAGGCAAAGATGATAGCATCAACAAAACACGGCGTAACACACGCGGCTGTATGGGACAGGCTTTTATTTAATTCAGTACAAACCGCTTAGCAAAAATGGAAAATATAGTCTATAATAATTAATTGATCTGTTGTTTGGCCACTGTTTGAAAATAACCCAAATTATGAGCAAATAATCTGATCCAGAGCAGCACGAACGGTCCCACTTGCTTTCTCCCCGGCTACGTTGGTGGAGATCTCCCACACAGTAAAAGATTTAGGCAACACATTCTTCCAGCTGGCTGTTTTTCTTCCAGTTACAGAAAGTAGCCTATGTGCAAAGTACCTTATGAGACACATTAACATCTCTATTCATATAACGCCCATCGAAACAGCTGATTTACATGTCGGCCGATAACACATGGCGATTGGCCATTCACGCGGCTTTGTTCTTGGTTTCGGCCAATCAGCTTATAAGCACATGGCTAATTATCAGCTTTCAACCAATCGCACTGTTTTAATGTGTGTGTGAAAGTTATTTTCTTTAGTTCATTTTCGTTTCTTTTGGATTTTTTTTACAACAATGTATCAATATAATATTGTTTTCGTTTCATTTCGTTATAAAAATCAATCCCTTTTCTTTGAAACAATGAGATTGAGCAGCTAAAAACCAGACCAGTTCAACTGTAGCGATTTTCATAACACTATCGCTCCGGATCAGAGGTACTAAGATGCTGATTATTAACTCAATAAACTCAACCATGGCTTGTCTTATTGTTAATCTGAACGCACATGTATAAAGGGCAGAGTCAAGGCAGCAGATAAATCACAAAACATCAACGCGTCCGTGAGCGCAGCGCACCTCATTTTCTCCTGTGAAGAAGAAGAGAAAAAAGAATGAATGTTTAGGTTTATTTAGAAGAAGTCTGATTATGACTGCTGCTCTGGATCAGATTATTTGCTCATATTCGGGTTATTTTCAAACAGTGGCCAAACAACAGATCAATTAATTATTATAGACTATATTTTCCATTTTTGCTAAGCGGTTTGTTCTGAATTAAATAAAATCAGCAAACCTGGCGTGCTCAACTCAAGGTATGAACGGGTGAATCGGGTGCCAGTCCAAAAAAATTCAAAGTCAAAAAACGCTGAGGACAGCTGATTGCCGAAACGCGTCCGTTTCTCGCTGCCGAGCAGTTTTTATGAATTAAAAAGTGTTTAAAGCAGATATCAGTGGAATGTTTTTGTTAATATAAGTCCTAAACAGTCCTATTTTCCGTCAGCAATCACTTACATGAAGTATTTCAGCCTAAACACGAGTCTCTCCGTCACTCTGCTCTGCTGTAACCCGAGGAGAAAATTTTCCTTGTGGGATACAAGTGTTATCCAATGAGGAGAGAGAACGGCATGAAGGGCTGTGTGTGCAGCCAAGGGATGCGCGTGAATGTGGTGACGTAGCACGAGGACCAATTGATGCCTGACAAGGGCGGGGGCTGCTAACTCATGGTGCGTTCAAAGAAACTCGTACTTTGTGTTTTTCCTTCCTGTGAAGTCATACCAGTTCGATCTGGTACGAGTTCACGGGTCGGAAGTTACGAGTGGCCGTTATAGGGAACTTTCACAGACAACAGGATGGTAAAAACACGAGCTACGGGTTACCTGGAACGCTACCAAGTCGTAGTTGTGACTTGAAGCTGTAACTTACGATTTCAAAAGCCTGCCTTGAACGCAGCATTAGCCGAAACGGCCGTGAAGCTGATATCTGCTTTAACTTAAAGTGAGTGCTGAATTAAATAAAAGCCTGTCCCATACAGCTGCGTGTGTTACGACGTGTTTTGTTGATGCTATCATCTTTGCCTTGCGCAGATGATCCTTCATAATTTGTGATACATAATCATCAAGTCATAAAGCAAGACAGGCTTTATCATATTACAATAGTTTATGTGATTTAGGCAGGGTATACAGTAGTTAGTTCTAGTTTAATAGCCTAGAGTTTAAGCTGTGGATTACTGCACAGATCACTGAGTCATCCGCCTGTCGTCCTCCGTTCTCACAGATGCCACCTGGCGGTTGTTTTGGCACATTGAGGCTTTTCATTAAAACCTCTTGTCTCGCCAAAGAAAAAAAAAGCCTGAGTCTTGTGCCGTCTCGCGTGGACCACGCGTGAAGTCCGCAATTTTGAACCAGTAACATCTGTAAGCCATTATAAAATGCTCTATGATGTGTTATGCTTATCGTTATAAACCCTTATGCTTACAAATCGGTACTTTTGACTTTCCCTCAAAACTTATGAAATGCACAATCCAACAAGGCCCAAAATGCTCTTGTGGAGAAGTTATGACCTGCACATTCGCCACTCTATGAAATAACAATGTATGAGCAAATACTCGGAACTACTTGCATTTTTTAAATCACTCTGCCCAGCAGCCGTGTCTGGAATGTACAGTAGTTTTGATTTGCCTTGAAAACAGCTCTGTCTCATAATGTTACATCATTATTTCATAGCGTGGTGAATGTGCAGGTCACAACTTGTCCACCAGAGCGTTTTGGAGTTGGATTCTGATGAGGGGAAGGGGTAGATGCTGTACTGAGCAGCTTGCGACTCTGCCCCGCCGATCTAAAAACAGCTTGCATCGACAATTGCAGGTAACGAACCTACTCTTATGGCAATAGGTGAATTTGATGTGTTGAACTATCGCTTTTTAATAATATTAAAGGGGCTGATGACATAACCAAATCAGGTATTTCATTGATTGTTATTTTTTTCAATTGTCCAGAATGTTTTAAAATGTTATTTTCACTTTGATGAGGAGGTGGATATTGTGTACATACAGCTCAAAAACATATTTAATACATTCTAGTTTCTAGGGTGTAATCTGACAAAAGGTTAAGGGTCTATCAGGTTATGATGATGTCCTGTAGACACTGTAACAAATGTTTGGGTGTGACACATAATCCAAAGAGCTTTACAGTAAGTGTCCTGTTAAATCTGTGTGGCTGATTTAAAGTAGGCTATTCATTTGTGAAGACTGCTTTTCCTTTTGTACTTCTGTTTTCTATGTCACAAAAATGGAGATTTTCTTTCTTTGTAGACATGACAATGTTTCTGGAAAGTGATTTCCTCACAATGATTGAGTGGGTTAGTCTTGTCAGTAATCCCTTGTTTGGCCGTGAGTGCTCACTGGTTTCCACTGAAAACCATTTTAAAACAGTGAATGTCTCTCACCTACCTAGGCAGCCATTGTTTTACCTCCATTTCATTACTGTATGAAAATCTCATTATACCTCAGACTTGAATCGCGCACGAGTAGAGGAATCCATCATAGCGCACACAGTGTCTGCTTTTATCATTGTCAAACTTACAATGCTGTTGTTGTAAGTGCAGACTGATTTGAAAAGACAGTATTGTGTTACTCTATGAGAGGTAACGTACCTTTTGACAAAAAAAAAGAGAAAAGAAACCAAAGCCGCTGCTCACTGTGATGGATGACTTGCTGTGTCTTGGGTAAGTTCAAGTCTCTGTAAGTAGATTTTTAGACTGTAGGGCAATGAATGGAAATTACTTTGTGCATGAAAAATGCATTAGGAAATGCTTATCAATCAGCAGTAACATCAACATCAGACATCTGTAATATCATAATAAATGGGGTAGAACATGCACGCTAAAGCCAGGGAATTCAAGTGATGATAAACACGTGCAAACCAGTGGCAGCTGCTGGTCTGTCAGAGGGGAAGATCATTTTAGGCCTACATCATAAAATGTCTTCATTTATTTATACATAAATCCTGCCCTCTGTTCCTTCGTCTGAATGAACGAACTGACAACAAACTATATTCAACTCGAACAAGGAAATGTGAGAATGATGTTCAACTGAAACACGGAAATACTATAATAGTGTTTTATATATAGTGCAATGGAAATTATCTGTATCACCAAGCAAATACCAAGTGAGCTGCAGTCAAAATCCGCAATGGGACTGAACTAAAAAATTCTCTGGTGCCAGGGGGGGGCAACCACCATTCCGAAATCCCACCAGTCAGACATAGGCCTCTAATTGTCTAAATGGCAACACTTCATTTTCTATCAAACCCCCTCATTCCGATAATTTTTGCCTCCTATGGTCAACTCGGAATTACGGTATTTATTATTTTTTTTTAAGCATCCTGCCATTCCGACAATTCCTTTAATAGCGTATTTGTCTCCCCAGAAGATTTTACACTGGTTGGGTTTAGGCAATGAAGAAAGGAGTTGGTTAAGTTTAGTAAAAAGAGCAGGTAGAGGCTAGACAGGCAGACTAGTCGTTGTCTGCTCTCTGCTGCGTAATTACACACAACCATGTGGGTATTCCTCTATCAGCATGTCTGATAACGCACATTATATCCTTATATTGAAAGCCTTGTTGGAATAGTGGGACGTTCGCATGTCGGAATAGCGGTATGTCGGAATGGTGGTATGCCCAAGTGGTGGGATGTCGGAATGACAGCATGTAACCTCTGGTGCCGGTGTATGTTTCAAAATCAGGGTCAGCCAAAAAGGGATTCAGCCTTTAGACAAATCCTCCAATCATCATACAGAAGCCCAACGTCCAGTCCCGCCCACTGCTCGATTCACTCCCAGTACATACAGTGAACACGATTGTGTGGACAATCACACAGCCTTTCAGTTGTGTTTTTAAGTCAGTGAATGTGTTCTTTTTACAACTCACCTTAATGTTGACTCAGTGGAAGCCCTGAGCTTGTTTCCCTGCAGCTCGGCCGTTCCATCTGGGAGTGATGGATGACAGTGACACCCCAAGTGTGTTCCTTTATGTCTAGTCTACTTGGTGATCTTGATATTCCGCCTTAATCCAGGATGTACTGCAGGGAGATTTTTGTCTGTAAGGTGATGGAGTGGTGGAGGGAAAATTGCCACATGTTACACACAGTGGGCTGGAGCATGTGAATCACCTGTATCCATAATTTATGTAAATAGGGCTCTTGGTTTTTCTTTTAAATGCAGTCTTCTTGTTGTTGTAGTTGTTGGCAGTTGGAGGGTCTTCTGTCATATCATTTATGAGTCTTTCTCAGCCACAATTGTTGTTACTCTTTTTCTGCAACAGTTACCTTGTGGGCCTGTCTGTCCGTTGCACAGGGCTGGAAACAGGGGGAAGAGGCACAGACGGAAGTGGCAAATCTTCCAAAAAAAAACAAAAAAAACCCTGCTGTGTAATTTAAATAAAATAAACAAATATATATATATATATATATATATATATATATATATATATATATATATATATATATATATATATATATATATATATATATCATTGGTATAATACAGTACATTTTGGAGCCCCTACAATCTAAAATCTCGACTGAATGCCCAGCTCTGGCTCTGGCCCGGTTCTAAACCCTGGACACCAGCAAATATAGATTGAGGACACCGTGTTTGTCTGAACTGGATATTTCCCACAGTGTGACAAATAGGTTCTACAGTCACATATGCCATTGATCTGTGGTGAGATAAACCCACATCCCATTGTTCTTCAACGGCTGAAGGATCCCCAGAGAGGAATATGCTCAACTGCTTCCACAAGCCAAGACCATTCACCAATTTGCTGCCACTGCCTTTTTTTCAATTCAATATCCTTGTTAAGCCACACATCAGCATAACTTCCTGCTGTAAATAGGGCAAAAAAAATTCAATCACTCATCACTCAAACTGTACATGAAGCTCATTATCTCTCATGGTCTCTCCATATCTCATAAGATTTCCCTGCTCGAGTGCTTAGTATAGAGACAATCTAGGCTCAGTCTGTCTCCATGTTGTGCGAGTGAGCTAGCAAGAAGAAGATGTATTAATATTTCATAGTTTGTTTTCAGCTCCTGTCCTCCACAACTCAGTCCACACTTTACCTCCTGATGTTTTTCATGTGACTGCGGCACCGGGTATCTGCCACTGTAGGAGAATTTTAAATACGGTATACCAATTTGGAAGGCCACATCCACTCTCATTTCTAGGCATATAGCTAATTCCCTAAGACAAATAATTCCAGCTTTCTTATCTCTTTGCTGACAACTGATCCTTGAAGAACTGCTGGAGAAGTTCAAGTGGTGGAACAGACATGAGCAGAGTAAAAACAAATGTTCGTCTTGAACAGCTGCTGCTCTCAGGATGATACTATTTAATTTCCTTGGTTAAGATTAAGACACTCCAATCAGAGACCTGCTGTGGGATCAGTAAGCAGTAATAATGCCTTATGTACAGTCCTGAATATCCATATGACATCAAGTCTTGCAGTATGTTTGAAACGCAGCCGAGAACAGCATAATAATTGTACATAACTGAACATCGCATCAGAGGGTCAAGGGCATTTTGTGCTAAATAATTCCCTTTTTACCAATGCATTGAAATCACATAGTGAAATCCTGCATACCTCGAGTACCACAGATGGTATTTACTGTAAGTAGAGTGTGTAAGTAAAAAGACAAAGCCTGCTGTAGCCGACCCCCTCGCATTGATCGCAGAAGTATAAATTGCTGTGGCTGCAGCTTAATTAAAGAGAAAACCTGAAACAAAAGAAATGTTTGCAGCAACAGGCACGTACCAGAGAGAAGGTTAGCACAGGGAGAGCGGTGAGTGAAGGAGCAGGTTGACAGAAGGAAAGGCTTCTACTGTTTTCAACAAATTTGACTGGCAAAACTTCACTGCGCGTGTCACAGTGAATTTATTCTGATTAACTGCTTTGATGCAGGTACATGTACATTTTAATCAGATCACTTTATTTCACGTCCATGTGTAAACAGTGGAGTTGGAATTTCCGATCAGAATGATTAGAATCAGATTGTTGAAAAAAATGCACAAACGTGGCTAATGACAGGTGAAGTGAATAACACTGAATAACACTTCATCATGGCACCTGTTAGTGGGTGGATTAGGCAGCAGGTGAACATGTTGTCCCTCAACGTTGTTGTGTTAGAAGCAGGAAAAATGGGCAGCGTAAGGTTTTGATTCAGTTCTCCAAGAACGACTGGGTCTCTCATGTGAAAAGCTGCAGCTCTTGTGGGCTATCAGATGTGGTCTGGAAGGAACAGTGGTGAAGTAGCCACAGGCTCAAATACGTTGATTTTAATCTTTTTTTTTTAGTGTTTGGTGTTTTGTCATGTCTTGACTAGTTTCATGTTTGGTACTTTGTGTATTTTCATGTTCAGTTAAAGGTGCATTGTGTAGGAATTCCTCCCATCTAGCGTTGTGGTTGTATATCGCAAGCAACTCAATCATATTTTTCATGCTGCATTCACATGAAATTGGGCAGACGGCAGACGGACGACAGCCGCTGCAGTAACGGCATAAACAAGCCTCTATGTAAACAAGTGGTCCGTCTGCACGAGGCAAAACAATACACGTGACAGTATGTTGTCATGGCGATGTCGTGTTGTTTACCTGACCCACGTTTTACCGGCTTTCTCTGGACTTCTGTGACTAAAATGACATCTGGTTTGTTACCGACGGCCGTCTGCCCGACTGCAGGTGAATGCAGCATCAGTGTAACGCTCCATTCCTCCTCACTGCGTTACCACGGTGACTTTTCACAGACGCCACCTCGACCTGAGCCGACAGCTCCGGTGTCTCCGCTGAGTTTCCGTGGTTTCCTACCGTCACGCTGCCACTGAACGTAAAAACATGGAGACACCACATGGCAGCCAGCACCGAGCTTACCCGCTCCATGTAGATATGAATGATATGAACGGGCCGGCTAATTCAGAGCTGAAAGGAACACTTCAGTTTGTTGATGGAGGTGATTACTGATTAATGAAAAACATCATTTTGAAAGAAATAATTGATTTTCGTGAATAGATAACAGGAGAAGTTACACAATGTCCCTTTAAAGTCACTCACGTCCAGTCTTGTCGTACACTTCCTGTTTTATTTTGAGTTTATGTCGATCGTCCATGTTAGTGTTTTTTGTTTTTATATCCTCCTTGACACCGTCTTTTAATAAATTCCTTTTGAGTTATGCATTTGAGTCCTCCCTGTTGCGTTAAGGTCATTACACTAGGGTAATGGATGGATGGATGGATGGATGGATGGATGGATGGATGGATGGATGGATGGATGGATGGATGGATGGATGGATGGATGGATGGATGGATGGATGGATGGATGGATGGATGGATGGAGGGATGGAGGGATGGATGGATGGATGGATGGATGGATAGATGGGTGGAAACTGTAAGGGTAAAAGGGCGGTATGCCTCCACCCCCTCTCCTGACAGTTGTCCCTAAGGAAGCAATGTTGTTGCATTCGGTGTTGTTCGTTAAACATCAGAGTTCCCGACTGTACTTCATTTGAGGTCAGCTCCCTGCTCAGGGAGAGTACCCATAATCACCTATTTATTTCTAAGCATTACAGAATAACGCTTCATCACCTACATGAAATATTCAGCTACACCCTCACAGGTTAATGAGGGGATCAAACACGCTCCAACGAGGACTCGCTTTGCTTTAAACCAAGAGAGAGATTAAAGGGAAGAATTAGCAGCAAAGCTTAAGCAATAATTATCATAAGAAGTAGAGGTAAAGGTAAGAGCAGAGGCCGGGTCAAGTGAGCAGTCTCTCTCTATAGGTGAACTTTCAAACACCCCATGTGTGTATGTGTATATGCATGTGTATCGGTGCATCTGTTCTCAGGACAGGCGGCTGCTGTTGCTGTGTGTCCTAGCTGCACCCCCACTGGGAGTCAGACCGGGGACACACTATCTTGTATAGGCCGCTACTGTATCTTGTCTCCAGTCGAGTTTGGTGTATGTGCGGTTTTTTTACTGAATGGAACTGCTATTTGATATTTAACAACAAGTAGACACGGTAAGCGGAAATGTCATGAGCTGGCTCTCCAATCCAAGGGTTTTTTTTTCCGTGTCACCTTGCAGTCGCACAATAGCGAAGCCACAACACGGCGTCTCCACCTGATTGTTTATTCCGACTTGTGGAAAAAGAGTAAAAAGCGGCTGCTGTCACTGTTAATCCAGTAAAAGCCTGTCAATCCAGACCATTTAGGCTTTCAACACGAGACAAACAAATTGCCTGTGTGAGCTCCTGCTGACAGTGAGAAGATGCTTGTATCTGTTACTGAGACGCATTACCCTCGTTTGCTTCAATATGGCACTTGAGTATCAGGCCGACTGTCAAGGAGGATTAAGGTGTTTCATATGTTGCTCATGAGCAGCATACTGTGTGTGAAATGGTCCTTTAACTATATGGCCTGAGTGAGCTCAGTCTTTGAATTGTACAGGTTTCTTTTGCTGTTCTGTCTGTAGTGTTTTTTTTTATTAAAGGGATATTCCGGCGTAAATTTAATCCATGGTCTAACACACCATCATACCGCGTAAGAGCCCCCCTCCCCTTTCTCAGAATGAGGCAATAAATTAGCTCCATAAAATTCTTCTTTAGGCAGACTTGTTATTATCCACTACACAACGATAATTGTTGTCAGACATGAGTATTGCACGTGCACATTTCTCACAGAACTCACAAATGTCAGTAGCTTTTTGCGTAGTTTGGAGAAGAGAATTGTACCAGCGTATTTTGATGTCAAATTGCATACCAGCTATGTAAAATGCATACGGGTTGGCATGTCTGTAATGCTGTACAGGAATATTACAGGAAATCAGACTCAGATGTACAAACTGATTTTGAAATATTGACTTTTGAAGTGAGAAAAGTAATTTCAAGATCAAGAATGAACTGAACCCTACTGTACTCTGGCCAAAGTTGTAGGAAATGCATTCAACACATTTGTGAGGTTTCAAGGTTTCATAATGTGCTTGTGCTTTGGTGAGAAACACTGAGGTAAACAAAACTTTTTTATTTTTTTATTTTTTATAATTGGCTTTGTTCATATTTGCTTTACAAGAAAATTACAGAGTTACTTTAAAGGCAGTAAAATTAACTTTGCAAACCAAAATAATATAACTGATATCTGAGTATGAAGATCATTTTGACGTTGTAAACACTCATGGTGATAAACGGCCTGAGGCCCACTGACAGACTTGTTCAGAGCTAGATATAGGTAAGCCCTGGTCTTTGGAATTGAATGTAAATCGTTTAATTGTAATGCATCGTTAAAGCTCTGATGGTTAATAACCTGACCTTTGAGCTGAGATTATTTCTGTTCCCTATATTTTAAACAGTTAAAGGGATAGTTCACCCAAAATTCAAATTTCACTTGTATATCTACTCACCCTCATGTCCCCTGCCCCTAAGGGCTGGGAGAAGTTTCAGAGTCCTCTGTGCCTTCTCGGAGTTACAGGGGGTCTCCGTGCAGCACTGCATGTCCATATGATGGTAGCGAACGGGGCTCACTTTTCTTCGTCCAAAAAGACACACCAAAAAACATCCAAATACCTCCATAGTGCTTGTCTGTAATGTCCCTCTTGTCGATTTGCACTGACGCCGGCGATTTGGACGGACCAGGAAGAGCAGTACTGGGAGCGTCCGCTACAAACAAGCTTAAAATATAGACTTATTTAATTTTTTTCGGAACAATTTCTCATGTTGGGGCTTCAATACAAGAGGGACATTACAGACAAGCTGTGTGGAGGTATTTGGATGTTTCTTGGTGTGTCTTTTTGGACGAAGAAAAGTGATCCCCGTTCGCAACCGTCATATTGACATGCAGTGCTGAAATTTTAATTTTGGGTGAACTATCCCTTTAATCTGAAGACAAATATTTACAGAGGGGAAAAAGTCAAAGAAGAGGAAAAATAAAAACAGAGGTGAAGAAATGAAGTGTTTTGCAACATTTGAAATGGTAGATGTAATTTTGCTTTATTGGCTTCATCAAGCTTAATATAAGTGGGGTACTGGGACAGAGATTATATAAAGTATATGTTTCCGTTTCAGTTGTCCACATATTCAATACAATAAATCTGTGACAAGCAGAGTTGTTGGTAGATTACTAGTACTGAGGGGGCGCATTCAAGGTCTCCACTATGTAGTTTAATTGTGTTGTTGTTTTTAAGTAAAAAGGCAAAACAGCCAAGAAATCTGCAAGGCAAAATTATCTGCAAAGAAAAAAGGGACAAGCTCTGAAACGTTAAAATGCAAGAAAAGTTGATTTGAATTAGAAATCAGTTGGAGTTGTCTGTGTTTGATTGTATTGGGAGAAGCCAACTGTGTCCTAATCAAATAACATTTTGGAATTTGAATAGTTTCAATGATAAATCATGCTGAAGTGGTTAAGGTCGCAAGATGTGGTAGAAGGGTGAACACAATGTTATTTATTTAGTTTTTTTATTAGTATTATTATTAATGAGTATTTTCATTTATTCATTTATTTATTTATTTGACAACAGCACACAATGGGGTTTTTGTTTATCCAGTAATCCTGTCCCACACTGCAAAGCTCCATAAGAACTGATCAGGTTTTGGGATTTTGACACACTTTACACACAAGTTTGAGTTCAAACACTTTTCCACCCTAATGGTACAGTCCGGTTCAGTGGAGCAGCTTTGCATTTAAAGATGCATTATGGCAACTATTCTGTCACTTTTATTAACATCTGTGGGTGTCACTGGGACCATTAGGACCTAGAAACAAATCAATACAACTCACAGCCCTTTTAAATTACACTGACCTGTGGCTGATACGAACAGTAAAGTCACATTTTTATTGACTTTTCATTTCAAGGGCAATAAAACTCTGACTTGCCTCTTTAACATTTCAGTCGATCCCTGTTGCACTTTCAGATTAGCTTCACAGACGGCATCAATATCCTCACCGAAAACTCAGTGACATATCTGAAATGTGTCCGTTTCCACCGTTTTAACAGTGTGATCACCCCCACGCGAACACTCGGGGAAAGGCTTTGAGTTGTCCACCTTTACCATGCAGCGCTCCTCTGAACATTGTGTACACCCCTCTCCCTGCTGAAAAAAATGTCCTCCATAAAACACCCATGCCTCCACATGGTGTTAGTCAAAGCTGCAGTCCTGATCATGATAAATGACGCTCCCCCTTCTTCTCATTTTTTTCTCTCCTCCTATCCACGGTGGGTTGTCGTATCTTTAAGGAAGAATAATGTGCTGACACACGGAGCAGACCTCGAGGACGAGCACCTGTAGTTCAAAGGCCGCGGAGAGTGGGAACAAGGCCGAATTGTTTTAGAGAGCTAGAGGGAGGCCGAGCACTAGCAGACAGGAATCCATGAGTCATCTGGTCCTTGGATGTGTTCGACAACTTTCAGTGGAGCTCGGCGTCGTTTTTTCTCAGAGCGCGCCTGCTGATTGTTGGGTGGATTGTTTCTCTTTTGCTGAATGCTTCTGAGGCGGAGAAACTTAAAGGTCCCATATTATGAAAAACACATTTTTTCTGGTCTCTACATAAACTGGTCCTCCCTGAGCCTAGCAACTCCAAGAATGAGGAAAGCAAACAGGCTGCTCAGACTCAGCTCCTGTGGTGACGTAACGACTGGAGTGAAGCCGGCCCCTCTGCACGAGAACACTCCTACCACATCTTTATGGTGCCACAGCAATAAACTCCTGAGCTAAGTTGATGAAATACCGACCATATGACTTCATCAAGTGGTAATAATCTTTGCCATGTACAGTTACCATGTTACTTAACAAAATACAATTTATTGTACAGTAGACTGTTCCGTTATTGTAAAACATTTATTTATTTACATAAATGTGGTGATTTCAGTACGTAGCTCAGAGGCAGTCCTGCTCATTTTTCATTCAAACAAACTATGCGACTGCCACAGTTGTTAGGTTTCATCAATGAGACCAACATTAATCTCTTAAAAATAATTTAACCAGCCAACGGTAAACCTCTAAAAGCGTGCGGTTAAGTTACTTGGCTCGTTTTCTCCCCCGGGATGACGACGGAGGTTGGCCCCGGGCAGATCAGCAGTACCTTGCTGAAAAAAGTCAGAGAAACCATTAGGCATATTCTAATGTTTTTTTCTAATGGTATTCTACTGGATATTTCAGCAGGGTGGACCGGCTGCTGACAGCCGATGCCACGGTCCCTGGTCCCACAGCACTTCTCCCAAAACAAACGTCGGAGCAAATTTCCTAACAAGCGTTATAAACTGACCACAGACTCTGGATTAAACTGTGACTTTCTTATCTCGCATGAACAAATATTAAAACTGTGACGTGGTAACCGTGTTATAAAGCCAGAACTAAAGCAGTAGAGCTCATTTGAGCGACTTTTAGACAGCTGAAATTCAGGACCACGGATCAGTTTGGGGCAATACATTTTGAATACAGTGTAGTTGGACGTCTGACAGCTGTGTGAAATTGATTAAAAAGAGTATAATATGGGATCTTTAAACTCAACACTCAAGATGCAGGTGGAATAATGTGGCTCAAAATCAGATATGAAAACAGTGATTAAAGTTATATTTTACATTAAATTATATTAAATCATTTCCCACCAAACCTTTGAGCAGACCACCACTGGAGATCAACGATACGGTCAGTGTCCCCAATTAAAAGACTTTTTTTCTTTCCGTCTCCTCTCTCTTCCATTCATCTCCACTGTGTGTGACTATTGTGTGTGTCTTCCTGTGTTCCGTGTTTTCAAAGACAGTGGCCAGCGCAGGAGATAACCAGCCTTTATTTGAGTTGAGCTTTTATTAGAGCGATGCCTTTATTTCTACTGTGGCCATAATTGGTCAGATTTTAATAAGAAGCCTCGTTTTGATCTGCTCTCTTTTAAAGTTACTCCATCACACTGGGGCTTTTATTTGTTCCTTTTCACCACACCCCGGCTGTTATTGGAAACCTGACTTTTAATTGACTCCTAGCATTTTATTTTAGGGAATATAGTGTTATTTGTGTGTAGTTCTGTTGTGCAGACTGTTAGGAGCAGAGCTGCGGCACTGGGCAGGAGTTTTTGAAATTTAGGGCCATGATGACAAGACTGATTGATGTGCACATGTTAGAATGTTTCTCTTTCAGGATGCATGAAAGTTTCCCTCTTGGGATTCGTTTGTGAATTCTTTGTAGTGTTGCAGCGAAAAAACAGTTAAGGGGCAGTTGTCTCCAGGGCACGCCCACAGACTCCAGAGGGTTGTGAGCTTTGCAGTTTTCTTTCTTTCTATAGTGCATAATTAGTTGCTGTATGAAGAGTGTGTATGAGCTACTTTTGAAGCTCAATGGGCGTTATGAGGTTTATGTTGGAGGAAATGAATGTAGATGGTGACTGGAGTCGTCGTGACTTTTGACTTGACTTGACAAAAAATAAAAGACTTAAAGCAGAAGTAAGTGGTCCGGTCGTTTTCGCTAATGCTGCGTTCCAGGCAGGGTTTTGAAATCGTAAATTACAGCTTCAAGTCACAACTTACGACTTTGTAGCGTTCCAGGCAACCCACTCGTGTTTTTCCGACCTGTTTTACCGGTGAAAGTCACTATAACGGCCACTCGTAACTTCCGACCGGTGAACTCGTACCAGATCGAACTGGTACGACTTCACAGGCCGGAAAAAAACGAGTTTCCTTGAACGCACCATAACAGTCCTCGTCCCTACGTCGCCACATTCACGGCGTCCCTTGGCTGCACACACAGCCCTGCATGCCGTTCTCTCTCCTCATTGGATAAAAACTGTAGGATACGATAAATGTTTTCTCCTCGGCTCAGAGCAGAGCAGAGGGACTGACAGACCCGTGTTTCAGACCAAACACTCTATGTAAGTGATTGCTGTCGGAAGATATAACTATTTAAGACTTATATTAACACAAATATATCACTTACTTCTGCTTTAAGAAGTTTAAGACTTGGGACTTGATGTTTTGTTCATTTCATGTTTTCATACAGGGTTTTTACTACATAGAGTCTATGTCTATTTTCTTCAGAATCTATTTTCTATTTTTTTCAGAATCGGGGCAGATGCACAGCAATAGTCACCAGTTACCGTTACCATACCAACGAGCTAACGTGTCCTTTTTAGTTTATAATCTCCTCTCTTTCAACGTCGTGTTCTCACTACACACTGTTCTGTTGTCAATAAACACACATGCCGATGGTGCTGCAACTGAACTGGACAGCTGTTAAATGATTGGCTATTTACCTGTCAATCATAGCGACCAAGGATGATTGAACGTCCCATATCCTTGAGTTTTACACTGTATCATCAGAACAGACATGTCCCCTACCCTCACCCCCATTGCATCCCCCTCCTTTTGTGTGGGGGTGTTCCAGGTACCACCACCACCTCATTTTAATCAAGGAAAAATATAAAAGTTTGAATATAAAATATAAAATTAATATCTAATATTAAAGCCTGGTCTGAGCGCAGACTTAGAACGGCCTTGTCATGATTGGATCACTACCCTGTCAATCAGTCATGCCCATGTTTAATTTAATGCATTTTACTGAATATCAGTAATTACAATGCAAAGCCAATTCATAGTCATACTTTTTAAACAGGTTGGATAAATTGGCCAAATATGTTAACTGACAGTTACTAATATCATATCTTCTCACTTTATTAAGATCATATTCTGTGGGTAAAATTGCAATAATAAGGTCGGGTGGCTTGACTTGATTTAACTTGCCCAAAAAAAAAAGAAAAAATGACTTGAGACTTGAACGTTAAAGGGATAGTTCAACATTTTGGCAAATTGGCCCATTGCCATAATCACTATAGTCATAGCAGTAGATTCGCTACCTCTATTTGTCGGTGCAAGCTATTTTTAGTACCGCCGAGCAGCGAGCTAATCAGGGCTAAGCTACGGAGGCTAATGGGATTTCTTGGTTTTCCTCATCAAACTCATCAAATACACAATCCAACAACTCCAAAAAACTCTCGTGGACAAGTTGTGACCTGCACATTCACCACACTATCAAATAATAACGCAACGTTAACAGAGTTGTTTTAGAGGTAAATGCAAAACCGCTGATGCGCGTTGCCTTCAGGGACAGTTTTTCAGCAAGCAGTCTCTGTATTTACCTCGAAAACAACTCTGTCTCGTAGTGTTTCATTATTATCTCATAGCATGGTGAATGTGCAGGTCACAACTTGTCCACCAGAGTGTTTTGGAGTTGTTGGATTGTGTATTTGATGAGTTTGATGAGGGAAACCAAGATATCCCATGAGCCTTTGTAGGGTAGCTCTGAGCAGCTTGCGGCTGCGCTAGTCCATCCTAAAAATAGCTTGCACCGACAAATAAAATTAACGAACCTACTGCTATGACTATAGTGATTATGGCAATGGGCCAATTTAACAAAATGTTGAACTATCTCTTTAAGACTCGATACATAATTGAGACTTGCACATGTGTGACTTGGTCCCATCCCCGGAAATTAAAGGGATGTTTAAGGGCTGCATCAGTGGAAAATATTATTTTTGCCTGCAACGTTGCAGAGTTGAAGTGACAGAGCTGATGCAGCTGTAGTTTCTTCAACCTCTGAGCAGAAATGAAGAAAAATAAAACTGTTGTGGTTGCAGATGGAGATAAAACGAGCACAAAAAAAGATAAAATTGAGGTAGATATTTTTTTTAGACTCAAACCATTACTGGTTAAATCTCATCAAAGCAGCCGAGCCGTCGGGTGTTACTAATGCTGAATGTTCGCATGAGTCTGCAGCACGTTTCGCACTGTTTGATGTGTTTAGTAACTTGCACTTAGCACCAAAGTTTGAGAAGTACTCCCCCCCCCCCCTTCTCTTGTTGAGCGTGTCACCGACAGAAGTTGGCCTGAGACTGACTGTGTTGTGATGTTGCCGGCTCTGCTAACAGGCTTTTCCAGCTCCGAGTGCAGCTGACAGCCGGGTAATATTCTAAAGACACAGTGCTGAACAATTACCAGTTGGTACCAGAGGCTTGTCGACAGCATTTTAGCACCTGGAAGGAAAAATGACAAACATTCACGTGTTGAGATTGTGAGGGACTTAACTGAACATTTCAGCAGGTGGTGTTCTGCTGCAGATATCCCTGCTTATAAACATCTGGGTGATCTGACGGTGCTAGAACAATTTGAAAAAACTCTTTCCCACCTAAGGTTGCCACTCATACTGCTGAGCAGGGAGCGAAAATCTGCCGTGGAAGTTTCTAATTTGGTAGATTAACGTGTTGTTTGTACATAATGAGCAATTTGCCACGGTAACAGACAGTGGAAAGTTAAGAAGGGAGGAAGTAAGTGGGTGAATCACACAGGTAGGAAACATGCTCAGAAGCTTCCAATGCTGCATTGAGGGAAGCTTGGAGAGGTCAGTTCACATTAGCAGGGTCAGGTGTCGATCTGTAGTTTTAATTGTGTATCACAGCCTATGTTACATATTATGGTATGTACAGAATGTAGCAAGAATCATGTTGTTAGTGTTTTCAGGCTGAGTGGTGATGCACAATGTAATTTCTGCATTTCCAAAGCCACATGGGAGGAGTTTGAGCACTTTATTAAAACTGACTGAGGTCATAATATAATGTAATGATAGGATTTTGTAACATAAAGCTGCAATTCACAGTGCAAATAAATTAATATGCTAAATAAATTGCAAATAAGAAATACACCTGGGCCTAGGAGAGAGTTCCTTCAGCTATTTTCAACAATAACAGACTGATTACAATAGAGTACAATAACAGTTTTTCCTCACCTGTTTAATAAATCACAGCACTGTGCAAATAACAATAACAAATCTATTCAGTCCAAACCATCTCCAAAATTGTTTTTGTCTTTTTACACACCCGTGTGGACCGGCACTGTGCCGGCCTCCTTGTTGCAGGGGAGCTGAGTGGTGCAGTTTGGTGTGTGAGAGATGACACAAACAAACAATGGCACAGCAGCTTCATGGAAGAAGTGTGTTGTGTGACATCAGATTTAAATGCATCAACAAGTCCTCAAACCTGAACATCTTTACAGGTAGTTTTTTGAAGCCTCTGTTATTGAGACAGAGAGTTTGTCTGCAGACTTTCCCCAGTGCTCCTGCCATAATAGCTACCTACAGTACAACCATGTCACCTAGAAACAAAACCTAACTATGTGTCACAGAAAAAATATGGACTTTTTTTCTCTCTTTTTTCTTTTTTTACAGCAGGATGGCCTCATATTTATTTCCAGAATATATTAAAGGGATAGTTCACCCAAAATTCAAATTGCAGTCATTATCTACTCACCCTCATGTCGACTAAGGGCTGGGAGAAGTTTCAGAGTTATCTGTGGCTTCTCTGAGTTACAGGGGGTCTCGGCGTGGCAGTGCATGTCCATATAACGGTTGCAAATGGATACCACTTTTCTTCGTAACAAAAAGACACACCAAAAAACATCCAAATACCTCCATGCTGCTCGTAGGTAATGTCTGTCTTGTATTGGACGGACCAGGAAGAGGACGGACCCTGGTCCGACCAAATTGGACATACCAGAAAGAGGAGCTTCAGCTACAAACAAGCTTGAAACATAGACTTATTTAATTTTTTTCAGAACAATTTCGCATTTCGGGGCTTCAATACAAGACGGACATTACATACGAGCACTATGGAGGTATTTGGATGTTTTTTGGTGTGTCTTTTTGTTACAAAGAAAAGTGGTATCCATTTGCAACCGTTATATTGACATGCACTGCTATGCCAAGACCCCCTGTAACTCAGAGAAGCCACGGAGGACTCTGAAACTTCTCCCAGGCCTTAGTCCACATGAGGGTGAGTAGATAATGAGTGCAATTTGAATTTTGGGTGAACTATCCCTTTAATATACCCACCGTAATATAAAGTCAATATACGCCCCAGACCTGATCTTACATTAAGAACATCTGACCATTGACTGTAATCTGTTTTTGCTCAGTCATAATCAGTGTGGGCATGTTACTTTTAAAAAGTAGTTATAATTCAATCAATCAATCAATCAAATTTTATTTATATAGCACCTTTCAAAGCAAACAGATGCCGTTCAAAGTGCTTTACATTTTGACTGAACAAATAGGAGGTAAAACAAGAAAAGCAAGGAGACTAAAGCACGAAGATTAAAAACAACAAGAAAAAATAACAGCCTCAAACAACAATACAATTTTACAAAACAAAAAAATAGAATAAGATGCAGGATAAAAATAGGAGAAAGATAACAATAAGAAAGAATATAAAACTGTAAAACAGAACAAAAACACTGTGAGACTATAGCATAAAAGCCAGATTAAAAAGATGGGTTTTTAGCCTACGTTTAAAAGTGTCAATGTTTGTAACTCCTCTCAGATCCTCTGGCAGGCTGTTCCACAGCTTTGGGGCATAGTGGCTGAAAGCAGCATCACCAAATGTTTTGGTTCTGCTCTGAGGGACAGTTAAAAGAAAGGAGCCAGAGGATCTGAGGGGCCTTCCTGGTTTATACAATAAAAGCATCTCTGAGATATAATCTGGTGTAAGTCCATGGAGTGCTTTAAAAACTAATAAGAGAACTTTAAAATCAATACGGAAACTAACAGGCAGCCAGTGTAAAGACTTTAAAATTGGCGTGATGTGTGCTCTCCTTCTGGTCTGAGTGAGGACTCGTGCTGCAGAGTTTTGAATCAATTGCAGCTTGTTTACTGCATTCTTGGGTAGACCAGAGAGGAGAGCGTTGCAGTAGTCTAGCCTGCTAGTTATAAAAGCATGCATTAGTCTCTCTGTGTTGCTCCGAGAGAGAAACGGCCTCACTTTCGAGATGTTTTTTAAATGATAAAATGCTGCTTTTGTGACAGAGCGTATATGTGGTTTAAAATTAAAATCTGAATCAAATGTCACTCCTAGATTTCTTGCCTCATGACTTGGGTTTAGACCAAGCTTGTTTAGGTGAGAGGCTAGTTTCTCTCTCTGAGTTTTTGAGCCAATGATTAGTATTTCGGTCTTGTCCTGATTGAGCTGTAAAAAATTTTGTGACATCCAGGCCTTAATATCTAAAATACATTTAAAAAGTGAGTCTATGGGTCCAGTGTCATCAGGAGACATGGCGACATAGAGCTGGGTATCATCAGCATAACTGTGGAAGGAAATTCCATGTCTCCTGATGACACCGCCCAGGGGTAGCATATATAGGTTAAAAAGTAATGGTCCCAAAATTGATCCCTGTGGTACCCCGCAGGTAATCTCGTAGTGTTTGGAGAAGTTATTGTCAATTGAGACAAAAAACTCTCTTCCACAAAGATATGAATAAAACCAGTTTAAAACCAGTCCTGATAGGCCAACCCACTCACTTAATCTATTTAAAAGAATTTGGTGATCCACAGTATCGAAAGCAGCACTCAGGTCCAGCAGTACCAGAACTGTAGCTTTGTTCTGGTCAAGATTTGTTCTGATATCATTTACTACTTTTAGTAGGGCGGTCTCTGTGCTGTGATTTGTTCTGAATCCGGATTGAAACATTTCTAATTTGGTGTGTGAATTTAAAAAGGTACTTAACTGAATAAGAACAAGTTTCTCTAAAATCTTACTTAAGAATGGGAGGTTAGAAATTGGTCTGTAACTACTGGGGGATAAAATGTCCAAGTTGCCTTTCTTTAAAAGAGGTTTAACTAAAGCGGTTTTAAAATCAGTGGGGAAGACACCTAGCTGTAGAGAGTGGTTTACAATGGCTAGTACATCTTCAGACACTGAGTTAAAAATTGTTTTAAAAAGATAGGTTGGGATAGGATCAAGGGAACATGTTGAAGATTTCAGTTCTGTTACTACTTTCCTCAGAGTATCTGCATCAACCAGGTCAAAACATTCATATTTCACATCACATTGTATACAGGAAATTGGTAAAAGTGCAGTGTGCCTGTTTTGCTGACAGATACCAGACCTAATATTAATTATTTTTTCCCTGAAATATCCAGCAAATTCCTCACATCTAGGGGCTGGGAGCTCATTACTAAGATTTGCTGTAGGATTTAGGAGGGAGTCTATTGTGCTGAAGAGAAGTCTGGGATTGTGGATATTGGTGTTAATCAAATTTGAGAAATATGCTTGTCGAGACTTTCGAATTTCTTTGTTGTAGTTTTTTAGGTTTTCAATAAATATATCATGATGGATTTCTAGTTTTGTTTTTCGCCATCTGCGCTCTGATGCTCTGCATTCTCTTTTTAGTTCCATGGTGTGATTATTTTTCCATGGAACTACATTTTTTGTAATTATTTTCTTGGTTTTAAAAGGAGCAACTGCATCGAGTGCTGATTTTATTTTATAGTTAAAATCTTTAACCAAGTCTTCACAGGATGATGGTAGAACTGTACTATTGTAAGCTGCAATTTGTGAGGTGAGGGTTGTGGCTACCTCGGGCGTAATGTATCGTTTTCTAACAGTGCGCTCTGTGATATTTTGTAGGAAGTGATCAAAGCTGTTAAAAAATATACAGTGGTGGTCTGAAAGAGCTAGATCTGTAACAGATGAAATCTTGATGTTCAGACCATATGATATAACTAAATCCAATGTGTGTCCATGTTTATGAGTTGGTGAGTTCATATGCTGTTTAAAGTCCATACATTCCAGTAAATCTAAGAACTCTTTGGCTCTGGTATCTGTCAGGTTATCAACATGTATGTTAAAATCACCAATTAAAATGCAGGAGTTATAGCTTGTGTGAATGACAGAGAGTAGTTCAGAGAATTCTGTTAAAAACGAGGGAACAGGTATTTTAGGAGCTCTGTATATAGTTACTGTTAGGAAACAGGGTTGAGAGTTTAAAACAGTTGCATTATATTCAAATGTATTAAAAGTGCCCAAATCCACATTTCTGCCCTTCAATGTCTCTCTGTATATTGAGGCAGTGCCTCCGCCTTTCTTTCCTTTTCTACATGAGAAGGAGAAGCTGTAGCTTGGTGGACAGGCCTCAAGCAGTGTGGCTGGGGCATCTGTGCCCAGCCAGGTCTCAGTGAGGAAAAGGCAATCAAGGTTATTGTCAGAGATGAGTTCATTTATACAGAAAGATTTGTTTGCTAATGACCTTACATTAAACAGAGCCATTTTTATTTCTGTCTGTTTTTTGGACGAAAATGGGTTTCTATTTATGTTAACAGTAGTCAGATTGTTCATGTTTGGTCCTTTTGTAGCTCTGATTGACTTGGGTGGTGGTGGTCTGTTTTTAATTATGATTGGAATGGATGAGAGGGATACTGGTGGACAGTGATCTGCTGATGTGTTTAAGGCAGGACCATCTGGGCAGTCAAAAACAGTGTGGGGGGTGACAGTGGGTTTAGTGCTGTCCTGGACATTGAAGCAAGAGAGTGTTGAAACAGAGTGCAATGTTGGCGGTGGCCTGTTGGGGGCGATAGTGAGACTGTTATTGCAGCGGGAGGACACAGAGGAAGACGAGGGGGAAGAAGAGTCAGGTGTGGGGGCGGAACCCTCAGTGTCGAAGTTGTTGTTCTGTTGACGTCACTTACTGACGGACGAGGGGACACACGCGTGTTGAACAGCGTGACGGATGTTGTCAGTTAGCACCCTGCTGCCCAGCCTGGAGGGGTGAATTCCGTCAGCGCTGTAAAAGACGGCGCGGTTCCAGAACAGGTTAAAATTATCAATAAAACTAAGCCCACTTAGGGCGCAGGTGGACTGGAGCCAGGTACTGAGGCTGAGGAGCCTGCTGAAGCGCGATGCGCCACGGGAGAAGGAGGGGAGGGGCCCGGAGATAAACACAGACTTCCCGCAGCTGCTCAGCAAGTTAAAAAGTTCGTTGAAGTGCTTCTTCGTTATCTCAGACTGGAGGAGGGAAGTGTCATTAAATCCCAGATGGATCACCAGTTTTTCAACTGAGGCTGGGAGTGAGACTAGCAACTCTGGGAGATTTTTGAGGAGATTTGGGACAGTGGAACCTGGGAAGCAATGTGTGACTGCGTTAAAAAAGCGGATGTTTCTAGTGATGGAGTCTCCAATTATTGCAGTAGTTGGGGGAAAAAGCGGACGAGCAGGCGTGGATGAAGGTGAGAGTTTACCGGACAACAACTTGTTGCTGGCCGGGGGCATCTTCACTGAGTCGCGTAGAGGAAAACTGCTAGAATGACGGCGCACTGCATCCTTCAGAAGTTTATGGCGGGCAGAGGAGGTTGCGGTGCGGGATGGAGGTTTCACTCTGGAGCCATCAGCTGTACGGTCTCCATCAGCAGCCAGCAGAGGAGCAGGTGTATGTCCGGGATCCCGGTTCGATGCTGCTGACTGGAGGACTGGAAACTCATCAGTTGAGAGGATGTCATAACGGTTTGAGGTGCTTATTTGGGAAGATGGAGCTGTGTTCGCAACTATTTTGCGGCTACGTGTGGTCACCTCAGACCAAGGAGCCTCACGGTTGGGGGTTGAGGATGGTGGACGTGGACAGACAGTAGCTGGGTCCCATACAGCGGTGTCATTTCCAGCGATTGACTGGTTTGCTTTATTCAGAAAAAAGCTGGATAGCGTGGGGAGTCTAGTGGCGAAACCAGACAGCTGCAGTTCCTTCCGCTCCAGCTCTGAGGAAAGATGTTTTATATCCTCCTTAAGGTCAGCGATCTTCCTATAGGCTTTTTGCAGGAGGGCACCGTCTCCACAGCGATCCGGAGGGACCCCAGATGCGGCAGAAGCTGAAGCCATCGTGGATTCTGAAACAGGGAAGAGAACAACAGCCAGCGGGCGCCAGAGGGAAGAGTACGGAGTACGGAGCACAGAGAAGTCCGGTGTAAAGCAGTCAGGTGGACAGAATAAAAACGTACACGCATGGGCTCCGTCCAGGAGCCCACAGCAGTGATATGGCAGCTACAGTCCAGGGAAGAAGTCAGAAGACCTACCGCCGAGGGCCCAGGAAGGGCCCGCTGCTGATGGATGTCTCAGGTAAATCTCTGCTTTCCAATGCGCTGTCAGCCGGCGTAGTAGTGCACTCTTGTTGCTCCCACTTTTTGTTGGTTTTCTTTAAGTTGAAGTAACTTCTGTCTTAGGCCGAATTGTCCATGGGGGAGTTTATTCAAATGTCGGTGGGCTGTTTTGACAAACGGTGACGAGAGAACCCAGGAAAAAGGGAGTAGGAAGTAAAAACCCGGCGTAGCTCTATGGGCTTTCGGCTTAATGGCGGTGTGCCGCGGTGGGCTGCACAAACTCAGTAAAAGTACAGCGATCGGATGCTTCGATCATTAAAAGCAACAGCCCGTTAAAAAGAGATACTGTTTAAAATGAATAACGTGGATTTAAAATAACTCAAAAGCAATAAAAAACAAGTTTAAAAGGGGTTTTTCTAAGAGCTGATCTGGGCTAACAAGGAGAGGTAGACGCCACACACTCTCGCGAGATCCTGTCGGTGACAAGTTGTGAGCTTTAGCCTAGTTATTTTCCCCAAAAAGTGAGTTAATAACTGAATTGCATTATAAAGGGGGGAAACTGTAACTTAAAAAAGTTACAGTTACTTATTACAGAAAAAAGTTATGCTGTTATTTTATAACGCCGTTATTTCCATCACTAGTCATAATCAGCAGGTATGTGTTGAGTGTGATGCTCCAGGTCACATATCATCCCTCTGCTCAGCTACAACAGTTGCTCAGGTCTGGACTCAAATACAAAAATCATTCAGAGCGACAGAGGGTCAAACCTTTCTTCACTTGGGGAGATCTTGTGTGTATCACAGTTTTTCTTATTTGATCATCCCTCGCTCTGGTCTATCCCCAGAGACCGTTCTTTCCCTCCTATAGAACGCCAACCCAAAGCTTTTATTTGAGCTCTCAGGAGCACGGAGGGATCTCTGAGGAGTCATGAGTGCAGTTACTCAATGCCATCCTTCATAGAGGTCTGAACCGGACTGACACATCTTTACTTGGAATTAGCTTTTTGATTTGACACTGATGTGACTCGTCTGAAACCACTTCCTACAGCATCAGTTCAGATTTAAAGTGAAGTGGAAGGACAAATATCAGCAGATGAACTATAGACAACTTCAATCCAAATGCCTTTCTTGTTATTGCACAGTGTGCACTGTGTCTCCTGTGACACATCAGTAAACATACATTGAAACAGTATAAAAGCATGTACTTAGTTTTCATTGAACATGTTTGTCTACTATTCAGAGGTTTAGTCCTGTGTGTGTCAAGGATTTCTTTTATTATGTGTTTGGGCTATTCACACGTCTAATTCTTATAATGAATAATATTATATTTTGTCATAATTTATTTTAAGTGGCTGAATCAGTCTTGGGGAAGATATAGAAACAAACTGTTAAGGTGGACCTAACACTAGGTTTTGGACCTGAATACAGAGTCAGAGTGGACTGGGTGGAGGTAAAGAGATTCATGGGAACATAAACAGGAGTAATAAGCTGACAGCTGGTTAGGGAAGGTAGCCCTGTTGACAACGAAGCAAAAATGGCGATATTTCCGTGTGTAGGGCCGTTGTTCACACGAAAACGGAGCTTCAAGTCACCGAAAACGATCATATCTGAAAGGTCCAGCCAACGTGGAGTTTTGGAAAAAAAACCTCTGTTTTCACGTTTGCATGTAGACAGAGGCGAAACAGAGTTTTAGGCTTCAAAACGTCAGCATCATGTGTTCGACCTGTGTAAACAAACAGAGAAACCCGTGTCATTCTTTTATTTTTTCAGGATTCTGATCCTGTAGCTATGATATGACCACTCCACCCACGTTAAGGAGGTACAGTACTATGAAGTACTCAGCTGTAATTGAAAAGGACCTACACTGAGTCGAGTTGAGGTGAGGCGAGTCGAGCTGAGTAGAGCTGTAACCGTGTAGTGGGAAAGAGGCATTAGATGTTTATAGGTCCAATCGCATAAAAAAGTCATGGACATGGTCTCAGATGCATCAGAAACACTAGAGATCAGAGAGATTTTTTTTTTCTTGGAGTAGTGACAGAGAGCGTCACTGCCACACAGGTGACTAACCCCTGGAGAGGAGCTGCTGGATCATCAGCCTCACTGTGGGAACAGGGGTCTCGATGAGGTGATGAGCAGCAGGTGTGGAGAGGAGCCCAGAGCAGGAGGTCACGCCCACGTGTACACACACACACACACACACACACACACACACACACACACACACACACACACACACACACACACACACACACACACACACACACACACACACACACACACACACACACACACACACACACAGAGTTGGAGATGAACCACAAAGTGAATAACTTAAGTTGTGACAAACACAGCAGTTTGTCTCTGCAACATAAAACAACTACCGTTCAGATCGTAACCTGGATTATCGCATAATGAAGTTATAAAAACAGTGCAAATAGTTGTTAAACTGTTGCTGCCAGTAAAAATATGGCTGATGTGCGTCTGAGCGCCAAGGGTATTTACACACTGTGCTTTGACTGATCCGACAAAGTATAAATACAGAGCGCAGGATTTTAATAAATGTGCAGTTGTTTGTCAAACAGTTTCAAGATAATCAAACATGCAGACAGGCAGAAGCACTGCTGGGCTGATTACAGCTGAGTGTGTGCCCTTATTCTTATTTGAACTGTCTGTATTTGCTTCAATGCAAACTCCAAACCAGCAAAAATATCACCACTCAGCTCCAAAACCTCCTGCTCCATCTGTCATCAAAGATCCATGGAGTCACACACAAGCATCACGTACACGGCTGACCTGCTCCCAGACATAGTTTATCTGTATCTCATATGTTTAATTAAACCACTTTGCATTATTTAACCTCCATCTTGTGTTACTGTAGCTTTCTGCGATCATCTCTTGTGTCAGGGTCGGTTTTGACCCGTGTCTTTTTCTCTTTTTTTTCTTTACATCCAATTTGTTTTTCCTCTCTTGGTTACATTGTTAGGCTTCCTTCTCCATGAGAATGTTGGTTTTAATATTTTTGGTGTGGGCCCCTGGCCCTTTTTTTCTACAATTTTAACCTTCCTCTTGTCAGCTTTCTGCTATACCATCTCTTGTGTTAGGTTCGGTTTTGACTTGAGTCTTAAATCAGCTGTAAAACACAGTAAAAACAATTATTTATCATCCCACGTGTTTCTTATCTCTTGGTTAGGCTTCCTTATCCATGGAAAGGCTGGTTTTGCACTTATGATTTCAGTTTTAAAGGTCCCATATTATGCTGTTTTTCAACTATTTCACATGGTTCTAAGTTGTCCAACCATATAGTATTCCTAGTGTATTGTCCCCAAATCAATCTGCAGCTCTACATCTCAGTATCTAAAAGTGTCTCTCCAGAGCTCTCCTGTGAACGAGCCGTTTCTGTGTCTGCACCTTGAAATGCAAATAAGATGTGTAAACCACGTCCACTCCACACCTGTCACGGGAGAGGGTGTGGTTTTCGCTACAGGTACATGTGCCAGTGTTGACATTGGGACAGGGGTCGGGCATTGATTTCCGAAAAAAAAAAAAAAAAAAAATTGTGAGACTGACATCTTGTCTGAAAAAATGTATATGTTACTTCTTTCTTTTTTTTTCTTTTTTTACTGTAGCAGAAGGAGAAACATGGAGAGACTCCTACTACCATCAGAGAGTTCTGTGTGAAAACTGTCAAATAAAAACAACAAGTGAAACTGAGGAGCGCAGCACGAACTGTGCACTGTTGTATGGACTGATGAGACGCTACTGGAGAATATTGACGTGGTTTTGCGCCGGGAGAGGAGACTTCCTCGTTCAGATGTCTCTCATTCCGTGATGAGGAGTCGGACCGCTGCGCTGATGAGAAGCGGTATCATCCGAATATTCTCTGATCCGCGATTTCAATTTTAATGACAGGCGGCTGTTTTTCAGTCAATGATTCAAAAGGATCATCTGGCGGCCGCGGTACGGACCGCTCCTCCAGTATCTACCGCTTCATGTCAAATGACTGACGGGGGGGGAGAGGGAGAGCGTGTGTGTGGATCGGGGCGGGGGGGGGTAAAGGCCTCACCGGGCGGAGCTCACGTTTTTCCAGACTGGCCCAGGGGGAGTATAAGGAAGTACCGGGAGGTGGAGTCACCTGAGTTCAGCGCATCCTGACGTCAAGTCTGCCAGCACTTCCAATTCGCCCGTTTGGAGACACGATCTCAAAAAAGTGTAGAAATCAATTAAGGGAGTGAACAGACTTTTTTCACCTCCAGGCGTCATAGAAAGGCCCCGGGAACACATAGGACCACTACAAAACCTGTAGAAAGTGGATTTTGCATAATATGGGCGCTTTAACTCTTCATTAGCCTATTGTTCTTATCGTTCAAAACCAACCCTAACAATACAAATGTCTTAATTTTAACCAGAGCATTTTTGAATTTTCTGAAAATTTTATTTTCTGTTTTATTTTGTTTAATTATAGGTTCCTGACAAAGTCAAAAAGCCTTGATGCAATAGAAAAAATAAAAGTGGTACTTAAAAACCTAAAAATGGGTCAGTGGTGACCCGAACACAAAAGGAAGGTTAAAGGGATACTTCACCCAACATTGATAATTCACCAATTTTCTACTCACCATCATGCCAAGGAAGGGTTTGGAGAACTTTCGGAGTCATCAAAATGCTTTTGCTGTCCGGCTGGCAACGGATTTTCATATAATGGCGGCGGATAGAGCCAGGGGCGGAGTGGGGCACCAAAATCTACCGGGAAAATTCTGACCGCACCGGCCCACCAACCCTCAACCCCCCCCCCACACACACACACACACACCATTTACATATTTCTGTACCGCTCACCGCTCAAACAGAGCTATGTGTCATTCCATATGGCAAAATATATGAGTGCCAGAAGCAAAAAAAAAAATGTGGATGAAACAACTCAATTGGGGGTCTGGGGGTCCTCCCCCAGAAATTTTTTTGTAAAGGCTACACCATTTCCCATATTCTGGTGCATTTTAACCAATACATCCATGATTTTAACACATTGTTACTTTTATCTAGCTAAAAAAAGAAGAAGAAAGAAATTACAGAAATACAAAATGTGAAAGAGCTGCAATTAGTGCCTCCCAAGCAGATTTAGCCTACTTAACACTGCTGACCATAAAATTACATCCAG
The DNA here is from genome assembly GCF_905171665.1 of Trachurus trachurus. Taxonomy (NCBI): domain Eukaryota; kingdom Metazoa; phylum Chordata; class Actinopteri; order Carangiformes; family Carangidae; genus Trachurus; species Trachurus trachurus. The sequence continues at coordinate 32,978,692 of NC_139895.1, forward strand.
TCATGTTTACTCCTTTATTTCCCCTTCTCAACTAGTCTGCAAATAGATTTTACTGACAGCGCTCTGCAAACGCCACGGTTTCGTTTCGGGTCTTGTCCTACTCACCAACATGCTTCGGTGCCCATGGAGAAGACAGAGCAGGCTGCTGCTGTGATGTGAGAGGTTCCGGCTCGTAACGGTACCGCGGTCCGCGTATCGACGCGCACTGGCCCACTTACAGTAAAGCACGGACTGTGTTGTCTTGTTAAATTAATATAACTTATAGATAACGTAACACACGGGCAGGACTGATCAGGTTTGCTGGTTGGCTTCCGTGAGTCGATCTGTTTTTAGCCGTAGCCGCTAGTTTAATGATAACTTTCACAGTGACAGGCTGACGCATTTCCCATGAGGCTTTGCACCATTCTACATTACTTTAAGAACAAACAAACAAATTAAATTGCTGGTTATTTTATATTTTGTGGTCATGAAAGTTCTGTAACATTGAAGTAAAAATAATTAGATAAAGATAGGAGGCTAAACAAAAATCATTTAGTAGGCTGGATTGATGATTGATGAATGATCTGATTCACTATCGCAACCATGAGTGAGAGGTAGAGAGACATGAAGGGGTACAAATAATGGGTGGACTTTTTTTGGGTATAGAGGTAGAGCTTAGAGATTATCATGGGGGTTTGTGATTATAGTTAATTTTAAATCATGATCACCACACGGCCATGCAGGGCAGCTTGCGGGCCGGCTCACTTGGGTTTATTGGCCGCCGGCCGACCGGGAAATCTCCCGGTCCTCCCGATGGCCACTCCGCCCCTGGATAGAGCTCATTTTTGAATCGTCCAGAACACACACTATGAAACATCCAGATACCTCCATACTGCTCGTCTGTACTGACCCAAGTGTCCTGAAGCCGCCACATGAAAAAGTTGTTCGGAAAAAAATAATTTGATCTCTGTTTTTAGCCTTGTTGTAGCAGTAGCTCCCAGTGGCTCTGTTGATGTTTGTACACATGTGCAAGATCTGCTGCAGATGTTCGTTCATCGTTGTAAACCATTGGATGTATGATGTAAACACGGACAAGCAGTATGGAGGTATTTGGATGTTTCATAGTGTGTGTTTTGGACGATTCAAAAGTGAGCATTATCCACCAGCATTATTTCAATTTCAAGTTCAATTTATTTATTTTCAGGAGGACAGTGTACAATGTTCAGCATTCCTTTCTAAAGAGGGAGGGATGTGGTTGTGCCCAATTGCAGCCAGGGCTAATTTAATGGCAGTCCCCTTGCCAGATGTTGTTAGGCACAGTATTAAAAGAACAATAAAAATAGTAATAATAATAATACAATCAAAGTACAATGTAATGTAAGGTACATAGGTAGTAGTACATTCATAAAACTGTACAATAGTACAATACAATTATAATAAGTCACAGTATAATATAATGCAAAGCACATACTGTAGGAAATAGACAATTAATAAACAGAGAAGGGATTATATGAAATATGATGATGATTGATTATATGAAAATCTGTTGCCAGCTGGCCCCCCCCCTGGAACTCCAAAAGCGTTTTGATAACTCTGAAAGTTCTCCAAACCCTTCCTTGGCATGACGGTGAGTAGAAAATTGGTGAATTATCGATTTTGGGTGAAGTATCCCTTTAAAAGTCTATGTGCGGTCACACATACACACTTTTGAGGCAGATTGTGACATTAGACAGCCACAGTGCAGTGACATATTTCCTCGTTAGGTAACCGAGGAGCCTGAGCACCAGGATTTGCATCGTCTCCCTTCTCGTTGAAAATCCATAAGCGTCGCCCGTGTCACATCAGCATGCATGCGAGAGTCGCCTCATCTGTTACAAAGAATCTCCTGGGGGCTACCTACAGTAATCTTCCAATAGACAAAGCCTTCAGGCAGTCCAGCTATCAAACACTCCCGCTGCCAGTTTGTTTATGGATTTTCAGCATGTTCCCTTGAAGAAATTAAGGTTTATCCCCACAGGATGTTCCACATTACGAGCCACTCAATACTTTTTTTGACACCAAAGCGACGAGGACAGTGAACTCCCACGCCTGGGAGTTTCCAGGGGTAGGCTCGCTCACCGAAAGCAAAATATAAAAAATAAAGATGTCCAATAAATTTGAAAATGCATCAAAGATGTGCTCTGCGAACTCCCCCGCAAGGAGAAAATGTGTTTGATAAAAACCCAGCCTCATGTCTAGCATGATAAATGGCATTCCTCCGTACCCCCCTCTGCCAGCGAGCAGTAATAAGAATAGAGTAAGTAGTGTCATTCATCCTGCGCTTGGAAGAGCACACTTCAAGCGCTGGAGATGCCAAGTGAAGCATTATTCTGCAAATAGAGTGCGCCTTCCAGAAATAATTGAAAGGTCCTTGCATACAAGATGTTAGATGTTGGTGCATCGGACAAACACAGCATCAAAAGACCAGCGGTGCTTCATTCTGTGGTTTCCTCATGCATTCTGTTATGTTCTATATACTGTATAAAAAAAACATTTACATGAACATGAAGGTAGAACGCAAACACCAGCACAAAGCCCACATGTTAATCCAACTGTAATGTAAACTTGGAATAGAGCGATGTGTTAGCAGATGGAGGAAGCTGATTTACATTTGGTAACATAATTGTTTGTATGACACAGAGGAAATTTAGCCGAAAAAAAGAAAAGAAAAAGGAAGATAACTCAGTGGAATAAACGGGATGATCGTTTAGATGTCAGTTCTTACTCATGTGCAGCTGTTGCAGCTGCTGCTCTACCGGAATCCTACACAACAAAAACATTGTACAATATGATTTATGCCTTTTGTATTTGTTAGATTTATGAAACAACAGAGCAAAAAAAAAGAAAAGAAAAAGTATTACTCAAAGGCCTTTGCTGCCATGTGAATTAAAAATGCCGTTCTTTGAGTCATCATTGACTCAAAACTGAACACAGTCCTGACAAACAAATTTATATTCAGTGAGACTCACACATTTCTGAGGATCTCTGATGTTCTTTGTGAACAAATGTCCATAAATCCACTTATAAATCACCTCATACATAACTTGCCTGGGAGTTTTACTTCAGTGGCCAGATAAACCAGGATATCTTTACATCCATGGATTCATTTCAAACATGAGGCTAACAAGGAGAGCTGAAGTCAGTAATTTGGCATACCAGACATTTTCCATGTGGGCCGACATACTTTTGGGCAGATATGAGGGGGAGGAACAAAGTGATTTTGGGCCAAGGAATGGCCCATAAAGCAGTTACAGCAGCCCGTCGGTTTATTTTCAATACTAACGCATGTAGGCCCCACCCCTCCCTCTGTCACTTCACCTGTTGGATGCTGTGGGCTGTTAGAGAGCCAAAAGATGGGGAGAGAGATGAACCTAAACAAAAGTGCAAGCGGGGGTGCAAAGAATTTACAGGCCTACACTGGTCAGGGCAATTAATGGAATATCAATCGTGATGTGCGATTCCGCCCCTCAGTCAGTCAATACTGTGAATGAGGCAAATGTGTGGTGAGTGGTAGGTGGTAGAGGGAGAGCGGCGCTGTCTCGTCGACAAGAAAGATAGAACAAGTTCTCTAGTGCGGGAACACAGGGAGACACACTGGACGATTCCGGGCAAATTCAACCTGGGGCTCTGGTTTCCTAATATTTGAGGCCTTAAAGGTTGACTATGTAGAATTACAAGAACAACAACAGAAAAAGAATTCCAGCAGTCGATTGCCAGACCATTGCTAGGTAAAACGGGCCGTTGCTAGGGACTCCGCTCTGATCAGAGGACAGCAGAGGAGGAGAACTAAGCAGGATATTTACCTTATGTTTCATTTTTACCGTCATTAACAGCATAATAAATTACTTGCAGCTTGTTACGGGGAGAGTGGAGGCTCTCTGCCTTCCACACCGCTGCTGAAAACCAAACCTGCGCTCAGAGCCTCCGGTGTCACTGCTCTCGTCAAGTTGAAAAAAAAAAAAAAAAAAAAAGGAGTCTCGGTGGCACCGAGAGTCCGCGACAAACAGTAAACAGATAAGACTACACAAATACACCCATCCTAACAAGTATATGATAATCCATTGATCCACGATTGATTATTAAAAAGGCTTGGTTGGAAACAAACGCATACGACCGGGAGGAGGCAGGAAAACAGCGGAGAACTGAGCCACATGTCGGCTACAGGCAGGTACGAATGTAAACAGAACGTTGACAGAAAGTCATTGTCGAGCCCGTCAAAAAAATTAAAAATAATAATTCATACTAAAAAAAAATGTTTTATGGAAAAGCAATACTTTCATTCTGTACCCCTCTAAAGGCCCCATGGATGTATTATTTTTGAGAAAATATAGCTTTTAATAAATATTCTACATATTCAACCGTTAAAGAAGGATTCTGAAGAAAACCAACAAAATAAACAAACCTCTCGGTGTATGTTTAAAGCCATCTGACGCTGTCTGTGAAAAAAAAAAGCGGTTGTGAGGGATGTAAACAGCCCCAACAGCAGAAATGCCGTCCACTCCCATTCATCGTTGCCGTGGCAATGCGGGGACGGACACAACTACTGCAAAACGGGAGCAATTAAAAAGAAAATCTTCGGAATCCATCATTAAGACCTAAAATATTAGGGAAACTAGAACCCCAGGTTGAATTTGCCTGGAATTGTCCTTTAAGTGTTTTGCCCACCGCCAAAGCAGAATGAACGGGTTGTGCTGGGCTGATCTGGGCCAAAAATGCCATGGCTGATTATTTTGACCCAGTCCAGCCCTGGCTAAAAGCTGTAGCCCACAGTTAACTTAGTCTTGTTCTGATCTGAGGTCAGGTCTGGATACTGCAGCTCTGTGTTCATGATGATGATGATTCAAACTCCAGTTCTTTCATGATAATCAAACTGAAAATGAACCCACTGTATTTGTACTGAGCACTGGTACTGAGTATAATTGTGAGATGCAGTATATCCACTATGTGTGTGTATTTTCTTCAGATACTTAGCTGTACACATCATGTACTTTTTCTATTTGCTAATTTTCAGTGTAATTTACCAACAAGGCAGACGATGAGTTACATTAAAGGTATAATGTGTAGGAATTCCCCCCATCTAGCGGTGCGGTTGCATATCTGAACGTATCCTTGATGTTGCATTCACGTGAAATCGGGCAGACGTCAGACAGACAACAGACGCTGCATGTAAAAGGATAAACAAGCCTTTATGTAAACAAGTGGTCCACCAGCACGAGGCAAAACAATACAGGCGTGACAATATGTTGTCATGGTGATGTCGTATTGTTTACCTGACCCACGTTTTACCGTCTTTCTCTCGTTGGGTAAAATGACATCCAGTTGGTTTGCCGGATGTCAGCCTCGGTTCGGTGCGTCGCCCACTTCTGTATTTGTAACGACTTGTAACAACTCATTCTAAGGTACGAGAAAGCTTTCATTTGTATGCGGGTGTGATTCGACCTCAGTGAAATACGTATTTATGAAAGCAATATTTGATTTTTGCTAATAAAAAGCCAAATAAGTTACATACTGGGGCTTTAAATGTGAATTTTCTAAGCAACAAGTTGGTCTTCCCATCACATGAATGAAATAGAATGCCTCAAAATCTCTAAAAACTGTCTTGTGTTTCACAATAAAAAAAATAAAAAAATAATAATAATAAAGATCTCTAAAAACACTACTGCAGTGTCTAAACATCAGTGATAAGCACTAAATGCATGAGCTAAAACAACCAGTAGCCTACAGTCATTTAGGTAAAACCTGTTATGAAACACCAGGTGTTTTAGACAACACTTAAATGTGGGAGTGTTTTTCTTTTCTTTCTTTTTGCACCGCCTCTGCTTCCTCCCTGTTGCGGATCACTTACTTCCTGCCCAGATAGTTTTCGGTGAAGCCGCCTTCCTCAGACCTTTGGGGCTTGTCGATTTGCTGGCCACTGGCCCAGACACAATAAATAGTCTTGGTGTTTCAATGATGTGGTTTTTTGTTCATTCAATTTGCAATTTCAGTGGCTCGGTTCATTAGAAATGTGTTCATTGACGGTCAAACGGTGCTTATAGGAATTGTCAGTGCTTGCACCACAGCAGTGAAACAATCCTCCGCCTCAGGCACCAAAGTGCTCTCTGCTCTGCAAGCAGCTGATGAAAGAAGTTGACAACATCTGAGATGTGAACATACAGACAGATTTCCAGGATACCATAACTGAGAGGAAATACAATGATTCTATCAAAAAAAAAAAAAAAAAAAAGATTCGCACAAAATATCTGTGAACTGTTATCTAACAAAAATAAAGCTATTTTTGGACACACTCCTGATGACATCATATTGTGTTTGAAAGGAAAGTAGGAGGAGGCCGGAGCAGGGGCAGACAGACGACAACCTGTACTGACAACATCAAGAAGTGGACCAGCCTCACTGTCACAGATCCGCGAGGTTAAAACTGTAAACTGTGGTTTGAGGATGTAAACAAAGCAGTGGCTCTCACAAAGTGTGGAACATGATGATGAAGTTATATACCATGTTTTCTTGACCTATGAACCAGCAGAGTAGTTGTGTTTCAATTCTCAGACTCATACTCAAACCAAATCTACAGGTGGAAAGCGCCCTCGGACCATGGTCCAGACCAAAGTAACCCACGGTTCAGACTTTTTCAGTGGTTCGGACTTTATTGCTCGCAGTTGTCTTCTCCTTTCTTGCCGGTGACGATAAAACCTCCGCATGATGAGGACGATCATCCAAATCGAAACTATAGGCTCCATATTGGGCATGGTGTTGATGCTGCTGGTAGTGATGCCATAAGAGATGGCTACTTTGCTAACTGACTAATTTGAGTTGAGCTTTGCTGACACGTCTGTTCACAAACCAATCAATGTCAAGTGTCGGGAGACGCAGCATACATATGTGATGTCAATATGTCATAAACAGTTATTTGGTGCACTCACATTAATGGGATAGTTCAACATTTTCAGAAATTGGCCTATTGCCATAATCCCCACAGTTTTAGGAGTTAGGCTACCTTTAATTGCCGGTGCAAACTGTTTTTACATCGCCGGGGCAGAGACATGAGCTCTGCACGGTGCGCGGTATTTCCGGGTTTTCCCTCATCAAATACACAATCCAACAACTCCAAAATGCTCTCATGGGCAATTTGTGATCTGCACATTCACCACACTATGAGAGAATAATGTAACATTATTAGACAGAGTTGTTTTTGAGGAAAATGCATAGCCGGAACTACATTCCAGACACAGCTGCTTAGCAGAGTGATTTCACAAGCGCAAGTAGTTCCGAGTATTTGCTTCATGTATCGTAATGTTACTTAACACTAGCACCGCCGTTGCACACTATATACCTATAACCGCCATGAGTCGTTCATTGGACGGACTGTAATAAAGTGTTAATTAGTGCTGTATAGGTGTTACATTTGTCGTAGTCTTCTAACAGCTACTCTGGGCCATGAAGTAGGCTGCACCCCGCAGCCTCCGCGAGGCGGGGGGGGGGGCATACCGTAGGAACCCCGCCCCCGCCTGTAAAGCCGGGTTTCCACCGTATAAACAACCTTTTTTTCTTCTTTTTTTTCTCTTTTACGGCAACATCCATAGTCCTTAGTGATCTTTGTTTGATATGTCAGGTGGAGCTGCCCATCATACCGACGCAGGATTGCCTTTAATGCAGAGAGAAACCAGAACCAACTGAATCAAATGTAGACAATAGCAGAAACACTAACCTTGGTTCAGGCTGTCAGCTGTGAGAACAGCCTCAGTGGGACAGGTGGACAGATCAATGAAAGAGAAACACACACTGTCTGAACATTGGGATCATAACCTCTTATTGTATTTGGCACTTTTCAATCAGCTGCAGCCCTTCACATGTATACATCCAACGACAGGGAAATCTGTAAATGGGATTAATGGTTGTTAATCCTGTTTGCGCGCATTCCGTGAAATATGACTCAGCTCCATTGTCTGTAAATTGACTATTATATTTTCACTTCTGTAGCGCTGTGGAGCAATCAGTGTAATGGCATGTACTTCTGAACATTTTCCCCACCGCTTTTTCAGGTAAGATGATGGTTTCTTAAATGTCATGTAAACTAGAAAACCTGATTTCAACAATCAGGGGAAAAGGCTTAAAGAACCTTCTTCTCCAGGAGAACACTGATTTAGTTTCTAAGTGGGCTTTCGTAACTATGCAACTTGTGCATCAAAATAGCCTATGGGCAGGAAAAGTGGCTGGATGGGTGGAGGACATGATTATACAGTGAGTGAGCGTTAAGACTTTGCATTTAAGATAATTCCATCTAAAGTCTAAGTGGAACTGAATCTAACACAAAGTGGCATCAAGAAGTAGAAAGAAGTCTCCGACTGTTGGTTAAATTCAGACACATTGGTGTCATGAGGGAAAGCTCTACTGTGTCTGCCTGTCCTCACATGTGTCAGGCTGCTCTGGCACATACACACACAGAAAAAATAGAAATAAAGAAGTCAGGACCTTGGGGCAGACACTGGATCCTTTATCACTATACAGTAAAAATCAGAAAGCAGCACAGATGCCTGTTATTTTGGAATTTAAAGATAAATTCAATGTTTACACACTAGAATTTGGTGTTGAAGGATGTCTTAAAGGGATAGTTCAACATTTTTGAAAATTGGCCCATCGCCATGATCCCCCTAGTAATAGCAGTAGGCTGCCCACTGCTCCTCAGGGATGGGTTAAATGCAGAGAAAGAATTTCACTGTACTAGCTGTATATGTGACCAATAAAGTACCTTTACCTTTACCTTAATTGTTGGTCCAAGCTGCTTTTAGATCGGGGGAGAAGAATACCGAGCGGCGCAGCTACACTACGGAGGCTAATGGAATTTCTTGGTTTTGCTCATCAAACTCAGCAAATACACAACCAAAAAACTCAAAAACGCTGTGGTGGACAAGTTGTGACCTGCACATTTACCACGCTATGAGATAATAGCGGAAAGTTAAGAGAAGTGAAGCAAATACTCGGAACTACTTTCTTCAGTGAACCACTGGTCGGAGGGACACAGTGTGCGCACCTCAGCCAGTGCCGTAGTATACGGACGTATCTGCAGTAAACAGGCGCTTTTGAAATCACTCCGCCTAGCAGCCGTCTAGAGTGTAAAGTCCGACTTTGCCTCTAAAACAACTCCATCTCGCAACTTTCCGCTATTATCTCATAGCGTGGTGAATGTGCAGGTCACAACTTGTCCACCACAGCGTTTTTGAGTTTTTTGGTTGTGTATTTGCTGAGCTTGATGAGCAAAACCAAGAAATTCCATTAGCCTCCGTAGTGTAGCTGCGCCGCTCGGTATTCTTCTCCCCCGATCTAAAAGCAGCTTGGACCAACAATTAAAGGTAACGAACCTACTGCTATTACTAGGGGGATCATGGCGATGGGCCAATTTTCAAAAATGTTGAACTATCCCTTTAAGAATTTGCCCAACATCAAGTCATTCAATCATTACCATACTGTGAGATGAAACACTGTTTTTTCATGCACATGAACAAGAAAATCCACATTAAGGTGGTTATTTTACTTCATTTTGTCTCTTTCATCAGTAGATTTCTCCTATATTCATCAAAAGTTAGCAGCTACTGTGACATACTGTGCTGTGCTTGTTGTCTGACCCATGTCATGTCAAGTATCATTGTAAAGCTCTCTCTCTCCTGGACAATGATGTAGGCTCCAAACATTGTCATTTCCTCCATATCCACAACCAATCGTAAAAGTATGATTTAACAATATGGAATTTTACTGTATAGGCCTACAAGTCTTTAAATGCTGTTTTCTCAAAATGAGTTTTTCCTCAGACTCTGAGCCTGAAATCTCCACTTCAGCAGCACTTACAGACACCAAACCTTCCAGTTTTATTCCTATTGATATATCATTCAAAGCCTGGTTTATACAGCATTCCATTCCTAAAAAAAATTGTGAAATTTGATTATTTAGGGCTGGTGACCGTATTTTTTAATTTACAGAGTGATAAAAAGAGATATCCAAAATCCCCTCTGTAAAAACTTCTGACTCTAATATGTCAACAAAATAAAACAAGAATTTTGAAAGTGGCTTTTTCCATTGTTCAGATTTATGTTATGCAAATTAGCGCATATTTCATTAGATATTGCCTCATTTACATATTTGAACATACAATTTGACAAAACTCGTAATACAAAAAAATAGTTGTCTTCATGTAAGTGATAAACTTGGGAAGTTTCATGGTGTTATCTGTTAAAATGTCTACCATATTCACCTGTAGTGTCCCCCTATAAACTGACCTTTATCCTACTATGTACAATAACAGTATATGAATGGTTTACCTATAGGCTGCAGCTGCCCATTATTTTCTGCATGTAGCGCTCAGTCTGGGAGAGTCGTGGAGGCAGGGGGATCAGCTACAGATTAGAGGAGACAGGCAGGATGCAGGGAGGATTAGATGATGAAACCCCCCAAAAACTGTTCCTGATTTTCTTTAAGACAAAGCCAAAGCTTTTGTTATGTACGACCAAACCCCTGCAGGAAATCACAATCAATGGGCCCGTGCCATTCTGCGGTGAATTTCAATGACTGATATTTTTAGAGCTGACCTTTCTGTATCAAGTCATGTGCCGGTATAGGGCCATTAAGTTGGGAAATGTTTGTTTTTTTTTGTACAGAGAGAAACAACTGATATGTACTTTTTTGGAGGCAACTTTTTTCCCCTCTCGATCGATACGGGAAGGGGAGCTGGAGTCAGAAAACAGCAGCGGTGTCAACCACGGTCAGGAGACTGCACTATCTGTGCCTTTATTATAGGCTTTCTGTGTGCACTTTGTTTATGCAGCTGTTGTTGTTAAGCGTTATTGAAATATTGAAGCAAATTATAATAATTAAACCAGTGAGGTAGACTAATGTTAGACAGCGCAAAATAGAAAAGGAGTCCTAGATTCACAGCCTCGGAGCAGCTGAGCCTCTCTGCTGGTTCACTGCTCTGTATGGTGAAAATGTGCATGAGCAGCAGATAGGAGGAATTTATTGCTCCTAATTCTTCTCAGTACATTTGGATATAATGTAATGTAAACATTAACAATGGTAATTTTTAAAGAGCTCCTACTGCTTAAAACGCCTTTATTGATTAATAAAAGCCAATCCAAATGTATGAATGATGATCAATGTTGCAAATAGATTTCATGGGAATAATCTGAAGAATCTGAATGTGAATACCAAATGTTTACTTGATTATGAAGCTACATCTTATTATCTACAACAGGGCTTTTATTTCAAGACTCTACGATGGTATTACTACTTTTTTACTAATATTTGTCAATAAGTCACATGCAAACAATGTGTTAGTCTGTCTCTAAGCACTCGACAACTTCTCCACCTTGACTTCAGCGCTCCCATCAACCCATCCATTCATACTGAAGGTTCACATCTTGAATGCAAAAGCTGATTTGATGCCCTTTGAAAGGAGGACGCTGTCGTTCTTTTCACAAATGTCAGTTGTGCTTGCGTAAATAGTGTTTTTTTTGTCTGAAATGTTTTCAGCAGTGCAGTCGTGAATATCATTTCATCTCACACACCTCATTTTAACCTCAGGGCTCTGGGGATAACTATGTAAATCCCACTGATTTCAGACCTTGATTATAGATGCTATACTGAACAGATGACTCTCAAATCACCATCATGTATGTTTAGTGCTACTTATCAAGTGTTAGCATGTTCACATGCTACCCTAAAGCCCTGTCTGGACAGTAGTGTCAATACCAGCATTTTGGTATTGGTACGGGTACCAATATGTACAGTATTTTGATACTTTTCAATACTTTTCCAAATTAAAGGGGGGGGACACAAAAAATGACGTTAGTATCTGTATTCTATTTTTCTCTTCTCTTTCACCACTGACAGCTGTAGTATGCTTCAGGCATTCACATAAAAAAAAGTACAATTCCAAGCTGTTGGGCCCCATATGTACAGGCTACAGTACGGTCCTCGCTGCAGTCGTCGGCCCCAGTTTGAATCCTGCATCAGGCGGCCAGTGTTGTGCCTGAACGTGTTCAATGAACAAACCCGTTCATATTTTGGGCGAACGTGAACTGAACGTACTGTATTTCATCATGTTGTAACTCAGTTACTTTTTGGGGAAAGTAACTATAACTAATAGTTGGTTCTGTAGTTCTATAGCCTGTGGGCAATAATTTAGAAAAATAATAGCTTGCAAAAAAAGAAAAGAAAAAATAACTATGAACTAGTTTAGTTTTGGAACTGTGAACTTAGTTCAAAATTTTGAATTATGAACTATGAATTGAACTAGTTCATGTAGAAAGTCAACTTTCCCAACACTGCAGGCAGCCCTTTACTGCCTCCTCACTTCCTCTCTCTGTCAACTATACTATCAAATAAAGGCAAAAAAAACCCTATATACGTTAAAAAATGCAGTATAGCTCCTCTTTAATTGCTTTAGTATTGTTACCTTTTTAGTACCGGCATACCAACAAGCTTACTGGATGGGATGTGTTACTCTAGTGCACATGGCTGATTTTTACACCCTCCCCAGTGATGATGATAACTACAATTACCTGCTGTTTTGCACTGAACTTGATGGAACATTAAGGTTTTAACATCTTAATTCCCCTGAAATTTCCTGCTCAGTGTGACATTTGGCTTTGGTGTGAAGATGGAGTAAATCAGGGTCATTTTGCCAACGTCACAGATGGAAACATGTTATCATCAGCAAAGAGGCTTATTTGGAAACTAGAACAATGCTTGGGGGCAAAACAACTATGACCTGAACCTGTAACTGATGAAATATTGAGGACTGTTACATTTTGTCTGAGCTTTTCTATTTTAATGGGCGCAGCTTTTACGCTCAAAAAAATCACAGATCACAGTGCATAGCCTATGTTCTTACATGATACTAATCAGCCAATCAAATTCATGCATTCAGACATGTGGAGGGCCTCAACTGTGAGTGAGACACACAGCAGAGGAGAGGAGAGACAGAGGAATGGAAAAGAACAGGTATTTCACATGGTACGCTCAAAGAGAAGAAAATATCTTATTTGTATCCTTCACTTGAAGACATTTTCACAAATTGGGCTTAAGTGAATTTTAATTGAACACCCCTGGTCTATTGGATTAACTGTAATGAACCATTCACAACAACTTTTTTAAAGACATTTTCAATCTATCTGATGTTAATAATGGTTAATATAGGAGAGGCTGGATGTTAGAAAGATTTGGATGTGTCATATCAATCAAAGTACAAACAGTAGATTCAGTGTTTGAATATATTAATGTTGTTAAAAATGAACTATGCTTTAATAGTATAATGTGATGGTTAAATGATTTGTGACCAGACCAGCATAGTTCCTCTTACAGTCTTTTTAATCCTCATGTGGAAAACTCTCCACTCACACATCCAGTGGTGTGAATATTCACACGTTCTAAAGATGTTTCCCATTTCCACAGTGCATAATGATACCAAAAGAATAAAGGTTAAAGGGATAGTTCAACATTTTGGTAAATTTGCCTATTGCCACAATCCCTATAGTCATAGGAGTTGGTTCATTACCTTTAATTGTTGGTGCATGTTGTTTTGAGATCTGCGGGGCAGAGACGCGAGCTGCTCAGTGAACACAACGGAGGTAAATGGTACAGGATAAGATAAGAGAGATAAAGTTAATGAACCTACCCATAGGACTATAATGGATTATGACACATCCCTGCTTAATTGTGAGATACAAGACAATCAACATAGCGGACATTCGGGCCATGTCCAGTCCTGAACCTGTTGAGGATTAGTCTCGTTCGCCTTTTGAAGCATCTTTTGAGTGGATGCTACTCGCAATGTTTGATAGAACGGGGAGCCAGGGGAGTGGTGTTGAGCTGAGCATATTGTTCCAGTGATGATTTGCATGGTTGTGTTAAGCTGGGTGTCCACGTGGTGTGTGTGGGACGACCTGGACCATACATGGGCACAATATTCTGCTGCTGAGTTTGCAAGGGCCAGTGATGAGGGTCGAATTGTGGAGGTTGAAGTGCCCCATTTTGCACCAGCAAGCTTGCTGAGCAAGTTGTTTCTGGACTTCACCTTGGCCGCCGTTCCTTTTAAATGATCCTTGAAGGAAATGATTCAGATGTAGTATATAGATGGTAATAGTACTAAAGACATAAATTAAAGAATAATGATAGTAACATTGGTCATAATAGTAATAACAGTATAAATGGTATTAAAGGGATAGTTCACCCAAAATTGAAATTTCACTCATTATCTACTCACCCTCATGTGGACTAAGCGCTGGGAGAAGTTTCAGAGTCCTCCGTGGCTTCTCTGAGTTACAGGGGGTCTCGGCGTAGCAGTGCATGTCCATATAACGGTTGCAAATGGATACCAACTGTCTTCGTAACAAAAAGACACACCAAAAAACATCCAAATACTAGTGCTTGTATGTAATGTCCGTCTTGTATTGAAGCCCCGAAATGCGAAATTGTCCCGAAAAAAATTAAATAAGTCCATATTTCAAGCTTGTTTTGTAGCGGAAGCTTCTCGAAGCTCCTCTTCGTCAAATTTGGATGAACTGGGAAGAGGACAGACCCTGGTTCGTCCAAATTTGACGAACCGGGAAGAGGAGCTTCCGCTACAAACAAGCTTGAAAAATAGACTTATTTAATTTTTTTCGGGAACTATCCCTTTAGCACGATCTGATATCACCAAGTAAACAACAGCCCAGGACTAACGCTAAACCTAAACCTAACCAGTTGGTTACAACAGCGCTCCTGGGCTGTTAATTACTTGGTGATATCAGATCATGCATCCCTTTAAGACAACCGTTGTGATAGCATTAGCTAGACAGCAAACATAACATAACTCATAATAACAGTAATAAATGAGAAAGAAAAATAGGAACAATAAGAACAAAGCATGAAAGAAGTAAGAGGAGGGGCGTCCTCACTGCAGGCGGCCCTGGTTCGAATCCCGCATCGGACAGTCCTTTCCTGCATGTCATTCCCCCTCTCTGCCTCCCCATTTCCTGTCTCTGTCTTGACTGTGCTATTGATTAAAGACATTAAAAAGCCCCAAAATATACTTGAATTTGGCAAAATGATGAACTATCCTTTTAAGATGTAACGTGAGTGGGAGAAGTTGTTCATATGCATCAGCTCTTTGATCGACTGGTGTCCTGTCTATAGGTCAGACCCTGCCTTCCCCCTGTGTCAGTGGGATTGGCTCCAGCCGCCCTCATGGACACACACATAGTATAGGCTACAGTCAGTGGATAAATGCACGGATGGATTTTTTTTCCCTCTGTGACTAACTGGATTTCAATGCAGATTTGTTTTCCCTAGTGCCCACCCTGGATGTACTGTAAATATACAAGGTCAGCTAAATGACTCATATTTCTTGCTTTAGTGTTGGCGCTCACGGTGCAAGGAGAAGTGATCTCGGCCGTGGCGTTGTGACTAACACCGTGTTTGAGCAGGATGATAACCTGCCCCAGTGTTTTGATAACAGCAGAGCCTCACATAAGTTTGATCAGACTGCTGAGAGATTAGCTGGGGAATTTTAGCCTGCTGCTGAAGGTCGGGTATATGAGCCTCTTGCTGGATTTGCTCCATAATACGGTGCCACATGTCTTCCTCCTCCACAGGCTGCTGCACCAACACACCACTGACTGTACTGTATGTGCGCCTAGGGAGCCAGCGTGCACTTTACCAACACTGTATCAATTATCAGCCAAATGAAATTTAGCCATATTGTCTCTGTTTTATATTGCATATTCCATGAATGTTTTTTTTTTTTTTTATAATGCCAGCAGCAGTTCACCAGGTGGGAATACTGATATTGGTTGTGTGATTATATTTTATTGTAGACTAATATTTTTTTTATTGTTTCTAGTTCAGGTATCCCCAGCCTCTGCAGGCATCATCCTACCACGGTCTACTGTATGGACAGATGAGTCAGATAACATTCAATATTAAAAAGAAAAAAAAATTGTAAATATATTATCAACCTCTTGTTTTGCAGGGGTTGTGTCATTTTATTGTTGTAACAAACACATATGTTTGCTTTTGGAGACTGATATAATTATTTTAAATCTCAACGGAGCGACAAATTATTATCAGTAGCCGAGTGTTCCTATGCAGCAGCACGACTGTGTGTATCTGTCTGACTCTGCAGAGGAAAGCTCTGCACTGCTCACTGTATTTCTCTGGCCAGCTGAAATGATCCCTTCAAGTTTATCACTGAAAATGTTTCTGTATGATCAGAGCTGTGTGCGGGCCGGCCCACCGACCCCGTAGTGCCCACCCCACACCGGCTCTTGGATATAGTTTGAAAGTTTGTCATTTAACTTCCTAATACATCATTTTTTATTTTCTGTAAAGATCCGGTAAAGAGGGGCACCGTATAGCTCAGTGGGTTGAGAAGGCGCCCCATATGAAGAGAATGCAGTCCTCGCTGCAGCTGCCCCCGGTTCGAATCCCGAATCAGGTGGCCCTTTGCTGTATGTCTCATTCAATACATTCTTATATGTATACATACACACACACTACATAAAGATCCGGTAAACTACCTTCATATTTCTTATAATTGACACCAACAGGAAGAACTGTTTAGTCTTTTTTTTGTATTTGTCATTAAATGTGTCTTCTAATCTCATATGGGATGGGCCACAGTGGCGACATGACACGAAAATAAAAATTCATTCATTCATTCATTCATTCATTCATATAATTAAAGACAATAAAACAGAGGAACAATGGTGTTTTTCTAGGGCACTACTAAAAATGGAAGTTAATGTAATTATATTATACCTTAGAAATCAAGAATGATGTTATCTGCTTGACAGTTTCGACTGTGACTCCAGTCTTCCTCAGAAGCGTCATCCGACGTGCTGCTGGCGTCACGTGTCATTAATCAGTCAGAGTCTGCCAAACTGCCCGATGTCCGGCAGACTCTGACAGGTTTGCCAAGCCGACCAGCTGGTAAATGACACGTCAGCAGCACGTCGAATGACGCTTCTGAGGAAGACTGGAGTCACAGTCGAAGTTGTCAAGCAGGTAACATGATTCTTGATTTCATTGTCTGAACATAAGGGGAAAACAAATTAATATATGTGAGAAGACAAAATGAACATAATCAATCTACCTGTATATTGTACCTGTGTGATATAATGTGTCAGCCTCTGCTGTGGTGTGTTTAGATCGAGGGCAGCTTTGTGTTGATGGAATAATGAGATTATCACATCGGTCATAACCTGTAGTATTTTATAGGCCTACTGTTCTGTGCACTTCATCCTCCATAGTATCTCTTCATTGTCTAAGCTCTAACAACATGGTGTGACTGATTGGTGCCAGGGACTGTGGAGATCTGCACATCTGTGAATGGTCTAGTTTTGGTCTGGCTTTCCATGTTGTAACTTTGTAAACGTTTAACCTGAACGTCAGGACATTTAAAGGGATAGTTCACCCAAAATTGAAATTTCACTCATTATCTACTCACCTTCATGTCGACTAAGGGCTGGGAGAAGTTTCAGAGTTATCCATGGCTTCTCTGAGTTACAGGGGGTCTCGGCGTAGCAGTGCATGTCCATATAACGGTTGTAAATGGATACCAACTGTCTTCATAAGCTTGAAAAATAGACTTATTTAAAGGGACAACGAGGAGTTTTGGAAAAGCGAAGCGTTTTCACACTACATTTATGAGCCTCCGCGCGCACCGTAAAATTCTTTTGACCGGCGCAAGACAGACTCATGTTTTCATTCATCAAGAATTAAAGTCAATGGGCCCTAGTTTCTTAGACCAGGTGAAGTCTAAGTTCAGCGCAGCTTCGCCACGCCAACTAGGCGTGTCCAGGTCCATTTCGCAAGTTTGCTGGACAGCGCAGTCCGACTTAGACCATCGCAAGCCCGCCCCTCGTCCCTCCCACCGGCGCAAACGGCAAAGGGGGAGGAGAGAGGGCGGGAGGGAGACAGGAGGAGGAGAAGTGGGATTAACACAGCCGAGTCGGATCTTCACCAATCAAAGGAGCTCCTCTCCTCACCTTTAACTGCGCGGCAGGCAATGCGCGCTGCAAGTTTGTCATTTTATACTTTGACATGGACGGAGGAGACAGCGACGCCAGAGGCCGAACCTCTCCCCGGAGGAAACAGCTGTTTCCCCGGAGGTCCGAGCTCAGAGTAATAATAATATAATATAATATAATGAGTTTACTAACATCCTTAACCAGGTTTGATCTGATACACTGAGAACCGGTGCTCAGTGTAGCCTAAGAAACAACAACTAATAAACTAATGAAGAAACTCACATTTATTCATTTCAATTTATTATTCCCTGTGTAAGACAGATGAGAGGTGTACACTAATCACAACATAAACAAACATGCGGGATGAAATCAGCGTAAAGGACGCTCTCTCTCTCTCTGTCCTCCTCTCTCTCTCTCTCTCTCTCTCTCTCTCTCTGTCCTCCTCTCTCTCTCTCTCTCTCTCTCTCTCTCTGTCCTCCTCTCTCTCTCTCTCTCTCTCTCTCTCTCTCTCTCTGTCCGTCTCTTTTTTTCTCTTTTTTTTCTGTGATAGAGATGCTGAGTATAGGCTATATACTGACTATCTGATAGGAGGCTGTTGTGGTGGACTAAGAGAGATGATGATTTGTGTTTTGTTTTTCAATACGGCTGCGTGATGCAGTAAATAAATAAATAAAGCGATCATCACAACGGCAGTGCGTAGTCTCAACACGGCAGCGACATGCAGTCATCCACCCTCAGTCCTGCTTGGGACATCCACAGCTGCTTTTCAGTGCCAGTTCGTCCCTGCTGTGTTAATTCAGGTGGAGTTTCCTTTACGCGCCGACAGCCTTTGATCTCTGCTTTGATCTGACGTCAGATGTGACGGGACAATCTATATAGATATAAATTCACGTGTTGATTCCGTTAGTTGCATTAAATAGTGGTTATTGTGGATATTTATTGCACTGAAATGTGTCTGGAACTGTGGAGATCTGCCTGTGAGGTCTTGGTGGCGTGTGTGCCCTGCGCTGAGAATAGACCTGGTTGGAGGTGGCGAGCTTTCAGCGCAACCTCGGCGAGACATTTTCGCACAAAACTTCCACTGCACCAAGCTGAATCTGTGACGCCTCCCCCTGCTGCGCGGCCACGCCTATCTCAGCGCAGCGCGATCTGCCAATCTTCCAATCTGACTTTGCGCTAGGCTGCGCTGGTCGAAACTTGCATTAGACCGGCTGCGCTACCTTGCGCTACCTGCGCTGCGCCAAGAAACTAGGGCCCAGAGGTTCAAAGAGGTTCACATACCGCCGTAGTTCCGACCATAAACGGCGATTCAGCGGCGTTATTCTCATGACTCGTTGCGAAACCGAAAGTAAAAAACGCTGGTCGGCTCGACCAGCATCTCCGCCACCACTAATAATAACAAAATAACGATAGAGACAGAACGATATATTTATCGAAAATGGGCCCATTAACAAGTGTGGGTAGCGGAGATTCATCCACATTAACGTGAGACTTTTTTATAACCGAATAGAAACTCCTCGTTGTCCCTTTAATTCTTTTTCGGGACAATTCCGTCTTTTTGTTACGAAGACAGTTGGTATCCATTTGCAACCGTTATATGGACATGCACTGCTATGCCAGGACCCCCTGTAACTCAGAGAAGCCACGGAGAACTCTGAACTTCTCCCAGCCCTTAGTTGACATGAGGGTGAGTAGATAATGAGTGAAATTTCAATTTTGGTTGAACTATCTCTTTAAATCGATCCAGTTTGATTAGGATGTTTGCAGCCTCAGTAGATGTGGGTCAGTTCTGCACAAATGCAACTATCAGTAGCATAACAGTATAAAAACACTGTTTAATTGTCTAATAATTATGCATCTTGCCTGTTCCTTGCCTTCACTTACAGTATAGCACTTCAGGACCAACCTTTCCTCTTCTAGTCTAGTTTTAGCTTGTTCAATTGAAGTAAAGTGATTTTTTTTTCTTTCAGCCAGAATTGTGTTTACACTGATTACTGTTTATTTCCAGCAACAGGATGTGAAATGCACTAAAAAAGAAAGAATGTGCGTCAATAGAAGTGAAGGAACATGTCACCAAGTGCAACAATATGCCTCATTGATGTGTTTTTAATAGTTTCGAGAAAACAATGGAGCTTTATTGCACAGAGGAATATGATATACCAGGCTTTGGGTACACACAATATTTCAGTGAAGGATCAATTCAGTGTTGGCCTCTGACAACAGAGAGCAATGAAAAGGCAGAGGAAAGGGAATCTAGAATATGGCCAGCTGTATTCTGTGAGTTAACCAATGAGATTTCCCAGCCCTGTCACTCACTTTGCCAAATACAGTTTCACAGAGATGTAATTGCTGCCTTGATGGTCTTGAATACAGACAGAGAGGATAATTGGCTGCACAGAGATCATGACACAGTTGATGTCTTGTTTCCTACAGTTGGATACAGTTAGGTAACTTGTAAGGTTTAGGAAACACATGGAATTCATTGACTAGCTAGATTAATTAAAAATGGTTTAAATGTCTGATCTATTTCTTCAAGTTTTCTTCCTTTAAAAAAAAAAAGATTTTTTGGGCTTGTGCCTTTATTTTGACAGGACAGCTGGAGAGAGACAGGAAATGGGGAAAGAGAGGGAGAATGACACACAGGGTGAACACACAGCTTTATCCAGGACCGTATACTGGGGGGGGGGGGGCATTAGGATGAGGCATTGTAAAGATTCTAAGGTTCTATAGCTTAGATTTTGTGAATTGC
Source organism: Trachurus trachurus (assembly GCF_905171665.1). Classification (NCBI taxonomy): domain Eukaryota; kingdom Metazoa; phylum Chordata; class Actinopteri; order Carangiformes; family Carangidae; genus Trachurus; species Trachurus trachurus. The sequence continues at coordinate 32,999,455 of NC_139895.1, forward strand.
TGTTGTGAATTTCTGTATCTAGCTGTTTGTGGACATGTTGGCCCTTCAGCACCGTAACTACGCTGGAACTAAAACTAATCTGCACAATAATCCCACTGCTGCTCACCAGTCAAGTATCGTTGAACTCTATTGTGTACCGTTCTCTCAGCTCTCCCCATCCATGACAACAAAGGCCTGCCCACTTTGTTTTATCTGCATGGTTGGAGGTACTTACACTGATTGCTCTCCCAATCATTTACAATAAAAAGCTACAAGAGGTGAATCATTTCAAGTTTTGTCTGCAAGTGCACCTTTCACATCCATTGTAGCCCTGCCACAAGTGCCCAGTCCAGAGGAGGGTGTTATGAAAGTGGTCAGCTATAAGGCTAAGGATGGTTATCCGGTGTGCTTGGGTTTTGTGCTTGTCGACTTTTCTTACCTGGAACAGCTAGCGGAGCGCAGCTCTCTTATAGAACCTGTCAGTATGCTAATAGTTAGAGACGGATTTCCAAAGAAACAACCTGTTGTTCCTCTAAAGCTCAGGGAGGCTTACTCCTTCATTTGTAAGGCGTCCTGCAGAGAAAATGCTGCATTCATGGAGCCCATGGTGCTGAAAGGTGTACTTAAGCAGCACCTTTCTGCTAAGAGCTGAAATGACTGTACTTCATGTGAATGAAAATGTCAATGATGTGAGCATCATCACATGCATGTGGGTTTGAAAATATCTCATAAACACTCAGTTTCTTATGGTTTTGCATTTGTTTTGTTTTTTTGTTGGTTGTTTAAAGACTAAAAAAATGAAAAGATCAACATTTTGGCACTCTCCTAAAGTTCTGTTATTATCTCATAGCATGGTGAATGCACAGATCACAACTTGTCCACAAGAGCGTTTTGGAGTTGTTGGATTGTGTATTTGATGAGTTTGATGAGGGAAACGTGGAAATCCCAATAGCCTCCGTAGTGTAGCTCTGAGCAGCTCGCGGCTCCGCTCCGCCGTTCTAAAAATAGCTTGCAACGTCAAATAAAGGTAACAAACCTACTGCTATGACTATAGAGATTATGGCAATGTGCCAATTTGCCAAAATGTTGAAATATCCCTTTAACCATTTGCATACTGTTACTTTCATAGAAAAGTACATGATGAAAATTATGTGTAACTTTAAGTACTTTTTTGAAGATCAAACACACATTGACAAGAGAACCAGGGAGGGACACAAAAAATCAAGTAACATTTTTAATCAGACAGAAAAGTAGGAATGCCCTCGAGTACAGGAAGGGCAAGATAATTACATTGATTTTTGATGTAAAATTACTCATAGGCCTAATTATTATTTTCTGACATGAATTTGGCAAATATCAACAGATAAATGAACAATTACCACATCACCACCAGGAATCAAGCTGTTTTTTTTTTCTTCTTCTTTCCATGGGCTCTTCAAACACTGTGGCTGGTGGCTTGTTGATGAGGCAGATGCGAGTCAGGTGTGTCTGATTGAGACCAGTCAGGACCAGTGTCAGCACCACACCCAGCCTACACACACACACACACACACACACACACACACACACACACACACACACACACACACACACACACACACACACACACACACACACACACACACACACACACACACACACACACACACACACACACACACACACACACACACACACACACACACACACACACACACACAAGACAGACAAGGTGACAAGGAGAAAACTGGACGATCCTAACACCTCCATGTTAGAGTGTAGAGCACAATTTTGGGAAACTGATAGGAAGCAGCCAGTGATGAACAACAGCAATGCTAAATTCCCACTGATGTCAATGGTAAGCTTAGCTTTCTGCTACCATCTCTTGTGTTAGGGTCAGTTTTGACCCGACTAAAAACTTTTTTCCATCCAATTTGTTTCTCATCTCTTGGTTACATTGTTAGGCTTCCTTATCCATTAAAATGTTGGTTTTGCACTTGAAGAGTTCATTTGCAAAAGCAGATAAGTGCCATTTTGAAAAAAATGAGCTGAGGCTTTGTAATTATTCTTTGCATAGTCCATCCATCCATTTGCATCCACTTATCCGGAGTCGGGTCGCGGGGGCAGCAGTCGGAGCAGGGATCCCCAGACTTCCCTCTCCCCGGACACTTCCTCCAGCTCTTCCGGGGGGACCCCAAGACGTTCCCAGGCCAGTCGAGTGACGTAGTCACTCCAGCGTGTCCTGGGTCTTCCTCGGGGCCTCCTCCCGGTGGGACATGCCCGGAACACCTCACGAGGGAGGCGTCCAGGGGGCATCCTATACAGGTGCCCGAGCCACCTCAGCTGGCTCCTCTCGATGTGGAGGAGCAGCGGCTCTACTCCGAGCTCCTCCCGGGTGACAGAGCTCCTCACCCTATCTCTAAGGGAGCGCCCCGCCACCCTGCGGAGGAAACTCATTTCGGCCGCTTGTATCCGGGATCCCGTTCTTTCGGTCATGACCCAGAGTTCATGACCATAGGTGAGGGTGGGAACGTAGATCGACCGGTAAATCGAGAGCTTTGCCTTTCGGCTCAGCTCCTTCTTCACCACGACGGACCGATACAATGACCGCATTACTGCGGCCGCCGCACCGATCCGTCTGTCGATCTCGCGCTCCGTTCTCCCCTCACTCGTGAACAAGACCCCGAGATACTTAAACTCCTCCACCTGAGGCAGGAACTCTCCCCCGACCTGGAGGGTGCAAGCAGGGGTCGGACGGATATTTTCCGTCATTGACCGTTTTTTTAAAACGGCGACGGAAAGATTTTGAGGCCATCCGTCATTTTGACAGATTGCAATTCACAGCCATGGCTGTCTGGCCATGTGCATTTGTTTACAATGAAGCCGGCGGATAATCAATAAATGGAGCGGTGGATAACGATATAAAACATATACAATGTCACAAAGTCACTACGGTGAGAATTAGATAAAAAAAAAAAAACTCACAGCTGGCTGGTGCGCTCAGTAGAAAACGCTGTAGTACATCCTCCAGGCCTGTGTGGAGCGTGTGTGGCGCTGTAGCGCTGCCACACATAAACACCAACAACAGAGAAGAAGACAGAAAGCTTCCCCGCAGTATTCAAACTCCTACAAGTGGATTAAATGTTGACTGGGAGTCGTGTCGGTGCAAATATGACGGTCGATAATGATGTAACGGGCGAGATTCAGCTGCAGTGTCCGAGGGACCGACAGTAGTCAGCTGTTAAGTTACATAGCTGTAGCTACACAGCGGTGTGTCTCGGTACAGGTAGAGCGGTGGGGGTAGGACATCACCGTTTCACACACTCGCCGCGCACAACTCTTCTAAAGGTAACGTTAAGCCTTCTTTTAATGTATTTTGCCCGCCGTGGCATTGTTTATAACACTTAAAGCTGAGTGGGTCTTGTCCTGTCTGAATTTGTGCTGCATCTGGCTGTGGTCTATAGCTTCAGTTGTTTCAGTGATGCGCAATGGCTGCGTGCGCGCGTAAAGAGAAATGAGAGGCACAGAGAGAGAGAGAGAGAGAGAGAGAGCTAACGCCAGTGCACTATGCGGTGCCTATGCGAAAACGTGCTCCTTTGGATGTTTTGGTATAACACATGGGTTAGCATGTTAATTGTTGACAGAAAACTGATGTCATCATCACGTATTTACGTTGTATGATGTTGAGTGGCAGAAAGTGACCCTGCATTCACTGACTGACCCACGGTTAGATGTGCTCTGACGCCGACTCTGCTCCGGAGCATTCTCTGTTCAATTTGTTTGGACTTGATATGAATTAAACATGAATTAAAATTGAATGCTATTGAATATGGCATTATTATCATTTAAAAAAAAATTAAAGTGACCGGTAAAAATAGATTATGACGGAATTTTTATGACCCCGTCAGTCAAAATGACCCGGCGACGAAAAAGTCTAGCGCAACCTCTGGGTGCAAGCCACCTTTTTCCGGTCGAGAACCATGGCCTCGGACTTAGAGGTGCTGATTCTCATCCCAGCTGCTTCACACTCGGCTGCAAACCGCCCCAGTGCATGCTGAAGGTCCTGGCTCGAGGGAGCCAACAAGACCACATCATCTGCAAAAAGCAGAGATGAAATCAAGTGGCTCCCGAACCGTACCCCCTCCGGCACTTGGCTGCGCCTAGAAATTCTGTCCATAAAAATAGTGAACAGAACCGGTGACAAAGGGCAGCCCTGCCGGAGTCCAACACGCACCGGGAACAGGTCTGACTTACTGCCGGCAATGCGAACCAAGCTCCTGCTCCGGTCATACAGGGACCGTACAGCCCTCAGCAGAGGGCCTCCGACCCCATACTCTCGGAGCACCTCCCACAGGATGCCACGTGGGACACGGTCAAAAGCCTTCTCCAAGTCCACAAAACACATGTGGACTGGTTGGGCAAACTCCCATGCACCCTCGAGCACCCTGCGGAGGGTGTAGAGCTGGTCCAGTGTTCCACGGCCAGGACGAAAACCGCATTGTTCCTCCTGAATCCGAGGTTCGACTATCGGCCGAATTCTCCTCTCCAGCACCCTGGAATAGACTTTCCCCGGGAGGCTGAGGAGTGTGATCCCCCGGTAGTTGGAACACACCCTCCGGTCCCCCTTTTTGAAGAGAGGGACCACCACCCCGGTCTGCCAGTCCGGTCTGCCAGTCCAGAGGCCAACAAAGGCCTGCCCACTTTGTTTTATCTGCATGGTTGGAGGTACTTACACTGATTGCTCTCCCAATCATTTACAATAAAAAGCTACAAGAGGTGAATCATTTCAAGTTTTGTCTGCAAGTGCACCTTTCACATCCATTGTAGCCCTGCCACAAGTGCCCAGTCCAGAGGAGGGTGTTATGAAAGTGGTCAGCTATAAGGCTAAGGATGGTTATCCGGTGTGCTTGGGTTTTGTGCTTGTCGACTTTTCTTACCTGGAACAGCTAGCGGAGCGCAGCTCTCTTATATAACCTGTCAGTATGCTAATAGTTAGAGACGGATTTCCAAAGAAACAACCTGTTGTTCCTCTAAAGCTCAGGGAGGCTTACTCCTTCATTTGTAAGGCGTCCTGCAGAGAAAATGCTGCATTCATGGAGCCCATGGTGCTGAAAGGTGTACTTAAGCAGCACCTTTCTGCTAAGAGCTGAAATGACTGTACTTCATGTGAATGAAAATGTCAATGATGTGAGCATCATCACATGCATGTGGGTTTGAAAATATCTCATAAACACTCAGTTTCTTATGGTTTTGCAATTGTTTTTTTGTTGGTTGTTTAAAGACTAAAAAAATGAAAAGATCAACATTTTGGCACTCTCCTAACGTTCCGTTATTATCTCATAGCATGGTGAATGCACAGATCACAACTTGTCCACAAGAGCGTTTTGGAGTTGTTGGATTGTGTATTTGATGAGTTTGATGAGGGAAACGTGGAAATCCCATGAGCCTCCGTAGTGTAGCTCTGAACTGCTCACGGCTCTGCTCCGCCGTTCTAAAAATAGCTTGCACCGACAAATAAAGGTAACAAACCTACTGCTATGACTATAGAGATTATGGCAATGTGCCAACATGCCAAAATGTTGAAATATCCCCTTAACCAGTTGCATTCTTTCATAGAAAAGTACATGATGAAAATGATTTGTACTTTTTTGAGGATCAAACAAGAGAACCAGGGAGGGACACAAAAAATCAAGAAACATTTTTAATCTGACTTTTTTTTTACTCAGAAAAGTAGGAATGCCCTCGAGTACAGGAAGGGCAAGATAATTACATTGATTTTTGATGTAAAATTACTCATAGGCCTAATTATTATTTTCTGACATGAATTTGGCAAATATCAACAGATAAATGAACAATTACCACACCACCACCAGGAATCAAGCTGTTTTTTTTTCTTCTTCTTTCCGTGGGCTCTTCAAACACTGTGGCTGGTGGCTTGTTGATGAGGCAGATGAGAGTCAGGTGTGTCTGATTGAGACCAGTCAGGACCAGTGTCAGCACCACACCCAGCCTACACACACACACACACACACACACACACACACACACACACACACACACACACACACACACACACACACACACACACACACACACACACACACACACACACACACACACACACACACGACAAGACAGACAAGGTGACAAGGAGACAACTGGACGATCCTAACACCTCCATGTTAGAGTATAGAGCACAATTTTGGGAAACTGATCGAAAGCAACCAGTGATGAACAACAGCAATGCTAAATTCCCACTGATGTCAATGGTAAACTCAGCTTTCTGCTACCATCTCTTATGTTAGGGTCAGTTTTGACCCGTGTTTTAAATCAGTTGTAAAATACACTAAAAACTTGTTTCCATCCAATTTGTTTCTCATCTCTTGGTTACATTGTTAGGCTTCCTTATCCATGAAAATGTTGGTTTTGCACTTGAAGAGTTCATTTGCAAAAGCAGATAAGTGCCATTTTGAAAAAAGTGAGCTGAGGCTTTGTAATTATTCTGTTTTCAATAAAACTTTATTTTTTTGAGATATGTCTGTTTTGTTACATCTCAAAGTCACTCAGCTTTGGTTTGACTGAGTTATCTGCTTTTGCAAATGAACTCTTCACTTATGATTTCAGTTTTAACTCTAATTATCATTCTTATCGTTATAACCAGGTCAAAATTGACCCTAACAACACAAATGTCATAATTTTAACCATGCATTTTAGTATTCTGTGATTTTTTTTTTCAGTTTTATTTTTTATATTTTTTATTTTGTTTAAATAGAGGTTCCTGTCATAGCCTTCATGCTATGAACAAATATTTGGTACTTTTATGCATTTAAAACCTGAAAACGGGTCACTGGTGACCCGAACACAAGAGGAATGTTAAGAACTTCAGTGTTGGAGTGGCATCTTTTGACTGAGAACAAAAACACTGAGAGCACCTCTGAGACACGGCAGGGATATTGAGCTCAAAAGAAAAATCCAAGGCTGCATGCAGACCTTCAGCCTCAATGACTTCATTCTGAATGTGTAATTTATTTCTTCTGTCTCTTTCTTTGGATGATTGTTCATTCAAGCATGTAACTAGTAGTATGAAGATGAAATCACATTGATGTTATAAAGATATTTTTGCTGTGTGGCAAGAGAAAAAACAATATGTTCTCCAGCAACAGGGGACCTTTGATGGGTTTGACCATAAAGGACCTGTGTGAAGGATTAAGGGAGATCTATTTGGATTTAACTAGAAGCTCCAAAGGTTCTGTTGATTGCTTTACTTTGTCTTATGTTAAAAGAGAAGTGACACAAGTTGAGTAAATCAGTCATTTGATCCAGTTTGACTCGGTCTCTCATGTGAAAAGCCGCAGCTCTTGTGGGCTGTTCCCGGTCTGCAGTGGTCAGGATCTATCAAAAACGGTCCAAGGAAGGAACAGTGGTGGGCTCAGTGATACACATGGGGATTGAAGGCCATAGATATACTGTATATCAGAAGACTAGATGGCTCATCCAGTGCTGCTTCCCAATGACACGGTGTCGCCACGCAGTCACCAGCTTGTGTTGGTCTGCTGCTCCCTCAGAGCATTAAACCTACGGTGCATGTTCTACCAACAGAACCAGAACTTGCTCAGCTTTTGACTGATTTTCAAATGGTTTGGTCTGTTATGAACGTCAGAAATGCAGTTATGATACTGCATAATTAAAATTACAAATAATTTTCACCATGTACTTTCTATGAAAGTAACATTATGCAAATGGTTAAAGGGATATTTCAACATTTTGGCAAAATTTGCCTGTTACCATAATCCTTATAGTTTTAGGCGTGTTCATTACCTTTAACTGTCGGTGCAAGCTGTTTTTAGATTGGCGGGGCAGAGACGCGAGGTGCATGGTGTTCCCACGTTGTCCTCATCAAAGTAAATACACAATCCAACAACTCAGACGCTCTCATGGACAAATTGTGACCTGCACATTCACCACAGTATGAGATAATAACGGAACGTTATGAGACAGAGTTGTTTTCGAGGCAAATGCGTAACTCAAACTACATTTCAGACACGGCTGCTGGGCGGTGTGATTTCAAAAGTAAGTATTTCCGAGTTTTTTCTTTGTGTGTCGTAATGTTACATAATTGTACATTATTATCTCATAGCATGGTGAATGTGCAGGTCACAACTTTTCCACAAGAGTGTTTTGGAGTTTTTGAAGGGAAACGTAGAAATCCCATGAGCCTCCGTTGCGTCAGCTAAGCAGGTCACGTCTCTGCCCCACCTATCTCAAAACAGCTTGCACCGACAATTAAAGGTAATGAACCTACTCCTAAAACTATAGGGATTATGGCAATAGGCGAATTTGCCAACATGTTGAAATATCCCTTTAAAGTAATATGGACAAAATTTCACTATGTTATGCGTAGATTTATAGTGCAGATACTGCGGCAAGATGATCGCCTGTAAATTACGTCTGTGTGTAGTCCGATCCAATTGGTGAAGGCTGGCCCGTGTGGTCCGATGCAACAGACCAGCTATACTGTTGCTCAAACTACTGAAGAAGTTCATGCTGTTTCTGATAGAAAGCTGTCAGGACACACATGATAGTTTGTTGTGTATTTGGCAGCAAAAGGGACCAACACAATATTAGCCATGACTGATCAGTGTACGTGACTCTGGGCCACAGCGACACACATTGACAGACCAGTCCTGATACACTGGTCCTTTAAAGCTAAAGCTAAAGCTTTGCTCTCTGCCATCTGCCAATCAGTGAACCTCTCGACTAAGCACGACAGTCGTCACTAATGGAAATATTAAGAAATGCTTACTGTCACAGAGACACCTCCAAATTCCAATCTGAGCTTCCAGAAACAGCGAAGGTCACTCGCCTCGGCATCTAATTTTCCTCACGTCCATAAATTCAAATTGAAAGCCATTCCATACAGCTTTCTGCTGGTCACACTGATTACAGAACATCACATCTCTGTCAGATGAGAGTGCAGACATAATTGAATGCAGAATATGTGCCACACAGAATCAGGTCAAGAACTTCCTGACGCAACACCCTGAGCTTGGCTTGATGGAAGGAAAGCTTAGCGGTGATATTACACACATCAGCAGCAGAGCCACTGACATGTCTCAGAGATTAACACAGATTATGAACAAGACATAAAGTGGAGGCTTTTTGTTACAGTTGACTGGCAGTTATTCTTATAAAGAGCCAACCTCAGATATGTATTTATGAAAAAACTCAAAGAATTATGTACAGATTTAATTTCTATAATATTTGCATCATGGGAAATGTAACAGTGTGAGATAATCCTCAGCCTTCCTTCCTGTACTGTATATATGAAATAACACTATGGGTGATACAAACTAATGAAAAGCATCTTACCATACAATACATTGTGTAACTTTACCACATTAAGACCCCCCATCCCCACCCCTCCTTCCCCTGCCTTTCTTGTAATTATTCATTTTTCAATTATGTGATTTATGTGAAACAATTTCCGGATGAAAACAGATGACTACGGCGGTTCTGGTCATGTGTGACTACAGACCCACATTAAACACTACAAATAGCCAGTTGCTCTGGTGGCTACGCGCGCCGTCCTTCAGCGGGACGACCTTCACTGCAATCGTTTGTCCTCCACCTGAAATGTCCATTAGCACGACACTGTATCCTCAGCTCCAACAAATAGGAGAAGAAAAGGGACATTACAGACATGTTTACATATTTAATGAATGGTATATCATTACGATAATGGGAATGATGTTGGATATAGCCTACTGTGTGGTGTGTTAAGAGTGATTTTGTGCATGGCTGTCTTGCAATTTGTAGGCGTTTTTCCTTAACACCAGGGCGAGGCCAGGGGGTTAATGAGCATCTGTTTTAAATATTTATTGTCTAGAAAACTCCGATATTAAATGTAGTAGGGGGGAAAAGTTACAGTTAGTGTCAGTTTACTGAGATGAGGCCTTGTTCTTCTTTACCTTCTCTTAATTGTTTTTTGTGAACCTGCTGTTGATAACATTTCCTTCCTATTGTGCTTTCACTTGATAAAATTACAGAGACAAACTACCACAGTACAGCTCATAGTAACCTTGTACTCAGTGGTCCATTTAATATACTGTAGGGGTGTCAACCTCATTTTAGTTCAGGGATGACATACAGCACAATTTGATCACAAGTGGCCAGACCAGTAAAATAATAACCTATTAATAACGAGAACTCAAATTATTTTCCCTTTTGTTTTAGTGCAAAGAAGTCCAAGTACATTATTAAGATGTTTATGTTCAATTAACTATCCTTTTACGAAACATATTATGAACAACAGGCCGGATTGGACCCTTGGCAGGCTGCTTTTGGCCTGCGGGCCTTATGTTTGACACCCCTGATCTAATACAATCCCGTACAACTGCTCAGGCATATGTGATGCATGTCATGTCCAGGTTTTGTTGATATTGCCACTGATGTGTTAAATTATCTGAAATTAGCACCAGTGATGGGAATAATGACGTTATAAAATAACCACACTACTTTTTTACTGTATGTAACGAGTGATCAAAAAAGTTACTGTTTCCTCGTTATAACGCCGCTACCGTTACCGCTTCTCAGTGAACACAATAGTGGTGAACGGTACAGGTCCCCTGTCCCTCAAAACTCATCAAATACACAATCCAACAACTCCAAAACCCTCTCGTGGACAAGTTGTGACCCGCACATTCACCACGCTGTGAGATAATCATGTATAATTATGTAACATTACGACACACGAAGCAAATACTAAAATCACTTCGCCCATAGCAGCCATATCTAGAATGTAGTTCCGGGTATTTGCCTAAAAAAAACCAACTCTGTCTTGTAATGTAACATTATTATCTCATCATAGCGTGGTGAATGTGCAGATCACAACTTGTCCACCAGAGCGTTTTGGAGTTGTTGGATTGTGTATTTGATGAGTTTGATGAGGGACCTGTACCCTACACCTCCATTGTGTTCGCTGAGCAGCTCGCGTCTCTGCCCCGCTGATCTCAAAACAACATGCACTGACAATTAAAGGTAATAAACCTACTCCTATGACTTATAGGAATTATGGCAATGGGCACATTTGCCAAAATGCTGAAATATCCCTTTAAGGACAAAACACTCAACACACCTCTCAGTATATACAGCCTACAACACCGTCACTAACTGACCTCAGTTATTTCTGACAGTGTCCACATAACACTTAGACAGAGATGCAGTCATCACATCATAGGGACGTGTGTTATCTGTACAGCACGTCTCTGTATCAGTTCTTCATTTTTTGTGATCAAATGATACACACTAACACTGAATGTGCTGCATTCCACCAAGACATCCATATGCAGGCTAATAATGTTCTCATAGAAACCTACAGTGACTGTTCATATCGTCTCATTTACATTTACCTTCCTTTAGTCACACGTTTTTACAGATTTCTGTAAGCGACTAAAAAACATGGCCCAGATAAAACTGCAATTTCTGCTTTTTCCTCCAATCATCACCGAAAAAGAATGCCAGGAAACATTAGAAATGTAGCCCACTTGGCAATGCAACACTGAGGGCCAGTCTTCTCTCTCTCTGCTGTATGTGACAGAGTATGAAATATCTTGGACATCAGATACTGGCACAATGTCTCTTGAGATGTTTCAGCATGCTTTAAAATATGCATGAACATTTTTTTTTTTTGTATTCTACTTTTTATCCAATACATCCAGTGTTAACCACTATCAGACTGTGTTAGGGTGGACAAGTGGACAGTCAGGAGAGATATGGAGTGATTAGGCTTACATACATACATGCAGCCTACCCACCGGTCTCCTCCTCTCCGCCTTCCTCTCTCTGCCATTGGTTAGCGCGAGGCAGGCTCCGGGATGGCGATGCCTGGGAGAGAGGGGGTAAACTCGGAGCGCACGTCTCCCCCGCCGCGCACACACTCACAGCAAAAAGTGAAGTGAAGATGCTTCTTCTCTGTGCACCGGCAGTCCAACCCGAGAGCCGTTCACTTCTTCTGCTTCTTCATCTTTTTCCTCTCATCCTATCAGACCGCAAAACTGTCCCCGGCTCCGCGGAGGAACTTGCGCTGCCGGGGCTCGTCCAGCTCGGAGGAGGAGGAGGAGGAGGAGGCGGCAGCGGCGGCGAGAGGAGGCGCCGGAGCTCCGGAGCACCGACACCAGCAGCACTATAGTATAGCGTCTCGGTGGAAAGCTACGCGTCGGTATGGGTGTGCTGTCAAAGGGACGTTACCTCTCCATGACGGGCCTCCTGCTTCTTCTTTATTGTGCAGCATCCGTGATCTCCAAAGGTAAGAGCCGCCCGGACTTTTGGCTGTCACTAGGTTTTGTTTAAAAAAAAAAGAAAGAAAAAAGAACAACCTTTTATTCTTGTGCCATCCTCGTTGTTACGCACCACTTCTGGCATTTGCATTGTTTTGCAGTGCTCGTGTTTTTTCATACATGTATATTTATTTCAAATCTTTGCAAAAAACATCACTGTTCACATCCAATTTTCATGCTGGGGTTTTTTTTTTGTCCATGCTCGGACTTATTGTCACTCTCCTCTCCCGATGCGCAGCAGAGCCTCTGGTATTGATTCATCAAGCCACACAGCTCGTACCGCCAAGTTCTCACACTGTTTATCTTTTTTTCATATCCCCCCCTAAAGAAATCGATGTTAATTGTCTCTTTTTCACTCAGTTCTCGCAGTCATTAATGAATCCATCATGATGCCCGCTCTGCATCCAGGAGGGGAGGCTTTAACACAGGCACGCCTGTGCAACAGGCATGTCACCGCGTTTTTTTTCTTTTTCTCCGGGAGTTGCAGGACTCATTCTGTCTTCATTTTAAAACGATGCACTCCCAGATAGCATGAACTGGATGCAGAGGCAGGGAGAGAGGCTGTTTGTGGCTAGAACTGTTAAAGAACAAAAATAAGACAAATATTCTGCCACTGACGCACCTCAAACGATTTTTTATTTTGGTGTAGGGCAGGAGGGCTGATGGCTGCGGGGTGCCACGCTCTGTTGAGGAACATTCATCATTTGTTTAGAGCCATAAAGGGGGTTTTCATATATTCTGTTGGCATAAATCTGACTGAACGTGGGGTAGCTGTGCAGTTGAGGAGTGGGTACATGCCTCAGTGTGATGCCATCTCTGCAACAGAAAGAACACATCAAGTGGAAATAACCAGAAATGGTTTACCACTACAAAACACCCTCCACAATAAAGCAGAATTCTCTTCTGGTGCAGGCTTTACACTGAAAGTCAAACTGTTTGAATCTGATGTTACGCACAACATCGTTTGCCTCGTTTGCCTCTCAGTCATCTGATTGTGTTTCTGTGATGATCTTGTGACTGTGAAAAAAAACTGTTCATCGCTTTTCTCCCAAGTGGTCGGCAGCGTGAGCGGCTGCAGGTTTGTCAGATTCCTCTTAGTGTGGGTTAGAGTTGAGTGTGGACGGTATTTGAATCTGATTCGTTGTTGGCAGCCTCCCACTTTGGAGCCACACAATCTAAACTCACTGTATGTCAGCCCCATGGAGCTGAACTGAGTGCAGTAATAGATTGAGGTCACAACATCGCGGCACCATGAGCCCACCACAGAGACTGGACGTGTGTGTGTGTGTGTGTGTGTGTGTGTGTGTGTAAAGTCCCCTGTTGGACTGAGCACAATGATGCTGAAGCTCTGTCTTCTTATTTAATCTGCTGGACTCTGTGGGATGGCGTCTGCAGAATGTTTCTTGTTGCAAAGTGAGAAGATAGTGAGCTAAACACCAGCGGTGTGAGGTTTTTCAGAGTTCAACACAGAGCTCTCGCATGAGTGAAGTTTTGGTTTGAGCTCATTTTTTTGCGAACGGGAAATTTGTGCCGTGTCGGGTTGTACCAATGTGAATATCTAAAGAGTAGACCGCCCGTTGAAAATCAATACAGATATGATCCTTGAAATAGAAAAAGAACATGCAATGCATCTAGTTAAGCAAGCTTGTCTTCATGTAAATATGCTGGATGTAACATGCAACGATGGGGATACTGTAGCATGATTAATATTCCATAATGTTCAAATCTGACAAGGTCAAAATTTCAGCACCAGGAAAAAAAACAAAACAAGATCAAACAGTTCCCATAATGCATCTTTCATTAGAAGTTCCACGGCTCAGACGCCCTCAGGGCGACATGTGGACATCGTTTGGGATGTTGACCAAACTGTCCAGACATTTTCCAGTAGATCAAAAAAGTTAGAGGAAAAAGAAACATGTTTTGTTTTAAGTTAGGCTACTCTGTTTTTCCTTCTTTCCTGTCTTGTGACCCCTTGGGGGATCACAAGGGTGAGAACCAGTGAATTAGACGGTAGATGAAAAGGCTGATCATACCTGAGGCAGTGCCACTTTGCTCTCATGCTTTTCATATGTTTTTTAATGTTAAATCTGTTCAAGCAGAATAAATCACTGGCTCTGGCAGAGTTTGAAACTGAGGGACCTCGATGCCCAGAAGCCCTGGGAGGGGACATCAATAAAGCTCCCTCTCTTCCGTGTCCCAAACCAGTTGGTCCATGCTGCTTCTCACCATAGGAGCCACAATCAAACATCTTACACAAGCAGACAGTCTGAAATGAGTGGATAGTGATGTAGTTTGAATGGAGTGTATGTTCACTGGCTGCTGCTTGGGAGATCTTTATTGATTTTTCTTCATTTTTTATGTTTAAATTGCATCTTCATATTCCTCGTTTCCATCTGACCGTCAATCAAAAATCTTCACTATTAAACAGTTTCTCATATTTGTCAAGCTGGAATCAGTTTGCAAAAAATTGATCAAATTGATCACTTGACAGTCAGAACGATCACGGCAGAGTGATTAATTTTTATGTCAGTTGACTAATCAGTTAATTAATGCTTTTAGCACAGGATGTAATACATTAAAAATGACACTTCCACAGTGTCTCTAGGAGCCAGAGTGACATTCTGCTGTGGCCAGCTTCTCATAAGCCACGTCGACACCTTCCTTCCATGCCGCCATTCCTCTGCATGTCACATCAGTCTCAAAGGCCATACATGTAACGACAGGTGTCGCATGGACATTTCCCCACAAGGCTCCGACTCCTTGACCCAGATCAGCAGCCCCGGCTGCAGCGGGGACCTGACAGCACCAGCTTGCACTCTTCGCCTGGTTTAGGCTCTCAAGGTGAGGCTCGCAGGTCCACCGTCGGCTGGGAGCGAGAGTCAGGCGAAGGAGGGCCTCTCCTGGGCCACGCTGGCTGCAAGCGTGCACAGTGTGGCCAAAGGGGACACACTGCAAAAACTTAAAATCTTTCCAAGAATATTTGTCTTATTTCTTGTCGGGAGACCCTTTTTTCCTTTGTTCACTCCTATGCTCCAACGCACCTGTTTTTCAAGATTTTGAAGTGTGCATCAGCCTCCACACCTTGTCTTATTTCTTGTCAAAATGTCTCATTTCTAGTCAAAACTAATCTCTTTCCACTTAAAATAAGACTCATCGCCTAAAAATTAACTTGTTTTTTAGATAATTTCCATTTGAGATAAGTAAAAAAAATCTGCCAGTGAAAGCAAGTTTTTTTGTGTGCTTGTAGTCTTATTTTAAGTATAATGAGATTTGTTTTGACTGGAAATATGACAAATATTCTTGGTAAGATTTTGAGTTTTTGCAGTGCACTAAAGGAGACATGTTATGCCCCTTTTCCAATAGTTCCCAGGTGTCTTAAACACATGTCTGTGCTTTATGCTTCGGTCAAAATCCCCCAAGGATCAAACATCAAAACACTTTTTTTATCAATTCAAAACAGCCCTGTTCAGAAGCGCCTGTCCCTTTAAATGCAAAGGAACCACTGTTTGCCCCGCCCCTTCTACAGGTACCAGGTAGGGGTGGTATTAGGCAAATTCGAGCTCATAAAACCACATGGATTTCAACCCAGGAAGCCTGAAAATTACAGATTGTTCTGTCAATTCTCGTGTTTTGGGGGACGAAAGGCAAGACAAACACCCAAATATATGTGAAAGAGCCTTCAAAAAGTGATATTTCCATAATATGTCCCCTTTAAAATGCCTCTCAGCTCTCAACGCTGAATGTGAAACACAAGATCCAAGCTGCTTCCCGAGCTGCAGCGTTAGATGAAAGTTCCCGTATGGATCAGGTTCTCTATTACCGTGCATTTATCTCCTAATGACGCTTTAAGAGATCCTGCTTAAAGATGCAAAAAGGCTATCTGAGTGTGCTGAGTGTGTGTAATATCCCATATGAACTGGCTTCTGATAAAGCTCTTGTTGATTTCATTTGACATGCAGGCGTGTTTATTTGGGACTTGATGATTAATTTATGTGATGTGTGATTTAGCAAGAGAGAGGCTGCCCGTAGAGCCAGAAAAATAATGGCAATGTGATATTTGATTGAGTATTGTTGGAAGTCACCTAGTTCATTTACTAGTAATTCAACATTCTGCTCAGTACTGTTTTTTCCCCCCTATGCTATGTAACCTCACCAGGACGTGATATGAGATTATAGTATGGAGCTGTTTGCCTTTCTGTTGGTAGGAGCCAGAGTGCACGCACGCCCCGGACCCCCGGTGGTCACCTCATTTGATAAACATTAGCGGCAAACGGCATCTTCCAGCCTCACAGATGCACAATTATGTCAAGTCTCGCTGAAATAACCGTCGCCACATGGCGCCCGGTGCTGCGTCTCTCTCCGCTCTCTGACAGTGAAAGCTCATTTGACACGTTAACTCATCAGTCCTTCCCAGGGTTTAGTCCAACCATGACCTTGCGCTGTACATTGCAGAAAGAAAGAAAAAAACTCACCTGAGTACAAAGGATGCACAAAACTGCAGCTACTTGTTCTTTAGAAAAAAAAATCTCAAGGTTTTTTTTATTTTCTTTTATTAAATTCCTCTGTGTACAGGGCTTTCATGAAAACAGACAAAGGTCAAATCTGTTATTTTCCCTCAGAGAAAGTAAAGGGGCTCTTCTATTTTCCCTGCCGATCCCAGAATGAATCATCATAGTCAGGCTGCTGTGGGTGACAACGTGTGCAGTTCAGTGCCCAGATTTACATTTAAATGAAACCAAATGGCTGTACATTCAGAAATGATATACAGTAATGATGATGGTAATAAAAGCAAGTCCCCTTTCATATTGGACCAGCTCCTGCTTGGCTTTTGCTGCCACTCGGGGACTCTGCAGGTACAGTCGCTGAGTTATGTCTTTGCTATGTCAAGACTATTACCTTCACATTTCAGCGAGTGGATTCATCAACGTTCTGCCTAAGAGGCTTAATGTAGTCAGCAATCAGCCCCGCAGTTCACTGGGTTCTCCTCGTCTGCTATATGGCTGAATGGTACTTGAAGGCATTCAACTTTTCCTAACCACTGTACGTCATCTGGACCTGTATAGGTTTATGCTGTGAAGGTGTCTAGTGGCCTTATTTCAGATCTCAGCAGGTCCAGGCACTCAGCTCAGAGAAATAGCTTCTCTAACATAGGACTGGCATGCGACTGCAATCAGTATGACAAATATTAAAGCTGCACCAATCAAAAGTTTGTTCACCACAACTGGATCAAATTACTGTAGTATGAATAGCATCACTCACAGTGGGTGGGTTGGGGACAATTTTCCCTTGGTGGCCATACATGAAACCCAAAATTGCCGGGGGCCGCACAAGTTTTTATCACCCTGTACCTTCTTATCATTATCCAGAATGACTCCAAACATCATCTTATTAAGAGAAATTATTACATTAAAGTTATAGTGCGTAACTTCTATCACCCCCTAGAGGATTTCTGCGTTATTGCGATACGGCTGGTATCTCAATATGACGTATGGCCCGGTGTAACCCGCCCCTCCCCTCCCCACCGCTACCGTTTGTGACTCTCTTTCTTGGCCAAAAGACCTTCTGCCTCTTCAGTAAATTTGTCTGGTTTGTCTTTGATCTCACGGCCTAGACGGAAGAGTTGGACGGGCCAGGTCTGGCCTGCAGGTCTGGCCTACAGGAAATTATCACCTAACTTTCAATTTGCCCTCAGTTCTAGGTAGAATTTTAGTTAAAGTTCATTGTTTTGGTTTTATATCAAGTAGCCTTGTAGTAGTAGTAGTAGTAGTAGTAGTAGTAGTAGTAGTAGTAGTAGTAGTAGTAGTAGTAGCCACCCAGTCTCAGGGGAACAGTAACAGTAACTAGCTAGCACCAAATAGCGGATAGTGAGTAAATTGTAAAATAGCCAGTGCCAGAGCCAGATGTTTGATTTGATGAAAGCCACGAGAGTGCTGAAGAAGGGAGAGTGAACATTGGGGTGCAAAGTATTCATGCGTGAATTGTCTGACAGATGTTTATTAGCATGTTAGCCATTAGCAAAAGACCAAATCGAGGGGTTAGAACCAAAAGGGCGTAAGTGACATTTTGGGCGAAAATGAGTTCTATATATCAAAAGAAAGGTCTTGATGAGCTCTATCCAATGATGCCAAAATGACCCATCTGAGATCAAACTGTATTGAATAAAGCAACAAAACAATAAAGACCTAACTCAAAAATGTGAGTAATGTTTGGAGCCAGAAGGGCGTAAGTGCACTTACGCCCTTCTGGCCCTGAAAAATACATCTAAATACATGTAGGACCCACATGTTGGTTCAGAGCCAGAAGGGCGTAAGTGTAGTTGTTGCCCTTAAACAGCATTGAAAATGGCTGAGAAAACTGCAGACATGGAACTGTCTGAGGCAGAAAAGATTTTGATGAATATTATGAAACAAACTGATGAATCCTATATTAAAGAAGTTAAAGATGAGTCAGAGTTGTTTTTGAATGTATGCCCTCACAAGAGTGATTACAGTAAGACAGAATCATGCCTTGAGAGCCTTACTGGGGTCATCCCTATGTTCCCCAGCTCCTATGTACCTGTTTTGTGTGTGACTGGGCAACATAGAACCCTTTCATAGAAAAAAGGTCCTATGTTCCCCACTTTTCCCCAAAAATACCAGGGCAACATGCCATTTTTTGTCCCATACCTGCAGTGGAGTTGTGACTTTGCAGATGTTTGCCTATTTTTGAGTGAGAAGTTGAGTTGTGACTTTGAGTGAGAAGTGTAATTGTCCCATTGGTTGGGTTTAGGCAATAAAGACAGGAGTTGGTTAAGTTTAGTACAGTAAAAAGACCAGGTAGAGGCTAGACAGGCCAGATAGATGGATAGAGTCCAGATAAGTGGAGAGAGTCCATCGACCAGCAACAGCGGGGAACATAGGACCCCATAGGAAATAATTAATGAATGAGTAACATGACAATTAATTACTTATTCAAGTGTTAATTATTCAATCAGTTCAATGCATTGTTCAGCAGATACGCCCAATATGTCCTAGAAGACTTGGAAATGTTTGGTGCCAAAAAGGCGTATGTGACGTTTTTGACATATTTTTTTGATTTTAAAATGTTTTAGAACATGTTCATTGTGTTAATATGTCATAAGTTTATTACATAAATACTCATTCATATAAGTATGTCTGTGGTTGCAATGTTGTGGTTTAAGGTTAATGAATACAGTTGATTGAAGTCTGGTCAAAATTTTGTTTTGCCTCTCCTGTAAAGTTTGTCAAATGTCACTTACGCCCTTTTGGTTCTAAGCCCTCGAAATACAGTATCCACATTCCATTTTCAGGCTCTGTGACTGTCAACATGAGGTTGAACTCTCCAGTGAAAGCCTGTTAGCGGATGTTTAGTTATGACTTTTCTCATCAAAGACATTTAGATACCTTGGTTTCAGCTCTGGGATATTGTAATGGATCATTTCACAATTTTTCAGAAGAATTGACTATGAATGTAATTCTTGATTGCAGCTTTGACAACAAGTTTTTGTGGAGTAAGAGATATTTAATTTCTAAATTCCAACACATCCTCTACATTAGTAATGATCCTGCGATTGCAAACATTACCATGATCTGTGTGAACTGTGTTTTCCCTCCGTCATCCCCACCTTTGCGAGTCCGCGCTCTGCTCTGTTTGTTCGTGAGAATGAGTCAACGTGGCCTAATCTGCTCTGGATGAATGTTGCATCTTCCATCCTGCTTAATCTGAGGGGCTGGCAGTCAGGACAGGACAGGACGAGAGCCCCCCCACCCCACCCCCCGCTCATTCAGCAGCGCTAAATCATGTAAGAAAGCTGCAGATACCTTTCATCCATCTCAGTCAGCAGATTCAATCAGTTGTGTTCTTGGAGCCACATGTCTTCATTCCACCACCCTGCCTCAACCGCAGCCTTCCTTTTTTAAATATTGCCATCTTTGTATGAGCCCACAGAGATGCATATGGACACTGCTTTTATTTTTTTTTTCATTTTCTTTCTGTGAGCTTTTTCTTTTTTTGTTTTTCAGCACTTGTGAAGGAATTCCCTGAGGGTGAAAACCACTTGGGATTTAAATGTGGTAGGCAGAAGACTCAGTGTTCTGTATAATGACTTACAACAGGCTAAACCACTTTTTACAAAGAGCTAGAGACAAGGTACACCATCTCTGGTTTGTTGCTAATACTTAATTTTATTTCATATTTGTTCCTATTAGACATTCAGCTGATGTTTTTACACATATTTAGAGTCCTAATTTACTCTGCATTGTGTCCAAGGGTACATATAGCCAGTGAAATTAAGTGCAAGGGTCAACACAACAGCCTGACTGCACAAGTAAATATATATTGTTTTGTTAATATTCATATATTATAAATAATAGATAGGAATTGTGAATATGAAGCAAGTGGATAAAGTAGTTTTTCTCTCCTTAAGTGGGTGATAACTTGTTTTGTGCAAACACCTGATGTAACTGTGCTTAAATATTAATAGCTATTAAATGAACGTCTTCTTCATTTATGTAATCTCTGAAGGTTCTCGCATGTGCTCTAAATAAACACATATTTATAGCCACAAACTGTAATTAATCACACTTGTGCTGCAGAGCAATTACTGTCAAGGATCAGCGCAAGTAAAAACATGGTCTTTATGAAAAAGGCTGCACTAATATATGTTTTTGCACATTAATTCGGCCTTTGCCGTGGAGCTGGCATCACACGGGCCTGGTAATGTTTAGAGGTGTCAGGTTTCACAGGCTCCATGAACTTCTTCATATCTGTGTTTACAGATGGTGTGCACCAGATGAGCTTTTTACAAGGCTGTTTTATGATAGCATCCTATTTAGCAAACCTCCAAGCAGCCATAAGGCCTACTGGGGGATGTGTGGGTGTGTGTGTGTGTGTGTGTGTACCCGGGCGCACACACACACACACACACACACACACACACACACACACACACACACACACACACACACACACACACACACACACACACACACACACACACACACACACACACACACACACACACATTGTAATTAGGAAACCCAAACACAGTCCTGTGTACATTTTATTTATACTACTTTGCTGGCCATATTTGATAGCATCTGGGCCTGAGCCTCCACCGAGTCAGAGTCAAGTGAAAGGCGAGGCCTCATCTCTTATCAAGTCGGCGAGAATTCAATATTGTTATCGGAAAACATGTCCTGTTGATGTATGGGTCATGGCTGAAATCTATGTCAGCTGATCTCAAGTAAATGGCCTTTTGAATGACTAGTGTTTCTAAGTGAATCTCTCATAGTCAGTTCATTGGGGCCGAGGTAAAGAAGTGTCATGTATATCTTATGGTGTGGACTGGAGCATCTTTTGGTTTTGTTTATGCTAGTGGGATGGATGATGATGTCAGTCAGTCCATTGCTTTGGTCCAGACTAGGGATGTCTGATCATTTCGGCTGACAGCTAATATCAGACGACCCATAATATTGGCCCGATATTAGCATTGAAATGTAATATCTGTCCAGTTTTCTGTCGATAATGAAAACCCGATAACATATTTTCTTACTGTGCACCTGCAACCTGGAACACTCTGCAAAACCATCTGAAACTACCATACTTTATCATTAGGACAGTTTAAATCCATAACTGCATCTTATTTTACCTCCAATTGCTCCTGTTTTTAACTAGGCTCTGTTTTCAATTTATCTTTGTCACTTTTACCTTTTGGTATTTTCAGATGTATGTTTCAAACGTTTTGTGTTTTGTCTCGGCTATATTGTAAATGAGGTTGCTCCTCAATATATTTCAGAGTTTAAATAAAAGTTATAATATTGCCTGGATTTCGTAGCGAATTAAGTAGCGGCGGACCATCGCAACTTAATTATGCCACCGTTGCTTCAGACGCACAATGGTAGTCCACGTCTTCTCACTACAGCTGTTCTGTTGTAAATAAACGCACATGGTGATGGTGCTGCAACCAAACTACACAGCTGTTGAATGATTGGCTGTTTGCCTGTCACTCGTAGCTTCCAGTGATGTGATGGGCTGTTTCAATGACAGGCAGAGAGCACACGTACTGTCTGTTAGATGATTGGCAGTTCACGAGTCACTCGCACATTTCCACACAGTCCGTGTCTGGGACCCCCATTCAAGTCAATCAGCGTGCACTGTGGCACAACGCACACTGCGGGCGATCGTTTGATCGCTGGAGTCGTGTATGGTGTTTGTGTGTGTGTGTGTGTGTGTAAACAAATAAGCATTAATTTATGCAATGCATCCAGTGGGGCATCACAATAGAAGTAGGCATAATGTGTTAATTCCCAGCAGGAGATGTGTTATTAATTCGTTTTTTTTGGGGAAAAGGTCTGCATATCAGTATCCATTGTTATCAGAATAGGAAATGAAGTGTTGGACAGCATTGGCATTTTAGATATCGGCAAAAATTCCAATGTCAGACATCCCTAGTCCGGACTGAAATCTCTCAGCAACTATAGGACAGACTGTCATTCAGTTGTGTACAGACATGTATGAGGTAGGAGATCCACTGACTTAACCCTCGTCACACAACACACACATCTCATCAGGGTCAGGTTCAGGTTGATTTGGCTTACGTGGCATCCAGTTTAAACATACATCATACAACACAAAACACCCGACAATCAAAACAAATAACTTGCAAGGAAAGGGCATCAGAAATAAATGCACAGTAATTGCCACTAGGGACGCTGCAACATCATATTCATAGATTTTTGTATTGTTTTGTTGTACATATAGGAACTGTGAACCTCTGTCCAGAGGAAAGGAGCTGAAATTCACTGTGTCAGGGTTGGAAATCATCATTTGTAATGGAGTTGGACAATCACAGTAACTGAATGGTGTACAGGACCTCCATGTCCAGCTGTGACTCACCAATCAGCTTCCTCAACATCATCTGCTAAATGGACTAATTCACATTTCTCACATCAGATGATGCACACTCATGACTTTGGGGATTCTCTGACTTTTCATTTAGTGCAACAATGAGTTTGACATTTTAGTAAAATGTCTCGACAACACTAGACAGTCATGACATTTCAGTTCAGTTCAATTTGATTTTCCATCCTCATTCACAGTATTCAGAGTAAATACACATGTAATAATCCATGTAAAACATAGACAGTTTGGGGAAAAAATGGGAAACCTTGTCACAGTCAACAAAAATTGCAATGAGGGGAAACGACAAACAAAAAAAAGCGACAACATATCCATCACTACTGTAAGATTGGACAAGGTAGTATTTGCAGACGAAAAATAAAATAAAAATAGATATCTTTGATGAATTTGGTGCAGACTCAGACATCCATGTGCCCTTTAGATGATTTATAAACCTTGGTGACTTCATGACCTGCATAACTAATTTTCTAATTTTAATCACTACTTTTAATTCATTTTATTTGGCAAATATTAGCATGCTAACATGTTAGCATCAGCATGTCATCATTGTTAACATTTTGAGGTGCTTTTGTTTTAATCACGTTCACCACATACAGCAGAGCTGCTTTGCCTTATCAGCTTCTCTTGCAACACTTGGTGTGAGCATCTGCAGCTCGTCCTTTATTGGATTTTTAGGCTACATTACAGCCTCACATGGACTGGAGTAAATCAGACAAAGAGTGAAGGACAAGATTTTACTTAAGCAAGAAAGTAGGATGGTAACTCAGCACCATGAGCTGAGGAACCATAGGAAGTGAGGAAAAAATCCCTCCGATACATAGATCACGGGTATTTTTCTCGGTCACCTGATGTATGGCCTCTGATATGCCAACGCTGATGGTTCTCTGCTGTTGCAGTCCCCACTCTCATGGCCTTGGGTCACCTGTTCAAACATGTCCTCTGTTGATCCATGGTGCAGCAGCAGGCCTACTGGGATAGAACAGCGCTAGAGGACAAGTTGTGATGAATGGACTGCCGAGCACTAGTCTCAGTTCGCTGTGTCCTGTCCTGCTTGGAGGACCTGTCGGTCTCGCTGGTGGGCACGTGTTGGTCATTGGACCACGTTGTTTGTGACCGGTGGTTGAAACGCACAGGTGCTGGAGAAAAGACCAGAGAAAGAGATTATATAATGGGGTTTTATCTTTCTATAGATTTTTATTGTGGATTTGTTAATGATTTTTTTTGTTGAACACTGTTTATCCTCAGTATGATCAACACCGTTGTCATATGTAGCTTTCTCTTAAATGTACTTCTATGGTTCTCTGTCTGATTCATTTTGATAACACTGAAGGAAATGAGGCCGTAGTGATTGTATCTGTGTACATTATGTGGGAATGAGCTATGACACAGGAGGAAGAGCAGCAGTCATAGTAGTGGTTCAGATAAAGTGATTCTCTTGGAAAACGCAGTAGATGTGACCGGTACAACTCACATAAAGGTAATGTACTAAGCAGAGAATAGAGGATGTTGTATAAAGAGAGATGCAGAACATCGCAAAGTAACACGGACAAACAAATATGTAATACAGGGAAAAGGCACTGATGGATAAGGCTGATGGATTTTAGTCCAACCCATCATAAAATAACCGAGTGCACGACTTAAAACCTGGCATGTCTATAATACAAAAGCAGGCTGGAGGACCATTAATGCTATGAATCTCAAAAACTACAAATTCATTGCCGGGGTCTGGCATGTAGAAATAGTCCATTTGTTGTCAGGCAGACGGCCACTTGAAGGGGAGAGGGGTTGTTATAGGGTCACAGATTAAATGGACTACACTCAGACCACTTTTCTATTCTCAGTGAACAGTGGAAGCACTGCATCCATTC
Source organism: Trachurus trachurus (assembly GCF_905171665.1). NCBI lineage: Eukaryota > Metazoa > Chordata > Actinopteri > Carangiformes > Carangidae > Trachurus > Trachurus trachurus. Next base: position 33,024,536 of record NC_139895.1, read on the forward strand.
TTGCACACATTCATATAGCGCTATAGCACACATAGCTGCAGCTTCTCTTCTATTGACACTCCAAAGTAACTTTGGGGGCAATTTGGGGTTCAGTATCTTGGCCAGGGCTGTTTGAAATGCAGACTGGAGGTCTGGTTACTTTGTATATAATTTATATGACAAATAAGTCATTATTTGTAAATTTCAGTAACGCTCATTGAGAGTTAAGTGATAATGAAAAGTAGGTTTTCCATCTGTATCTGGATCCATGAAGCAGAAAAGTAAGTCTTTTAAAGGGATAGTTCAACAGTTTGGCAAATTGGCCCATTGTCATAATCCCTATAGTTTTAGGAGTAGGTTCGTTACCTTTAATTGTTGGTGCAAGCTATTTTTAGAATGGTGGAGCAGAGCCGCGAGCTGCTCAGAGCTACGCTATGGAGGTTTGTGGAATTTCTTGGTTTCTCTCATCAAACTCATCAAATACACAATCCAACAACTCCAAAACGCTCTGGTGGACAAGTTGTGACCTGCACCTTCACCACGCATGAGTTGTTTTTGAGGCAAATGCAGAGTCTGCTTGCCGAAAAACTGCCCCCCACGGGAACGTGCATCAGCGGTTTTGCATGAATTTACCTCGAAAACAACTCTGTCTCATAATGTTCCGTTATTATTTCATAGTGTGGTGAATGTGCAGGTCACAACTTGTCCACCAGAGCGTTTTGGAGTTGTTGGATTGTGTATTTGATGAGTTTGATGAGGGAAACCAAGAAATCCCATTAGCCTCCGTAGCTTAGCTCTGAGCAGCTTGCGGCTCTGCTCTGCCGTTCTAAAAATAGCTTGCACCGACAATTAAAGGTAACATACTTTCTCCTAAAACTATAGGGATTATGGCAATGGGCCAATTTGCCATGTTGAACTATCCCTTTAAATGTAAGTAGGATGGAGGTGAGGATGGCAGGAGTTGGAGATGAAGGTGACGGACTCAGACAGTGCATGAGAACAATGGCAAAGGCTGGCATTCAGGCTAGGGATGCACCAAGCCGATATTCTGATTGGATATTGACTAAATAGCTGGATCGGGTATCTGAAAATGGAGCTGATCCATGACACTGACCTATTCACTTCAATTGTGTTTGTGTTTCTGATGCGTGCTACACCATCCTCAACATTTTACAAAGTTAAGAAAGTAATCTTGAAATCAAGCCTGATGCCTTCACTGTCTTCCACATGGCAGTGTTTACAGTTTATTAATCCAGCAGTGGTATTGGATCGGTATCGGCTGATACGCTAAACCCAGGTATCAGCACTGGGACTGAAAAAGCCAGATCGGCGCCTCCTTAATACAGACAGGGATTTATAGAGCAGGGCAGGCCAACGAAATCCAGAGACAGCAGGGGGGCAGGGGTTTGGACCTGAGGCACAGGAATAAGTAGAAGTTCAAAAGCCCAGCGAGCAAAAAGGTTTCGTAAGCTGCTCTTGGTTGTAGCGTTTGATATGACAGAGCGATCTGGCGAAGTGAGGGGAGTTGAACTGAGCTGGGAACTGCAGGTGGCTGTGGGGTTGATTGCAAGATGAGCAGCAGGTGTTGACGGGGACTGGAGGATGTAGGATCCAGGAAGCCATGGCCACTAGACACACACACACACACACACACACACACACACACACACACACACACACACACACACACACACACACACACACACACACACACACACACACACACACACACACACACACACACACACACACACACACACACATCACTGAGTTATGTGATCAATTGCATGTGTTCCCATTCCTTTCCTGTCCTTGCGTATTAATTTGCAAGGGAATTTTCCGTTTTTTACAATCTCATTTCTTGCATAAAATATAAATTTACTCACCCAGTTAACTTTGGTGTCATTCCGAGTCATTTCACCAATATTTTGTACGCTAATGACTTGTAATGACACCAAAGTTGTGAGTAAATGATCATATTTTATGCTAGAAATAAGGTCCAGATTGTAAAAAACGGAAATTCCCCTTTAATGTTTACGTAAAACTAATCTTTTGGACCATGTCTATATTTTGATACTGTTGTTTGAATTGCATCTTGTATAAGACGAAAGAGCAGGTTCTTAGTTCAAATGTGACTCATTTCATCAATGTTTATTTCAAACCACTGTGCTGGTACAGCTGGTCAAACAATGGCTAACAGTGGTGGGGAAGGTTGTAACACCTATCACCTTTGTTGTTTCATTAAGTGTCAAGTGTCAACTGCTTCTGACCTCCTGCTGAAGGTTTCCATTTGCACACCATTCATTGGTATTATCTGAGTATGTTCTTTAAAGGGGTCTATTATGGAAATTGCACTTTTTGAAGGCTCTTTAACATATATTTGGGTGTTTGTCTTACCTTCCGGCCCCCAAAATGTGAGAATTGACAAAAAAAAAGAAGGAAAAAATCTGCAATTTTCAGGCTCCCTAGGTTGAAATCGATGCGGTTTTATGAGCTGTTCCATCAGTTGTCATACAATGATGTCATTAGTTTTTGAATTTGCATAATAAATCCTCACAGTACCGATAGAGTGGGCGGGGCACGCAGTTGCTCATTTGCAATTAAAGGTGTACAGAAATGGCCGTTTGTCCCGCCGAGTTGTCACGAGCTGCAACACGAGTTTACCCGAGTAAGGAAGACAAATTTGATTGGTCGTTATCGAGTGGGCGGGATATTCAAAGCTTGGGGCGAGACCGAGCTCCGTGTGTGTGTTTGCGTGTCTCAGACGTTGGAATGACGGATGACGGAAAAAATACAAACTTTCATCCCGGATTTACTCAAAAATAGAATTTTGCACAAAATTTGGCCTACATCGTCTGAAAGATGAGTTATCACATTAATTTTATGATCCAGAGTGGGCTCAAATTCAGTTTTCTTTTCTGTACACCTTTAAAGGGACAGGCACTGAAACCAGCCATTCTGAACAGGGCTGTTTAGAGAGGATTAAAATAGCTGTGATATTTTGGCAGAAGCATGTCACAGACATGTCTTTAAGACACCTGGAACTATTGTAATTTATGGAAAAGGGGCATCATATGTCTCCTTTAAGAAAGCACTTTTAATGTTAGGATCCAAAGTGTTGCTATCTGTAGTGGACAAATGAGGGTACTTTGCGTCAAAGTCTCTCCCACTGTGTTACAATATTCACCCAGAAATATGTTTGTGTCATTCACATCCAGATGCATCTTAACAGCACACAGCACGACACCATAGTAGCATGAAGTCTCAGCAACAAGCAGCTTTGGAAACTCCAATGTGATCTGCAAATAATATCTCAACTAATTCATTTAGCGGCTAATTGTCGCTGAAATATTGCTAACAAACAGCATATTTGTCACACACGGATTAGCCCACACAGTAAACAGCCTCAGAGCGTGTGCTACTGTTTTGCACACAGGCACAGAGTTTGAATTTGACTCAGGATCAACATCTTGTACAGTAGGAAAAGTCACTTTTTCTTCTTAGCCAAGTTTGTTTTGAGGTTTTCAGCTCAGCAACGGATGTAAAACAGCCGATAAATCTGTGTGTGTGTGTGTGTGGGGAGGGGTTGTGCACACGGACAGTTTAACATTCAGGTACTTTTTTCAAACGCTACCCGTGCGACCGAGCTGATTGTTGTCATGAACACCACTCCAGAGGACTCGAGGGCTCACTGTGAAGTCATCACATTTCAAATTACACAGGAGGGACGCCGTGATTGCTCCAAACATTTTTGCTAAATGAATTCTTGATTTAAAGGAAGTGATATTTTGCAGATAATTGGCCGAGCTTAATCACATTTTTAGATTGGATGAAATTTCCGCTCAGGTTGATAAGGCGATGTGACGAGCATCAAGACTTCACTTCACCGACAGGACTGTGTCTGTTTGGATCAGGTTTAGTGAACTGTGTTCTGCTGCAGCTGTCTGACACCAAAGGTTTTAAAGCTGCTGTGTCATTTTAAAATCAGTTCGACACATCAATAACACATGTTTGTGATCATACATGGCTCTAAATGATCTTTTCTGGCCATCAACCAATGTGGCTGGTACGTTTCTGAAGTTACCAGCCATTCAGAATGTCCACTAGCCATTTATTGTCTGTCCCAACCATCGCCACGTGTTTTAAGTTTCTTTTTTTTGTGGACATGAGATTTCTGGGCTAGGGTAGAATGAGTGAGTGAATGAATGGTGTATGAGTGAGTTCTTTTGGTTGTTATTGCTTTTATTTTGTTTTTTGTTGGTTTGTTTGTTTTTTTGTTTTGTTTGGTGGTTTGTTTTTGTTTGAACAATTTTGTGTATTCAACATGTTGACCGGGAGGAAGGTGGGGGGAAGGGGGTTAATGGGGTGAAAAGAAAGGCAGTAATTTATTATTCTACCCCCGATTGTTTTTCGTTCCATGTCCTATTTGTTGTCTGCAAAAAAAAAAAAAAAAAAAAAAAATCAATAAACAATTGATAATGAAACAAACAAAAAAAACCTTTTATTTGGAGGCGCCTTTCAAGTCACCCAAGGTCACCTTACAAAAAAATAAAAGCATAAAAGATCATGATACATGTTCACGGGAAACGTAGCGTACACGGAGACTGACCAGGAACAGAGCTACAGGGAGAACGGCTCTGCATGATAGACCGTTACAGTTACGTCATTCATCACTGACCAAACTGACCGGCAAGTTTTTATTGATACACGCCAAAGTGAATTTTAACCTGCATTTGGCAGGTGTTAATTTAGAGCTCTGCATGTAACTACAAATGAAACCACTGCTTGTACTGGTTATCATGGTACTTAAATCCCTAATGAGAACTTTTACTTCTCATTAAACTTGAAGACATCAAATTGATGTTGACAGATAGTTGAAAAATCTCCACGATACAGTTCTTTGTGTTTGCATCTCACCTGTTGCTCCGAAACCTATCTGCAGATAGAGTGCTACTCTCCTCCTCCTCTTCCTTCTCTCTCTATCTCTCTCTCTCTCTCTCTCTCTCTATTTGTCTATCAATCTTTCTATCACTATCTTTCTCTCTCTCTATATATATATATATATATCTTTCCATCTCATATCTCTCTATTCGATCTCTCTATCTCCCTCTAGCTTTCTCTATCTCTTTATCCCTCTATCTCTGTCTATATTTTTCTATATCTCTCCATCTCTATATCTCTCTATCTGATCTTTCTATCTCCCTCTAGCTTTCTCTATATCTCTCAATCTCTATCTCTGTATCTCTCTCTCTTTCTCTATATATCTTTATCTCTCTCTCTATCTCTCTATCTCTGTGTATTTCAATCTCTATCCCTCTCCTTATCTATCTCTGTCCATCTCTCCATTAGCGTCTATCTGTTCCTGACCCTCTCATCCTGTTTCAGCTGCCTCAGCATTACTGGTTGAAACCTGGAAATATTCAAACCCAATTATCTGGATAGTTAATCACTCTGGTCCGTGTGCTTTCTCAAGTTTCAAGATGCTCAGTTTAGGCTAATACACCTGCTCCAGATCACTGTGCCTCTGGACCTCGCTCATCTGGACTGAGATGAATTCAAAACGAACAACTTCAGAGTTAAAACATTTGAAATAGATATTATCCACTTGCAGGAGCAGTCGGTATTGACTGGCAGCCGTGCTAACTGTCCTCTCTGAGGGGGAAAGCCAACAACAATCAGTCCTCCCACACATGATCATGTTTTGATTTGGAGTGTGCACAGAGTGTTGTCAATGTTTTTTTTTTTTTTTTATAAAAGAGAGGGAGACAGAGAGAAAGAAGGAGTGAAGCATCTGGTGCTTTGCAATGATTTTTTTCTTTTCCAATTTGAAATGCATCAGTACATGGTCTGTGTTGATAACATGGTGGGCTTGCACAAATGTATCAATGTGTATAAAATACAGTGGAAGAGAGATGAAGCCCTATAGCCTAAATACCAGCACTTAATAAGATAAGAGACTTTTATTTATCCTACTTATGGGAAATTCACATTACAGTGGCAGTAAACAACAGGCAGGAGTGAAAGAATGAAAAATAACAATGACATTATATAAAAAAATAAATACATTAGATTCTATTCTACTATGAGGTGGTGGATAGGCTACAATACACACATGAAGAGTTGAAGTGTGTCAGGGTGTGTGGACAGTGCTGTGGTGCTCAGGGTTCCAGTGTGTGACAACTGATGGATGTGGCAGACTCATGGCTGTTGACGGAAAGTCCATGACATTACACAATATAGAATTTTTGGAGGGAAAATAAATGAAGAGAATAATCCATCCGCAGCTGATGAATGAAACATATATTGAATCTGTACTGTGTATTTTTATGGCAAACAGCAGAAATGTCATAAATGCTAAAATTACCTAAATAAATTACCATAGAAATAAGAAGTGCTAAAGTTAGATGCAATCAAGATATCAAGAAGCCTTAAAATCACCAAAATATCAATGTATGCAGATTAGATATGATTCCTGCTGAATACAAAATCTGTTTACTTTCCAGCTTTATTATATATTTTAGAAATGTGCGATTCTTTAAACAAAAAACCTCATCCACATAGGGGCTGATGATGTTAATATATCAGTGTTATTTTAGTTCATTTATATGATCTTATAATGTTAACTTAAAGATAAAATATGTTGTTGTGAAACCTATAAACACACAAGTGCTTAAGATATCCTTCAATTTCTGTGGTGAAATGAACCAGAATAAAAAGAAAGGAGAGTGTCCTTTATAGAAGTTTTTCCCTTTTCTCGCCTATAAAAAAGACACATAGAGAAAGGCATCAACTATTCATTATACAGATCTTGGCAATAACATGTTTGGAAATCTATCTATTTTTCAAAAGGAGCGATCCAAAGCAGCTGGCTCCGGTTCCACTTTAATCATTCAGAAAGTAGAGACTGAGCTCTGCACGAAGTTATTTGGCTAAATTCTACCATTCTAATTGAAGGGAAACAAATATATTTAATCCTGGCGATTGGTTCATAAATGGTATAGGAAATGACCCAGGAGCTATAATCAGTTCATGGAAACATATGGTGTTTTTCCTTTTACTCATCCAACCAATTGATCTCTGCTTTACCCAGACTGGAAACAGAAGCTGAGTGTAGGATCAAGCTGTTGTATTTCTCATCTCGATCTTGAAGAGACACATCACATATTAACTGTGTAAAAAAAAAAAAAAAATAGAATGATGAATTTGGTTACCCTGCTCTGTGGAATGAGGCTTCTAGGTTCATATATAAAACAACAGTGGATACATTGATGAGTTATTTTCTATTGAAAATTATTTATATATATTTTTGCTACAAGGGGAAACACTGGAGCTTCAGGGCCGTGCTGAGTCAGATGAGTGTTGCTTTTGTTTTGTAGAAACTGACTCAAAGGTTCAGTTGTTCTGACTTGTTCTGGTTCTGTCATGTTGTGTCTGCCGTATGGAGGGAGGTTCAGACCACCAACTGAGCCTCCAGCTCAGTTTTTATCAGCTGGACTCAGATGTTACAAATAGTTATGTTATTAATATATTGTTTTGAGAGGAAAGAGTTTGTTTTTGAAGTTAATGGGTTCTGTTTAGATGGTTTCTAAAACCAGCTCATAAAAGTACATGAAGCTACAGTTTTGCCTGGCTGTAGCTCGTCTTCTGTATGGGATTAATTCAATTGTGAATTTAAGTAATTAATTTAATCTTAGCTCTTCTTCGGTCTTTGTATTTAAATAGATATCAAAGGGACATTGTGTAACTTGTCCTGTTATCTATTCATGAAAATCAATTATTTGGTTCAAAAGTATGTTTTTCATTAATCAGTAATCCCCCCCATCAACAAACTGAAGTGTTCCGGTAAACTCTGAATTGTGGTGTCGCCATGTTTTTACGTTCAGTGGCAGCGTGACGGTAGCAAACCACTGAAACTCAGCGGAGACACCGGAGCTGTCGGCTCAGGTCGAGGTGGCGTCTGTGAAAAGTCACCACGGTAACGCAGTGAGGAGGAATGGAGCGTTACACTGATGCTGCATTCACGTGCAGTCGGGCAGACGGCCGTAGGTAACAAACCAGATGTCATTTTAGTCACAGAAGTCCAGAGAAAGCCGGTAAAACGTGGGTCAGGAAAACAATGCGACATCGCCATGACAACATATTGTCACGTGTATTGTTTTGCCTCGTGCTGACGGACCACTTGTTTACATAGATGCTTGTTTTGTTACGTACAGCAGCTGTCGTCCGTCTGCTGTCTGCCCAATTTCACGTGAATGCAGCATAAAAAATATGATTGCTTGCGATATACAACTGCAACGCTAGATGGGAGTAATTCCTACACAATGTACCTTTTAACAGATTGCTAATATTTAAAATGAGAAAAAATGTCTATTTACTTCTTCTGCAGTGTAAAGTCTCTACTCACATTTTCTGCGCGAGTAATTCACACGAGTCATCACAAGTCCTTTCACACAGACCACGAATGTTACACAGTGTAAAAGTGACATGGTGACGTCCACTTTTCTGAGAAGGTACGTCAAAACCCTACACAACACCATGTGAACAGTGGCAAGTTTGACAAGGGACACAAACATTACAAGTTGCTGTTTTAAATGTAGTAGTGTTGGTAACAGCAGACCGGTATTGAATGTGTGACAGATAATCAATGAATAGGTCTGCATTGCATGGTTTTAAGGCACGATGTGGAGGCAAAGAACCACTGGACGCAAAAAGAAACTTTGGTTTATAATTGTCACATGTGTCGCATATTCACATCGCTGCCGGTATGAATGGTTTTTATGCAAATTATTTGAATGTTTCTCATTTCCGTGTCTTTTATTTGTCTCATCTCTGGTATGGAAGGGCCTAAAGAAAGAAAGAAACAAATTACTTGTACTACTAGTTAGCTAGCTAATTAACTAAATGTACTATGATAACAATGCTTTACTAAAAAATGACCCCTTAAAGGTGTACAGAAAAGAAAACTGAATTTGAGCCCACTCTGGATCATAAAATTAATGTGATAACTCATCTTTCAGACGTTGTAGGCCAAACTTTGTGCAAAATTCTATTTTTGAGTAAATCCGGGATGAAAGTGTGTTTTTTTTTTTCGCATTGGATAATGCAGGCGCACAGATTATACGTCAGCCTGTACACGATTCACCAGCCACTGATATTGGATCCGTAATCCGTCATTCAAACGTCTGAGACACACACACACACACACACGGAGCTCGGTCTCGCCCCAAGCTTTGAATATCCCGCCTGCTCGATAACGACCAATCAAATTTGTTTTCCTTACTCGGGTAAACTCGTGTTGCAGCTCGTGACAACTTGGCGCGACAAACAGGACAAACGGCCATTTCTGTACACCTTTAACTTTAACCTTACTTAAAAAATATTTTCCACCAGGCTGCACAGTTTGTAAAATCTGAAAACGTATATATTGGCTGGCATCACTGTACATCCACAGGTCAGCTAAAATTAGCTACTATCACAAATTAAAAAGTGCAAAGAGAGCTACTTAACAGTCAAGACGGTGTGTTCATGATGCTTCAGGACATCTGTATTTTCATATATGTAATTTCACATGCAGTGTGTAAAAATAGACCAGTTTGAAGTCGAAGGTGTTTGACGGTGTTTTCCGTCTTTGGGCTGTAGTTCTTTGTCCTCACATGAAAACAGCGAATCGCAAAACTTTTCAAAATGATGTAATTATTCTGTTTACTAACTGTTTATATGCAAATGAAGGGGAAGCTGCCAGAGGAAAAAAAAGAGAATGGGTGAAATAGTGTGCCAATAAACAGCAGTTACAAGAGATGTAAGAGTGGCACCGATGTGAGAGAGAGGCCGATCCTCCCGCCATTGTTTTATGGTCACTGCAAAAAAGCATAACAGTAAATTAGACACTGGTATATTGATGCTTAAAAATGCTGCGCATGCATTTTTAATATTTCAGAAAGCTCTCGGCTTTGCTTTCTTCCTCAAAGGCACCTTTGCAACCACATTCCTGTTTTATGGACTATCTGTTTTTTGACAGTTCGCTCGCTGGCAAAGCCACACGAGCCACATTTTCCTCATGTAACATTACTCACCGCAAGCATCGAGCTGGATTGACGAACGATCAGAACCAAACCTCAACGACGGCCGTGGCCACTGTGGAATGGAAGGGTAATGCGAGAATGCATTTTAAAGGCTGTCACCGCCGCAGAGCCCATCAGGCACGGGGGTTCACAGCTCGCCGTGAACGGTTCCAACATAACTTTAAGATAGATACACGGACGGGAGCACGAGGCAGCTGTGTTCTGATGATAGCAGACAGCTGCTGCTATCTCCACCCTGCAATCTCTGCTGCTCAACGCTCACTTGGATGTTCACCACTTTTTTTTTTTTTATCCATTGGTGACTAATGCATTCAGATCTTTGATTTGTACCATATTAGACCTCTCTTTGTGTGTATAGGCTTTGATGGCGGCTACTTCACTGCTTCTTTGTTGACTTAACAGATCCTGACAGTTTGGCTTGTGACCTGGTGGAGCATTTAGAATATGAATATTGCATCGTACTCCACTCTTGCTTTGTCTTGGCGGGTAGTGTGGCTGTGCAACTTTTCAGTTCCTGGTGTGCCTAAGGCATCCTCCTACTGCCTCCGTTTCATGCTTGAAATTTTTCTCTTTTGAAACTCATTTTGGCTTTTGATACAATCTGAGAGTTCTTCAGGGTCAGCGCCGCTGTGGATTACTCAACCCTCCCATGTAAAGCAACGTGTATTCATCTCAACCTTGTGGGCCAATGTTGCATCTTTGCTGATTTGCTGTGGCTTGTGCCCACACAGCATCCCAGGAAAAGTGATTCTTTTGTTGCGGCGTTGCGTTTCTCTTTTAAAGCTGCATTAAGCCTTTTTGTTTGAATTACAGCGGTTATGAAACTGTATCGGTGGCCCCCGAAGCTGCCGCTTGTTTTGGGAACATCTCATGTCAGCCGCCGGTGTCTGTATGATTCAGCGTGCCCCTCTCCCAACAGTTTCTGACATGAAATGCCATCCAGATGAGCGCTGTCTGAAGATGTTCCACTGCTCACTGGTTGATCAGCAGTGACCAGTGTTGGTCATGAAGGCAGCCGATGCCGTCCCGTCCCCCTGCCAGTGCCTCAAAGTGTTTTATGAAGATATTCCAGCACTAGGAAGTAGATAATGAAACATAACTTTTTATGGTGCAGATACACTAAAATGGGGCTACGGCTAACAGTTGCATCAGGGCAACATTATATGTCATGTTAGCAGTTTTTTCAGCAGAACCCTGCTCAGAGAAGAGAAAGACATGTACATTATAAAATTAAAACACAATTGGAGCAATAGAATCCATGACTTCACAAAACATTAGCTTCACATTAAGGCTACAACATTCATGGATTGAAAACACTAACATGACATAACATCACAATAAATAATAATTAAAATCAGAATTAAAAAAAAAGAAAAACTTTATTGTGGGAATTCATCCTTGACATGACTCTCATAAATGAAGAACACATGGTTAAAAACACAGTTAAAAACAGCACATAGAATGAATGTACGGTATGTATTAGTATACAAATACATTGAGGGTCCATTATGTCTTTTTAATAATAATGATATTTTTAATGACACATTCCACACCAAAGAGGTAGAACAGTGATATGAACCAAAGGAAGTAGTAAAGCTTAACATTTCATGGTTCATATTTATACTTTATAAATTACTTTTAGGATGAATTTACAACAAAAAAAGAAGAAATTTATAAGGTATAAATATGAACCATAAAATGTAAAGCTTTACTACTTCCTTTGGTTCATATCTTACATGTACAGTGGCCCTGACACGCACAAATTCATTAAATGTCCCTATTAATTTGATGACATGTCTGCTGTCAATACTCTGACCACAACAGACAAGTTTCCTGGAAACTAAAAAGAAAATAAGAAAATTGTCTCTGGAGCTGTAATATCCAATGACTGACCTCGGAGTAATTGCATGCCTGCCAACTTTCCCTAGGTCTTTGAGAATTTAATGTCAGGCTCTGAGCCGTGGGATACACACTGAGATAAGAGTGGGCTCTTTTCGTCAACCCCTCTTCGCTCGGAGCATGTGAAATTCATATTTGCCCCCGCGAGCCAGGGATCTCCTGCAAAGTAACAGAAATCACCTCCCAACACTGAAAAGCTTTTAGCCAGAGCTGCTATAGCGGGTCAAGGAGACACCGTGGCCATTAGTTTGAATGTTGAGATGGAGCTTGGGTTTGGAAAGGAGGAAACGTCAATATTATTAATGGGCAGTGGCTTGTTGTTTATTAACTGCATCAATTATGTTTGGGGGCAGTATGAATTTTGGATATGAGCTAATTAATGCACAGCTATTGATTGGAGCCCAGAAATCCATTGAAGAAATAAAGACAAACACAATAAGATATGTATTGAGTGAGAATATGTACATCATGTTGCTATTCAGTATATATAAACAAAAACAGAGTAGGTGGTGGAGAAACATCAGGAAATAAAACCCCACTCACAAATGTCACTACTGATTTTCTTTAGACAAGTCCCGGCCTCCGAGGTTCGGTAGTGTAACTCGATAGATGCCTGCTGTATATGCAGACTGGGTGGAATAAATTGAAGTAGTCCATCACAACGTTAAGTCCTTGAGTAATGAGTAGCCCTCGGGGCTGTATGGAAAACAGAATGGTAATTGCAGACAAAAAGGCTTCGAAAACCATTTCTAGACATTTTGTTGCACTTCGGCGGCATCCGGAATATTCCACGTTTAGTTCTGCCTCCATATCCGCCACAAGGGAGGACGGGAATAGAGAAACACATGTCTCTCATTCAAGAGGAGTGAAAAGCACTAGTAAAAAAAATAATAAAAATAATAAGACAAATATCCAGACGAGAGTTAAGAGGCATAATGGATTACATAAAATATCAAGTATTAAAACCTTAAATCCATGTCATTTCTTCTAATCCCCATGAGCTGTCTCTGGCTAAGAAACATCAAGTGTTACAGAGTACACTGCTGATCTGACTGTAAACGCACCATTGATTGGAAGAACCTTCTTTTTTTTTACTCTTCATGTGATGATGAAGACGAGAGTTTTGCTCTTTATAAAAACAGAAACTAGAACTAATGCATGTAGCTGCTGTTCACACCTGCCTTGTGTAGTTCGCTTGAAACAAACAGAAATTAGTTTCTTTTGAAAAGGTGTGAATACAGCAAGTGGACCCAGCTGAAGAGGTGGTCTCCATGATCTAGTTGCAAAAAGTATACAACTTTTTGGAGTTAACAGGTTCTCTAGTTGGGTATTGTATATAATTGTATTTATATATATTTTTTATTGTATTATTATATAATTGTAAATATGCCATGGTACAAGTAGGTAAACATAAGAGCCTGCACTGTCCTTTGCAGACGTCTTGCAGCAGCTCTTCTCCATTGTAAGATTATGAGAAAAGCATTGAAAATCTAACATTTAACGCTCTAAATGTTCTGTGACTGTCTGAAGGTGTACACTACAGTATAAACCAGATCAGAATCAAACCTCCATGATTGTTAACTTCCTTTTCATGCTCCCTGCTTTCCCCTGCCTCAGATGTTCTGGTCCACATGTAAAAAGTGCAATGTGAACGTGAACCGCTGCAAACAATAAAAAATAAAAATTGCCTTTGGTCCAGACTGAAGCAATTGAACTAACTGACTTTCTTGCTGTGGAAACGCCTTTAGATGCATGTTTCACCTGTCAAAGTCACAGGTTTCTTTATTTGTCTGCCGTGGATAGAGAGGGAATGCTGCACATACTCAGAAGACATAGGGCCATATAGAAAAACATGTGGACAACAGTGTATTTAAAGTGCAATATGCATACATCAGTACAATCCCATTCAAAAAAGCAAAAAGAGTACAAAGCCCCATTTGATGCGTAGCTGGCATGTGTTTAGGGTCGTATGAAAGTTTCCTGCAGAGCGAGACAGTACAAAGTTATTGCAGCATTTGGGTGTGGTGTATAATAGATAATAAATAATAAACGGGGTTGGAGGGGTTATTGGATGAGTGATGAGATGTGTGTGTGGAAGATGATGGAGTTTGATCTCAAAGGATAGATCAGAATTTTTTCTTCACTCAATCCATTAACGTTAGTCGCTCATGAAAATCTCCAAGCCGTGTCTTGCGCCTGGCTGCTCATGTCCGGATGTGATCCTTGTTTGCTGCCATCTGGTTTTGAAACCGCGCCGTATCCACAGCCGCTCCTCTGCCTGCAGACTCTGACAATTGACCAACTGGTGGAAAACTAATTGCTTTGGTCGTCTTTAGCACGCTGCACTAACCTTGGGTAATTTAACAAAGAGTGCGCAGCAAAGGAGGTCCGGCTATCTCCAGCTTATCCTCCGCTGCATCTGTCCCCCCAGCAGCCCCGGCTATTGATAGTTCTATGTCGTTTGCTCGGCGCTCACTTGGAAGAACAGTGTAATTGAATCTCCATTTGCAAAGCAACACAATCGATGAAGGACGAGGGTTGCTCGAGAGTTAACGTTTAGTGTCATGGAAATGAAATGAAGGTTTTGTTGGGTCTTTGAAGACGGTGTCAGCTGCATGAGCCGGCGGCTCTTACATCGTCATGTGTTTCATATCATGCTGGATTGTGTTAATTGGAATGAACCCTAATGAATTAATGAGATGAATGTCATTGTAGCAAACAAACAAAGGGACTCAAAGTCATTGAGCTTATAAGCGACTTAAACATCAATTTCACTGGATTAAATCCATCTTTAAAACTAAAGAAGGGTGTGTTCAGGGTCACCTGGAGGAGGGTGGGTTCCAGGAACACCACTGACGAGGCATTCAGGGACATCCACAGATTAATCTGAACTCGTGCTGCTTGAATTTACTGTCAATAGCCGTGTTTACATGGGTCCAAAAATCCTATTTACAATCAGATTAAGAGGTCAATCAGATTCAAAATGTCTCATGTAAATACCTTACCGGATCTGATTACATTTCAGAACGGATTGAAAGAGGCAGTCTATGCCGACTGATAATCAGCTTCATGCCGCATGTAAACTGCTGAATAGAGTGGATTTGGTTGATAGAGTGGATTATTCATTCATTCATTTTTTTTTGTCAAAAGCGACTAGCAACAATCTAACGACTTTTCCCAGTGTTGTTAAAGCCCCAGTATGTAATTTATGTGGCTTTTTATTAGCAAAAATCAAATATTGCTTTCATTAAATACGTTTTTCACTGAAGTCGAGTCAGAATGAGTTGTTACAAGTCGTTACAAATACATAAGTGGGCGACGCACCGAACCGAGGCGGCCATGTTGCATCGCCATTTTTTACGTTGAGTGGCAGCGTGACCGTAGGTAACCACGGAAACTCAGCGGAGCTGTCGGCTCGGGGAGAAAGTTTTCCAGGTAGCGCCTGTTAAAACTGTCACCACTGTGTAGTGTGAGGAAGGACGGAGGCACTGGTGTTGCATTCAGGTGCAGTCAGGCAGACGGCCGTCGGCAAACCAACCGGATGTCATTTTACTCCACGAGAGAAAGACGGTAAAATGTGGGTCAGGTAAACAATACAACATCACCATGACAACTTATTGTCACACCTGTATTGTTTTGCCTCGTGCTGGCGGACCACTTGTTTACATAGACGCTTGTTTATCCTGTTACATGCAGCTGTTGTCTGTCTGACGTCTGCCCGATTTCACGTGAATGCAACATCAAGAATACGTTCCGATATGCAACCGCACCGCTAGATGGGGGGAATTCCTACATACTACACCTTTTTTAAAGATGTTTCTGGTTTGGAGACTCTGATGTGAAAGCACGTATCACTGCTGTCTTCAATGAGCAGCGTCTGCTGCCGTAAGCCCCGCCCCCGTCCCGAAGCACTCACCAGAGGTCCGTCTCACAGCAGTATAGTAATCGGCTTCAGCTGGGGCCATGTATACGCGGATTGAATGTGGATAGCTTTATTCAGCGTTCATGTATACAGATCGAATACGATTTATTTAATCTGATTGTTTTCAGTCTTTTGATTACAGTTTTCTGATTTAAGTCATATTTCATGAGGCTGGTGAAGGTCTCCATGCAGTAAGTCAGTGAGTGAGATTTCATCTGATCTTTTAAATTGATAAATGGCGCTGCCCTCTGTTGTTTTGTTGTTGTTGTTGCTGCTGTTTGAGCGTCTCTGGTATTAAACTGTGATAAATGTTATTTGTTGGGATTGTCTGTGGTCAAAAGCTGCTCTTAAAGGCCACGTTTGTCATAATCAGTTGTTTGCTCCTGAATGTAGTGAACCATGCTTACAGGAGAAGACAAGGGGCTTAAATGTCAGCGGCGCACTGGGTAGGAATCCTCTGCAGTCTGGCAAGGGCATCTTGTGTAGCTCTCCTTTGGCAGACGGCAACTCCGAGTAGTAATTGCTTTTTAGCATCACCGGGGTTCGAAGCCAGAGCGAATGTAAATACGATCAAATGATATTCTGATGGCGGCTTGAGAGGCGGAGGGAGCGAAAAGTAATAAGAAGAAATGATATCACTGGGGAGAACAAAGTGCAGTGATTACATTTATTTCCACTGGCCTATTACCGGAGCACTGGGGGAAAACGAGCGCTGAGCTTTCTGTTTTTGCAGCGGGCCACAGGCCGTTAAAAGCCCACAGGCCTTTTTTTATTCATGACATGTCAGGAAAACAGCTCGCTTTACTGTTGTCCTCTGAGACTTATTTGATGATTTAGACCAAATTCATTCACAGGGAAAAACATTTTTCTGCTTATAAATTTCAATTCTGGTTTTAAGTATCTAAATGTATGCCTGACGAGGATGGATGCTTCAACTATTACGGCAAATTATCCCCTTTTGTCCCCCCCTGTTATCAGGTCTGCCAGCAGGATGGATCCTTGTCATCTATTAGCTCTTGCTATTCACTTCCTGAAATAGACTGAGCCAAAATGGGCGTGCATATAGCTGAGAACTTGGACGCCTATACACGGCACGCACAGTCTTCTACTTTCCCCATCACCTCTGGGGTAGTTTCACATAAAGTTCACGGGAATCCCTCTGTCATGAATTTCCATTGTTTACCCACAAACAATGATTAATCTAAAGTTTGTGCGTCGTAATGGGCAAAGTAATCAAACTGTCGACTGAATTTATCATCACATCATTTCCAGGTGTTGGCACAAGTCACCCTTATTAGCCGCCGTCGCCTTTGTCGCGCACGCGGTGAGTGCTGGGTGGCGGGTGGCAGTTTGCAGCGTCCTGCCTGGGAGACATGATGGATACCCCTCCATTATCAGGGCGTGCTTCTCTGCCCTTCGTCCTGTGGGACTCAGCCAGCACGACATTTATTAATCGACTGCAGATAATTCCTAATAAAACAGCAGAAGTGCGGCGGCTGCACCGCAGAGATCTGGAATGGCATACATTGCGTAAGACATGATGCATTACTATGCCAGTGGTTTTTTTTTTTTTTCTTCTTTTTTTTTCCCCTGACAAGAAACTGTTATTAACGTTTGGACTGCAAGCCTGGTGGTTTCTGCCTCTGAAGTTGCACATCTCAGCTGGAAGAGCGGACAGCTGCATTGTACATCAGCGTGACATGACTTCTCATAGATGGTTCAGATGATTAGGGAGCGGTCACTTATCACACAGCTGCTGCCGCGGCCACTCAGCCGTTCGCCCACACTCATTTGGAGATTTTTGTGCCTCTTAAGCAAATAGCTATCAACAGAATGACATTGTTTAGTGCACAGCATATTAATCATTGTGATTTGCATGGCTTCCCCATATGCTCTCTGTTGTGCTTTTCATTGTGCTGCAGGCGTGTGCAGATCGGATCTGATAGAAGCTGATGATTATTTCCCTGATTAATCGTTTGTGTAGTCAAGTATCAGAAGATAATGAAAATATCCAAATATTAAAATGTGCTTCATCTGAGTGGGTGACAGTCAAATCTTCAGATTACAGAACCTGGAACAAGAGCAGGTTTGACATTTTTCCACTAAATTATTGATCAGCTAAACTTTTTTTTTTTCATTTAAACCCATAGTCACTTTCGTCATGGTAAATTTATCATCATATATTTCATTTCTATCTTGCATCGCAGGATCCTTTCCAGGAGCCATGAAAGCTTTATGAAACCACAGGAATTTTTTATGAACCTTTATGAATTTTACTTGTCACCACAAGAAGATCTGTCACCAGACAGACGCTGACCCCACAGACGTCTCTGCTCTGGAGGCAGCTAAACGCCATGAGGCAGCTGGGAGCAGAGGAAATGACGCCTTTAAACAAAGCTGTCATTCCCTTCTTTTTAACAGTCGAACACAAACAATTTAAATTTCTTTTTCTTTTGTTTTTATAGACAATAGGAAGTTTAGTCGTTCCCTTTTTAACAGTTACTGTTATTGTTAACAAGGGAACAACTTAAAGAGGAACTTTACCAGGCTGGTTGCTTTTCCTCTGTTTTGCTAACCCTCCTCTCAGCCATGTGCATTTGCTTACAACGCAGCGGGCAAAAAATCAATACATGGAGCGGTGGATAACACACGATATGATGTTACGACGTGTATATTTGTGTCTTAAGTGTCATAAACAAAAAGATTGTGGGTTATGGAGCGCGTTTGTGTCGCGGTGCCACGGAGACGAGAGCTGGGACACCGGGGCGGTGACCGAGTAACTACACTGATGTTGCGATGTTGCAAGGTTGGTTTTCAGCCGTGAGACAGCAGGTGGAAGACAGAGAGCCTCCGTTCTCACGCTAACAAGTCACAAGTCATGTAGTTAACTCGTCAACTCAACTGTCACAATTACTCTGGAACTTTTTAATTAAGGTAAAAATTAGAGGACTACAAACGAGATAATGACAACGTTTCGAGGATTAATTGACGAAGACCTTGACCTGACGAAGAGCTTAATGCTTGAAACGTTGTCATTATCTTGTTTTTATGTAGTCCTCTAATACATTTTTGTAAACATGGGAGCATACAGTGTGGCGAGTCCCCTTCTTCTTTTTGTCGTTTACCTCCCTGGACTCATCACCTGGCTACACTCTGGATGTGCATGAGCCTTTTTATTTGTTCAAAAATGTAGCATAGCCACGGGAGAAATCCTGCTTAGTTCTTCTTTAACTTCGTATTGTCTAAAAAACGAAACAAAAAACTCAAGAGTTACTGTAGTTTCTGATTAAAGGGATAGTAGCATTTTTTAAAAGTGGGGTTGTATGATCTACAAATAGCCCCTAAGTATTTAATTGCAGTAGAAAACTGCTTTTTTCCTGCACTTTGAAGGGCTGGAAAAAAATATGTTATAGCAATCAATGGAACTGTGTATTTTTTCAGGTAAAACCTCTTTTAGGCCGCGAAAATAGGCCATTTCTCTAAATCTCTGGGCAGGGCTATGGGCTGGTGTTGCTAACGAGAGGAGTGCAGAGAGTCTTCTACTGCAATTAAAGTACTTAGGGGCTATTTGTAGATCATACAACCCCACTTTAAAAAGTGTTTGCCCATTGTGGTTGAATCCCAGTTTCGCCATGCATTCCTAAGAGTCTTGGGGCACAGTGACACCTTTGGGTGGGAGCAACAAATGTCACCCACTACGAACCTGCATTGCATCTTAACCTCAACCTTAACCTTAACCTTAACCCAGCTCTCATCATTTGTTACCGTGGCTGGCCGTATAGCTCTGCCCCACGCGCTGCAGGCCACAGCGAGGGGCACCGTCAGCCCCCCGGCTCATGATTACAGAAACAGAAAAGCCTGTACTACTTTATCTTCCCCATCATCCACCGTGCACAATGTCACCATGCACCAGAACTTGCTGCCCAGTGCCCTTTATGCCATCGTAAAAAAAAAAAAAAAGTATGCTGCCAGCACGTGAAGACTTTGTCAGACAAGCAGAATAATGCACTGCACCATATAGAAAGATGTGATTCTATATGCACATACTGTATTCCACTTTTGAGTCATCATCATTCGCTGCTGCTTTAGTTTAAGTGCATGATGCGCAGATGTGTGTGTGTGTGTGTGAGAGAGAGTGTGTGTGTGTGTGTGTGTGTGTGTGTCTGTGTGTGGGGAGTTGTTTTATTGTTTTGCCAACGGAATTCCATTTTACAGCTCCACGCTGTGAAATGGTAGACGCGAGGCAGTACACGAGATGGGCCAGCAGCCAAGACAGGAAAGAGCTTTTCATTAGTCTAATATTCCTCCTGTGCATTGGCCATTTTATTATGCTCCCGTTTCTCCTGGCAGAGAGACGGATAGAGGCGGTGATGGAAGCAGGGAGCTCTAGAGGAACCTCTTGACCTTAGATTTAAGTGATTTGAAATATTTGCTTGCCGCAGAGATAAATGACATAAATGTATTACTCTCCTCTCTGTATATCGCCTCCGTTATTTTGTCCGCAAGCCGAAAGAGAATTTGATGAAACGCTGCAGAAGAGCTATTTTCAGGAGTTTTTCTCGGTCTGAGCCGCTATTTTAATGTGATTTGTTAAAGATGAAGGGAGCAGTGCAGCTGCTGTCCGGTTGACTGTAATCCCCCTGGTTGTGCACTAGTCACTTCAGTGTAATGCCTGTCATCGCTCGGGCAACGGGGGTGGGATCTGAATGATGAGAGCAATGTTTTTCTAATGGTATTTGTGGTGTGTAAAGTGGGCTGTGGCCGCCGCTCTCTGCAGACTGCACTCTGACAGTGAATAAACACCAGGCTCCACATTTTCCACCTGTACAAATTTAGTTTGCCATTATTGTCACATACTGCATTCTAATCAGCGCGTGCTCTTACCTCATCGGCCACGTAACGTCAAGCGTATGGATTCCCAATGCAAACCCTTTGGTTAGCATTGCACTTTGATCTTGTAGGAGCTGGCTCTGAATAGGTTTTGGCAGACTGTGAGGCAGAGCTGTTTAGATATGCTAATAATTCTAATGGTTGAGTTAAGCTGCAGTGGGCATCACAGGGAATTAAGAAACTGTAGCTTTTTGTGTCTAAGTATGGCAAAGCCCAACGGTAAACACCAGATTAGAAAACACAACTTTGATTAAGTTTAGAGCTGCTGTTGCTAGGAGGAAGTGTCTGCTCTGACCGTTACAGTTATAAATGGTGAACATGGGGAGGTATGCAGAAAGAGCTGGGGTGGTAAGTGCTGGTTTTAGATGGGACCAGGTCTCCATTGATTGGTATTCGGCAAATCAAATCAAATTCACGCAAAAAGTCACAACAAACAGGTTTTGCACAATGGTTTGCACAGATAAATCTTAAAATATGTGCAACACCTTCTCACCTCTGAAATGCAACGAGACGGCGAGTGGCTTCTACGGCCGCTGCCAGGCCGGAGGTAAACTCAGTTGAGTCGCACTTGTTAGACTATGAAAATCACCAAATGCTGTCTCATTTAAACCTGTGGGAAAGTTATCTGAAATAAAAACAATAATTAAACCTTAGATTAAATAAATAATTTAATTATTCCTGACAGCCTAGGGGAGCCTCCCCTGGCTGCACGTCCTTGATTGATATCACATGGTGTTATGCCCAGCATTGGTTTGACACTGATGATAGGGCTGTCATGATTATTAAATTTTAGTTGACAGTTAATGGCTGTACAAATAATTGTGATTAACAATTTTATTTTATTTTATTCCACTATTGTAGTATAATCCTAAACATAGTTTACACATACACCTTATATAGAGGAAGAGCTGTTTATTGTCATTAAACATTGGAACATGTGAATAAAAACTGCATTTATGTTTGGCTTCAGGCTTTGCAACTAAATCCAATGTTGAATATTAGAAATTAAGTTGACTTGACTTAGTCCTCTTCGTCCCGGTGTGACATAAAGGCTTTGACAATCTGCCTCCATCGAAACCTGTCGTGCGCTGCATGTTGCGCCTTGCCCCATGTATGGTTCATCTCCTTTAGCTCGGCCGTCACAGTTCGTCGCCAGGGTTATTTTGGGTTGGCCTTGACTGCTTTTCCCAGCTGGGGTCCATCTCAATGCGACCTTTGGGATACTGTCTTGGTTCATTCTGAGCCGCCATCGTAGTCGGCGGCGTTCTATTTCCACCACAACACCGGTGCACTTGGTCATCCTGTGCAGCTCTTTCTTTGAGATCTTCTCAGGCCAGAAGATTCGGCAGATTTTGCGGAGGCATCCATTATGGAAGGCCCCGATCTTTTTCATATCATGTGCTGTCACTCGCCAGCATTCCGAACCATACAGCAGCACTGATTTTACATTGCTGTTATACAGTCGGACCTTTGTTCTGAGGCTATACTGCTTTGATTTCCAGATCGGATGAAGCCTTGCAAAAACACTGTGAGCCTTCCCTAGCCTTGGTCCTTTGTCTTTGCTGACAAGACTTCCCAGGTAGGTGAACTCTACCATAGTCGAGGGTTGCTTCATCCTCCGTGATTGGTGCCTCTGGAGTGGCATTAATGCACATCACTTGTGTTTTTGAGGTGTTAGAAATTAAGTGCCTTTAGATATTTCTTCACTCATTTGTCATTAAACCATAGCAATGATTGTGGTCAGTTTAAATAGCTGCGATAGATAATTTCCTGCAGAGATGTCATGATAAATCTTAAGGAGACTGGACCTAAAGAAAGCCAAATACAAGAAAAATGCTTAGAAATAAGCTCCTTGGGGACAGAACACACATTAATCCATTTCTCTTTGGTTGTTTGTTTTTCACTTTTTAGCTGTGGGGTGATTTTTTTTTCTTGTTCTCATGGGGCGGATGATAAACTCCAGGAACATGTTGCACCTTTTGAGAGACAGCCTCACTAAGATTGCATGGAGCAGAGAGGCAGGGGGTCTTACCCAGGACGTCAGCTCAGTTTATTGTTTTTGTCGCGTTGTTTGATAGTTGTGAGGCTTTAAAGACAGTCCCACTTACTGTTACAGTGTTAGATCACAGTGTTACAACTAGAGAATAACCAATGTCTCTATTGGCTCTAAATTAGGGTGAAAATCAGTTGGAAGCTCGGCCTACATGTGTTACAGGAGGAGCAGCTCTAACAATATTGAGTAATACAAAGAATGTATGTCTTTGAAGAAAATGAAAGCTGACAGAACTTTTTACATCTGAACCCAGATGATCAAAGTTAATCAAAGAAACACAACAGCACAACACAGCACAGAAAAATGTGGAACTCAAACAGTTGTAACCTGCCCTGAAAACTATGACAGTTTATACAGAAACTGAAAGTTCAAGCTGTGTATCAAAATGTATAATTGACTGTATGCTGCAATGCAAACATTACAGTTACAAATGAAATTGTGAGGATTCTAAATAAAAAAAACTGCCGGTCTAAATATTATTCTATCTTTACAGATGAAAAATGAAACTCTAATAGGACGATGTGTAAAAACATCACCAACTAACACTTAATTACTGGAAACTCTTGCATTGATTTGGACAGATTTAGTCCAAATGAGACAAGTGTCTACTGCTGTACTGAAGCTTTAGTGTTGTTTGTCACTTATATAAGTCACTTTAGATAAAAGCCTCTACTAAATGAGTGCATGTGATATAATGTTTAAAAAAAGAGCTGCCAGAAGAAGGAGATCAAATAAATTGAATCCCCTTGGTGAGAGATAACCATAGGAGATAACAGATCTGAGCTTCTTAATAAAACTGTACCACACATCATGTGTGTCAGTGAAGCCTGGAGCCAATCTGAAGACAAAGTTGTGTTGTCACCGCGGTGGTTCCTAGTTGGAGCGGCCGGAGGAGAAGGCTGTTTGAAACACTGTTTGAACACTATGACATTGTGCCGACAAAAAGTTCACAAAACCTTCAACCAGCATGCTTTGCTTTAAAATGTATCTATGCAAACACATTACAGGAGCAGTACTCCACTCTTCCCCTGCTTCATATGAAGTATTATTTGTGGTTAACCATCTGTGTAGTTTTACACTCAACAACACGTCAGTGAGCCAATCACAGGAAAAGGAGGCTCTGAGCTAATATTCTGATTGGCTGACTATTTTCTGAAGGATCCAATAAAAATGTAGCAAATTTTATGAAAACACTCAGAGAATCCTGGAAGGTTGGATGACGGGTCCAGGTGCACGGGCCTTGGGGCACCGACGGCGTTGTTGTGACATCACAAAGTCATGGAAGTCCTGACGGCTGGTTTTAGGGCTCAGGTTCTGAAAACACACCGTGTGTTTCTCTGTGGACTGAGGCTGTGGTATTTTCACATTATTAATAAGTAGATAAAACTAGACCTGCTTTAAAAGCACAACACAGCACTCAATCACAAGAGGCTATTGCTTGTATGACACAGTTCATTGCATGTTGATCTTACTGTGTGTGTGTGTGCTGAACCTACACATGTGGTTATACTACAATATTGACATTAATGCAAAATTCTTGTTGTCAGCATCGGCAGTAATGAAACCAGTCCAGCACCGCCCCTGGTGTAGAGCCCTGCACATGCCCAGAACCTCAGCCCGGCCCGACACGGGTCTGCAATAGCCCGACAGGCTATATAAAAAAAAATGTCGGTCTGACCATCTTGCGTTACTTATATTAATAACTTCTATGTGTTTGATGCTTTCTGAAGCCTATGAAACACATTCAACTTCTAAGTATTCAGTCCTCCGTGAAAATGGTGCCTTTCTTTTCGTGCACTGTAATAGACCAGTGTGGCCAGCTGTGGTCTTCTACATGCGGATTGGGAGCGAGCGAGTGTGCGAGTGCAAGAGAAAAGACACTTCACAAAATGTATTTTGTAAGGACAGAATAGATGTTGATTTAGTAAACACTGACATGTAAGACATACAGTAAACACTTAGCACCATACTCATCCTCTTTTATAATGACTGGTATTGAATAATAAGGTAACCTAATAAATCTGTTGGCTGCTCCATTACAATCGCAGGTCTGTGCATGGTGTAGGCTACATTATGTGTTGCCATTTTGTCACATGCAACACAACACAATTAAGCATACACAAGATTTGCCTATGAGAAACACTGTGCAGAATAAGAGTTATTAATATAACTTTGGAAAAAAAAAAACGGGCCGAGCCCCAGCAGGCTTGCAGGGCTGGACCCTGATGTGTAGGTTACATAGAACCACTCCACCAGCTTGCAAACCTGCTGCTTTCATTGAGGTTTGACTGTAAGAAAATATGATTATTTTTTAGTAATTTGCCTCCATAGCAGCTCTGCATCTATTTGAATCCCTAAAACTGCAATCTGCTGTTAAGTGCTATGTGAACAATAATTGCGGCATTGTGTGATTCTGCCATTAATTAAGATTAATTATAACCAAGTGTGAGTAGGCACAGAAAATAATCTCTTATTTTTTTGCTGTGAAAGTTGATAAACCTATAGAGTAATTAACAGGGGATGTTATACTGGCAGCAGACACCTTATTATGATATAGCTGTTCTGGGATATTACAGTTCTTAAGGAGTTTAACTGTCAAGATAAACTACATGAGCAAAGACTCCTCTATGTTGCATTACTTAGTTAATGGATTGTACTCGTGCGTATTGGCTTATGCATTTTGTGTAAATGGTTCCTTAGCTTTTATCACTAATCCAGGAACAGTTACTCCTAATTAACACTATCAGCTGCCTTTCTGTGCTCCACTGTTCCTGGCTCTGCATCTAATAAAGAGTTGGGGGAAAATCAATTATGGGGATAGGGATCTGTGTACCTAAAAAGCACAAAGGCTATGGTCCAATCCCTACGGCTGGGGGGGGGGGGGGGTTTGGCAGTAATAACACAGCATCTTTGTGTACAGTTGGGTTATATTCCCACCACCCGCAGGTCTGGAAGTAAAAAAATGATTTCCTCTCTCTCTGATGATGTCTAAATAGATGTTCTTGGATCCGAGGAGAGTTCTGCAAGAGGAAAAAAGAAAAAAGAAAAAGTGGCCAAGTCAAGCAATTAGGCTGCAAAGTGCCAAGTGAAGTGACATTAAAGCAGAGCCGGTTTTTCCCCCTCTGTTGCGATTGGATGTGAATAAATTCTTCAACTTCTACATGCACACATCCTTTCCAGCGTAACCACTGAGTGCTCCAGAAGTGTGGTGGTGGTGGTGGTGGTGGTAGGTGGTTGGGAGGGAGGAGGGGGTCTGAAACCCAAGCCGTGCAGCGCTGCCTTCTATGTCTGAGTGCAACTCCATCCCTCTTTAGAAATTGACAGGAAGAGACAGGTACAAATTATATCCACTTAACCATATTATAGTGTTAGGTGGCAGTGATGAAAAAAGGGGCTGTTTGGTTCCCTCAGTCATCATTTTTAATGGATGAAAGCACACTCCATGTGCGGAATCAGAGGTGTGTGCGGCTCGGCTCTCTGTTCCCACTGTCCAATAGGTGTAGAGATGACCAGCATGGCAGATACTGTAGAGGCGGCTCACACCCCGTCACAAATTCTTCCAGCTCCATTAACAGACTGTGATGTATAACAGTTCCTCTGCTGCTGTAGTGCTGTATAGTGTAAATCATTTCACTCCCAGTAAAGCAGTGAATTTTGTTTTCATTGGCTGCGCGAAATAATATGGTATTATAATGCAGTTGACCTTCTCTTTTATTGCAGCACAAATCTGTCCATTGAATCCCCTTGTACTTTATATCCCTTTGAGTCCTTCGGATATGAAAACACATTTGCAAAATCAGTGGTATTGGCTGTGTGTGTATGTGTGTGTTTTTGTGTGTGTGTGTGTGGGCCTAGGAACTGTATGTTTTTTTGTGAAATATCTGACCTGAAGTTTGCACCATTCTCTTGGCTGTAAAAAAGTATTTGTTTCTCTTTGGACATGCAGTCGAGTGTCTCTTAGTATTTGGAACAATAGGAATACCCAGTTATTTTATCATTTACAGTGAAGATACAACACAATGTGCTGTAAATGAAGCTCTAGGAAAAGAAAATAGTATTTCTAATGGTTATTTTTTTGCCCTTTAAAGACGGTGCCATTTAACGCAGCTTAAAAACAAGACCTTGGGAAATGAATTAATGTGAACATAACCTTGAGACAGTCGAGCTCCACACCCATTTAATTTTACTTTTAGACCAACCTTGTGATGAATTCCTACTCTACAATTCAACCTTTGCACGAAAGCTCCCCTCCGCGCCGCGGAATCCATCACCCTCCGCCGTAACGCCTATCATTTCAATGTGTCACATACAGGAGGAAGGGCGATACATAACCGTTACCTGCCATGTCAGGACACTGCTCATCACTCAGTGTGAGTAGTGAGAGCTGTTCATTCTTTGCATCTCAGGGAAGAAAAAAGGAAAAAAGAAAAGAAAAGAAAAAGAGCGGCCCTGTGGTTTGACATTCCTCC
This sequence comes from Trachurus trachurus, assembly GCF_905171665.1. Lineage (NCBI taxonomy): Eukaryota > Metazoa > Chordata > Actinopteri > Carangiformes > Carangidae > Trachurus > Trachurus trachurus. The sequence goes on from NC_139895.1 coordinate 33,051,830, forward strand.
CTTATCCCCGAGGCTGGAGGGGGCGGGGGGGGAATTAACACTAATGAAATGGCAGAAAGGGAGACACTGGCTTTGTGGTAAACGCGCAGGTGAATGAACGAGCCTGCGGGGGACGATACGTTTTGTCTGAGAAGTTAGAGCGCTCATTGGCTTCCTTCAAACGAGCCGCGAGCCAAACTCAACCCTCAAGTGCGTGTATGAAATCAAGCGTTTCACATGCAACATGGCCCCCATTGACTTTGCAGGTACATGGCTGTTTGCTGCCGACGATGTGCCGAGAAGACTTCCCTTCATTATACTTCCCTGTGTACGGAGAAAATTTGCCAGATAAGAATAGCACCCTTGGTATTAAAGTAATTATCATCCATTAAGGTATTGTTTGCCGCATCTCAGTGGAGGATTCTCTGAATGAAATGTGATTAAGTTGTTTGTATCTGGCTCTGTTTTCACTTCCATTACAGTCATTAATACAGCAATACAGATACACATGCATATGTTTATTTATGTGTGTGTGTGTGTATATAGAACGCACACATATCATATGTATACATACTATATATACATCATTGACCTCCTCGTTTCTTAATCTCCTGGTTTGTGATTTGCGCCACAAAGAACCCTCTGTGCAGTACACTCGTGATAATTTAAAGAAGATTATGTTATTTGGTGGCTTGATGAGAGAGCGTCTTGGCTGTGGGATTGTACCAATTTCACTTGAAAGCAGGAGGATTAGGGAAACTTCGAGCTAAAAGGAGGGAAATGTAATGTTTCGAAATTTGTAACACTGATTATTTCTAAGCATTCTCCAGTATAAGCATTTTAAACTGAGAGACAGATTAAAGTATAGAGTTGATAAAGCAGAAGAAATTAACCCTTTGGGCCTAATTAACATTTTCTAGATTAGCATAATATTCTCCGCTGGGATGTCACTTCCTCTTTGGCTCTTTTTTTTTTTCAAATGAAACATCAAAGCCGAATTGGCTCGGAGATATCCCAAGTCTCCTAATTTAGCGAGAAGGATGCGGACCCCGCGGACCACCACCAGAGAAAATCAGCGAGGGGATAATGAGGAGGAGGGGGTGTCAAAGGCTCCACAAGGTCCTGCATTGGGAGATTATTACTGTAATGGCACTACTTCAGCAGCCTGCTCTGCCCACTGAAGATTCATCTTTCAGTCATTTTTCAGACCAAAGAGACTTCATGTTACAGACACTTCCATCAGGGGGACGGTTTGGAGACTACAGTGGGCTCTGGTGTCACCACCTCATCAAATTACAATACTAATGGCTGCTTTCACACAAAAATTATTCATTATATATAAATGCAGTGCTGTTTGACTGAGTGTAAATGTGGCCATGCTTCCTGCAGCCACAACTGATGCACTGACTGACAGTAGTGAGTTGTCTAGCTCTGAGATGAATATGATGGGATATGGATTGATTTATCAATACAATTGTTGTTGCCTATATAGGCAGCCCTTTCCCATATTGATCAGATTACATGCACGTTTTGCATAGATATGGACATGGACTGATTAACCTGCTGGTTTGACCAATTGACCTCAAACCACCCCACCCCCATGCCCTTTTTTTCTTTTCTCTGTGTACTGTGCGTATCAATCCAATGTGGAAATATTACTTAGACTATACTGTCTGGAAGTTTGGTTAGAAGGAAATATGTTAATTACCAATTATCATATTTTTTCAACATCATTACTTGCAAGGACCTCGTGATTGACCTGTACTTCTATTCCCCAACTTTTTAATCACTGATTCTGATTCTTTATAGTATATTGTGCATATATGTTGAATAGGAAAGTTAACTCCTGTGCTCAAAGTTCAAAACTCAAAATTGCATCTGCTTTAAAAAAAACATTAATTAACATTATGCATCTTGTTTAGGTTGAGAAACAGAACATGAAATGCCAGGTTCTCATGTGAAGCTGCATTCAGCTGCAGTCTCTGTTGCCAGAATAGTTCAGTCTTCTGGTTCATTGTTGGAAAGAACACTAACAATGCATCTTGAAAACAAATCTTATAACTTAAAAGGATAGTCCAACATTGAACACCACGCTGAGATAATAACGGAACATTACGAGACAGACTTGTTTTCGAGGCAAATGCAGAGACTGCCTGCCAAAAAACTGCCCCCGATGGAACACGCATCAGTGGTTTTGCATGAATTTACCTCAAAAACAACTCTGTCTCGTAACGTTCCGTTATTATCTCATAGCGTGGTGAATGTGCAGGTCACAACTTGTCCACGAGAGCATTTTGAAGTTGTTGGATTGTGTATTTGATGAGTTTGATGAGGGAAACCAAGAAATTCCATTAGCCTCTGCTAAAATTCCATGAGCTCTGAGCAGCTCGTGGCTCTGCTCCGCCGCTCTCAAAATAGCTTGCACCGATAATTAAAGATAACGAACCTACTCCTAAAACTATAGGGATTATGGCAATGGGCCAATTTGTCAAAATGTTGAACTGTCCCTTTAATGTTCACTTACTACCATCCCCTGAGCTTTCATCCGTCTGTCATGGTCTTCATTAGCATCAGGAGTAGAGGCACTTGTCTCACAGGATGCTGTTTCCTATTGAAAAATAAACCCACGTCATGTGGATCTTTGATTTTTTTTTCGTAATTTTGATATAAAATAATAAAATAGTACAAATATAGTAGGTAGCCTTCATAGTCATTGACAAACCTACATGCCAGCGAACATGTGAATGCTCCCTCCTGCTGTACTGGCTGTGGAGGTTACTGAATCTGAGTGGTGTCTTGTAGAGCGATGGCGTAGGTTTGTCATGCTGCTGCAGCATTTCAGCCAAACTTTTTGACTCACAGACAACCTCAACTTCTGTCAGACTCCTCTCCGTCCTTGTAGCCCTTAAACCCCAAATACACTAAAACATCTGCAGTGGGTTTCAGGGTTGGTATACAAGATGTTTTTCCTCAGAGGAGTCAAGGATATACTCTCTGTCCTTGATAAATCCATGATAAATTCTGAGTAAAGCACAATGACGTAAATTAATATATTTTGGAAGCAGCCAGAATGAAGGGTGGCGGATATACAAAACTTTAAGGAAAAACAACTTCTTTACAGAAATATTGGTCAAAACAATGTATTAAAACATGATATGTGGTAGAAATAGCAGGGACTTATAAGGTTAAACTGAGTATGTGGCAGGTTTGGCAGCACAGTCAGACTCAAAATCTAGTGTCAGCAACTTGTTTTTTTTTTTTTTGCTTATTTGTTTATGTTTGACAAACTGACGCCTGTAAACATCATGTTACATTACCTGTAGCAGTTCCTGTCTGCACTGCAACGATTACTTTGATACAGAGGTCAACATTTAAACCAAGGTTCTGGAGGAGCATCTTTTATTTCCTATGACATCTTAGCAAATCTATAGGTCTACCTTTTATTTGGAATTGTCATCATGTGTGATTACACAGAGAGAGAGTACATCACTGAATCTAACAATACTTGTCATGGTTGTGTTCAGATCAGACATTCTAGACTCTTAGAAAGACTCACAAATGTATAGAGAGGAACTAAATCTCCCAGAAGGCCTTGGGTTTTTGAGAGGCAAAATGTATCTATGTCCCATGTATCTACCTTCATATATTTCTAGTTCTATTCTAAAGGTATTTTCATCTTCACATAGGCAACACTGGTCCACACAGAATCAGAATTCATAACGGATGTAAAGACAACTTTGTTATACAGCTACAAGGAATTTGCCGTGGGATGGCAAGGTGCATTACGTATAGCAGCAAGACAACAATATGCACAAGGACATCATGTTTTATATATGTGTAATATATTATAATATAATAATCTATAATGTATTATGATTGTAAAAAGGACCCTCCATATTCTCAGGGTCATAACAGATGCTGTTCTATATGTTGTGTGTCACAGTCACTGCTGTCCACGCAACCAGTGTTGATTTTGATGAACGGGCTAAATCGACAAATCTCGCCTTTACCAGCGTTTCACCCTTCCTCGGTATCTTCGTCTCACTCATAATTTCTTTTTTCCGCCCAGTTTTCAGCTCCCTCTGAAATCTCCTCCCCAAATCACTGGAGCCTGCCTGTGTTGATTCTGATAATAACCAACGGGAGTGTGTGTTGTTTTCCTCCGTCCTATTTAGCCATTCAGCCATAGATGTGTCGACATAAAACACAACCTTTGACGCTGATTTGAGCTCAGTCACATGGGACAGAGCAGTCACGTTCTAATTTAGTTGAATTCCCTGATGTTGAGGCCAGGCAGCCTGCCAAGGTTAGTTAGGAAGAAGAAGAACAACAATAACAAAAAAACACCTTTTTATTTATTTAGAGGAAATAATCCTAACACACCACTATCAGCAGTTCAAGGCTCTGGTCATTTTTTGGCAACGTCTCAACCGTCTCCTGATTAAAGCTGCAGCATCTGGATGGAGCTTTATTTGCTGGCTGCGTGTGGAAAGCAGGCTTTGCTGCAGTGGCCACGTCACTTTAATGTAATATGACTTGGATTCATCCTCCAGCAGAAAGTCGACTCAAGCGTTTTTTTTTTCCGGATAAGTCTCCGACATCGGATGAAAATTAGTTATCCTCCCCAGTTGGTCTCAGCAGATGCCCCTGATTGCTCTGCGTCCAAACAGAGCAGATGAGTGGATCTAATTGTGGCTCGGCTCCGCTGTATGTCAGGAAAGCCGGGCCACACCGGTGACTCCTGGCGATCTTCATATCCCAGCACCTCCACTTATTTATTTAGCCCATCTCTTATTATACTCCTCAGGCCAACACCTTATTGCTCCCCCCCTCATCCTCCCTCCATCCTCCACCATCCAAATGTGACTGGTGGCTGGCAGCCATGCTACAATATGGCTTTGACACTCTGTCGATAAGGCGGGTCTGGCCTGGATGCTGAGGACACAGACATGTGTGGTTTTTTTCTGAGGAGCGCTATATGCTATCCATCTCAAGGCGAGAGATGAAGCCCCTCTGCTGCCAAGTCAAGGTCAATCTGATTGGTTTACAGAGGAGGAGGGGGATGAGGAGGAAAGAGGAAGAGCAGGAGGTGGTGAGCAGTTCTGGAAGGAGGTGTGATGCTCCTGGTTCCCGGCCTGCCAGCGGGCTCTGCGGTCCAGCTGGACCGAGCCGAGCTGTCTGCTGGGGCTCTGTGTGCAGTATAATCAGCTGCACTGGGAATCCAAAGTGCCACCTCCTCCAGGTACATGATTGATGCATGATGATGTACATGATTGATGTAATTAGTCACAGGGGGAAAATACCAAGTGTAATTGCCACTGCAGTGCGAAACAGTGCTGGGGATGAGTTGCTCGGATTTCTCTGTCACTCTGTGGCCTGAGTCTTACAGGAATATTTCAGCTTTTCGCAAATTTACAATGCACTAGCTGGTCGGAAAAAAGTTTATCTGGTACTGAGTGAGTTAGTTAGTTCCAGATACACAAACTTTTTTCCGACCAGCTAATGCGTCGTACATTTTTACTTTAGATCGTACTCTTGAACTGGTGTATTATTTTGAGACGATTGTATTATTTTTTCATCCAATTTGTTTCTCATCTCTTGGTTACATTGCTAGTCTTCCTTATAAAGGTTGGTTTTGCACTTAAATTCCCATCCCTATGCTGATTAATCGTTCCTCATTGACAACAGTGTACTGCCTGTGTCTCGGTGCAGCGTGATGCGACAGTGATTCTCAGTGGGGGGGAGCAGAAACCTCCCTACGGCATCTAGTGTACTTAATGGGCATTTGTAGCTCATGCAACCCCACTTCAAAAAAACTGAACTATCCCTTTAAAAAAAAAACCGTGTAACAGGGATTGTAATTTTAAGAGTTTTAAATGAAAGAATTACACACAAAGGACATAATCAGGATATTGTGTTGCCCCAGTTTTTAAGGAAAGCCATTGGTGAGACTTTAGTTGTTTTTAGAGATCAATGCACAGTGTGCATAATCAGTGTAGCAAATGAAAGAAAATTTTCCGTTTTGATTTTTTTTTAAGGGAGACCAAAAAATAACTCGGCGCACCAGAGCCAAGCACATGATGGATGTGTCACTTGGCTCATTTGATGAGTTAATTGAAAGCTGTGCTCTGTCCTCGGCTAGATTAAGTGCCGCAAATGACGGGTTACTGTCAATGAACAGGACAAATGCACCAGCCGTTCACTTAACTGGAAAATCAGTCATCAGAGTTGCAAAGGAAATTGTTCCATCTCAAGAACACCATCCACATAATTCTGTCATGTGCTCCATTTGCTTAATTTGATTCACATGTAACTAATTCATTATAATGCAAAACAGCCTGCAGTTATCCGCTGTTGTCTCTGTGAACATTCTGCATCAAATTGGGAGTAAATTATTGAATCTGGTCATTTTCTGTGGACAGTTTAGCGAACGCACGCAGAGGATCTGCTGCAAATGTTGAGCAAAGGCAGAAAATTGACATTAAGGCGCCTGTGCGAGGTAGATATAAATTACAAAGAGGTGTCAAGGTGTAGTATTTTTCTGCCTACAGGAGTTGCTGATGTTTCTCTCTCTTGTTTCCTTGAGTGCTTCTGAAGTCAATTTAGTATATGTTCCCCCCAAGAGCAGGTATAAGGAGCCTCCGGCAAATGTATGGAGCGCTCCGTGGAGAGCTGGCGCAGCTGACAGACTTTCGATAGGCAGCCGGCATAGAAACCCATTACAGCCGTCAGTCCAGCGCTGGCAAAATCCATTATGTGATCACCAAAATCAATCCATAAGGTAGCTTTTTTTTTCTTTTCCTTTTTTTTTTGATGTCTGCATTTGAAGCAGCCCTGGGTGATGGATGATTTTAGCCTCGGGTTTTCAGGAACCTGTTTGAAATTCTTGCCTTTCTCTCAGATTGGTCAGTCAATATGAGCTGAGAAGCAACAGCTTCACATCAGTGGAGGCGTGGGTATGGAGATATGAAGGAAAAAATGGTACGGCAGGTTTCCCCCCAACTCATTACGGTCCACAACAGACAATACAAGGCTCCAAACTCCATTACACTTATCATATCTAAACATGAACATATTTTCTATGGAGAAATATATTGACATGACATGATAGATTGCCAATGAAAAGCTGCCATCCATCAAGCCCCGTACATCAGCCTGCGTTGCTGTGGGGAACAAGCACGCTGACGATATTCCTCATGGTTTAAATGAGCACGCTCATCGGGGACGGCGCGGGTCATTAGTTTTCCCAAATATCCACCACACTTTCCGCAAGTCCTTCATTCTATTTTTGGACGTCATACATTTTACGGTACGAGGTAACTCACGTATACGTCTCCGGTAATGTAATTGAGCAGTGATGTACAGCGTGTTGACTCCTCTGATTTAATGAGCTGTCACACCTCATAAAGATACAGAGAGAATCCTTCTTGCCTCCCACTGTGTTTAAAAAAAAAAAAGCTCTGAATCAGACATTAGCCATTAGTTCAATCTCTGACTTTATCTCATGACTTCACATTGTTCAACAACCTGGGAAGAAACCCTTTCAAAAAATCATTGTCTGGAGTAACGGAGGGGGAATTGCTCACTTGAGATCACTAAGGATTCAGCGAGCGTCGCCTGAGCGTTCTAATGGCTTCTCGCAAGAATTGCCGCGCGCCATAATCATTAACATTGAAATATCCCCAATCACCGAGTGCGGAAAGTTCTATCACTGGAGTCGACGACCCCCTCCCCCCCCGTTGCCGTGGAGCAAACAACCGGTGTGGCTCCGATCAGCTCTGTCTAATGACCCTCCGACGGTGGGCTAATGGGGATCCCACACGATACCTCTGTCCTACCTCCTGGCTTCATCGTCCATGGCTAATTACCACAAGCCTAATCACCACCTAAATGGGCAGAATACAATCTGGTACATGTGTACATGCTCGCACAGAGTGGAGTAGAGGGAAGGGGGGGTATGGGCCGTATACCAACAACGGGCAGCGTGTGATGCTATAGGCTACCACTCTGCTACCGGTCTGTGCTGTTTGGTTTTTTGGTTAGCCTGTCAAGCGTTTAGCTCTGACACAACGTGAGTCCCAGTTTGATTATCTCCTCTGCTCCGAGGCCGCCGATGTTGATGTTGTATTTCCTCACCAGAGAGACAGATTTTTCCCACACATGTCTGCAGCAGCAGTGCCCGGGCTCTCTCTTCTGTGTTGTGTACTGAACCAGAACCTGTTGCTATACTCAGTTTGCAGAGCTGGTCAGCCACAATCTCTAAAGCGATAGCACTTATTTGTATTTGTTTGTGGTCCCTGTCCCATTTTCTGGCACACTGAACCAGAACTTAACCAATATGGCCCATCGCCAGGTGCCACCCAGTGTTTTCTCTTGCTCGAGCATAATTCGACTCAGTGCTATTCATCAGAGTTCTTAAAAAAAAGAAGAAAAAAAAATCTCTCCGATTGTCGGAGGTTTTTCTTCACCTTATTTCATACTTTAGAGCAGGGGTTCTCAACTAGTCTCACTCTGGGACCCACATTTTCCCATGGTCATTAAGTCGCGACCCACTTTTATAGAATTCAAACCAAGATTTCTTTTTTTTTAAGCCTTTAAAAACTAATTTTGCTCTTTATTGAGCAAAGTGCATTTCAGAGCACATGAATAAAACTGAGGAGGACTATGACAACTGCATGTACGGAAGTGAATAAAAAAATATCAAACTGCACAAATTGGAGACCAACAAAACAATATATTTGACTTCTAGTGCATCTCTGCATTCAGAGCATATTCACAATAAATGAATAAATATGAAATTGCACAAAATAAAGACCCACAAAACAAAACAAGATTCACTGCTTTCAGGCCACATTAATAAGAAACTGATATCTTTGCATTCAGAGCAAATAATAAGAAACTGAGGAGGACCATTACAACTGCATGTGTTCACGTGACGCGTGCCTTTCAAAATAAGTTATTTTTCAAAAATAAAAGACATGTCCAACATCAGATGTGCATTAAATATTATTTACTTTTTTGACCAGCTGTCCGCGACCCATCCAGAACGGGTCCGCGACCCACTTTTGGGTGCCGACCCACCAGTTGAGAACCACTGCTTTAGAGTGCCAAAGGGTGGCAAATGATGCTAATGCTCCATACTGCAAGAGGAATTTGTTACACCCGGCTTATCAAGACCACCGCAGAGAGAGCGAGACACTGTGATGGAAATGATAATCACACTTCAGTCTGACTAGAGAACAATCAAAGTTATTGTTTTCCATGGGGAACGCAGGATTGTTACTTAGCTGGATGCTAACGCTTTAAACACAGGCCCGCCACGCAGCCAGATAGATTTGTAGCCTATTGTTTATAGTGGCGGGTGCCATGTGGTAATCATACTAAAGAAACATTACAGTTGTGCCGTCTTTTAGCCGCAATTACAGTCATTAAAACAGTATTGATACAACGCATGCACAGAGAGAAATAAGAAATGAGAGGTGCAGGGAAACAGAATCAGTCCTCTCTCTGCACTTTGGTGTGCCAATTAGCATATGATAATTAGTTATGGACAATTGGCCTCCTGGATGGTTTCATTAAAAAGTATCACACTGGGACCTCATTAGCGCGCTAATATAAGGGGAACTGTTAGACCTGTTTCACTCTGGCGGATGGATCCTGTTTAAACTGGAGCAGTGTGATCAAGGCTGGGGATGTTTGAAGTCTCCGGTAAGGAGAGTCAAGTGGTGCATTTGATTTCTTCATGTCCTAACATAGTTTTTTTTTTTTTTTTGTAAGGGTTTTATGAATACCTGAGCGTTATGTTAAGTCATGCGTTCAGTATCCCGTGAATTGATTGAAGGAGAACCAGGAGAGGAGACATCAACAACTACAAATGGTGCTAATTTGAAAGAAGTCAAACATAATGCCGCCAATTCCCCCGGCTGCTTTTAGCGACTGTCATTTGACGGGAAAGGTTACTGTCGCTCGCTGCCAGCTGAGAGGAGGAGGAGGAGGAGGAGGAAGGGATGGCGGGCGGGGGAAGAGGGGAGGGGGGTCTCCGTGGATCTTATCAGAGCAGCCCATCCAGTACGGCGTTCCACTTCCCTGCCCTCCTCTCCCCAGGTCTCCGCTGAGCTTCTGACAGCTCCAGGTTGTTTCACAATAAACCAGGGGGGGGAGGGGGGGGGGCGGTATAGGAGCCATATACCGCAAGGATAAAGAGCAAGGGGCCACACACTCTATCTGCTTTTCATGAGCTCATCTACCCCCGGCCCTGGGAGGATAAGTAAGCCATTGCGATGTTGTTGATGCTGATCACAGACCAGAATCAAGTGTTCCCTCTTTTACCACGACTGCTGCCAAATAAACGCTTCCTGTAGATGAACTGAGCTAATCTTTCCCCAATCCCCCACTCCTCACCTCACCTCACCTCACCTCACCGCTGCGAGCCGGGAGAGTAACAAATAAAAGTCAGATAGCGGGGATGGAGACAGCAATTGGCAGGACTTTCCTAACAAGATTTGTTTCATAACGGTCGAGCCCGCGAGATGAATTATTGATACGAACCTCGACAGTGACCCGCCACAGATCAGGGCGCGAAAGTTCAGCGCTGCAAAAATCCCTGACGGCACTCATTATAAGAGCGAAGGCTGCTGCTGCAGAGAAACGTCCCTCAGCACCTCTGTTCTGTTCGCCGTCCTGGAGGAGTTTAGCTCTTCAGCGTATCGGGTGGCAGATGGTAAAACCACCGCGTGACAACAGGTGTCAAAAGCTAAAGCTGCTCGAGAAACGGTGAACTCTGTGGTGCAAATTGCTTTTCAATATACAAAGCTGGGTGTAAGAGTAAAAAAAAAAAAAAAACGTACTCAAGGAGGTGATTTCCTCAGAGATTGAAGAAGCCACAAAGTGTTGCGAGAATGTCTCCAGAAAGGAGAATAGAGGAAAAAAAAAGAGTTTTTTTTTTCTCCTATTCTTTTACTAGCTGCGCCATCTTCGCTCCCAGCAGTTTGGAACCTGGTTGAGGCTTATTTATGAATCTTCTCCCCGCTCCCTCTGAGCCTTTGCAGTGATGCCATCAACCCTATGGCCCCTCTGGTGAGTGCTGAGGATGTTTAGCCGGGGAACATAGCACCTCTAAAGCCGTTTTCCCACTAAAATTAGCGGGTCGACGCGGGTTTTTTAAACGCGGGTCGACCCGCTAACAATCGGCATTTGGCCCCTTTCCCATTGACCAAAATTAGCCGAGTCTGACCCCCCGCTGAGGGATCAGACAGAGCATAAACCAGTCGCCCCGCTCTCATCCGCGGTGCAGGAAACACACACAGTCATGCCACAGCCGCCCGCCGCGGAGTGTCCGTCCGCCGAGGCAGACTCTCTGGCTGGCTGACCTGGAGCACCAGGACCGCGGAGGACAGAGAGTCTGCTGCGGCCGGATGACGGACGTCCGCGGCACAACACGTCAGTTAAACAGACTGTCGCTTCTTTTCTTTTCTTTTTTTCTATCGTTTTTGGTCAGTGTTGTCTGATGTTTAGATCCCAGTCTCGGATGAGAGCAGAGCGGAGCAGAGCTTTGTTTTGGTACGTGATATGAGACGCGACCGGCGCGATGACGTAGCGTCACGTAACGTTCAGTGTCATCACGTAAATTAGCGGGTTGACGCGGGTCTGGCGTTCCCACTGCAAGCCGTTCGGAGCCGAGCCGATTAAAGGCGATTTTAACCCGCGTCGCTTGCCGAGTCGTTTGACCCGCGTCGACGCGGGTCGACGCTGCTCGGTGCGCCTTTCCCACTGCCACCAAAAGCCGATTGTTAGCGGGTTTAAACGGGTTTTTTGGCCAGTGGGAAAGGGGTATAAGTAATAATCACATTCTTGTGTGATGAAATAGCAACAGCTGCGTCGAGAACATCATTACTCAAGCTAATACAGTGAATACATACTCTGTAATAATAACCTGAAGCCCTGCCAAAGATCCGACTGAACAGAGCCGCACAAAACAATGGCATCCATCAGATTAATTTCAAATAATTGTCTATACCGACTAAGTCACCAGGAGCGCGCCTGGCTGAATCTAATTGTCCGACCTCGGTTTAGCGTCGGTTTATCCCACGGTGCAGCCGGACGTAATAAAGCGCAGGGAATGCAGAGGAGAGTTATTTGGGACCTTGAGCTGTCGGCAACAATGACAGGAAAATGCAACACAACCATTCATAAAGGGAAGTGCTGCACATGGAGTAAAAATGGTTTCCAGAGCTGTGCATAATGAAAGCCATGAATAAAATGCTTACATTCAGTGTGTGGGATGTATTGCCGAATACAATGTACTCTACTTACACACAGACACATGCATACATGTGCATATGTGTGTAGGCTACTGTATGTTAATGTGACTGATGTTTATACTTAAACCGAACCATTTGGTTTTGAGAGGTAAAATTCTTTTTCTTCCTGTTGAAAAGCTACGACGCCACGCTGACTGGTTTACATTTTCCAACGATCATTTTATTTTAAAGGAATTGTATAAGGAAATAAGCATATTTTCTAAAATATCTTTCATTGCTGAAATGCAGGAATTTGATGGTGGCACTAAAAAGTAATAGCACACAGGTTGCCCAGTGACAGCAGCTTTAAAGGAGACATATTCTGCCCCTTTTCCACAAATTAAAATACTTCCCAGGTGTCTTAAAGACATGTCGGTGACATGCTGTGGTCAAAATACCACAAGGATCAAACATCACAGCTCTTTTCATCCTCTCAAAACAGCCTTGTTCAGAACGGCTGGTTTCAGTGCCTGTCCCTTTAAATGCAAATGAGCCACTGCTTGCCCTGCCCCACCCCACCCCTTCTACTGGCCCCAGGTAGGGGTGGTATTATACAAATTCGAATCCTAGTTACATCACTGGAAGACAACTGAGGGAACAGCTCGTAAAACCACATGGATTTCAACCTAGGGAGCCTGAAAATTACAGATTATTTTGTCAATTCTCACATTTTGGGGGCCGGAAGGCAAGACAAACACCCAAATAGATGTTAAAGAGCCTTCAAAAAGTGATATTTCCATAATATGTCCCCTTTAAACAAACCTCAGTGTCAGACATATTTGGAAAGTCAGAGTGAATTCTTATAGTCACACTTTGATAAGATCATCTCGGATACTATGGCAACATGCTTTTCTGGGTGGAGTTCACATGTTCTCCCCATGTCTGCAGTCCAAACACATGCACCATAGGTGGATTGCAGACTCTTAATTGTGCATAGTGTGTGAATATCAGAGTGTGTGCATTGTTTGTCTCCATATGTGGGCCTGTGATGGACCAATGACAATTTACGGTGTAACCCAACGACCCTGCCTGGATAACAGGTATAGAGAATGGATGGATGAGTCTCAAATCTTTTTCCATCTGGGATTTGCTGAGGAAATTCCAGAAAGTTTTATCTGAACAAACTCTGTCCGTCGAGGAAGACACACTGAGGTGTGTTTTGAAAGTCCAAGGAATGGAGATTTTTTAAAAGGGAAAATGTCTGGTTGCTTTTTTGCTGTCTTGGTGCGACCAAAACAGTAAAAAAGCTGTTTTGGTGTGAGATGGCAACAGATTTAACGTTGTATAACGAGGTAGTTTCTGATGCGGCTAAAATATTCTACCTCACTTTTGTCCTAAAAAAAGAAAGTCCAGAACAGGGACTTTGAGATGCTTCCCTGCTGGAAACGCACCCAATTTACTTGGCAGTCAAACACACACCCCCATTAACCTGCCTTCCCTTGGCTCCCTGCGGAGGGAGGGGGGGCCGATTACTGGTCGGACCAGGCAATGTGAAGGAAGCATCAAGGTAATTAAAGTTTCATTCCCAGCCAACATGCAACCTGCTCATGAACAGACTTTGAAAGCTCTTCTGAGGAAAGAGCTGCACTGTGATCTTCCAAATGGGCTTTTCTTGTTTGCTAAAATCCTCCTGCTCTCAGGTGCTTTGGCTTTAGAGAGATTTGTGCAAACTCACCGGGACGCACACCCCTCACATCTTTGCAGTTTTTTTTTATTTAACTTCAAGGCACTTCAGAATCTGGATCCTATGGGCGACTTCTTTTTGCCAACTGATCTTTTAAACTCCCTAGATTTACTGACCGAGGCCCAAGGTTTGATTCTTGTGTACATTAGAGAAGAAACTAGCATCATTTATCCTATGGAGGGGCTTCGTAAAATGAGTTTGCTGCAACATATACTGTATATACACAGCTTCAACTGTATCATGTAGATTAAATCACCAAACCAATATGACACCCTCTAGCCGCTGAACTGGACCGGTACACCAAATCCCAGACGAGTGTCTCAAATTATCATACAGATTGAAGCGATTTCCAGTGTGCGATTCCTCTGATTTCCAGCACTTAGGACCGGGGGGCAGGAGGTCCGGCTACCGTGAATGGCCGCTGATCAGCTAAAGGATGCAGAACCGCTGGAGGAGAAACCCTGCAGGCTCCTCCTGGACTTCAGCCCGAATTGATTATTTTTTTGGTGGTCGGGGGTCGGGGGGGGGGCGGTGCAGGCCGCGGCAGTTATGCAAGGATCACCTGTGGTCACTGACCAGATGTTGGGACATTAGTGGCAATGAATAACCAATGAGGCCGGGAATCACTTCATCCTTAATGTTACGGGGGAGAAAATGAGTTTTTTTGTGGCCGATGTTATTGGAGTTCAAGCCCGTGAAGATTGGAGATAGAGGAACCATTTCTATCTGGTTTCATTTCGCCTCGTAGATATTGACAGTTCAACCATTATGATTAGTGGAAGAATCTGTTTTTCTTGCATGGGAACACATTTAAGGTTTCGTCCAAAGTGTTCAGAAGAAAAAAAAATCACTTCCTCCAACACATGGTGCCTGTGAAAACTAATATGAGAGCATATTGAGGGCCAGGTTGGACTTAGCATAGCTCTTGCATATCAAATGTTGAGGCCATACTGCATGCATGTCAGTACAATATGTATGTAGAGTATTTAGCATAGCTAGATGTAATATGACAGGTCTCCATATGAACTACACGTGGACAACTGTGCACTTCATGATTTAGTTCCAGTGCCAACACTGCAGGAAGCAGTCCGGCAATGTAAGGATGTGCAGGTCCTGCTGGTGAACAGGTATGTAGTTTGGCAGAATTCCAAACACAAGACTAAGGTTGTGTCCTGTCACAGAGCAGAAACACGCCTTTGCCTCTCTATCAGCTGAACGTGCGATGGTTCAGTTCAGCTGCCGTGACGACCGTATTTCCCTCGTATCAACCGTATTGCAGGTGTCATGCAGAGGAAGTGAGAATTCCTGTCACAATCGGACCCGGCCGGGTTTTGTTTTTTTGCAGAATTGCCTGATATCGATATTGTTGTGTGGCGATAGCAGGCTGTCAGCTGACTGGCCTGGATTCAAACTGCAACATGAAATGGGTAAATCAAAGAGAGAAGAAAGGGGAACAGATAGAGTCTCTATCCTGATGTTATGATCTCTGCCTGTCTTCACACATGATTGGTTGCACGCATGTATATGCCATAGTGAAGGAGAAAAGGTGGAGCAGAGAGGGAGACAATGGAGCTAAATGCTGCAAAATTAGATATTTGAAGGACACAATTTGTGTTTGGGCATAAAACAATTTTTTTTTAAAGGCTGTGCACCTTGTTTAGGTGGAAGGAGCTCCATGTTCTCTGAGCTTCATGTCTTAAAGTCCAGTCAGGACCTGGAGGGAACATCAGCTGCAGAACAAACACTCCCGTTTGAATATTTCTTGCTGGAGTCTGAATTATGGAACTGCGACTGCCTTGGTCTTGAAACTGAAAACACATGGCTTTTTATTTTGGATGCCTTTTGAAGCATTTTGTGGTGAGTGGATAAATAAAACAGTCCAAATTATGAAATAATACCTTCTAAAATGTTGATAGTACTGCATCGATCCGATACTAAGATCAGACATCGGCCCATATGTTGACTGAAAAGCTAGACTGGGTATCAAATAATGGGGCTGATCCATAATAACACTGATCTATTAACTTCAATTCTATGTTTGTGATGTGTGCTACATCACATAGACAACAAACACAGGGCAGCAACGTTTTACAAAGTTAGTAAAACCAAGGCTGTGTTCCACATGGCAAAGTATACAGTTTATTAAATCAGTGGTATTAGATTGGTATTAGGTATCGGCCAATACGCCAAGCTCAGGTATCAGTATCGGCATTGGAGCTGAAAAAAGGATTGGTTCATCTCTAGATAGTATGTCTATTGTGGAAGAATGAAGACTGCTCAGGGCTGATGTTAGATTATTACCTGAGTCAGATCATGCACAAAAGCCCTGAGGTATCTTCTCTGTCTTTTCCAGCTCCTAACTCCACTCAAAACACTCTGACCAGACTCCATCTGTCCAGAAACACTGCTTTATGATACATCTTTTATTTCATTGCGTCTGATGTGCTTTCGCTGTGCTCATATTTCCCTCACGTCTATTTTTATATTGGTTGTTTTGCAGCCTCTGTATTTTTTTTTTTTTTTTTGGTCACACATTCCGAGGCGCATTCCTGATAATTGGTAAGAACTGCTCCTATTGTCTCTCAATAAATGACCTGTTTTCGTGGCTCTGTATTAAAGTGCGCCCTGTGAGCTATATGCTGCACATCTATGTGGAGCAGTTCCAGTCTTATTGTTGTCGATCTCAGGCCTTTTGGTTTGTAAACAGAAAGTGGCACAATAGCAGCAGGAGGAGAAAAGAAATGTAGAAAGTATATACATCACCGAGGCTGCTACTGATGCACAGTACAGTTTCTGCAGATATTTGTGGCACCGTGGGATTTGAATAGGATAGTGTCTTGTACTGTTTGGCTGCAGCTTTTACACAGCTCCTCTCAAGGATGCAGCAGAGTGCATCTACATCTTTTTTTTAGTGAAGCATTCCCAAAGGAAAGTGAACCTTTAACCCCAGAAATGTTAGCATGACACCGCGGCCATTCCGCTACAAGGCCGCTCCTTTGTGCGAACATGTTCCATTTAATTGAATCTGATACCAAGTCTATCACGGCCGTACAGTAAAGTCACTTTAGCTAACCTTGACATGAAAACCGTTGCTTGGGATTTCTCCCAGAGGAATTAATGTGCTGCTGGCCGTCCTTTCGTCCCCGCGGTGATAATATAATGAAGAATGAGACGGCGACAGTATTTTGACATTCATCTGTGTGGCTGTAATCAGCGCTGAATCAATATCTCATCTGTTATCATTTCATTCGATGCCCTCCCCCGTAGTGGGTCGGCCTTCTGCTGCAGCATCGGTCTTATCTCAGCTCTGCGCTCCACAGATCTCTATCCAGCCGGTCCCGAGCCCACAGAGATGCCCTTGGTGACACATAAAGGCAAATCCATGGCTATGAATCACTTACTGTAGAATTGGGGAGGGAGCTGAAGCAGCCAGGTTGGATTTTAAACCTCAGAGTCACCGTAACACACATCCCATCGCTCTTTTTTCCTTTTCACTTTTCACTTTTGGGTTGGTTAGCAATATTCTGGGTGTTTTTAAAGTTGGAAACTTTCCGTGGGAATTAATGGGAATATATGGGAATGAACAGGCATATATGGGAATAAACAGGAATAAATCTGAAATTTACAAAATTGAGTGTTAGATATAGTTGGGGAAAATATATTGTAGCATAATCTTGGCTAAACAACCAGATTGAATGCAAATACACTTGAATATCTATTCCTCAATCATATGCACATAGCACACTGCTTACTTACTGCAGGGCTATTGAGGACACACACCCCCTACATGCACTGTGCATTCCTCCTGTACATTTATGTTTGGATATGATACAGTTGGTTAAAATTACCCCCAATTTCCAGTTAATTCCCAATAATCCCCATAAATTCCCTTAGAATAGATGGATTTATTTGTCCTTTTCAGGA
Organism: Trachurus trachurus; assembly: GCF_905171665.1. Classification (NCBI taxonomy): domain Eukaryota; kingdom Metazoa; phylum Chordata; class Actinopteri; order Carangiformes; family Carangidae; genus Trachurus; species Trachurus trachurus. The sequence goes on from NC_139895.1 coordinate 33,069,716, forward strand.
AAATTGTTTTCACCTTCCATACATACAGCCTCGAGATGTACAGACAATCAAAAAAAAAAAAAAAGGACCACAGGAGTGTATCCTTGACCATATTACATACATTTACATGCATTCCCACATTTCATACATAAAACCCTACACTTTACCTGGTTTGCCACATATGCATAATTCCCATACATTCAAATAATTCCCATGGAAAGTTTCCAATTTGGAATATTTCCAATGGAAAGTTTCTGGAAATTTACTGAAAATGTTCCGCCCCTTTGCAACCCTACTTTTGGGGCTTCCAGCTCTGCGGTAGCTCAGCTCCCTGAGAGTCCGAGTCCGAGGCAGCAATTAAACGGCCATGCTTGGTTTATTTATTTTATGCAGAGATTACAGCAGGCGTCCTTCAGATTTCTCTCTCTGTCCTCCGTGCCAGCTCCCCTGACAGTAATTTAGATGATGCGTATAAAATATCCCCCGCAACCCCTTTCCCCTCCCAGCCGCCCTTAAAAAACAGGCGCGGTCATGCGGGGGGCAACATGTGAACCGGTTTTGCATACACTCTCTCTACATGCAGTGAGGTGGGACTTTTCTCAAGACCAGAGCAGCTATACCGGACTTGATTTACGTCACTTTTCTTGCCAAGAAGCCAATAACAAAAGCCCTGACTTCATTCAGAACACTTCGGAGATTAAGTACTCTCCATTCTGGTGCCATCTTCGCTCCCGATTGTCGTTTATTGTCGAACAGAGGAAGGACTCGGGTGCCCTCAGTGTAGTATAGCTTTTGGCCGGCTCTGTGGTTTCTCTAGGCTGCTCCGCTGTGGAATTATTTACTCAGTTAATTCCTGCTTCTGTGAAAATGTCTCCATGCCAGCGTTTTGTTTTCTTTCTCTTTTTTTTTGGCTTTTTTTTTTGTTCCCGTGTCGGCTCCCTGAATATTCTCAGGAAGATTGATGAAACAAATCATAATTCTGATACAAAGGCGTCCTCTGTGTTCCCTTCTCCTCCATCTGTGTGAGACCACATAACGGCAATGAAGACATTATACTAAATATAAAAGCTCAAAGGCTGGTGGGGGTGTAACACGCTTTCATCAGCCAAAATCATGGAGCTCCTCTTGGCTAGATTCTCTTTCTTTAAATCATGTCTTGACTCTTTTACATGTGCACATAATTAATCTTTCATTCTCAATGCGGGGACCTCTTGCCCGAGGTAACTTCATGTTTTTTTAATCCTCACAAACCCAGGCTGCTGACATTCATGGCAGCTTCTTTTTTTTTTCCTCTTTTGCATATTCTTTTCAAACAGGAAACAGACAACTGTCTCCTCCGCAACTATTTTAAGGTCTATCGCTAATGCTGCTAATCCTCCTCTTAGATGGAATATGAGAGTATTTGTCATTTCTCTCAACTTGGGAAAGCTGATCTGGGATCAGGGTGGCCTTTCAAGTTTATGAATGAACTACTCAAGGGACTTTACCGAGTCAGCACTTTTGAGTTTGAGACACTTAATGCCCAATTTGAGGAGAACTCTCTGTAGTGATGACCACTGCATCATTTATCAGTTTAACATATGCATTAGACAGCCAAAGATCTCATTCATGAGCCTCACAATTATCAGCCTAACATTTTAACCTGCTGAGCCTGTGTGTCTCTCTCTCTCATTTGAATTTGAATGTGCTTTGCAAGGTGTTTACTTAGCGAGTGGCTTTAAATGGCCCATTGCCTTGCTTTTATGTTAATGGCGAGGGTGATCATAATAACAGCTTCAATATTTGAAATTGCGGTTGCCAGCGGGACCACCACGAGTGGCTACCTAATTTGACAAGCTCCTTCTTAGCACCTCATTTTGTACCTTTGACAAAGTCAGATAGGAGCGTGTCAAGTGGAAATGAAATGGAGAATTGCTCATTAAAAAGTGAACCCAGCCAAAGGGAGCGTTACTACAACATAACAAATTCACTCGAGGACTAAATGGAGGACTTAATCACGCGGCCTCATGTTCATACGGGTGCTTCGTTATCAGCCCCCGCTGCAACTAGCCTGTAAAGGGTTAAGACGGGTGAATTAACCACTCGGAAGAAAGAGGGTTTCAGCGAACAACACTTACATTAACACTTTGAAACCTCGCCGTGTAGATTTAAAGACGCGGTGGAGGAGCGGAGAAAAGGAACACAAAGGTGGAACGGATCACATTTAATTACTCGGAGCATCCATGTGGTGTAATAGCCGCCTGCTGTTCAAACAACTAGCACAGCCCTCCTCACCCCGCTCACAATGAAAGCTGCTGATGCCGCAGCTTTGCTCCCATCTTATAGTCTCTGCCCTCAATCTCTCTTGATCAGGAACTTCAGAGAAAAACTTGCAAAGTTATGCATTTTTTTCCCCAGAGCCTACAGGAGGAGTGGATATCTTAGGATTTGCCAAGTAAATCTGACACTAAATGACCAAGAAGGAAACAAGCCAGGAAGTAGAGAAATGCCTGCAGTCAGACAGGCTTCAGCACTAGCCTCTCTCTCTCTCTGTATTATATATATCGAGATATAGATTATACTGCTTCATTGAATGCTTCATTCTGATTGGTCGATTGCTGCATTCTACGGTCTGTTATTTGTGTATAATAGACTGTTGTTAACTATAACAAGTATAATACTGTTGCTAGGGATGCCACTCTGATCAGTGGAGCACAGAGGAAAAGAGGTATATGAGTAACTATGCAGGATATTTGCCTTATGGTTGATTTCTACCTTAATTAAACAGCTTCTGAGTAATAGTGCTGGTTAAATAAATGACTTGTAGCTTGTTACAGGGAGAATGGAGGCTCTCTGCCTTCCACCTAGTGTCTCTTGCCTAAAAAACCAAGATCAGAGCCTCCGACCCTGTGTCTGATGTCAAAGTTCGATCACGCTGGTCATTTAAAGGAGCCGAAGGACATCTCTATCCTGACTGGATGCCGCCGAACAGCGTCATAGCTAATTATTATGAAGTTAACCGAGACTCAACCTCTCGTCTGGTGAAGCTTTGTACACTTTGGAAGCACGGCTGACGGCAGTTGACGCTTTGGTCGCTCAGGTCGCCAGGCTCTCATTGAAAATGAATGACTTCTGGCGTTTGGAAGCTTTTGGTGTAAACGCACATTTAGCAAAACAGTAACTTGACTTATACAATGGACAATATTTCTACACTTAATTACACAATTTATAAATCGCTAAAAGTCGTATTTTGATCAACATTGTGTCTCAAATTATTTATCTCACTCGTAAATCGTGTAATAAGCTGGATAATGTAGAGTGGGCTGGTCGTTATGGAGAAACAAACCTCCACTTGCATCGGGGTTCCATTCATCCTGTTGGGGGTTTATTTCTCCATAACAACCGGCTCACTCTACATTATCCCTGTAGTTATATATACTGTATTTAGCCTGTGATTTTACCTTGGGGGCAGGATCTTCATTTCAAGCTAACGGATACCTGATGGTAGGTGTAAGCTGTTTTCCATCCTCCCTGACAGAATGGGTAACTGCAAAGCTGCATTTAAGACGTTTGACCTTGAGAAGACTTTGGTTCATTAACCATGGTGGAGAACATCGGAGGAGCCCTTTTCAAAGTCAATTGAGTTTCCACCGTAGAGTTAGGCGTCTCGCTCCCAGCTCAATCTTCAAGACTATTTTTATCCATCCGACAGACAGATCAAGTGGCACTGATCAGCACACCTGCTTCTCTGTGCCGAGAGGGAGAGGGAGCAAAAAAAAAAAAAACTGGAGCTCATACATCAATGTGTCACCAGCCAGGACTGTCCGGTGGGCCCACGAGAGTGAGCTCCCTCAGCTGGGTCGTGACCCAAGACCCACCTGAAATCACACATCCAGACTGGCCTGGCCTCAATGCCACATAGAAAATAAACTTCTGTGACTTTGAAGATGGTAAAAAAACCGGACACTCCCGGTGTGTTCAGCCTTTTATTTAAAGGGATAGTTCAACATTTTGGCAAATAATCCCTATAGTCTTAGGAATAGGTTTGTTACCTTTAATTGTCGGTGCAAGCTATTTTTAGAACGGCGGAGCAGAGCCGCGAGCTGCTCAGAGCTATGCAACGGAGGCTAATGGGATTTCTTGGTTTCCCTCATCAAACTCATCAAATACACAATCCAACAACTCCAAAACGCTCTGGTGGACATGTTGTGACCTGCATGCGCATGCATCAGCAGTTTTCCATGTATTTACCTCAAAAATATAACATTCTGTTATTATCTCATAGCGTGGTGAATGTGCAGGTCACAACTTGTCCACGAGAGCGTTTTGGAGTTGTGTATTCGATGTTTGAGTTTTAGTTGAGTTTGATGAGGGAAACCAAAAAATTCCATTATGCCTCCGTAGCATAGCTCTGAGCAGCTCACAGATCTGCTCCACTGTTATATAGCTTGCACCGAACGTTAAAGGTAATGAACCTATAGGAGGATTATGACCAATTTGCCAAAATGTTGAAATATCCCTTTAAGAGGCAGAACCTGGAAAGGTGATGATAATAAATGAGAAAACAAAAACAAACCAGGACAACCCAAAATGCAGATGGAGTTTTGATATATTGAAGCTCCTTAGAAACATTTCCACAACCTCGACCTACAAAGCTGCACTGAACATTTTCCATCAACCCTGTTCTCAGGTCTCCCAGGTGACTTCCAGCTCCCACTCACTATCCTTCACTTTGCTTGTACTAGAGAGTACTCAAGAGTTGTCTGACATGCAGTATTTACAGTCTATGTGTCTTCCTTGAAGGAGAGCAAGAGCAGCAGCCTGTCAAAGTGTGCTGAACATTTCAAGCGAGCTTGTGATGGCTATTGAAACACGAGGCTTTTAGGCAGCGGGTCGGTGGCCCCGGCGGTCGTTTTCCGAGGAGTGATATGACAGTGGTAGCGCACAGGTCTGACAGATGGAAGACCTCTTGACTCCATCCACTACTGAGCAGGTGAAGCCTTCTAATTGGGGGGGGTGAGGGGTGGGGTGGGGGGCTGCAGCAGAGATGCAGCGTCCGCAGACCCTCCAGAGGCCTTGTCACAGCGCGGCTGAGTGCTGATGCTACAAATGTTACGGACAGGACCAGACATGGCAACGAGGGGCTTTCAAAGAGCTGCACGTTGGATTGCACAGTGAGAATACTGCTACTTAGCGTTGGATGTGGTGCTTTAAAGGTAGAGTCCGTATGATTTTCATAAAAAAAACAACTAAATATGGAGTTGTACAAAAGCAATCCTGCTGTATCATCACCGATGGGCTTCTACTCGTGTGTGGTGGTGACTGTGTCTGCAGATCCACCCCCCTCGGCTTGTATTTTGATGTTTTGGTGTAGTCGGTGTGTTTTCTCCAGCCAATGACAGAGGGCGACGGCCCAATTTCCACACACTCAGTTTCCGTTGTGGTTTAGCTCCCACTGTCGGAGACCTGATATCATGAGATCACGGAGCACAACCAGCTAACGTGATATCAGCCGTGTATAAAGTCAGATTAAAACGTAGGAATAACAGATCTCTTTGCCTTTCTCAGGTTGATGTCCAACAATACTCTGTGATTTTTCTTTTGTTTTACTTTCTGTTTGTGTTCTTGTAGAACGGATGTATCGTACCATACAATGTTGTGGTTTCCCACCTCCATTATTATTTTGTTTCCCTCCATGAGGTCCTGCTAGCTTCAGGACCCTCTGCCTGACCAGTGACTCATGACTAATGTTGACAAAGTGATGATTTTAAAATGGAGAGTTTGTCCATTGTGTTATATTTTGAAATGTACCGGTTGCTCGGTGTGTTTGATTTCCTGTTTACAGTGATCTAATCTACTGTATGTGGATTGATGCGTGCTGGATTCTTAATTTGCATGTTTGCTATTGAAGTAATGCAAAAGTAACTAAAAGTAATCCATACATTATTTCAATTTTGTGATACTGATTACACTATTTAACAGGTAACTTGTAATTGTACTGTATTATATTTTTAAAGTAACCCTCCCAACCCTGGTCCTCACAACTGCTGTCAGGGCCGGGGGGCGTGGCAGTTGAGCCCAAGAGGACTTTGAATGTTTGAATGTTGTGTTTACAAACTGCAACAAACAAACCTACAGACTCTACCTTTAATGGCTACCCTGTTTTTTTAGGGTTAGGGTTGTAATATTTCAGTCCTGTAGCTGTTGACACATTGCTAATATTCCTAATCTATGTTCTTTTCTCTTTTTCTCTTTCTGCTTTGCGCTGGCTGGCGTCCCTTCCACCATCCCTTCCACCAATCAGGTGAGTGCACCTTTTCTATGGTTGTGAATGTCTCACTTCAGCTGAGAAAGCAAAAAAAAAAAAAAACTTTTTTCCAAGACTTTTAATTAAATTCTAATTCATCTGTGTTAGTATTTTGAAAAGACGACTCCACACAGCCTCATGATGAGGTCGACACTGTTGGATTTACCTTTTTTTTTTAAAAAAGCAAAAGCAAAACCGGCTCATCATTATTCCGTCACTCACTCACATGCACAGCCTGAGGCTGCTTTGATTGCCAAAGTCACACTGTTGGCGATATATTGCACTCTGACTTGTCAAAACACAACGGCAAAGCGGAAATCACTCCATAACCATCCCCAGCCTCACACCCCCCCACCCCTTCCCCATCCGCTTGTTGACGAGTAGTTATTTGATCAGCGGTGTTGTGTACATGCATAGATCACCCCATTAGCACAGTCACTATCTCCTTGCCCCCCCCTCCCGTGGTCCGTCGAGGTCAAACCATCAGGTCACCTCTCGGCGGACCTGTTTCGTCTTCCTCCAATAAAGCTCAGTAATAAAAAAAGTCCCACGGTCGCCGCCTCCCCCTGTTGTTTTGGTTGTTCGCCGTGATGTAGTGGACTAATAAGCCAGCGCCAGTGAGAATATACTGTAAGACATTCGCTAGCGCCTTGGGAGAATCTGCTTTTCTAGTAGTGAGTACATTACATATTATTGAAAGAGTGGACGACGTGCACCTGGAGGCTTGTTGGTTAGCAACAGACATTGGGAAGGGGGGGGGGGGGACCTTATAAATCTGCAGGTAATATTCTTCAGCTTGAGGAGGATTTCCACATTGTTTACAACCGTATATTGAATCCCGCCCTTAAATTAGAATCTACTGTGAGTCCAGTGTTTCTATGAAAAAAAGCCGGAGCTGGAAATTTACAGTTCAGGAAAAGCTGTGTGTGTGTGTGTGTGTGTGAGAGAGGGACTGTGAGTGTGATTGGCTGAGAGTATATTGTAGCAAGTAGCTAAACTGTCACCACTAACACTGGCACAGATTTCCGATTTACTCGGAGAGAACAGAGCAGCATATTGGCTTTTTACTGCATGGAGGATTTGGCTCATAGAGACGGTTTGATGAATGTCTTGACACATCTGCGACCATTATTTTAGAACACTCCAGCAAAATCAATAGTGTTTGCTCCGGCTGCCCGGGGCAATGATACCCATGAATGCTTTATTTACCTCTTTATGCGTAAAGATTTGAAGTGCTATTCAGTGTCGACTAATGAATGAAGCCCCCCCCCCCCCCCCCCCCCCCGCCAGACACTCCTACGAGAGGTGCACGGGAGTTATCTAATCACCCCCCGAATGTCACTCTGGCTGTCTCCCATTCATATTCCATTCACCCTATACACCTCATCAATAATAGGTAAGGGGAGAGCTCGGCGGAGAATAGGTGTCCCCGTGCCCCCTGCCACGGCCTCGAGGCGAGAACGGTCGCCAGCCGTCTTCTCCCGTTTTCTCCAAGTTAATGAGGCAGATGTCAGTTAGGCCAAAGGAGCTCCCCCTCGCCGCATTGAGTTTAGAACCAAAATCAGGGCGCACCTTCTATAATTGGCACCTGATGTGTCGGATGAGCTCGGCGCGCTGACATTCATTACACTTAATAATGCACTCTAGGCTCCGTGCACCCGTCTCTAACCAGCTGTCTGCTCGCTAGCTAATGCCATTAGGTTTCAAAGCCGAGGTGTCAAGCACTGCTTCTGACACGAGTCCTCCGCAGCGAAGGAGCAAGCTGCCCTACAACGCAAGAAAAGGGGGTAACTCATTTTTTGTCAAAAATGAGATTTTGTCATTTTTGGGACATTGAAGGTCTGCTACATCATGTGGATAAATATCTTGACTCAACGTTATCTTATTTGGGATATACTTGTGGGTGGTTTTCACAGTAACTCCCAAAAACTGCGGTGAAACAACAAGAGAACACCGTAACTAGAGTTACCTTTTTCTCTCTGTGTATAGAACTACCCAAAGTTGTGGGGAAACAACGAGAGAACACAGTAACATGAGTTACCCTTTGCTTCCTGTGTATAGAATGTTCAACAGGCCCTACTGTACAACAGGCTACTACCATTTTAGAACCAATGGGAGTTTCCCCTTTCTTGCGTTGTATGGCCAGTTTATATTTTGCCTCAATGCACAAACAGACAGAGGTAACTCTGAAATAAGGGTAAAATGTTAAGTTTGAGTTTTAATATTTTTACACAGCTAGACTACTACTCCCAAAAGCAAGGATTTTTCTCCAATTTTCAGAATCTTAAGTTCAATACAGTTGACTGGACAACAAAAATACTTTAAACTAATTTTTCTCAGAACTGCACTCTGAGGAGTTACCCCTTTCCTCCGTTGTAGGGCAGCAAGGCGAGTGCGAGCAGTTTGTCCGTCAGGCCGTCCATCACTCCTCCTGAGCCGGAGTGAGCCATGTCGAGCCGGAGAGCGAGCGAGCGATCTCCTCCGGCCTCATGTAGATACACCCGCCACTTTCAGAAGAAATGTCTGATCGTGGCCGGCTGTCATGTGGGCAGCATCATGGCGAGCCCTATCTGGCTGAACTACCCCCACCCCCCCACCCCGTCATCAGGTGTGCCGCTAAGCGAGCCATGCCGGCTCCCGCTGCCAATCAGAGCCCAGCGGACCGGCGTCCCTGCCAGGACGCCGTCGCATATGCCGAGTCCCGGACAGTCTGCTGGCAATAGTGGACCAGGCTGTCCTTTCCAATCAGGCTTGAGTTCCCCAGTATTGCTGCGTGTGCAGGAAGCGTGTCTAGGGAGAGCCAAGCTCCTTCAGCTCAAGGATCACAGGCCCCGCTCCGCTGCTGCTGCTAAAGAAAAAAAAAAAAAAAAAACACACACAACTGTCTCCGATTCTGCCGCTTCCACACTTTCCTGGCAGGGTGTACAGAGGGGATTGTGTGTTAATAGCATAGCTTGTCACAATCTTTTTTTTTTTCTTAACTGGCTGGAAGGATAGAGCATGTTTGTAGCTCTATAATTTTTAGGTATAGCTCATGTGAATCTTCCCGTTTATATTATTTCTGAGTTGTGCACTGAAACTATAATTTGGGTATTGCGTCTTCCACAGGACAGAGCTGTGTCTGGGTGTTCTGATAAGACATGTGCAGCTGTGGCCTCACTGAATAGTCAGGCTTCCTGTCTTTAAACAATTGCATCGATGTGTACAGCACTGGAGCAATAACATATTTCCAATAACGATAGGTTAGAGGTCCCCATGCAGTGTGTCACAGCATTCATAGAGACAAAAAACACACTCACATTCACACCTACAGCCAATGAAGGTCACCAGTTTAAGGGATAGTTCAACATTTTGGCAAATTGGCCCATTGCCATAATCCCTATAATCATAGCGGTAGGTTTGCTACTTTTATTTGTCGGTGCAAGCTGTTTTTAGAACAACGGAGCAGAGCCGCGAGCTGCTCAGAGCTACAGTACGCTATGGAGGCCAATTGGATTCAGAGCTGTTGCTAGGAATTCTGGGCCCCCCTGAAATAATACTAAAGTGGGCACCCCTGACTTTTCCACTTTTTTTCTTAGACTATGTACTGTATGTATTATCATGTTTTATTTAGCCTACTTTGTTTTGATGCTAATGCAGCATTACTATGAGTATTAGTCAGGGTCTTATCCAGAATAATCCAGTCATACAAAGATTAGACAACTGGGTTTTTTTTGTGGGCCCTACTGGGCGCTGGGCCCCTAGAATTATCATCACCTTTCTCCCCAACGGCCCTGATTGGATTTCTTAGTTTTCCTCATCAAACTCATCAAATGCACAATCCAACAACTCCAAAACGCTCTTGTGGAGAAGTTGTGACCTGCACATTCACCACGCTATGAGATAATAATGGAACATTATGAGATAGAGTTGTTTTCGAGGTAAATGTAGAGACTGCTTGCTAAAAAACTGTCCCTGAAGGCAACATGCATCAGCCGTTTTGCATGAATTTACCTCAAAAACAACTCTGTCTCGTAACGTCCCGTTATTATCTCATAGCGTGGTGAATGTGCAGGTCACAACTTGTCCACCAGAGCGTTTTGGAGTTGTTGGATTGTGTATTTGATGAGTTTGATGAGGGAAACCATTCCATTAGCCTCCGTAGCGTAGCTCTGAGCAGCTCGCGGCTCTGCTCCGCCATTCTAAAAATAGCTTGCACTGACAATTAAAGGTAACGAAACCTACTGCTATGACTATAGGGATTATGTTAATGGGCCAATTTGCGAAAATGTTGACCTGTCGCTTTAAACTAATGTGCACACCTTTAATTTGTGGGAAGAGAAAACCGACACAATCACAAGCAGAACATGTAAACAAGAGCTAAGTGTTGCACCATGCTGCTCCTGGACTTTTCAATCTTGCAAAATGAAGAGGCTGCTTGAAGCTTTTAAAAATAACTTTTCTCCAGCCACGTGTCACATTTGATACACTAGCAGCTAACGTGAAACATATTGTTATGAGAAATGGCACCAATAGTAGTAGTGCTTATGCTAAACAAGTCTATACACAAAGTAAGAATTTAATGCACAGGCATTTCAATGCTTTCATGCTGTCTGCTGCTGTATTAGTTCTCTCTGGACAGATGCCAGATGTGCTAATGCTAAAACTCAAATTAGAGATGACTGCAGTGTAAACAGGCAGAGCTGCATTCCTGACAAACTGTGTCAGAACAGGATTTGATCAATTTTATTGATCAGCCACACGGGATTGTGAAAAGAGACTCTGCATGCATGTTAATTGTTTTATTTTTTTTATATTTTTTGGGATAATTATAAATTCTACTGTGACACATTTTCCTTCCAAAGGCAGCAGTCTGCTCCATTCATCCGTCACATGAGACTGGAACTCTTAAAACGTCTCAAACACATTCATCAGCCTTAAACACAGGAACAGTGTGAGGCGTCTCACCTTGAAGCAGGCCATTTTCCATGCAGTGTCGGTATAAAACCTTCCCCAGCCTTCATAAAACCCAGAGCTCTGACGTGATCACTGAAGCTAACAGCTACTTGAGATAATGAACATTTTTCAGTGATTTCTTTTGTGATTTGTGTCGGGCACTAAACAGCTTTTCATCTTGATCTTCTCATAAGCTCTCAAGTCTTTTTTTTTCTTTTTTTTCTCCTCCCTTATGGCTGCACAAGCTTCTCGGTGACGACACCAGTCAGAAATCTGTACACACACGCAGGCAGGAAGAAGCAGCATGTTGGTCCCTGTCAAATAGGGAGCAGTGTTGAAGCTCCTCAGCTGTACTACTATATATTTCTTGAAAAGTATTACACTACAAGATATATATTTGTTCACCTCTCTTCATGTGAAATAATTATGACAATTTGATTTATTCTTGATGGATAAAGTGTGTATCTTATCAAAACCTGTAACTGGGAGTCAGTGTGTAGGCTAATCATTGCAGTCAAAGGTGATTAGGGATAAAAAGAGGAATGTGTCAGAAAACAGAACTTTTCAACTTTATGGGAGACAGTGTATATAGGCTATACTGTATGTGGTTGTGTAGTGTTAATGTTTTTGTTGATTCTGGTTCTAGATGGCCTGGCTCCTCTGTCAAAAATGCCAGGGCCTTCTTTTTGGTGCCAGTCCGTTACAGCAAGTCAGCCTACTGCACTGTAGGTGTTCCCTACAAAATGATAAATAAGTGGAAGGCAGCTTTTTGTCCAAGGCCACTGAAAGACATGATGAGCCTTCTCTCTCTACCTCTTTGTGGTAAATAAAAGTAATTTGAACGATTTAAGTAACGCGCTGATCTCCAAACATGTCTGAAAGCTCCAGATTCAATGAGAGGCAGGAGACAGCCCGCTTCTTTGTGTCTGGATGTGTGAATGCAGCTGCAGAGTCTGACCAGACACTGAGTCGTTGTCGGCCTAATATCACTGTATGAGCAGCGGTAGTGATGGCACTAAGGAGACCGGTTTTTAACAGGACAGACTCCATGCATAGGAAAGTGACAGCTAACAGTACAGCTAGGTCTGCTAAAGCTGCTGGACACTGGACTAAACACCTGCTAGAGCCTGACATCTGGTTTTTGACAATGAGCCAAATGAGTGCCAGGGAACATTTGTTTTAATATTGGTATTGACCCAATGTATACATGTATTGTTTAGTTTCACACTTGGATTAAAAAAACAATACTGTATTCCTGGGAATCAGTTCTCCTTGTTATTTTAAAAACTGTGGCCTAAATAGGAAGTTGTGTTAAGCAGCCACTAGGGAGTGTTGTTTTAAGCAGTCAAGAAGATTTGAGCAGGTTAATCATAACGTTAGCCATTGTTTGACAATATGTTGCATTTTTTCTTCTTAAAGACAAACAACTTCTAACCTTTTAAAGCAGAATTGTCATACAACATGTATTATGAACATACAACTTTAACAGAGTCTTATGCTAGTGTTTAGTGTTAAGCACGGTATCCCCATAAACACAATTCAGGCATACGATGCAGAAGTTCATTTCCCAAGACAATATCTTTCAATACGTGTTGTCTGTAAACTTTATTGAATGGGATATTTTATTAACTAGTTGAGTGACCAGCTCATTTGTTCAGTCTTTGAGCCTGTGTGTGTGTGTGTGTTACTGCACTACATACTAGGGACTAAAAAAAACAAAGAAGTTACCATCCTGGATCTGCCCCAAATTTTTAAATGTTATTAACATGCTAAAATTCCAACCACCAAGGACAGAGTCAAAGATAAAGAACAAACTTTGTAGGCCAAAAATCTCATTTAAAGTGACCAGCCTGGATCTGCCCCAAATTTAAAAATGTTATTAACTGCACCATGATGCACCCTTTCTCTGAGTTTGGTATGAGTAGTTGTTGTTGACTTACAATGCAAAAGGTAATAGCTTCCTGGATCCCCCTCTTTGTGTGAAGTAGCATGCTCTGCATTCATTTAATTGAATTAATGAATTTAATACTAAATATTAACTCATTATCACCTCATAAAACTACCACGACAAACAATTTAGCAAACAATTACTTATTCACACCACCAGCAGACAATGTGTCTCCAGCCACTTGAGGAATATTCCTAATCTCCACCTCCTGCTCCTGCTCCTAGGGAAATATGTCCATGTTGAGCTGCTAAATGCTCCAGCAGTCAGCAGCTCTGCCAGTAGGTGCCGGCCACAGGTGTACACTGGGTTAATCACAACTCCTTTCAGCTGCCTGCTTCTGCTGCTGGAGACCAGCACCTAAACAAAAAAAACTCCAAGCTGCCCTGTGGAGTTTTAGTCTAGAAACAAAGAAAAGTTATTTTTATATTCAGTGTTACTCACCAAAACAAACTGTGTGCATCCTGAAGGTCGAGTGCATTTCCTTACTTGTACTGTAGAATATCTGCAGAGACGATTGTTTGTGTTGCTTTGTTTGCTTCCTTTTTTTTTTTTTTTACTTGTTTTCTCTTCTTCCTTGTTTTTGCTGGTGCACTACAACATGTACTAGTGTGTTACCACATCTGCTTTGCAAATACACATACAATAGGGAACCCCTATAGGGAAATAGTATAGTAATATCACAATATTTTGCATGACAATATTATATCATTATATGGACGCCAAGTATTGATCAGAACAGACTAATAAGTTTATCTTATTAGGAAAAACAGACTAAGTTTTCATCATTTGCAGTTGAAAAAACTTAAATCACAATATCGCAACGTATTTGCAATATTTTTAATACCGCAATAATCTGGTATCATGACACAAGTATGGTGGTAATATTGTATCAAAGGGCCTCTGTTGATTCCCATCTCGAAGTGACAGGGGTCTAAAACTCCCAACATGAATTTACTCATACACATCTTCGTAAAAGCAGCATTACTTCTTTTATTCTATGTGAGGAACACAGTGTAAAATGAAAACATTTAGATGATGACATGATGTGGATTTCTCTTATTGAACTGTTGACACTATAGGAATTGGCTTGCACAGTAAGTGGTGCCATGTTTTTAATTCAATACAGAGGCCTCTCCTCTCCCAGTCAAGCAGAATGAAAGGAGAAGAATGTAATGATGTTCATTTAGCCTCGTGTGTTTCAACCTATAAGAAAGCCGAATGAAACCAAGACTATAATCGTTTCCATTTTCTGGTTGTGAAACAACAGTGTACAATCACAACAATAACAGTCTGTTTGATCATCAACAAGCATTTACGTTTATTGCGGTGACAGAGGCTGACAAAGAAGAATTTTATGGGTGTAATCGTAACCAATTTATTTCAATCTGGGCTATTCAGAGGGAAATGCCTCACATTACAGCGATGCATTATGTATTTCTTCATTAGCGAGGCAGAGGGTTGGTTGAATGATAGTTGGGTCTCTTATGGCGGTAGGGATCGCACACAGAAAGAAATCGGATGCATTTTTCCGTCTCTGATATTGAGCGGCACAATAAAAGCTGTCAGCAAATTCTGAGTAAAGTGGAGCAAGCCGAGACAAAGGAGAGATGAGAGGCGTAGATAATGACTGGTATTGTTTTATTCATCTGCGGGAAATGAATGCTGACCAGTGTTTGTTTGTGTTGAACTCATTGTGTTTGCAGTCAGAACTGTGAATCTGTGAGTGTGTAATTAATTCCCTCCTGACTGCCAGCCAGCGTCGGCTTCTGACGCACGCGGAGAGGGGGGGAAAAATACCGAGCCTGGTTTGCACCGTGAACGCAGCGCGGAGGCAAAAACAGGAAAAAGACGCAGAAACGATGTGTCATCTACACAGCACAAAAAAGTTGCACTGCTCTCTATCACTGTTTTGATACATACAACAGCAATCCTTTTTTTTTTTTACACTATATATAATCAGCTTTTCTCTCTGAAGTCATAATGGATTCAGCAACATGTTGGGAATCATTAAACCACAACTCAGCCACACAGTAAAGAAGGACTTTTAGATTAAAGTTTAAAAGGACAGACTGTACAGCATTTCTGCCAGGTTGTATAACAAACCCTTGATGTTTAATATTTCAGCACTGTACTTCACCCAGATTAAACTTTATGTTCCAAACTCATCATTTAGCCTACAGTTTCAGAAAAAAAAAGAAAAACAAACACTGTGCAGTAGCTAAATATCACACCCAAGGAGTCTGAGCGGGTACATCCATGTCCTTGCAGAGACGGAATGTCCCACGTTGTCTCAGAGACAAACTTAGCATGAAAGAGCAGGCAGAGAGAAACATCCTCGCAGTGTGATTGATGTGGAGCTCAATAAAATATGATGCGCACCTGTTCATTCTCCCAGCTGTTTAAACCAGCTCTCCACTTTTACCACATGACACATTTTGGAGATGTTGTGTATTTTTTTTTTTTTTAGCTACCAGATCTTAGCGCTCACTATTTATTCTTGTTTATGGAGTCACTGAAGAATTGTTGACTGGCAGGTAAAGCGTCTGTTTTCAGGTACACAGCAGCAGCAGGCTCTGGGGGTTGGGGGTTGGCCCATCAGTCAGCCAGCCACTTTGGTCTGGACTGCAAAACCATGCACAACTATTAGGGTGTTGGATGGATCCCCAGACCCTTTCCTCCATAGTATGAGGTTATTAGTTTTGGTTTGAGGGTGTCTCAACAATTTCATGCTCCGTGACTTGAGCCAGACCCTCCTGGTCAAGTATGACTCCGGTACGTGAGTGAAAGTTGTGCAGTCAAATTTTTACTTGAGTTAAAGTAAAATAGTGGAGTTTATATTTATTTAGTTGTCTCTATTTTTAGGGAATAAAATCATGTAGGCCTATAATATGATATCAAGACTATTAAAGGTTATAGCTACAACTTTTTCATCAAAACAATTAATATAACTATTTACATCTGGTTCTGTTGGCAACTTCTGCATGAAATGAACTCTGCACCAACAGCATTAGTACTTTGATGTCACTTGAGGCGGAGCTCAGGGAGTGCCAGAATCGTGATAGCTCTGTGGAGAATATGGCATTGTGCTAATGCTAATGCTAACTACCAGTCAGGTGGTACTGTAATGTTTCCAGTGCAGGCGTGATGCTGCGGGTTTGTCGGGTTTGTCTGCTGGTGAGTTACTGTAATGTGAAATGATTCTGATGTGTTTCCAGTCTGCTGTTAACACCGGAGCTGCTGCTCGTTAAATACGGTTAGCGTTAGCTTAGCTTTAGCTACTAGCCGCTCCCTATAGGCGTACCTGGCAACCAGTACAATTGAAGGTTGGAGTGTGAGCGGGCAAGTGTGAGAGCAACGACCGGGAGGAATTCAACTTGTAGCTAACACCTTAATCAATTGATGCAGATTTTAGATCAGAAGAATCTTCTGCTTCATTTTTACTGTATCTGACATAGTAATGTCGGGACATTGTCTCTGTCTGAAAGCTGCTTCTTATCAATGTGAAGTAGCCTAAATGTAATTGCATGCAATTAATGTCTTTCAGGTATTCTTAAGTAAAATTTCAAGGTTTCTAAGAATAAAAAAAGATGATAATTAAAAAGAAAAACCTAGAAATGGCAGACATTTAAAGTTCCCAGGATCCACTGGGGTATGCAAAATCCAGGCAGTCTCGAACCCATAATTAACTCATGAGATCCCTAAAGATTTCAAAACCTTTTGGGGGGAGAGAGTCTCAAAATTAAAGTAATTATTTCTTACTCATGATATCTGTAATGTCAAATATATATAAGGAGCAGTGTGAAAAATGAGATAACAAACAATTATTGTAACCTTAATTGGTCCGACAGCTTTTGACATGGATCCAGGTAGCAACAGTGATTTTGTCAGCTCTGCAGTTAGTGCAGTTGAATGAATACATTCTGGATTCTGCAGTTCTGCTTCTCCTCTCCACATTTGAAAAACCTCCGTCATCTCTTCCATCCTCCTTCATCCAAAGGAAGAGAAAATAACTTTTTAAACTCGACTGAAACCTTGAAACAAAAATAATTAAACATGGGGTTTGGAGATTTGCTGCTATTCTACAAATTATCTCCTTGAATAATCTGTGCATCTCTCAGAACGTCAAATTAACAGTTAAATGGGTCAATTAACAGTTAAATGTCTGTGTCTGCTGGATGTTTTAAATAATTAATGGAGCTATCCACACTGTGCCAGCTGTGCACAAAGTACTATGCAAAATTCTGGAGATGTGTGAGTGTGTGTCTGTTCAGTTGGTCTGAGCTGGAGGAGGCATGAGGGGTGATTCTGCCTGTGTAGTGTGTATGTTTGCTTCCTTGTGATGGACCCCTATAGATCTTTACCTGTAGCCTACTTCATAGCAGCCTTTGTAGGTGTGTGGCAGATACCATCCCAGCACAGAAACCCCATACTAGTGGGTTTCCATCCAGTGGTTTACATTTGCATTTTCAATTTGGGTATAAATAACTTGGCAGGAAGTATTTTTCATTTTTTTATTTATTTTTTTCATTGAAGATTGTTGCACTGTCATACGGGACCTGACCACAGTTGATAGAAATGTGCATGGACTCACATTTTGGTTTGACAAATATCTTATACCGTATTTGATTGGAAACCTATGAGACCTGTGAGTATTTTGCACTCACTGAGGTGAGTTTCACATGCTCAGTATACAGATTTATGGCCATATTCTTGAAAAGCTAATAAGTTTCACATCATCCTGAGCAGTGCTTTGTGTTTAGAGCTTTTGGGGGGTGCGACAGAGCAATATTGTCTATTTGGAGTCATGTTTTTGGCACTTTTAGCTCTGTTTTTGGTCTCCACCATCTTCTGATTGAAATATCCTTAGTGCTCCAGTAGATGCTCACCAGCTGGTATCTAACTGTGCCTGTCTGCTCTGGGCTGTGAGCAGGTAGGGAACAGTACTGTTTACATTTTCTGGGAAAACAGCTGCCTGCTGCCGTCAAAAAATCACTGAGAGTGGAGGGGTGAAGCTAAATTGTGACATTGGGGACTGATAATGAGATTAATAAAGATCCTGCAGGGAGTTGCAGAGTCCATTGTGTAGAATTTATTGATATGATGGAAGGTATGGATAATCACAGGGGGAGGTGATGGTTAAAAGAAGCCAGCTTTGTTTCTTGGTAGAAGACAGCTGCAACTACTGTATAGCCTTCAGTGTAGTAAGATGTCTATGTCCTGAGTTACGCAACAGGCTGGAAATAAAGATGGATGAATCCTCTGTTATTCCACCCACAGGTTTCTGAAAAGCAGTTTTAAGTCTCAGAGTGATCTGCTCCACAGTCGCCATCTTGGCAGTGTCTGACTCCATCCCAAAATTCTGGCTTATCCAAAAGAGACCAAGAGGGTGGGGCCTGTGTGGAGCAGAGACTCCAGCTGCTGCATGGCAACCATATGGTCACCCACCACTCAAACCTCCTGGCCCTGAAGGAAGTGCAGTTTTTAGCACTTGTTCGGCCCTGAGGGGGTTGCTGCCTTGTGGCAATATGACAACATCACCTTTGACTTAAATATTTAACCTTCCTCTTGTGTTAGGGTCGCCACTGACCCGTTTTAATGTATAAAATTACCAGATACATAGCATCAAGGCTTTTTGACTTTGTCAGGAACCTCTATTTAAACAAAATAAACCAAAATTCTGAAATGCTCTTTTTAAAATTATGACGGTTATAACGTTCAGAACAATAATGAGAGTTCAAACTGAAATCATAACTGCAAAACCAACCTTTTCATGGATAAGGAAGCCTAACAACATAACCAAGAGATGAGAAACACATGGGATTTTTAGTGCTGATTTAAGCCTCGGGTCAAAACTGACCCTAGAGGAAGGTTCAATTGAAGACAAGGGGTATACTGACAAAAAAGGCCAAGGAGCCCACACCAAAAAATATTAAAACCAACATTTTCATAGATAAGGAAGCCTAACAATGTAACCAAGAGAAGAAAAACTAATTGGATGAAAAAAAAAACAGTTTTTAGTGTCAAAACCAGCCGGAGATAGAAGCAGGAAGCCGAGACAAGACGAAGGTTAAACAAATCCTTCATCCTGCTGCTTAGAAACAGGAAATGTGCATTTTGAACTTTCACCGACCACAGCAGTCATCCATCATCACTGCTGTGGGCTTCATGACTCTATAAAATAGCTATTTTATAGCATTATGAAGGTATGTAGCTACACTCCAGGGCAAAGGAGCCTTTAGTGTCAAAGATATCATTACAATCACAAAGATTTCCTCTTCAAAGCAGACTGACGGATCATCGTTGGTTTCCTCTGAAACCTTTAGATGCTCCGTAATTCTGGCGCGCTGACTGCAGAGGATGAGCAGCCTCGGTGATAGCCGTGCCCTCTGTGTACTTTTGCCCTCTGTTAAACTTGGCAATGAGCTGCACTTTCAAGTCTGCCGAATGTGGGTCACACAGCGCTCCGCTTGTGGTCTCTGTGGTCTTGCTCTGCATAAATAACAGCACATCAGTAGCTACTTCAAACAGGCTCCACAGGGCCGAGACAAGGCTCACTGTGCCAAACGTTGGTGTAGACTTACTTGTTTCTTCAGCTCAGTCCACCAAAGGCTTGTTTTTTGACACTGGGAGGATTGTAACGTTGACATAGGCCCAGACTCTGAGGAAACAAAGGAGACTTATATAGAATCAGAGCTTGTCATTCTGGAAGATGCTCTGATAAACCTGTTTAGCATATATGGACTTTTTCAGTCTAGTCCGTCAGCTTTTCTGGTCTGACAGCATTAATCAGAGCTCTCCTCATACTGTATCTTTCTCTGAAACCTTTTAGCTGCTTCTCTGTGGAAGATAATGAGGCCTCCAGTGGAGAGGTAATGTTGAATAAGTGGGGTTTTTTCCTCCAGGCTCTTGTTACATGTCAGTGAAGTGTAGAGTAAAACCTTTGGCAAAGTTATCTACGCCAACATGAGACAGGCATATTTCTTTATTGAGGCCTTTTGAAGCCTTGTCTTGAGAACATCTTTGTCTGTCATGGTAGAGACAATCCTATTCAGCGCTTAAACTGACTTTAAAAGACACAGATTGTTCCTTACAGCATGGCTGCCATTCCTCATGACATGAGGTCGGAAGCCGACTTGGCATGAAGGTCAAAGATGACAAGTTTGAGATGGAAATTTAGCAGAGGAAGTAAAAAAAAAAAAAAAAAAGAAAAGAGAAAGACAAAAGAAAAATATAAAAGAAGAACAGACAACAAAGGATTAAAGTGAAGTTAATGTGAGCAAAAATAAAAGGCTTTTCTCACAGCAACAGTGTTCGTGGCAATTTGTTCTCTCCTGGTTGAGTGTGGACTGCGGCAGCATGATGCAGAAACCTGTTCACTGCAATATTATATTTTCAAATTAACAGGCCCAGCTGTTTGAAATTTACTGAAGCGAACCAGTTCTCAGATTAATGGCTTCCTGTGCATGTTAAATAAAGAAGTTATAGCAGCACACAAAAACATGTTTTGCTCTGGGTTCATTTAAAGTTTTGCTTTCTTTCTTCTCCGCGCGTCTGTCGGGATGGAACGCGACTCGACTCGTAGCCACTTCAGGTGATCGGAGACATCCTGTGACATCTCTGAAGGGACGCTTTGGGTGTTTTGATGTGAGGTAGTCACGCATAATCACTGTGTTACCTGCAGTTACATTGGAATCAGCATACTGATGTGCTGCAGTACACGGGGCCACATTTCAAAAAGACGCCCACCAAAACGGTCCTATATGCATTTAAACAAACACTTCATGTGGAATATTTTCAGTGTCATCATCCCATCAAAACAAAGTAAAGTCTAGCACTGTGTGATTCACTCAGCTGACCTGCACCTATACAGCATGATATAATGCATGCTGCTGCTTAGTAATACAGGCAGTCAGGAAAAATGTAGTAGCAGCAAGAAAGTGGTGTTTTGATGGAAAGATGCTCTCCGTGGAAAAGCCCGGACTACATGAGGCGCACATTTAAACTGAGATTGTGTTGTTGTCAGTGGGCGTCTTTTAAAAGACACGTTTTGTGTTAGTCCCTGCAGGTGGTCCCTGCTGTCTCTGCTAACTGGCAGCGTGCTGCTCTGTACAGTATCTGCTGCAGGTAACACAGTGACTATTCAAGACTAACTCACACAAGCCCACAGCAATGAGCCAAATATCCAGTAATATAAAGGAGATGTACGGTACCCGCAAGAAGATACAATTTTGGCTTATGACAGCAACTTTCAAAATTTGACCATGCAATTGGTGAAGGAAGAGATAAAATATATATATATATATATATATTATATATACATGTGTGTGTTTTAGGGAGATTGTGATTTTGGTTAAATATTGAAGTTTATTTTATTGATATGGTTATTATGTGAATCATTATTCAGTTGTCAGCCGCACAAATCTAAGCATTTTTCTATGTTAATTTCTACCTATTGATTTATTATTTGCTCATGTGGAAGTATATATTTTGGCATATGCATATACGTTTTATACAAGATGCTGGCTATACTTGGTTAGTTTTTTTTTAACTTTAAAGAAAAATCTTTAATGAACATTTAAACATACGTACATTACAAGACAGCTACACAGACAGTTAGACATGTAAAACCTATGTGACAAAGGGCGATTACAGAAACTAACAAACAAACTAAGACAGAACAAAGCAGAGATTGGAGGGTGGCATTGTGAGAGGGGGTGTTGAGCAGCAATATTGGGTATGTTGGAAATAAAAACAGAAAATAAGGAGGTTGATAAAGTAAAGAAGAAGGGATAAGAAAGGGGGGGGTGAATGATGTAAGGTAGTGTTTTGAGGGATCAGCTCTGGACAAATTGTATGAACACTTGAGACCATGATTGCTGCAGTGATATATTTATATATTCATATAGTAGCGTATATTTTGCTGAATTATTTGAAATTTTGCCTTAAGAAAACTGAGTTTGGAAAATGATGGGTCATGTGACATAAGCACACCTGTGAATGCTTCAGCTTGTACTTGAGGTGAACCTGATGATGCTGAATGTGAAACGCATTGTTCGTTCCTAATACATTATAGTAAAGTACATGTCAGTGTGAGCTAGTTTGTGTATTACAAGTCGATGTCACACATTCCTGTTGCCTATATCAGCACCAGACTCCACCTGATTTGATTGGCTTCTATCTCTGGTTTTATATGATATATCGTTAGCCTCATAGCATAATTGCCTAAGTCATTTTTTGGCCAAATTGACATATCTGCCTAACTTTCCTCTCCTACCACTGCTGCATCACCTTGCCTTATTGGCTATGTCCTCAACCAATCAGGCAGATAGTGATTTTGGACTCTAAAAGTGTTCTAAGTCATCTTTTTGACTTTGCTTGCTAGAAATTGTGTTTTTTCTTTTTTTTCCTGAAAATTTTCAAATATGACTATGAGGCTAACGATATACGAACAGATCATCTTAATGAATGGCATTGATACGTTTGTTTCTTACTTTGGTATAGAGACATAGTGGCCAATATGCATACTTTGTGTGTGGTTACAAAATACACACACAAATACTTTAATTAGTACACTGTACACATACACAGTTCAATTTTAAACAGATGTTTAATTTTTATTAAGAAAGCTACAGTACATCATTAACAATTGACCATTCTCTAAGTAAAAGCATTTTATTTATTGCACCTTTCACAGAGGTTGCAGACCTAGGGTCAGCTGCTGCAGCTGTGTAGTAACTACTGCCTGAGGGTTGACCATGGCCTCTACATCTCCCCATACATCACTCTTTAATTCTCAATTGTAAAAGCTCACACACAAGCCTGGTACAGCTCTGCTGAGATCCAACCTGTAATATTGGTAAAGATATTCAGTGATGCCAACAGAGAGGATCACAGTGGGCTCATCAGCCTGGATTACATTATGATTTATTATACATGGATATAATTTACCAGGTAACTTTGCATGACATTACGTGATTATGCTCAAAGACAGGGCACGGATAACAACTGGGATAACAGTGTGAATGTTAAAAAGATTCAGTGTAGACAAGTAAATACTTGTCTTTTGATGTATTTTGTACCTGCATTGACATATTTGGAAGCACTTTTATCCCTCACAATCCTAATTGTGAGGTTGGTATCAGTGGGGGGGAAAAAGGCAGGCTGCAAATAAAACTGTGCTTCTCATCTCCTGTCTTTGACAGATGTGGCATAACAAAAAGCCTGTTTCTCTTCTCTTTGAGATGCACTCTCAGACACTCCACCAGATTTCACTCTGTCTCTCTGTCTGTCATTCAATTCTTTGCTGAGCTGGCACCGCTCCTCAGAGAGTGGAGACATCAACGGATCCACGGGAGAGATCAGGGCATTCAGAGACCCGCTCCTCTCTCCGTCAGCTTTTCTTTCTTACTCCATGTGTTTAAGCAGCAGGCTGCGGCTCAGCTGCCTTTTGAAACAGCATATTTGATTGCAGCAGCCTGGTCGGTTGGGCTGGACTCAGCTGCATGGGGACCGGGCACGGAGAACAGGCAAGGTCAGATTCACAAGTATTCACTGGCATATACTGTACGCACACACACACCCGCTACACACCCATTTCCCCATTCTTAATTAGCATTAATCACCGGCCCTTTTGTAAATGCTGCTGGCTGCCAATTATCAATGATTACGCACTATTAGCTGCTGGGAAGGTGATGAGGGTCAAGGCTGGCCCTTTTCACTGGACATTATTCAGTAGGAATATGCATGGTAATAGCACAATGAAAAGAACTTTCACCACATATTTATGATAATGACCATTTAGCTAGAAATGTGCCACCAGCAGCAGTAACCGCGCTGAATTGTCGCCGTGTTTTGGTCGGCCATCAACGGGAACAACGCAGGTGAATTTCTGCCATTGTTGGTTTGATCTCTGAAAGAGAGCAGTGTTCAGATGATATTAATTTTTGTATAATTCTATATAATTTGCAGGTGGCTT
This sequence comes from Trachurus trachurus, assembly GCF_905171665.1. Taxonomy (NCBI): domain Eukaryota; kingdom Metazoa; phylum Chordata; class Actinopteri; order Carangiformes; family Carangidae; genus Trachurus; species Trachurus trachurus. The sequence goes on from NC_139895.1 coordinate 33,093,839, forward strand.
GTGTTACTGCTTTTAGTTATGATTCATCTGACAAGGTCTATTTTCACTTCAATTTTAGAGCATGGTTCAAATTTTGGGGAAGGTAATTTTGAGTTGGTGAAACCTGCAAAAGAGACAAAAACAGCAGTTGATTCTTTCCTAAAGGTAGAGTTGGAGATCCTGGAAAAACTGGGGGAGAATACATCCCAAAAGTCCAACCGCCCACTTCTCCATCTACCCGACTTATTCTAGAGGGTTATGGTTGGGTTTAGGGTTAGGGTTACTAAAGTTGGAGAAATGGGAGGTCAGCGTAATGGACACAAAAATATAGAAATGTATGGTTGGAGAAATGGGAAGTCGAAAAATAGGAAGTCGATCAGACTACACAGACAAAAGTCCAAGCCCCTTTCCTCAGACTTCTCTCTGAAGCCTCCAGAGCTCAGGAGCATGCAACACTTGTTCAGCCTTGGGTTCACACATGGTGAAGCCTCGCTATACGCAAGTGTACCACGGAAAGCCGCGTAGCTCACATTAGGATTATATTAGGTCTCGCTGCAAAGCACAGCCTTCGTGGCACTACGCTGCGTAGCGTCGCTAACTTTCCTCCAGCTTTTCCTCTTTGCTCATTCATGTGAAATAAACCACCTGACATATAATAAACCACCCAGCATCCAGCTCAGAGCTACATCACCACCTACTAGACTGGAGTGTGGTACATTGTATCAGCAGTGTTGTCTTTTCTGCGGTCATAACTTGTTGAAGACTCTGATCGTGGATGTGATTAGTGCGGGAAGAGTGGTACGCAAAGAAAAGAGAGAGAGAGACAGAGACGGCAGCTTGATTGACACATCGTGAGCCAATCATCTTGAATGTTGCATTCAAGATGATTGGATGCTGTTTTTCCAGGCTTGTTCGTTCCACAGGTGACTCACTTTTTTCATTTTTGTGAAAAAAGTATTTTAAATTACTTGGTTTCAATCAGGGAGCGGAGAGGGTTTCAAACAATTCAGTAAAACATGCCACAGAATAAGATCCCCAACCCTACCTTTAACTGTCATTGTAAAGATTACAATATAGTCCCCATATTTATGCCTGGAGGAAAATGTGATATGGTCCCAGACACATGTAAATTAGACCTTATACCTCGTTTTCAGTTGAACATCTCATCTGCCTGCCTCACTTTCCCACTGGTGTGCATTGCAAAAACTAATTGAGACTGCAGATATATGTAAGACCTAGCTTGTGTTGCACCACATTTACACCTGGCATTAACAAGCGCCTCGTATCCAGATTGTCTCTGGATACAATTTACCGGATACACCTGGCATTAATATGCATCTCCAATGTCTACATTGAGATCTGATTGCATAATTCCGCTGGTAAATTAAAAAAGACAAAACAAAATAAATAGTAGAACTATGTCTGTCCAGGTAGTTGTATGTGGATACAGGATGCACTGCCATTTACACTTGTGTTCAATGTGGTCACAATTCATCCCTGACAACCTTCGGAGGTAGTTTGGCCGATCGGATTGCAATCCATCCTCATTGTGTCTTGGGTGCGTTTACACCTGTGTTTTCATGTGGTCAAGCACTATCAGATTGCAAGTATTTCATGTTCTCAATTGTTCCTAGAGTTATTGTGGAAGTTCACTATGTCCGAATGTAGTATTTAGTTTTCCTTTTCTTTTTTTCCAAGACAAGAAGTTGTTTCTCATACCTTGTTAACAGTTTCAGCGTGTTCTTCCGCCTTCTTCACGGTGACAGTTCTGAAGAACTGTTAACAAGGTGCTGTATGAGAAACAACGTCTTGTCTTGGAAAAGAAAAAAAAAGGCAAACTGTTCCTAAAGTTAGTCAGCTGCAGCCATGGATTCCCAGGCTTGGGATTTCATCACTAAGATAACATGTCATATACAATCTAATATTAGCAAACACTGGTGCTCTGTCATGAGCAGTGGGACAGTTGTTGTGGAGATCAATAGATTACTTCCTATAGTCTTGCTGGGGTGTAGTAGTTTTTGATACAGTATTATTTTGAGGAGTTTTACAATACTTGAACAATATTTAAATGAATGTGTGCTGAAGGCTCAATAATTGTATTAGAAGTGATGGAGGTACATTTACTGAAATACAATTTATTTAGAGATGATTGTACATTACTTGAGTATGGTACTTCAGTATTACTTGAGTATTAAATTGTTCTTCATCTTATTGTTCTTTCTACTCCACCACATGGATTTGACAGGTTTAGTCAAACAGGACACTGTAAGGACTTTTAACACTTTAGTTTACTGAAGCCTGTGACTGCTGTGCACTGGATTCCATAGGAGAACATTTCACAATCTCAGTAGGCTATGGGAAATGCAATGTAGAGAATGCCACTGGGGAATATATAAACCTTGTAATCACAATCGAAGACTTGGTATATTTAAGCAAAAGCAGTTGCTAATCTTTTTATGCATTAAGAAATAGTATAGTCATTAGATTTGCTAATACATTAATTAATGATTTAATTCCCCATTCCTTCTGTTTTCAGAGGAAGATGATCGGTGCACATGAATATACAGAACATTTAAAACAGTAATCTCTGCTGAGGAAGGGAAATATTCCTCAGAGTTTCTGGTAAAAGGGGGTGATCTTTATTCTGCCTCTCAGTGATGAATTAATAAAATTAATTTTAAAATGGAATCACAAATTTAATTTAATATTTCATTGTTTAGTATTGCTTTTACTAATGCATTCATTTCAATTTTTAATCCTCCAGTTCACATGTTTCCTTCTTCGACATTAACAGTTCTCATTTCAAGACACCATTAACATTGATGACACTCATTCTGCTGTTTTCTGTGGATGTTCCACAGGGTTGAATTATGTTCTGCTGTCAAACTGTGGAGAAGAGTGGGGAGGAGTCGTAATCTTCTCTACTTATCCCATATTACTGTGTCACATTAAGAGCAAACTAATGAGCATTAATTGGTCAATGTATTATTCAACTGTGGTGCAATAAAGACAAGCTAAAACAACAGCTGACATATTATGACCTTATTAATCCTTTACGATGAAAACAAGATAAAATGTCCCATACATTGTGCATACACATGAAGTCCAATATTCACTAAATTCCCATATTTTCACCTCCAATTTCCTCTTAAACCTATTTTTTTCTGTGTAACTTAAGTTTCACAGTCAAAAGAAAAGTAAAATAAAAAAAGGCAGCTTAAGAAGACGTAGTTTCTTCATCCAATGGGATGTAGCAGCTGATCTCCGAGCGAAGGGAACTGTCAATCATCCCTCTGTACAGGCGAGCCGGAATAACGTCTCAATATGCCCGTTCAGCCTTGGCAGACTACAATGAGCAACGTGAAAATTGTAAGCTGCCCGTTGCCAAGCGACAGTAATTTTTTTTTGCCTTTCCCACACTTTTGCACGATTCCACTTTTCCTCAGCCTTCCTCGTCAACCTCATCTTCTGTAATTGGATCCCAATGTGGAGGAAGAAATAGGAAAGTTAGGAAGAGGAATAGCCCCCCTCTTCCTAACACACAGCTGTGGGATATAGTGTTGGGTGATTTCATTTTAACATTGGTGCAAAATGGCAACTGACTGCTTTCACATTCAGCACCTAAGATCAAACCTGGACATTTGGCTGCTTATCCACCACCAAAAAAACTGATAAATACACAATTAAATAATAAAATGCACCCAGAAACATTGTATAGATTAACATTAATGCATAAGTGTTTTAGGGTGGATTTCCCCTTTAAAGATCTCCTTTCATTCTGGCAGTAATTGGATCTTTGACAGGCTCTTTTCCATGACATGAAAATAGGGTGGCAATCCAAACTGTAAAGTCACGTTTTTAGTAATGAGCTTAAAAACATTTGCTTATCTTCTGAACTGCTGAATAGAGCAGTGCCCTCCGTTAAGAATGCAGCACAGCGCTGTGCAGGAGAAGTGGGAGGGGGGGGGAGAAAAAAAAAAGATAAATAAATAATGGAAGCAGAAGGCAGAGGGGGATTTGAAACTCATTTGCATTGCACAATTGATTTCTCTCGCAACTACCCTGTCCGCAATGTCAGTCATTCCCCTCTTTTGAGTTTTAATTAAATCCCCGACTGAGTTCTGTTCGAATTTCTGATTTGAAGCTGCAGTCAATAGCAGCAAAGTGTCCAAAGATTGGGCCCCGTCCACTAAATCAATTCCAACAATGCTTCCAGGCCCATGCTTCTGCAGAGGGAGTCGGCGCTACACAATGGGTGTCAGAGGAGATAATATCTACCCGCTTGTAACCATCCCATCCCTGCTGGGGGGAACACTTCACCACAGGCCTATCGGTTCCTTCCTCCCCATGCCACCCCACGATATGATCTCATTTTCCAAAATTATAATGTGATGCTGCTCGTAATGGATGGTAATGAAGATTGAATTATCCGCATTAAAATGGCTATGAAAGCACATGGGCCTATATGTTACACAATAATTTCTCCTACATATTGCATGATAACATATCATTTACATGCACGTGGATGTACTACATATTATAAATTCACACTTATTACATTATACAGCATACATGCACATACATATGTGAGTACAACATGCACAGTACATTGCACACACATAAATAGTCTTTGTTCGTGAATGCGCGTGAAATCAGATTAATCTGTATGCAAAGCCTTCTGCCAATTGGATCTTAATTGTATTCTGCAGTAAAGATGTGTGCTAACCCCTGGTGATGAAGCATGGAAAATATGAGTCTTCCCTGACAAAGTGGTGTGGTGTGGTAGCCTATATGAATGGGAGCCATTGAGGCACCCAGGTGCCTGCCTCTGCTCATTATGCCTCACCTCTGGCAGGTCCTGTGTTGCATTTTTAATGAAACAGAGAGTGGAGCAACAGCTTTCATTTCACATCTCGCATTCCTCCACACAGCGGAGTCATCTGTCAGAGATGATAAACTCCAATTTGGTGAGAGGTCAAGTGAAATATTAACAAGAGCCTCCAGCAAACCGCTCAATCAATTACAAAATGATATATTCATAAATCAATGGGACGGAGCTGACAGCTGAAAGACGAAACCGCTTCGGCGCAAGGAGATTGGCATATTGTTTTGGTCTTTTTTGGACCAAATTAACATTTTCTGTCATCTTGGCCAGTTCTTGGTAAAGTTACCAGCTTCATCACATTGATGTCACTCTGTGCTGACCAATCCTCCACAATTATGAGCTGTGCGCACACCAAGCTATGCAACTTCTGCTGGGAAGCCATCATCTTCTTCATACAATAGATGAGTTGAATTTCTAAGCAGTAAAACACACCCCTGCTTAGATACAAAACCTCAGGACTGCAGCTGCCACAGCCTTCTGTGGACTAATGTGACCGGTTTTATAAAGTGGATAATGTCCAGCTAAGCTTGTTAGGATTAGGATTAGGGTTTTGGTCATTTATTAACTAAATAATTGCACCAATACAGTTTCAAACAGAAACTTAATTGGACAAGGGACAAACTCTTGGTCAATCCCCATAGACTCCCATGTTAATATACCCACATTTACTGCAAAAGACAAGCATGTTTACAGCCTGGTACAGGTTGGTTACAGGACTCAGTGACTGACAGATGCTACACCATCTATGGTGTGGTTGTGTCATGTTCCATTTTACCATAATTCATTTTAGGCATTTGTTTATAAACCAAAGCCAGTCAAAAATTAGAAGACCACAACAATCATCCAGCTGTTAAAGCCACACAGGCTAACCTCATGTTGGTGCTAGAGGATAATCATGTAATCACTAAGGGAATCTGAATGGACAATAAACATGTTGTGCCAAACTATCTTTTGGATGATGAAATGTTTCCCAGGATAAGTTAAGAAAACTGACCTGTTGGTGGCGCTCAACGACAAGTCATCAGAAGATCATTGGTGCCCATAGATCTAGCCTGGCTCCGCCCACCTACGTACTTTGGCTCAATTAGTATTTCCCTTCAGAACAACAACAACAATGATGTTGAGGTTATGCTCGGAGTTTGCAGTTGGTGGTTCTGTAATGGCGGCGGAGATGGATGTTTGGGAAGCCTTTCGTTCTGTTGTGGGATCTTAAATTTGTCAAGCAAAACCTGCTGCTGTGGTGGATGGTCATCTTGCACACACTCGCTTTGCTCTGCTCCTTACAACGGGGGATGTGGTTGTTTACAGTGTGCAACAGCTTCATTGCATTCCGGCCGGTTCTGAAGCATGACATACGTCATGACAATTTTTATTTTCTTTTTAAAGTTGTTGAGATAGTTGAGAGAGACATGTGGATTCTGAGAGAGGGGGAATGACATGCAGAAAAGGACCACCAGATTCAGGATTCAAACCGGGGCAGCGAGGACTGTTAGCCTCTGCATATGGGGATCCTGCTCAACCCACTGAGCTAATACGGTGCCCCATCATGATAAAATGTTATTTGGGTAAAGGCAGATCCAATAGTTTCCACCTACCAGGACGTAAATGTTTCTCAATGGGGAATGGCCAGTCTCTTTGCCACTGTTGGGCATGTTACTTTAAAAAAGTAATTAGTTAAGAGTTTCTAGTTACTTTCCTTCAAAAGTAATTGAGTTATTAACATAGTTACTACATGGTAAAAGTAATTAGTTACCAGGAAAAGTAACTATATGCTCAAATATGTCAAATTACTTAGACTTCTGTCCCTAACCCCTGTTTATCTGGAATCGACCAACCTGTTCTGTATCACTCCGCCATCAGCTGTTTGGATCAGCGGCTCCGTAACCTGCAATATGACTTTGTTGTAAACAAATGCACATGGTCAGGTGGAGGGTTAGCAACACAGAGGAAAAACGACCAGACTGGCATAGTTCCTCTCTAAACGGGTGTATTATTTTCTGATGGTACTACTTAAAGCAGATATCAGTGGAATGTTTTTGTTAATATAAGTCCTAAATAGTCCTATTTTCCGTCAGCAATCACTTACATGAAGTATTTCAGCCTAAACACGAGTCTCTCCGTCACTCTGCTCTGCTGTAACCCGAGGAGAAAATTTTCCTTGTGGGATACAAGTGTTATCCAATGAGGAGAGAGAACGGCAGGAAGGGCTGTGTGTGCAGCCAAGGGATGCGCGTGAATGTGGTGACGTAGCACGAGGACCAATTGATGCCTGACAAGGGCGGGGGCTGCTAACTCATGGTGCGTTCAAGGAAACTCGTACTTTGTGTTTTTCCTTCCTGTGAAGTCATACCAGTTCGATCTGGTACGAGTTCACGGGTCAGAAGTTACGAGTGGCCGTTATAGGGAACTTTCACAGACAACAGGATGGTAAAAACACGAGCTACGGGTTACCTGGAACGCTACCAAGTCGTAGTTGTGACTTGAAGCTGTAACTTACGGTTTCAAAAGCCTGCCTTGAACGCAGCATTAGCCGAAACGGCCGTGAAGCTGATATCTGCTTTAATCAAGTAACGCTGATAACGGTGCATCTTATTGTCAGTAACGGTAACGGGAAATAGTAACTTTTTGGATAACTCGTTACTGAAAAAAAGTAGCGCCATTAGTACCGCCGTTTATTTTAAGGCTGTTATTCCCATCACTGCTCTTTGCACCAATGAAATGAAGTGCAACAGACTGGTTGGAACCAGGCTAGATTGAAACTACAGTAGTAGTAGTAGTGAATGATGTTTAAACATCAACCACTGCAGTGTGACTGCTCATTCTAATGCAATGTCATGTTCGGCTCTTTTGTTTGACTCTGTGGATTTTCTTTTACAATCCAAACGCATAACAGTCTTGAACCACACGAGCCGTGTACTGGAGACATCTGATAGATGTGTCAGGTTTCCACTGTCAGGTTTGAATGCTTACATAGGCCCAAGCCCAGTGACCCTGAAAAACAAAATGTTGTGTCGACTATAAAACAGCATGCTCAAATTGCTGTTGTGCCACAGTTGAGGCAAGAAATAAAAATTCAGCAGAGCCAGAGGGGTTGCATTGATTCATGGAATCTATCTGTGCCCTGTCTGTATCTGTGATTGTGCGAATGCAACTCCTTTGAAACACCTTGAGTTTTTTTCTTCAACAGTATAAAGCAGAGTGTTAAATAAGATTTATCAGAGCCGCCTCAGCTCGGGTTTAGAGGCCATTTCCCACTGTGGACCCTCCGTGGCCCCCCATCAGCCAGCTTGTAAATAAATCAGCCTCAACCGTATGGCTCCCATCTTTTGAGTTTCAGTTCACCTCGCGACCGACCACTGAGCCACTGTGCACTTTTCTCACGTCGGGGAGACAGCAGCGAGCAGGACGGGTAGAATTTAAAGGGGACGGATGTGGGGGTGTATGTATGTGTGGGTGATGCAGGCTTATGCAGAACAAGTCTTGAGTTTGACAAGTTCCAGCATCCGCCCACCCCCCCCTCTCTCTGTTTGACAGGGAAAATGAGTTGGAATTGGAGCTTTGTCAGGCAGTCGCAGTCGGTAATTAGTTTCTGGCCTTTCAATTTGAATGTGCCAAGAGACGGCACAGGTAACGCTTAAGTCATTTGCTACTGCTGAAAGAGTGATCAAAGCCATTCAGACAGCCAGACACATTCCATTACGAAGCAGCCCAAGACCTTTTTCCGCATTTTTCAAACACGCTACAGATTAGGGAGCTACCATCTCTCTGATATTTTATTTATGTTGATATTTACACAGATGTCAGGCAACTCTGAACTAGCCGGTCCACAGAGGCTTAAAGGAGGCACATTATCCAGGCAGAATTTATGATGTTTATTTTTTCTTTTTTTCTTTTTTTTTTAGTCGGCACAAAAACCCAAAATGTTCAAGCTCCAGGGAGTTATGGAGGGGCTGTTTCTTGACCTGAAGCAGTCACTTCCCAGAGCCATCAGTGTGACATTGTGAGGCGGGCAGCAGAGACAACATGCTGTCACTGCACCTGGTTGCTGTTTGCCTAAAAGGCTACAGCACAAAACTCCCCATAGAAACTGTATTTCCACCAACTTTGAAGGTATACTGCATCAATCTTCTCCTGCAAAGAGAATAACAGCATTTTAAAAAAGATATCAAACTATGATTAAAATGCCTCAAGGATTTAAAAAAAAAAAACTACAGTAGGCCTATAGAATGAGTGAGATGATCAGAAGGCATAAAAGTGCAGAAGACTCCAAGGTGTCATCCAATATGAGCAGCAATGAATGTCGTTTTTATTTCAAATAGTCATATATGGCAATCTTCATCTCTACCAATTCCTCATGCCAAGACAAAAAGAAAATGGGGTCAGTTGTCTCTGTAGGATGTATAGTTCAGGAGCTATATAGATTAAAATTTTTCGGAAGTCGGAAATCCAGGATGGCCACAAAAGATGTTAAAAAAAAACATGCATGGGACAATAATTGGCGCGGGGATCATCAAAATTAATTTACTAGACACCTTAAGGATTACAAAAAGTTAAGTTAGAAAAATATATCTTTCGGGTGCATGGGAACCCCCCCTGGCTACTAGACTAATAGGAGTGTCTCCTGAAGTAGATTTAACCACGTTTGTTGCCATGGTTACCATAAAAACAACCATGACTTGCTTAAATCCGGATAGATGGATAGAGAGATGGATGAATAGATGGATTGCTAGATAGATGGGTGGGTATATTCAAATTGTCATTCACATCATGAAACATGAGGAACAACACACACAACGCTGCTGTGGGACTTTGATCTGTCACTCAGAGCTGTGTGTAAACAAATAAACAATGTTAATTTGTGGAAGGCATCCAGTGGGGGATCGCAACATGTTAATTCCTGACAGGAGATATGTTATGAATCAGTTTTTTTGGGGGGGAAAAAAGCCTATTGCATATGCAGTATCAGTTGTTATTGGAATCGGGAATTAAAGGTCCAGTGTGTAAAATGAGGGGGAAACGGTGACATCTAGCATTCCGATTCTATTATTTATCCATTAAATAATTCTATTGTTTAATGATAAACGTGAAACTCTTGAAACGTTCTCCATGGTTGGCTGGTTTTTCCATTCCATACAAACATGGTGGCGCAAGATAGCGTCACTCTCTAAGCAAGTACATTGCTACCGTATAAAAGAATAAGGCTATATGAAAACCAAATGGATTTTATTTTATAGCGATTATACACTTATACAAATTTAATTGGTAGTATGACAAATATTACACACTGGACCTTTAAAGAGGAACTAAGCAGGATTTCTCCCATGGCTGTGCTACATTTTTACCTTAATTAAAAAGCTCTGGAGTAATTGTGATAGTTAACTACATGACTGCTGACTTGTTACGAGTGAGAATAGAGGCTCTCTGTCTTCCACCTGGCATCTCTGAAAACCAACCTTGCAACATCAGTGAAGTACCTGGCCGCCGCCCCGGTGTCCCAGCTCTCATCTCTGCGCGACACAAAAACGCGCTCCGTAACCCATAATCCTTTGTCTATGACGGTTAAGACTACACAAATATACACATCGTAACATGTTATGTAACGTTATCCACCGCTCCATTTATTGATTGGTCGTCGGCTTCGTTGTAAACAAATGCACATGGGAGAGAGGAGCGTAACCAATACAGCGGAAAAGCGACCGGACTTGCATAGTTCCTCTTTAAACATTGGACACCATCGGCATATCAGATATCAGCAAAAAATTCCAATATCAGACATCCCTAATATAATGAACTCGTTTTTACATGCAAATCAAAACACTGCTCTCTTGTATTTATTGACCCGTCCATCCACTACAACCTCCTCATAACACACATTCCGTCACTCCTTTCCCTTTTCCACCACAATAAATACGACCACTAGGTGTCGCCTAACAGCAAATGTACAAGTGTGGTGTTGTTTTTCCACAGGACGGCCTCTCTGCTCTTGAATGGGTTCATGTTAACTTTGTGTCCCCTGAAAGTTAAAAGCGGTGTATTAAAAAAAAGGGCTGCATCCACACTGTTCTTCCGATGTGGCTACAATACTTAAATAACAGCAGAGTCAGCACTTGAACCTCCCAATCATTGTTTCCTTTCAGTGCTGCAGCACAGAGCCACAACCACAACAACAACAGAGAAATGTGTCATTACTTTCCGTCTGCACTGTTTTCTAAGCCTCTGCAGATAAAACACACCTATCCAGCAAATCCACCTCCTCTGGAACATGTCTGAAGCCTCCGATTATCATCTCACTAAGACAAAATGACTAGAAGCTGATGCATTTTGCAACAAAATGCTCTTCAAACATCTTGGTTTATCAAACATGAGGACATCAGAGAGTAGAATGAGCCCTGTTTGTTGTATGACATTACATAACAAACAAGTTCTCCTCGGGTACAAAGATTGTGTCGGCGTCTATGAATCAAACAGCCCCGCGGCACATCTGTCTGTACCTGTCTATTCCTGCTCTACGCCTTGGGATTAATTTTTAATCTGATGAGCCTGTGATACATAAAAGCAAGGTTAGCTCATCTACAAGTCGATCCGTGGCAGGGAGAGATTTTCTTCTTTTTTTTTTTCTTTTTTTTGTGGTAATATGTAAATCAGTGTCATCAGTATTTCCAGCAACAACATTCCTACAGTGTCTTGAAGTCTAATAAAGGGCGGATTGATTCAGCAGTATTGTGAGGATTAGGACAGCAGACACCTCATGTTTAAACATGAGACCCACATGTAATGCTGATGAGCCCGTGGCTCAGCGGTAGAACCATCGCTATCCATTATGACAGCTAACAATGCTAACAAGCCGGTTCTCAGTGAACTGTAGTGCTAATAGATCAACTATTTTTCTCTTTTTAGAGGCAGAGTGCCAGACTGCTTTGTATTTACACTGGTAATCACCTTTTGCAGATGTAATTGTTTTCCCTCTTATTATTAGTGACGCGCACCAGCAAGTCATTGGCATTTTTTTTTTTTTTTTTTTTATGGAAGCACAAAGTCTTTCATTTAATAATTTTGTAATATATAAATACATTAATTGATTGTTTAAGATGTTTACATTAAACATATAGCAGTAATAGGCTACTTGTCATATTCTTATTATGATTACGTACATTTTATTTAAAAATATATCTTTTAATTGTCTGTTTGTGTAATATGTAATTTATAATAATTTTTCACACTAAGAATTTCATTTCATACAACTTTTACTTCATAATATCATCTTTTCATGATGACATTTTTATTTCATTAAGTCAATATATTTCATGATGGCACTTTTAATGTCCTAATGACACAGTTTTATCGCAGTGGTATTTTTTAAATTTTTTCATTTCATGAAGTCAATTTATTTCATTATGACACTTTTTATATTGAAGGGCAGTTTTTGTTTTGTTTTACAGTGTCACATTTTTATTTCAGCGTGACACATTTTATTTCATAACGTGAATTTTTATGACAGCGGTGCCGTCATCAATCTCGCACCTCTCAACTCTCAGCCTATCAGATGCCCCCACCACCTCCCCACCCCACCCCGCCTCTAACACTAGCAAACTCAATAAGTGCTACCACATTTATCCAGGAAGTAGCTGTACGCGTTAGAGTGTGAGTCAACAGGAAGTTGATTGGCTGAAAGCTGAGTGTTATTATGAAATAAAGTCAGGCTTTTAATGGAATAGAAGCATTTGTGATTCAGTGATCATGGAGATGGAGTTGACATTAATTCAGGTTTTGCGTCACTGAGAACTCTTTTTTTTTCTTATGTGTTAATCAACACCTGACTGAACAGCTGACTCCAACAGTGTCTGCACCAGCTGCACTGCAATGAAGTCAGCTTGCAGGGGAAGACTGGTTCACAGACGGGAAAAAAACAACACCTGAATGCATCCTGATGGGAACGTTTCTCTCCTTTTTTTCCTGCTGAAACGTGGAGCACATGTTACAGTCTATGATCTTCCAGGGATCACAGGTTTTCACCAGCGCTCAGTCAATGCAGAAAATCTGCTGAGCTCCGGTAGCAGCCTGACAGGGGGGGTGTTGACGGGTGGAGTATATGTAGAGACGTGGTGACAGTGTAGATTCCAGGTTGGAATGAAGCCTCAGCCAGTTGACAGCATGTCTAAGTCACACAATTACACTGTGTTGTGTATTTTGTCTAATATTACACTTAATACAATAGTGTTACTTACTGTAGGGATGTCAGCATTATAGGTTTCCTTGGTACGATTATTGTCACAGTATTACAATTATCAGGATTATTATGCATTCATTGATTTCTCTACACTATGAATGTATAAAGTCACATATAGCCAAAAATATCAAATATAAATACTTTAAAAATATAAATAATTAATAATTACTGTATATACACAACATATTTTACATATCTGTTATTATAGGAAAATTTGTTAATCCTCCAGGGGAAATATTTGAAATATTCAAATCATAAATTGTCATCTATACAATGTTAAAGATTATTTTAATCTTTTTTTTTTTAAATTACAAATAACATGCTATCATTTCCTGCAAATTCAGTTTTACGTTAGGTAAATTGGCATTAATGTAATTTCACTCAGCATCTGTGCATTTACCTTTACTTTGGCATACAAAGTGTGGGTAGGTGGGTAACCTTTACGATTAATTAATTGTGACGTTTCATACCACGATTAATTGTGAAAACAAGTAATCATGACATCCCTAGAGTGACTGCATTACATATAGTAAATATACCAGTCTAATGTTCAGGTAAATTGCAAACATTGCACTTTCCTGCTCGCAGAGATTTGAATCTTCTGCAACAGTGTGTAATATTGTGTGTACTATTTCTCTCCAACTCACCCAACCTTCACAACGGACCAAAACACAAACCAGTTCAGTGGTGACGTCGCTCACCAATGCTGGTGATTGTTCCCTGAAATTACAGATTTAAATAGCTGTCCATGGTCACAGTCTGTTCACTGAGGAGCACTGCCAAAATCAACATAATGAGAAATTTTGTTTCACTGCCATCTCTCAGATTGTACAGTCTAAATATATCATCTTGAAAGGGAACTCTTAAAACTACAGAAGCACTTACGGGAATCTGAAAAAAAAAATATATCTATTGAAAGAAGTAGGAAACTTAGCAGACCTCTTAAGCCCACTCCTCATGTCAGCTCAATGCTAACTGACCAAACCTGACAAAAAACAATTTGGATGTAGTAGCTAGAGTTCTCAATTGAAGCTTGAGCCCAAACCCAACCTGACTGGCCGGGTTGGACCGACAGTTTATATTTGATTGGTTCTGGCTTGGGCATTCGGTAAAAAAAACACAAAAAACAAATGAATGACGCAGCACTCTGTGGGCAGTCTGTCCAAGACTTTCTTTACTCATTTAAATGTAGATTTGACAGCATGACATGGCAAACATTAAAACAAACCTGTCCCTGGTGCCAGGATGATTTCAGGACCACGGACAGCGTCGCTGTGTTTTTACCCAGCAGTCTCTGTGACTCTCCTCTCTATGAAACTTGTATCTTGACCAGTGTTTTTGTTATTTTTATAGATTTTCTATATTGTACAAAACTAGCCCCCTCGTGGCACCGGGTGTGAGCCTGTTTGGGTCGGGCTCTGGTTCAGTATTACATAGTTGAACGTGATGATCTCGGGCGAGTCGTGTTCAGGCTTCAACTCACTCAGGTTGGGTCAGGTTTGGATTTCCAGGCTTGTTGATAACTCTGGTAGTAGCTGACTGAGTGATATATACAGCTGTATACTACACAGATTGTAGCTATACAGTGTTTCAGTATTTGTGTTTATTTTTCCTGTTCTAAGCCATTGCAGTTCCAAGCTCTGTCAAAATCTGGATCACAATCTGTGTAAGTCAGATGGTTTCTTGACCCATAACCAGCCCGCCCTCCCTCTGTGCTCCGACGTCTTCCTGTGCTCCAGACAGACAAGAGTCACTTTTCCTGCCACCACTAAAGGACTTTATCACTTGAGGGAAAAACATGTTATTTTTGAGCCATTTGCTGAAACTGTTTCTGTCTGTTTTTTGGGGGAAAACAGTCTCCTTTTTTTTCATGGTCACTAGACCTTCAGCCCAGATTGCTTATTTTGTCTGACCAACACTCTGGCCAGCTGAAGAAGGCCTGACATTTTTAGAGGCTGAAATTGGTTCAAGCCTGGCTTTTTTTTCTTTCTTTTATTGATTTTTAATCATCTCAAAGGAATGATTAAAAGCCCTAACCCTCACCCTGAATTTAATTACCTTTTTGTTAAATCAATCAATCAATCAATCAATCAATCAATCAATCAATCAATCAATCAATCAATAAATTGTCGTCATCATCATCATAGCTCTATAATGTTTATTATAAATTAATAGAAGCAAAAAAGGTAAAAAAAAGAAAAAAAAAGAAAAAAAAATTCACTGTTCCTCTCATTTTCATTCACTCCTCTACATAGTCTTATCATTCCACATCATACCTATCGCATGGAGTTGACTCATTATACTCATTAGTGCTTAGTGCTTGCGTTTGACACTCATTAGTGCAAGACAAAGCTCTCCAAAAAAGTTCAACTGGGCAGTGTAATTACAGGCTGCAAACAAACCCCACGGCCCCACCATCAAGGTAAACTCCAACTCCAACTTGATTTATTTATATAGCACCTTTCATACTTATAAAATGCAACACAAAGTGCTTTACAAGCTAAAAAGTCCTGACCTCTCCCACACACACATACTGTTTATACACACAAATGCATGCACACACAGCCGCAAACCTACCCTTGTTTTGATATGGCTGGGCACTGAGGATCCAGGTGAGAAAAGTTCTGCAGATCCACGGCCACTAGGGGCGCCCAACCAGGACGGACTGAGGAGTCCACACCACGGCTGTAAAGCCAAGGTGCAGTGCCCCCCAATACATCCTGCCTAGGACAGCCCTGTAGGCAGATCAGACTCAACTCCCACCATGGAGGCCCCCCATGAGGAAATCGCTGGAGCTAGAAAACGGGATAAAAATCAACACTGAAAGTAGTTAGAGTTGGAATCAACACTTAAAGGTGCATTGTGTAGGAATTACTCCCATCTAGCGTTGCGGTTGTATCTCGCAAGCAACTCAATCGTATTTTTCATGCTGCATTCACGTGAAATTGGGCAGACGGCAGACGGACGACAGCCGTTGCACGTAACGGCATAAACAAGCCTCTATGTAAACAAGTGGTCCGTCAGCACGAGGCAAAACAATACACGTGACAATATGTTGTCATGGTGATGTCATATTGTTTACCTGACCCACGTTTTATCGGCTTTCTCTGGACTTCTGTGACTAAAATGACATCTGGTTTGTTACCGACGGCCGTCTGCCCGACTGCAGGTGAATGCAGCATCAGTGTAACGCTCCATTCCTCCTCACTGCGTTACCGCGGTGACTTTTCACAGACGCCACCTCCACCTGAGCCGACAGCTCCGGTGTCTCCGCTGAGTTTCCGTGGTTTCCTACCGTCACGCTGCCACTGAACATAAAAACATGGAGACACCACATGGCAGCAGCACCGAGCTTACCCGCTCCATGGAGATATGAATGAGTTTACCGGAACACTTCAGTTTGTTGATGGGGGGGATTACTGATTAATGAAAAACAGACTTTTGAACAAAATAATCGATTTTCATGAACAGATAACAGGAGAAGTTACACAATGTCCCTTTAAAGTTCCTAAAAGCAACCTAAAATTAAACACCATAAATAACTAGTAAAAAGGACTTCATAAGAAGGATTAAAAGGAAATCAATTAAAAGCCAGATTATAAAGGTGTGTCTTTAGTCTGCTTTTAAAAGCATCAATAGAAGCAGTCCCACGCCTCAACAACACAATTGTAGATGATAACAACCATCCTCTACATCAGTACCAGTCTCTCAGCCCTCACCTGGCGCTCTTTTTCTTTTAACATTGCTTTTATTGTGTCTTATGGTGTATTGTGTCTTCATGGTATGACTTGGTTGGATGTTATATGTTTTTAATACAAAGACAAATTCCTGCCATTGCAAAATGTCGACAACCCCCAAGTGTTTCCTATTCTATTCCATTAAGTAAATTACCAAGGTCATTGTTGGCTCAAATGTATACATTTCTAAAAGCCAGGTTTTATTTCTCCTAAATTTCCCCTAGCATTCTATTTGGTAATATCCAGCCACTACTTAAGCTTTGAACTTTGTGCAGCATGTTTCCAAACACATTATTATCATAAAAGCAGTGAAGCAGTTGGGTTCTGGAAGTTATTTATTCCAGACTAGCTTCTGTAAATATAAAACTTATCACTTTCACAGAGGATTTTCCAGAGGAAAGAGGCTTTCTTCAGCAGCTACACGGGCGTTTAATTATTTGAAAAAGTAAACTGGTGACTAGGAAGAAAGAGAGAGAAAAAAACCCTGTGGAACAAAAAAAGCATGCATTATTGCTGCTCTTCTGTAATGTCATCGAAGCAGAATCTCTGTGGAGGACATGATGAGTGGCAGATATTTGAACTGTAGCGAACAGTCAATATCGACCAAACCCGTCCATAAGAGACACCCTTAAACTATATCAAGCAAAAACCTCCCATTTGGAGGCTAAAAGGAAACAGGATGTGCGAGCAGCCCCGAACATGGAGATTCGCTCCCCAGCATCGCTCCCCTCCCCTCCCTCCCCTTCTCCCTATTCTATTGCCCTTTCTGGGAAGTGGAGCGGCCTGTCAATAACTGTCAGAGGCTGTCTCAGTCAATCAGGCCTGTACGGCTTGCGGGGGCCTCTGGTGTAACAGGAGGATCTAACAGAAACAACCTATATCAGACACAGCTCCAGATCTATGCTCTCTAATCACTGGGGAGCCCACCTCTCAAACTGCAGCCTCACCAGCCGCCTGACAGTGGACACATGTGCCGTGTAATTGCTTTTCATACCGTTCAACCTTTTAAAATTGATTACAGGCCATGTAAGAGGCTTTACTGAGAGGCGTACAGACAGCGTGGATGTGGTGGTGGTGGGGGGGGAGTGGGAAAACTGCTTGACAATGTCATGCTGCAAAATGTGTATCTGTAAACAATGTGGCCGGCTCCTCTTTCATGCATTGAGGCTGCACGCATTGAGTCATCACCCACAAAGGGTCTAATTCCCCTCGGGCCCGTGTGTGTGTGTGTGTGTGAAAAACATTGAAAATCTCTTGCTGCTCTAAAAGTTATTTTCTTCTCGGTTACTTAGGAGACACAACTGTGTGTGTGTGTGTGAGTGTTTGAGTGTTTTCTGTTGAGGACACATCCTTCATTAAAGGTGTTTAGAAATGGCCGTTTGTCCTGTTTGTTGCACCTCCTTCTATGAGTTTCCACGAGTTGCCGCATGAGTTTACCTGAGTAAGGAAAACAAATTTGATTGGTCGTTATCGAGCGGGCGGGACCGAGCTTGGTGTGTGTGTCTCAGACGTTTGATTGACGGATGACGGATTCCAATATCAGTGGCTGATGAATCGTGAGCAATGTAACGTATAATCCGTGTGCCTGCATTATCCAATGCCAAAAAAACTACCCCACTTTCATCCCGGATTTACTCGAAAATAGAATTTTGCACAAAGTTTGGGCTACATCGTCTGATAGATGAGTTATTACACTAATGTTAAGACCCACAGTGGGCTCAAATTCAA
Source organism: Trachurus trachurus (assembly GCF_905171665.1). NCBI lineage: Eukaryota > Metazoa > Chordata > Actinopteri > Carangiformes > Carangidae > Trachurus > Trachurus trachurus. Next base: position 33,112,395 of record NC_139895.1, read on the forward strand.
TTTTCTTTTCTGAACACCTTTAAGGATTAGGACTATGTGCACAGGTATTTCATAAACCTTAGCCTTTTGACCATTCATCCACATGCAAACTCAGTCTTTCAGACTTTCAGCTTTTGGTGTGAGTGAGTTTTGGGCTTGTGTATGCTTGTATCATCACTGGTATCGAATAGCTTTTTCTTTTAGGACTTCATGGCTAAGGTCATATTGGCGGTGTGACAGGACATGTTAAATAACAATAGCAATGATATTGATGATGATCGTTCATGGTTGTACAAATTTGCCTATGGCCCACCAGGCTCGATAATATACATTATTATATTTCATAAACAATCAATACAAAACATTAACACAACTTTGCATGCTGCATTTAGCATAATGGATTTGCTGTATACTGTATGTCTTTGGTTATTGCAGCGCTACAGTGTCTTCCTGAGGGGGTACTTAATCAAAGATGGGGTTTGTAGCATCCTTACTGCTACCTGAAGTCATGTCACAGCCTGTCTGAACAGTTGCTGCTGTCCATCAAAACTATTAAGTTCACTATGTGTAATTTAGAAAAGTAATTTATTGTAAATTTGTAGGGGCATTTGCACCAATACTGATAGAAGTTCACTACTGTGGGTCCTGAGTTGTTACTGAATGCTATTGCCGAACCATTTATTAAACTTTACTTCATAGACCTGAAATATTGTAAGTGTTTAATAAAATTACCACAGGGTAACAGTTGCATTGTGTATGGTCAGCAGGGGCCTCAAAATGTCTTATTTCCCATGGCTCCAACATGTTAGGATCCACATGTTACACAAACATGCACCCACATGCAGATCATGTTTGCTCATAATTTATAAGTTAGTCCCCAAAACAAACAACAGACCCTCTGTAATTATATTAATTAGTTTTTTTGGTGTTTTAAGCAACAGATGTCGCAATGATTTACCAGTTTTCTCTGTTGTCAACTAGAATTTGTTGTGTTGTTCCTCACGCTTCCCGTGCTCTCTCCTCCCAAAAAACTGCTCCTTGTCACAGATGCAGCTTTATAATAATCCTTGGCATGATGCTTCTGCAAGACTTTCATCAATATTATTCAATTTTAATTTTCACTCTTTTTTTTTTCTTTTTGGCTGCATGTTTAGTGGCTATTCTACTACTACTGTTGTTGCCAGGTGATGTACAGAGGCTTTATGTGATAGAAAGCAATTAAAAAACTAATAAAATACAGAAATGGGGCAATCATGTGTGACATTAAAGACACAATTGTTATTATTACAATTATTAAGTTAATAACAATATGTTCCTTTTCCAGTCTGTTTCATTTCAAAATTGTTAATTTCCAAATAACAGATTAATGTCATAAACATCTCCCAAAGTTCCTCCTGTATAATATAAAAGACTTATTTGAAACTATTTAAAAACCTCTACTATGATTCATATTTTCTTTTAATAAGATTTTAATTACAAAAACAAACAAAAAAGACAGAGGAAACTGGAGCTGGAACACTTCCCCACTCAGGAATTCTGGGCCAGGCCTTAGGCCCCGCCCACCTCCACTGCTCACACCTGGTGGACAGGTGAAGCATCACAGACCATCAAGCTAGCAGAGGAAACAAGATGGAGACTCAGCCACATGTCTGAGCCTCAGTCACACACAGACGCAGGAGATTGTTGAAGAGTGAGGAGGTAACTGTGGCCAGAATCAGCAAGGAGAGGACTTTCCACATTGGTGAGCGTTGTTTATGTTGTTTGGTAGCTTGTGACTAGCTGACACATGTGCTAATGTGAAGTTTTGCTCTCTTTGCTGACAGTGACAAGTGAAAGAGCAGAGAGCTTCAACATGGTTAGAGGAGGAAACTTCAGAGAGAGTCAGCCACATGTTTGAACCTCAGTCAGACCCAAGCGGTGTCTCAATTTGAATACTTCCATGAGTACACCGTCATGTATCCAGTGACGGCTGGTATCAATGGGCTAGTGGGGCTTAGCCCTCCCTGCATTACACAACAAAAGATGAGGAAAAATATTCTCTAAATAACATACAAAAGATTGTTCTAAGTCTTAGTAAAATCAGAACTGCCAACAATATTAAATAGTTTCAAGAAAAACACAGGATATCTCTAAATGGGCTCATTTTAATCAGCCCGAGCTCACCGAGTCTGCTCCCGGTCTGCTCTCATTCATTTTCCCACTGTGGATGATTGACAGGTGCCATGTCCCGCCCTCGCCATTCACCGACTGTTTTGGGCTAATTTCATTCAGCCCACAGGCCGATCGGTTCTGACCAATCAGCAGCGGGCTGACGCAGGGTCAGTGATTGACAGGCGTCATGTCCCGCCCCCTTGATTCACTTGTCATTGGGGCTAATTTCATTTAGCCCAACACCGCTGTTTTCAGACCAATGACAGGAACCGGAGGAAAAGTTGTGTTGTTGTGTAACCCTAACTTTTAGCTACTGCTGTGTTAACCATTTAATGGGTATAATTTATTTATTAGCCCACCCAACTAATTTGACCACCAGCCGCCACTGCATGTATCCTACTTATTTATGTAGTGCGCAAATTTCGACATTTAGTGTTGTCTCAAATCGAATACTGTCGTTGTGCACTTACTGGAACTAACAATCACAACGGTTGCCGACATCTTCTTTTTTGGGCCGCTAATTGTCACCCGTTTTGTTTTGTTCACAATTTCTTACTTGTACTTGTGTGGGCCACCTGTTAATAGGAGGTGGAGATTACAGCTGGCCCCACATTGGCCTCAGCACTTTGAGCATATTCCAGCTATCAAGACGGTGATCATTGAGGGTGGGAAGTGTCCATCGTTCCACACTCAACTTTTTGACCGTTATGAGTGAACCCTCCAGGTACTTACAGTACACTGCATTTTGCCATACTTGCCAGTGTGAACACACTTAACACACTCAATAGTTAACTGTTAGTATGAGGTATTCAAATTGAGACACAGTGGTTGTCAGGAGCCACTGTTGATCACTGCAGTGACAGTTAGCTACTGATTTTTTTTTTAAAGGGACATATGGAAGTATAACTTTTTGAAGGCTCTTTAACATAGCTATTTGGGTGTTTGTCTTGCCTTCCGGCCCCCAAAATGTGAGAATTGACAAACAAATCTGTAATGTGCAGACTCTCTAGGTTGAAATCCATGTGGTTTTACGAGCTGTTCCCTCAGTTGTCTTCCAGTGATGTAACTAGGATTTGAATTTGCATAATCCCACCCCTACCTGGTACCAGTAAAAGGGGCGGGGCAAGCAGTGGCTCATTTGCATTGCACAGTACAGGCACTGAAACCAGCCGTTCTGAACAGGGCTGTTTTGAGAGGATGAAAAGAGCTGTGATGTTTGATCCTTTGGGGATTTTGACCAAAGCATGTCACAGACATGTCTTTAAGACACCTGGGAACCATTTCAATTTGTGGAAAGGGGGCAGAATATGTCTCATTTAAGTAAAAGTTGTTGAGAAAACTGTTATATGATTACAATATGTGGTCGCACAGTATATTCACATTATAGTGACTTGGATGTGATACCTCATCTTTCTGATAGCCAGTTCATTAGTTTTCCCTACAACATCTAAACTGACAGTAAAAACCGAGTCACATCATTGCTGCATCTCAATGTTTAGAACAGAGTTTTGAAAACTTTAAATTGTGGAAACAGACATTTATGTAACTAGCAATTATTGTCATTTTATATTTATTTCCTCCATTTTACATTTGTTGGTCTATGAAGTACAGTATAAAAGAGGGCTGTTCATTTCCTGCCTGTGCAGTTTCTTATTCAAAGACTTTCATTCTACCATCTTACAAGTCAAAGGCAGCCACAGTCCTCATCTGAGGGACTAGAACTTCTAGTATAATATCTAAGATGAATAATTGACCAAGACTAATGGAGTGGGCCCACAGAAACTCAGTAAACAAAATGAAAATGGCTGTTATGAAAGAGATCCTGTGTATTTGGTCCTCTTGAAAGGTTTTCAGTATGTTAGCAAACTCATGTCTCAAATGTCAAGTGTAGTTTTGCATTAAATTAACTAATATTACAACCTGGTCCACTTTGATAGATTGTTGTACCCTCCGTATCTCAAGCAGGTCTGTTGACTGTTGTATTGTACTAGAACAAACTAAACCCAGGAGATGCTCGCAAAAGTTGTAAATATATCTTCAAATAGATTTTCTATTTGCACTAATAAGTAAAGTGTACACAGCTAAGAACACAGGTCCTCTGGGGTTTGATTGAGCTCTCTCTTGGAGTTCATGCCGAGGTTAGTGTTGAGAGTGAATGTCGGCGAATTCAGCCCTCAAGAATCACAAATGTGTGTGTGTGAGTGTGTTTCTGAGAGTGTATTCTGTCCTCTCTGTGTCTCCAGCACCTATATCGTGGAGTTCACTCAGCGGTCTCTCCAAAGCGCTGCCATGTGCAGAGCCTTTTGCTGCATTTTTTTGTTCAGCCACTCTTTTTCCTTTAGTGTCAAGGATTAGTCTGACATCTCCTGACTCTCCGCCTTTCAAATGAGGAGGACTCCTGCTGAAAAGCTGAGAGGGTGCTCTCCATGTAAAGCCGATACTCACACTGCTGACGCTCCTCATCCTTGCCCCTCCACCTATCTCAGCTCGATGTAAAAAAAAAAAAAAAAAAAATCCATGAGAAGTCCCCAGTGATCTTGCGGATGTGAGAGGAAGAATGTACGGTTTTAAAGGACTTTGGCTGTGGAGCAGCTGTGTGAAATAGTAATGTCCAACTCAGTCAGGAGGCTCGCTGTGGAAGAGCGTAAAGTGCTGTCACCCTGATCTTTCAAGAAACCCCCGCTATTCTCCCCTCTGTCCATTTGAGCAGGATTTGCAAAGCACCGGTGTAGTCAGTTGTCAGTCTAGTCGTGAAGAATGTGGGTAATAAATACTTTAGGGAATTTATTTGACATCATCCACCTCCTGAAAAAAGCAAGGCTATAGAACCAGGTCCAGTTTAGAGCTCTTTCCAACTCCAAGCTTTCTGTATTGCTATCTGAAAAGCTTGCTTTAGGTTTTTGAAACACTCTCATTCCCCTTTACCTTGGTGTAACTGTGCTGACATGTAATTGAATGGAATACAGGTGCATGTAAATGGATTAGAATATCATGGAAATGTTAATTTATTTCAGTAGTGAAACTCATACATTCGCTACATACACACGCACACTGAAATATTTAATGTCTTTATTTATTTTAATTGTAATGATTATGTCTTACATTTAATGGAAACACAAATCAAAAATAAGAATAAAATGAAAAAGTTCACTATTGTAATCTCATGATGTCACACTCTAATCAGCTGATTAACACCTGCAAAGGTTTCTGAGCCTTTGAGTTTGACCCAACCACGGTGCACCAGGAAAAGTCAGATATAGTTTATCATGTGGAGAACGTGTGGCATTTTACTACGAAAAACAAATCAAAATCTGATGGTGCTCAACAAAATGTCAAGGGGCCATCACTGTTTATATATTCCAGTGTGGAATAAAGACTGAGAGGAATAATTTAATTCAGTGTTTTTCAACCTTGGGGTCGGGACCCCACGTTGGGTCGCCTGGAATTCAAATAGGGTTGCCTGGTATGTCTGGTAATTGATTAAAAAGATTACTGATAAAAAATGTTTTTAACTAATTATTATTCTTTTTTAAATTAAGATTAAAAACACCACACACAATCTTAGACAACTGCATTCTATACTTTCACTTTCTAGAATTTAAATCAAGTTCAAATAAAATGCAGCATGTACAAATATCTGAGCCGGCACATCTTGATTGGGGTCGCCAGAAATTTGTGATATCAAAATGGGGTCACAAGCCAAAAAAGGTTGGGAACCACTGACTTAGTTACTGGCCAACAAGTCTATTACATGAATGGAACACTTCCACACTCCCACATTTATCTCCCATTGGTTGTCGATATGATGCAAAGAGATGCAAAGATAACCAAGAATGTTAAGACAAAATGTTACTTTTAATTTTTTTTTTTTGCTGTTTTGTTTTTTGGCCAGTAATGCTGGTTAACTGGTTTGGTAAAATGTTGCAGGTTTTGGTGCTTTGCCTTTTTACATAATTAGCAAATTCCCCTTGAAGTATACAGGTAATACTCAGAAAATTTGAATATCGTGAAAACGTTCATTCATTTAAGTAATTCAACTTAAAAGGTGAAATGAATATATTATTTAGACTCATAACAGGCATTGCAAGATATTTCAAGCTTTTATTTGTTAGAATTTTGATTATTATGGCTTACAGCTTATGAAAACCCCAAAATCAGAATCTCAAAAAATTTGAATATCGTGAAAATGTTCAATGTTGTAGCTCAAATTGTCAGCCAATTAATCCAAAACACCTGCAAAGGGTTCCTGAGCCTTTAAAAGCTCTCTGTCTGGTTCAGTACAGTTCGCAATCATGGGGAAGTGAATGAACTTTTTCACGATATTCTAATTTTCTGAGTATTACCTGTAGTTACCTGACCCAGTGCCACCAGCAGGCTAAAAACATGTGGCTAGATTTCCATTCACATTTTTCAAAATGCTTCTCGAGGGATAAATCCCAATCCTTTTAGATTTCCTCCTGACCTTTCCCATCAGAGCAGATCTCCTGTAAGAATCATATTCCAGACAGTGATCAGGACTTTAGCGCCTTCATGGCAAACTGTCAACTTAGTGAAAATGCTCGGCAACACCGGTTGACAAACTGGAAGAAGGACTTTCATCGGGCTGACTTTGATCAGTGAAGATGAATCGCGCAGATGAAGGTCTTCTGTCGAGACGTGTCGATGAAATGCGGAAGATTCCTCCAGTTAGTCAACCGGTGTTTCAGAGTCGGTTCATTGGTACTTGAGCGCTCAGGTGGCTCTACACAGAAAACTGACAGGAAGTCTTGTCTCGACGTCTGAGGGAACCGTCACAGCTGCTCCACCACTTGTCAGATCTGTTTGATTGTACTGCCAAAGATCTACATGACTTTGTAGTCGGAGCGTCTTGGAGCGGTGTCTTAATGAGACAACATGAAGCCGTGGGTGGGGGAGGTGGGAGGTGGTGGACACACAGACGTCTTGCTTTTCCCTTTTGTACATAGCAGTGATTCCCAACCAGGGGTACGAGCACGTTGCAGGAGATACGTGGAAACATTTATTATTTATTTCCAAGATGATAAGTAAGTTCCCAGTCATTTCATGAGCCCATTACTAAATAAATGTAGTTTAGTTTAGTGTGTGCACCACAACGTTCCCTCTGGGAGACAATAACTAGTGGCACAACTCTGTGAAGACACGCTGCCAAGGAAAGACCAAACATTGATAAATGGTTTAAACGTTGAGTTGCTGTTGCTCCAGACTCAGGAGAGGATTCAGGGAGCTGAACATTATACTGTATGTTATGAATGTTATAAGAGTTCAATAGAACAAAGGCAGGTTGCTTTATTTATTTTTTCTCTTGAAAGTTCATTTCATTGTTCATTTTCATGATTAATTTGACTTCAAAACAACAAAAATGAAGGAGAAATATTATTTAAATACATTTTACGTTTTACGTACAGTTATGTTTTATATGACCATGACCGGTTGTTGGTACCTTTGTTTTGACATTTTGATATAAATGTTAGCTGTTAGCCACGGCCTGTAGCTCAGTTAGTTAGCTTCAACTTTGTTTACATCGATTAGGGGGATTACTTTTTTAAGAAGTAACGAGCAAACACTACTTTTTAAAAGTAACTTCCCCAGCACTGGTAACTAGTAATTGGCGGCGCGTACTGACGCAGCGGCCCGGCGCTCCTCAACTAGGCTGAGAACCTTTTGGGCTAAAACCCAGAGGTTAAAGAACAGTTTTTATCCAAGGGCTGTGGATCTCTTGCTCAGCTCCTAACGTGATGTAACTTATGTTTTTAATTTGTTGATGTATTTATTTGACACTGGCACTTTGCACTTTATGTGTGCAAACACTTACTTATTTATTTACTTATTGATTTTTAGCTCTTTGCTGCTATAGGAGACTGCTGAACGAAGTGAGTGAGGGTTGTACTCATGACAAACAGGCTAACACGGTACACAAGACAAACAGGTTGGGAACCACTGCTACAGTATATAGCAGTGACTCACCACAGGCGCAGATGACTTCAGTGGAAGACCTTGTCTGAGATCAGCTGTGTAGGTTTGTGTAGCGTATCACTACTTCAGAATAAGAGCTGCATGTGGCAAAAATAACAATATGTTTGTAAGCTGTGATTTGAAGACTGTGCAAGTTTTGTTTGCAAAAGGCTTTAAAAGTCAGGTTTGCATGGAGACTGGCTGAGAATATTCATGCTCCCACGACCTCAGGAAAAACTTCAAATATTTGTCTATTTTTTTCCCTATCTATTGTGTCGTGCATTGTAACAGACTGACCAGCACAGCTTGTTTCCAGAGGAATAGGTTAGCTGTCAATATTCCAAAAGTCCAAAAGTTAGTCTTTCTAAAGCTCCGTGACTGTGCTCTCCATCATTAAAATCTGAACCGTGTCGGTCCTTCCTTGCGTATCCAAACAGGCCTCGTAGTGCTCATTGCCCTGGCGTGTCTCTAAAGAGACTGTTGATTTGAATCTGTTTTCTGTTCTACATGATCCCCTGGCTCCCGGGCTTTTGTCAGACAGCCTGAGCCGACAGTGCCGCCACCATGTTGTCTTTGTCCCTGTATGCAGATTGATACCCGGGGCATTTATCAGCAGCAGGTCCACTGCGCTGAGCCTCATGTTAAGTCAGGTGGAAACCCGTGACTGGCAGCAGATAGGGTGACGGAACATTTTAGAGGGTGTGTTAAAATTAACCAGCGTAATGAGGAAATAAGTGACTTATTGGTGCCGCAGTCATTTCCTTCATTAAGGCTGATATTTATGAGCATCCGTCACAGCCAGCGCTACAGCTCCTGGTTTATGGAGCATGGATTGTCACCTTGTTCCAATTATCTGCTGCCTTTGAATGTGCTGAATGTTTAAACATTAAGAGAAAAGGACATGGCGCATCATTAGTTGTTGTGCAGCGGGGGGAAGAAAAAAAAAAGTGAAAGGAGAGGCTTGTATGGGCTCGGCTGTGTCAGACTATTTTTATTCATCATAGCGGCAATTAGCTGATTAGAGTAGGGACGCTTTGTGGCGAGAAAGGTGCCGGATGGAGGAGGATTACATGCCCTCACCGCTGAATGTGTTAGTGCTTTAAATGATGTTGAAGCACCGTTTCTGTCTGGTTGAACCATTTCCGCCGTATTAGCAGCCGTCCATGCAAATTTCTGAAAAGCTATAAAAGCTGTCTCAATGAGACGTAGTTGTCAGCACAGGCATTCATGTTTCTGTGTCACACATTCATTATCAATAATTAACAAGCCAAAGGGAAAAAATATATAAATAACACATGCAATAAAGTGTAATAGTCCATTAGAGTGGTTACTGGTGGTGCCTGTTTTCTGAACACACTATAATACTGTGAGGTCTGAAGTTTTCCATGCAAATGATAAAAGAATAATAATAATAGTTGTGGTAGAAATTAATATGTATCTATAGTACAGCTGAAAATGATGCGATTAAGGATGTTTCTGTCAGTGGGTGGGTGTGTCTGTAAATGTTTTTTTCTCTACATCTTTTGGGTTTTTTTTTACTAGTGATGAGAACAAACCATGAAAAAAAATAAAAAACATTTCACTGATCATGAGAGAACATATTTGTTTGTATTCATTCATAATCAAAAACAGCTATGGTTATTGTTCTGAGTAAATACTGATAGGAAAGCTGGTTTGAAACATGCTTCAAAACATGCTTAATGCTGGTGATGATACACAGAACAGGATAGTTAAAGAAATAGTTCACCAAAAAAAGAAATCCAGTCATTATTGACTCACCCTCATGCTGATGAATACTCAGGAGTAGTTTTTTATTCCTCAAAGTGCATCTGGAGACCTGGGAGGGGGTTATGTATAGTCCAACGACACAAAAACGTCCATAAAACTACACAAAAACCTTTTAATAATCCTCCATACTGCTCGTCCGCTGCAATCCAAGTGTCATGTATCCTGTAAACAGTCATGTATTGCGCTCTGACGTTCACGGTTCCAGGGTGCCATTCCGAAGGGCCGCCACTCCGAACGTTTACTTTAATTTGTCGGAATGCCGACCCTTAATTATTTATGGGAAAAGGGTGCCATTACGAACCTGAAAGAAAGGGTGCCATTCCGAACCTGAAAAAATCTTGAATGGCTTACGGCACATAAAAGCCTAATTGTGGTGGTAGCGTAGTGGTCAGAGCATCTGCTTTTGACGCGGTGGATCAGGGTTCGACTCCCGGGGGAGATACATATTAACTGCGATTTTATTGGCCTCTACCTAACCTTTTTACTAAACTTAACCAACTCCTTTCTACATTGCCTAAACCTAACCAAAGCACAGAGCAAGGACATTTATTTTCAGCAGGAGTGCCGCGGCTGCATCAGACCATGGATGTAATGCATCAGACTCGCACCTGGGTGAAACTTTGGAGGCGGAGGGGGAGGGGGAGGGGCCGGTCGGGCGCTGTGCCCGGCTGTGCCCGCGGCGCGTCGTGTCAAGCCGGGCAGGAAGTCAAACCACGAGAGAATCCGGTCAATTTTCAAAATAAAACACATTCGGAACGGCGGCCCCTCGGGAAGTTCGAAATGACGGACCTTCGGGAATTTTCGGACTGGCAGACCGTCGGAATGGCGGTCCTTCGGAATGGCGGTCGCCCCCCGACGTTCACGCGCCCCAGGGAAATTTAAGGCAGGACTGTTTAGGCGGGGTCAGCCCTATGTTCCCACAGCCCAATGATCCCACAGCCCTATGTTCCCTCATTTCTAAGAATACATTTTTCACTGAAAATTTTGAAAATTAGGCCCTATGTTCCCACAGCCCTATGTTCCCACAGTCCTATGTTCCCTCAGGTTTATGTTGCCATTTCTTATTTCTAAGAATTTTCTCAAAATGAAACTAAGTCAAGTCATTTTTAGTTTAGTTTAGTCGGAGTAATTTCAACCTAGGGTCCTTTGCACCATGACCTACAAACTTTCTAATGCTTTGTTTACTACTACTAACACTATTTACACTATTTTAACTCATGGAGGTGAGTTTAATTTCGTATAAGGAAAAAAAAAACCTTAGAAATGAGGGAACATAGGGCTGTGGGAACATAGGGCTGAGGGAACAAAGGGCTGAGGGAACATAGGGCTGTGGGAACATAGGGCTGTGGGATCATAGGGCTGAGGGAACAAAGGGCTGAGGGAACATAGGCACGCTCCCGTTTAGGCTGTATGTTGTTTCGCGTAAACTCTATTCCTTCAGGACACTTGGATTGCAGCGGACAAGCAGTGTGGAGGAATATTACAAGTTTTTTGTGTAGTTTTATGGACATTTTGTGTTGGGTGCTATTGACTCTCATATAAGGATTTTGTTGGACTACGATGCACCTTGAGGAAAAAAAAACTACTCCGGAGTATTCATCAGCATGGGGGTGAGTCAACAATGACAGAATTTCATTTTTTGGTGAACTATTACTTTAAATAAAAGCAAAACATCCTCAACATATTTGTCTATGAAAACATGAAAGCTTTTGAATTTCAGCACCTCGCTTGCTGTGCATATTTGGTCAGGTACATTGCTACATACATGTACAGTAAAGTCTGATGCATTTATTGTATTTAATGTGGTTTCTCTTTTATTGAGTCGTCCAGAGCTGAAGGGAACCAGAGAGGCTAATAACCTTGCTGTGTTCTTAACTAGACTGCCATGCATGTTTGATGTATCCAAGCTGGTAATTCACTGAGGAGTCTGTAATTCTTCAGTGTAATTTATTACATACAGTCGGATGCTAATGTAAAAACAACAGGGCCATTGTGTGAGTGTTCTTTTCTTGGCTGCCGCTGTAATCCCCCTCCCTCCAGCACAGAGGCTTGTTTAAAAGTAGATTCAATATTGTTTTGTTTTGTTTTGTTGAAATTGCCTCGCTGTTAATATCCGTCCTGACTTACTAGGGGTGTGTATTGGCAATAATCTGGCGATACGATACATATCACGATACAGGGCCAGCGATACGAGCTATAGCAATACTGCAATATAAATCACTATATGATTTTAATGGCTCTATTGATGTAGTATTCTGGTAATTGTTATGTGATAAGTAGTCAGTGGCTGGTATACTAGAGCCATTATTGCATATTTTCTTTTATTATTATTAGTTAGAGTTAGAGTTGTGTAATGACTGATTGGATGAAGTGAATGTTTTATTTCAACTGTTCAAAAATGTGTACTAGCTGATGAGTTCCTCCTCCCAGGAAATAGGACATACACGGGAGCGAGTGAAAGGTGTCTCAGGTGAGACAGGGGAGAGCCATAATGTTTTCAGACCGCACTCTTTTTTGTGTTGTTTTTCTATGATTGATCTAAAGTTTTAAAGTGTGGACACTGCACACATGACAGAAATAAAACCCTGCTAGATTCAAGATAGATGCAGCAGTTGTTTTTTATTGGAGCAAAGGCCGGTGCCTGAAGCCAGTTGAACTAGAACTAGAACGTCTCTGCTTTAAAGCAGTACTAAAGAACTTTCAGTTTTGGTTGAGTTTGGCGGCGCCTGTGGACCAAAGCAGTAGTGTTTTGCCTGAAGGAAGACTCCATTTCCCATGAACACTAGCGTGAAGCCCTGTAAATATCCTGCATTAAAATTAACAAAAGACATCAAAACTAAGTTTATGTTTCCAGTGGATCATTTCAAAGTGAAAACACAAACATAATCCATTGCTAAAGTGCTGTTTTGCCTGTTCCCTCCTTGTTGTGACTCGCAAAAGTGAAAGTGAAGGAAGACTCAATTTCCCATGAACACTAGCATGAGAGCAGGGTTCCTACCATGCTCCTCAAAGCTGCTTAGTGCCAGAGAAAGAGATACAGACCCCCTCAGGCCATGACAGAGGTGTCATTCAACTTGTTGTAAGTCGATGAATCATCACAAAAGTTATGAAAATATTTTATGAAGGTTGAAAAGTTCCTTAGTGTTGCTTTAACCCTCTAAAGATGAGTGTTTTACAAAACATTAAATAACTTCTGAACTGTTATGATAGATATGAGTTGTAAACTGCATCTGAATCACAGGATTATCTGCTTTCAGAGGGTCCTTGAATGGTGCCTCAGTGACAAGCAGGGACCGTATAGGGTGCATGTAATCATGTGGTACGGGAACAGACGCTAAGCGCTAAACCAAACGTAGCATCGACACTTGTAGCTACATGTTTCAAAACATTACAAAATATTATAACTTCCGAACCGTTTATGATAGAGACGAGCTGTAAAAACATCAGAATCACGGGATTCTCTGCTTTCCGAGGTCCCTTGAATGTTACCTCTACAATAACAACAGACCTCCTCTCCTGTGGCTGCCTCTGCAACTCAGCTGAAAATGAAACATTACTTTGTATGCTATTCCCCACAAAAACATAAAAATAAGTGCTTTCCGTTTTGTTTTCTTAAAATATTTATTCACCACGATGTAGTAGGGAGTTCAAAGTACCCCCAAAATATCAAAATCATGGAAATACTTACACATACTTACACAATAGAATGTCAACGACTTCCAACAGGGTTTTCCCAGGCTGCCAAACAGTAGCACAGTAGTTACTTTCCTTGTTATTTATTTATTTATATCATATAGTAACTCAGTTACTTTTTGGGGGAAAGTAACTATAAATAGCTAATTACTTTTTCAAAGTAGCGTTCCCTGATCAGAGGAGCCGCTGAAAGACTCCTGCCAACCAGCAGTCAGAGTTCGGAATGCAACACACGAGTAAACCACCACTGTGAGTGTTTGCATGTAAATCAATACAGTGCTTTTGGATATGCATACAGTATTGCAAAACAAAATATCGCAATATTTCAGTGTATGGATATATACACCCCTTTTAACTAGCCTGTACATGTAGGAGCTGTTGACCATCTATAGCAAAAAAAAAAATTGAAAATCTGCTTTTAGATGTGTCATTATTGAAACATACAGATCTTAATATCAGCTGAAGAAAGATGAATACAAGCGGCTCAGGTAAGAGCTGTGTGGTTTTCTTATTAATGTTCGCTCGGCAAGACGGGAGCCGCTCTCTCGGGAGAAAACGCCTCCAAAGTTTGCCGGAGACACGGCACAATGTGCAGACAGGTGCCAGCCGTGTCCTTTGTGAAAATAGCTCTCCATACGTAGACGAGGCTCAGGTCGCTCAGGGTTAGACATAGGGCTGGGCGATATATCGATATAAAAAATATATCGATATATTTCTTCATGGGATATGGAATTTGACCATATCGCATATATCGATATAGTTCAAATTTGCGCTGTGATCCTTGCTCCATTCAGGCTGCTGATCTGGAGCTCTCTGCACTGCTCGCCGCGCTCCGCTCCGCCCCTCCTCTAACTATTTTATTCATGCTTATCAGACCGCTGCTTCACCAGCTGACTGAGAGGAACGCACCGAGTCCACGTCGACCTCGTTGCCGTTAACGAGCCGAGCCGAGCCGCGGCTCTCGAGGCTCAGTCAGCTGCTGTAGCACAGCTGTTAGCCGTTAGCTGTTAGCTGTTAGCTGTTATTAGCCGTTAGCCGTTAGCAGGTAGTCCCCTGCAGCAGCGTCAGAGCTCCAGACCTCTGTGAGCTGCGGTGCTTTAACCAGATTCAGCTCGTAAGGTTTGCGTTTACACCATGGATCTATCATAGTATAATACATCCATGGTTTACACACGTTTGTTTTCACTCTGGTCCAAACCGTGGGTCCGTGAGTGTCACGTGACGTTTCCATGACGACTGACCGAAAAAGACGTGGGGCACGTCACGTGACTCCAGGTTAAAAAAAAAAAATCTCTGAGAAATAACAGAGACACAAGTTGTTGTTTTTTAGTTTTTAGTGCAGACAATTGATAGTTTTTTTTTATTTCAAGAGTGCCTTTCTATAAGACTCTGCTATAGCTGGTGTTTATGTTACAGAAATGTCTTACAATAAATTATACATGATAATGACAATATTTTCAAATTTCCAGCCAACTTTTAACATTGATCTTAGAAGAGGACTTATGGAATCACGCCTTCTAAAATCCATTACTCCATTACTTTGATTTCAAAAAGGTACTCTTGTCAGGCAGTATTTATGTTTACATTTTGTTATTTGAGCAACTGAACATTTATTCATGAACCAGATGAAGAAACCTGTTTATTATTTATTCATTTGATTTTGCAACTGTTCAGTGAAATAGCCGGTTTCAATAAAACTACCTGTGACTTGTCATATTTGGCTTTAACTTTGACTGAACATTTGCTCTCACTTTGCGGAAAAATATCGGGATATATATCGTATATCGACATTCAGACAAAATATATCGGGATATGACTTTTGGTCCATATCGCCCAGCCCTAGTTAGACACAATACTTACATCCCTTTGAAAATCCAATAGTTTGCCGAAAGATGAGAATGATAATTTCCTGCAAGGTGTCATAGCAAAGGTGTTACATGTAACAAAAAAACAAAATGAAAAGGGTATGAAAAGATATTTGATGCAGAGGAGTATAATTTTCTGTCTTTTTTTTTTTTTTTTACATCAAAGGAGCCGAGTTGCAGACGAACCTCAGCGTGTGGAGAACAGCTTGCGGTAGCTCACGTAATGACTTACAGCCACATGTGGTGATACATATGGATAAAAAAAGACTGCTGCTGCTCTCAGAGCACAAGCCCGTCTCAAACTGTAGCGCAGCCTGCGATGTTCAAACATTAGGAATTCATCACCGCATCGATTTCATGGCGGCATCTCCTTTCCTCTTTGTTGTTGGTTTTTTTTAAATGTCACGTATGACATGAATGCATAATTGGCTGTAAGTGTATTAAACACAACGTGGGAGGAAGAAAGAAATTAAAAATCTGACAGGAGTCAAATTTTTCGCATCAGACGCGCGCGCTGGGCCGAGCTTCCTCTGCACTGATAGAAGTAATGAATTGATTTCATGTACTGGCCCCCGAACCCATCATCCAGTCTGGCCCTTCTTATCCTGCAGCATACAGCAGCTAGAAATAATCTAATCTGCATCTGCTTTAGAGCCATTTTCAAGCTGTCAGTTGGCGGTTATGGAAACATTGCTGCTGTTTCATGTTTTTCATTACAATGTGAAACCTGTATGTTCAGTGTTTTTTCCCTATTTGCCACACTCGTCACACACGATTCCACATCGCGTACCTGCTTTGACATCGCAAAACCAATCTTTCTTCATGCCATGATTGTTTAAATACATTATCATGACATGATCCGAGGCCACGTGACAGAGGATTTTACCGGAATATTTTAACCCATGTTAAATGTAAATGACTTGAAACGTTATAGTGCAAATCAAAGAACAGAACATGAAGCTGAATGAAGAACAAAGACAAAGGTTACGACAGGTCATCTCCTCCATAGGGCTCCTTCCTCAGGCTGGAGATATAGATTTGCATAATGTTTTATGAGCGTGTATCGTTGAGCTTATCTTTGCTGCAATTTTGTAAAGACAAAAAAATCTCCCTGGTGCAGGTTTTGATGGTGTATTTATTTTGACAGGCTCATGTACAACTATGTAGAGCAGTAGGTGTTACATCATCCACTGTCAACAGCACCATACTCCTGTAAGGTCACTGAAACATTGGCATTTGTCACTTTGGTTAATTTAGAACAGTTCCCATTTCAATTTTTAAACTGGTTTTGTACAAATGAACCGAGATGTTCTGGTTCTGGGGTTCATTATGAAACACCTCAGGCTGTATGTTTACATGACAGTTGAAGAAAATTAATTATGGCATTAATCCGACTATAAGTGGAAAACTAAACTGCATGTAAACATATTAGAACGACTAATACGGGCATGTGAACGCTTTGATCTGACTGAAACTGGACAATGTGTGTATGTGTAGCAGAGTCTATTATTTGATTTTCCCTGTTGCATGTAAACTGGGACAAGGACAGAATTCAAACTTGTGAAGAGAACTTTATTGTCCCTCAAGGAGAAATGTGTATTGGGCACAATGGGCAAGAGACCATTGCTTCATAATGTTAAACACACATTATCACACAATAAAAACATGATCCTTAAAAACAGAAGATCACCAACATCACAGAGACAATATCCACATTGACATCAGAGATATACAACATGCTGGGCTTAAAAATATTTAACATTTTATTTTATTTTAAGTTAAAAAAAAGGAAGGATTGCACAAAGCTCTATTGCACTATAGATTTTTATCTTTGTTTAGCACTTTAATGGAGGTTGGACTGGATGAGCTGTTTGATTTACATTTTGGTATTCCAAATCTTCTCCCTGATGGGAGACGTTTGTATTCAGAGAACAGGAATGAGTTGAGTCGGAAGAGATTTTTGTAGCTTGTTTTACCACCGCGGTGTTGTGAAGACTCTCTATGGGCTCTATATTTTTTTTATGTCGATTATCTTCATAGCTGTGTTGTGCATGCTGGCCAGCTTGTTTTTCAGTTGCATTGCACTTTCATTGTAAGATTACCAAACCAAGCAGTGATTCCATATCTAATGATGCTTTCAAGAATGGCTCTAAAACAGAAGCAACGAGCTGTTCAGAGCTGAGTGGCGGTAACCTGTAAGCAGCTGTCTTTGGTGTCAGAAAGAGCTCATAAGTTGTGGACATCTTTAGTTGTAAGTGTGTATTATAAATGGATGAAGAGACATAAGCACTAATTTTAAACCTTTCTACTGACAGAGGATTCAGGACAGTCCCCACATTCACATGGCAGCTCACATCATGGTCACAAATGATGTTGTGGATGGAATAATGTTTTAGCCTGTGAATGTGCTCTATGGTAATATCTCATATCTTCTCTCACGCTGTGCCGTGCGTTGGTTCATTTTGCTTTCACACCACAAATGAACTCAACGAAGACTTTGCCTGGATGTTAGTCTGCACCAGGAACCAATTTACAGCTTTGACACCAGCCTAAATGAAGCACACTAAGCAAGAAAATGCATCAGCTGTGCAACCAAACAGGTTACTGTAGGTGTAATAGCAAATGAGGCTGAGCTGCTCACAAATGTAGAATATAACATCTTTTAACATGGTACCTAGAATGAATCAAATCCTACAGCATGATTTTATACTTGGCTATGGTCAGAAATAGTGGGAGGTCAGAATTACCCAATTGACAAATGTGAAAAACAAAGATGTTTCTGGGCATTTAGCACTTTTAGGACTTCCCCCGATGTCTGCTCCTTCTGCTGCTGGCAGGTCAGACGGCACATTGTACCGACAGCAGTCACCAGATTAGTTCAATGCTGCTGGAAAAAGCTTCCCCTCGGTTCATGTTGTAACCCATTCATCCTCAAACGGGACATGTTCTGAGATTGCTGTGAAGTGTGAGTTCCACTGACTGTCTGACTGATTTCACTGAGTCAAGACTCTGAGAAGAAGTGCTGCAATATCTGTGACAACTTAGTTGTGTAACAGGGGCAGTGGTGACAAAAACTACACAGTTGTTTCTTGGCCCATTTTAGATGGGACTGTGATTATTGCTGCATTATGATGGAGTGTTCCTCAGAATGCATTTATATAATGCAAGGGAAATACTAAATCTTACTGTAACCAATTATGTCAAAAGTAATTTGCTTATATTTTGTTTTTTCAAGTTTCTACTTGGGCAAATTATTATTTATTCATTTATTTATTTTTTAATCAATCAGGGGTTTCATATTGTCCTCTTCTGTGTTGATCCATATAGAAGATGTTGTGGTTTAAGAACCAAAAACCACCCATGGTAACAACAGATCAGTGTGTCGATCACAAGACAGAGGCTCTTGTCATTGGCTGAGTTTATTCTGAGTGATCTAATATAAATAGAACAGATTCCAGGTAGAAATAATGGTCTGCAGGGTTGGATGGTGGGTCCAGCTGGAGCAATGAGGCTTGTTGACCACAGAATGGTGACTGTTTTTTAGGGGATTATACTTGAAATGTCCCCCTGTGAGGTGGTCTGTTGAAACCTGTTTTGTCTGTATGTAGACAGGATGTTTCCTGAGACTGTGTGTGTATGTGTGACAGAGAGATTCATTTCTAGGCAAATATCTTAATCAGTACAGAGTTGGTGAGATAAAATGTGTTGGGCCTGTTGAACACCTGGCTCCAGTACCCATCCATCCCTGCTGCTGTTTGTGACATCACAAGATTACAGAAGCTTGTTTTAAGACTCAGATTCTGATCACAACTTTTGTGCATTTTTCTGTGGACTGAGCACTTTTTATGTTAATCTGGGGCGGCAGTGGCTCAGGTGGTAGAGCGGGTCGTCCAACGATCAGAGGGTTGGCGGTTCGAATCCCGCTCTGTCCTGGTTGCTGCCGTAGTGTCCTTGGGCAAGACACCTTACCCACCTTGCTCCTGATGGGTCGTGGTTGCAGCTTCCGCCATCAGTGTGTGTGTGTGAATGTGTGTGTGAATGGGTGAATGTGATGTACTGTAAAGCGCTTTGTGTATCGTTGCAGGTATAGTAAAGCGCTATATAAATACAGACCATTTACCATGTATTAATATTATGGAACCTAGACCTGCTGTATGACTAAAAAGATATGTAAGATTCAGTATTTAGATAATACTTTAAAGGTTCAGTGTGTAACAATTGTCAAGGTTTATTGGCAAAATCTGAATATATTACCCATGAATATATTAGCATAAGTGTATAATCGCTATAAAAAAATAGTTTGGTTCTCATAGCCTTATAATTCTTATTTTATATGTACATATAGCAAGGGTCTTGCTTTACAGAGTGTCGTCATCTTGTGCTGCCATATTTGTACAGCAGACCAAACGGAAAATCCAGCCAGCCAGAGAGCGTGTTTCGCAAGTTTTGCGTTAAATAAACCAACGAAGACGAAGGAAGGAAGAAGGAGAAGTAAACAGCAGCCATGTTGTAAAATGGTTTAGATCTTCACCTCATCGCTCCATGCTCCTGAAATACTCCCAGTCGTCCCAGTCGTGGTAAACAAGTGTTTTTGTCTTCGGAGGCCACCGTCACCGTTTGTTTTACACCCTGGACCTTTAAAGCAAAACGTATTTCCAATACTTGACTCAAATTAATTGCCAAATCCTCAGTGGTTGAGTTTCCACCATTGGGCAGGGGAGGAGAATGAATAAAACCAAACACTATCTGATCATTTTTTAAATAAAATATTGGTATTTCTCGACGTTGCTGCTTTCCGCCCATGTTTATCTGTCTTTTACAGCACAAAACAAGTCTTTCAGTGTGAATGCTTTTACGTTTAAACATCATGAAGTTTTATCATGGTGGATTCTATCAGAAAACACTTGTAGCAGCCGTTAGCTCCCTGCTTTTTCCATTTTTTCCACCAACTATTGAACACAAAGAAAGCAGGGTGCAACAGCGGTATCGACAGCTGGAGGGAAGTGCATGTGGCGGCCATGCGATAAAGACGTCTGGCTGTCCTACAGCGGGCAATGTCAGCGCATTATTCCCATTCAGTCACCTCCCCTGTTTGTTTTATGTGTGGCCTCTCTTTACACCTGCATCCATTCATTTACCCATTTAACAAGGACAACATTGATTGAGAGAGGTGGCGAGGCGGCCGATTCGATTTCAGGGGACAAAATTGGATTTGATGGTGGGGTATAATAGCTTTCATGGGCTTTTCACGGCACTGAATAGCTTAGCTGGAGCTCCCATGATGGGACTGAGGTGTAATTCTGAGAAGGATCCCGGGGATGGCAGGATCACAAACATCCTGTTCCTTATTGTCCCGGCCCACGGAGCGCTCTGTGCTTTTTCCCCCAGCACAGGACGCAGCGTGTGAGGCCCAGACCTGCCTTCAGACTTTTAAAAAAACACTCTATAAAGTCGTGCTCTCCCGGTCTCCGGGTGTCGTTTCCAAAAAAAAAAAAAAAAAACTGCGCTCTCGATTGATCAGCTGCCACGACAACTGGGCCGAGCTCTCGCCAAAATGAAAAAAAATAGAAGGGGGTTAACCTGCTGCGAGTTGTGGTTGGAGGTGGTGGCACATTGGCGGCAACACAAAGGCTGTTTTCGATTTTTTTTTTTTTTTTCGCGGACCAGAATCCAGGCCTTGTGGCTGAGATAAGATGTATTCAGACTCCGTAGACACAATTTGGGTAATCAGTCCCCTCTAATGCCTCTCCACTTGGTCTGCTCTGATTTCATTCATCTGCAAATTGCTCTGAGGAGAACAGTTTTGCTTGAATGGAGGACGGATTGCACTTTGTGAATATGTTGCCTTTGAACAATATGTTAGCTTTTGATGAATGAGGTGGGGGGAGGGGGTTCCAAAAAAAAAAAAAAAAGCAGTCCCCTGAGCAATCATTCAAAATTTGCAAACAGGTACACTGTTACACTGTTGTTAGTAAAACAAAATGCTTTTGAAACTATTTTTCACTCAGTTGTGTGTTTGACTGAAAACAACTTGGCTTGGCTTTATGTGTGTGTGTGTGTGTGTGTGTGTGTGTGTGTGTGTGTGTGTGTGTGTGTGTGTGTCAGTCTCTCTATTGTTCACTTCAGTGTTGTTCTCAAACCGACAGCAGTAAGGAGATGAATTAACCCAGGTGTTGGTTTTTCCAGGTGCCACGGGCGACGCTCAGCCCGACGCCGTCCCCTCGGTGCAGGGCACGCTGCCGCACTTCATCCAGGAGCCCGAGGACGCCTACATCGTCAAGAGCAACCCCATCAAGCTGCGCTGCAGAGCCGCGCCCGCCTTACAGATCTTCTTCAAATGCAACGGGGAATGGGTGCACCAGAACGAGCACTCTTCCCACGAGTACAAAGACCTCAACACAGGTAGGATTGTTGTTAACCTTTATTTATTCTCGAGAGACATTGAGGTTACCCTCATTTTCAATGCCGCCGAGTTACAAGCCAAGATACAAGACATACATTTAACAAGAAACAGGAAATACAATCATTTACAACAGTTACAACCAGAGACACAGCTATCCATAACCAAGCTCCTAAACTCGGTGAGTGAAGGGAGCGGGTCTAATTTCAGGATGTGCTGCAGTGCGTTCCAAGAGTTAGGTGCATCATAACAAAAGGCAGTTTCACCAATACTTGTACAGACTCGAGGAACTTTAAGTAGCAGCAATTCAGTTGAACGGGTCATGTAAGTGATCAAGTGTTGTGAGCGGTTACGTTCCACAGCAGTTGGTTGCAGGGGCGGGTCCAGAGTATTTTCTGGTGGGGGGGCACAAGGGGTAACAGCAGTGAATCTGGGGGGGGGGGGGGGGGGGGGGGGGGCAGGCTGCCATTGACCGCTCTCTTGAATATTTATATTGTGCTGTTACACACTGTTTACAGCTTTTATTGGCCACATTGAATCTTTCACCTAGTAAGGAAGATGCCTATGACCTTTCCATTTTCCACTTGTAAATATTAAAATTATTACCAATCAATAATCAACTCTATCTTGTAAATAAGAAGTCTTAGCAGAATAAGCAACACAATAAATTGAATAAAATGAACATCAATATCTTATACTCTTACCCAATAGTTGCTCTGTACAAACATCTCAGTGTTTTGTGTAAGAGTCAGTCAATAGCCTATATGCAGAATAACCAGAACAAGCATCACTCAAATGGTCAAATTGAGAACAATAACAATCTTACACAATTTTCTTCATTTCCTACATAGAACAGTGGGATATTGCCTGTACAGAGTTGAGCCTTTGTTAGGATTTAGTGCTAGCTCATTACAGTGAACAGCAGTGGGAAAGAGCTTTACACAATGATTGACATTGCCACCATGGAAGACCTGCCCCTGGTTGGTTGAGATTGGAGAAAGGTTTAAAAATGGAAAACACTGACAGTGACTATAGATATAGTTTATTTATTTATATTTACACTTTTAAAAAGTGTAATGCTGTTCAGTTTCACACGGTCACATGTTTCCGGTAAAAAAAAATGAATAAAAAAAAACGCTCTAGAAGGGAGGGACTTGTTGCAGATATTGATTGACATCTAAGCGTGGAATGTAGGGGAGAGTCGGGTAAAATGAGCCAGTGGGTAAGTTGAGCCACCCCCTGTTGCTAGGAAACCATTAGAAAAGTTGAGCATGTGACCAAATATTTAGGAGGAAGGCATCATTTCATGGAGTCTGTAAAGGTAAGAACCACATGAGTAAAGTGGTTTGACATTTATGTCCAAAAAAACATTTTTCACTCTGGAAAGTGTACGTTTCATGAGAATTATGTTTAGCTGTGGGATCTATGAGCTGCAACATGAGGTAGTAAACCGAGCATGAAAGTGCACCGTTTTAGCTGTGGGGAGTAATAAAGTCAATATAGTAGCTCTGAGGTAAGTTGAGCCATACACTGCAATACACTTAATGAATGTATTTTGTCTGTAGATGTCCTAATTATTAAATCAAGAGTCTGCATTTGTATGATTACAGTAAGTGAGTCCCTCACAACAGGTAAAGCTGTTTCTGGTAAACCAAGCTTTGCTTTCAGAGGGTTAGGGTTGTAATGCAATGTAACTTGCAAAACTCCCTCCTCTGTTGCTCACCCTGAAGTTTCTCCATGGTTTTTCCCTGTTTAAATAGTTTTCTTGGGAGTTTTTCCTCAGTGGATGTGAGGGTCTAAGGTTAGAGGCTGTTTTTATGATGCGATGTAAAGTCTTTCGAGCAGGACTGTTTGTGAGAATGGGATGTGCAAGTGAAATTGCCTTGTCTTGCCTTGCCTTGTTTTCTCGACACCGTAAATGAGGATTTTCCCTCAATGGTCTTCGAGAATATATAAAGGTTATAATAATTAATTTTCTGAAATATCCCATAGGAGAATACTGTCTGAGCTATCTTCACATCTCTGAAACTCACTCGTCCCCTGTGATGATCACCAGTGCATCCTGAACACTGTATCCTATTTTGTTACAAAAAAACAAAGCAAAAAAGCATAATTACACATTGGGACCAACCCTCAGTGTGTTGGTGTCTCAGCAGCAGGTTCCAGCTGTTTGTGTTCACCTGCAACCTGAACAGGTGGAGTATGGAGTAAAGGGGGGAGGTGGGAGATGGATGGAAGGGAAGGATGGGGGTGACTCAAGTTATGCCTATGCTAAACTTGGGTAAGTTGTTCCACAAGACCATTTTTTTTGGATATGCTGTATTATCAAAAATGAACAATTAATATGGTGATACAGGATTGGAGCGGGGGGAAATCAATTTTCTCTTCATTGGTTAGGGTTTTAAATATGACACCTGTGGGTTTGATAGAGGTTGAGTCTTGGAAACTTTTTCTTTGAAATATTTTTTCCATCCAGAGTTTGACTGTAGCTGTGACCTAGATCGTGACTCATGAGTTAAAAGCCAGTGACATAAGGCTGGTCTTTGGCAAAATGGAAGCAATAGTGGGTTTTTCTTTTTGTTGAAAGCAAAAACATTCATGTCTTCATCATGAAACCACACTTCAAACAAACAAACAAACGGTTTATATTCGGTGTGACTCACTCACTGCATAAAAAAAGAATATCCTTGATGTTAACAAACCTGCTGAACACATTGCCTGCATATGGTGTCCTTCAGAGCGTCATATAGAGACCGGGCTTCAAAAACTGCCTTTTAACTTACCTGGAAAAAACAACAAAACACATTTCTTTATTCCCAATTCACCACAGCAAACTCTCTGAAAGCCCTGGCTGGAAATGTATATTTTTCTCTAAGATTGAATTTTTCTTTACCAAATGCACAACAGTCTAAAAGTTAACATTCAGAAAACAAAGCATTATGAAAAACAGTGTGAATGTGGAGCAGTGGAGAAGTCAAAACTGAAGTTTCTGGTTAATTTGGAAGCAGTCTCTCTCTCTCTTGGTGATCACACACACACACACACTCACACACACACACACACACAGTCTCTGGGTGTTTTCACAGCAAACTGTCGGGGGAAGAATACAGGAGACTTCAAAACACTCCCTGAGTCATAATGAGGCAAATATTCACTTTATGAATAGTGTTAGAATAAAGCTGGTACAGTTGGATGAAGATTTGTGTTAGATGAACACTGATGACTCTGACTTCTGTCTCTCTGCATCCTGCTCATCTGCTCCGCAAGGAACCGACTGATGAGATGCATTGGATACTGTGATCATGGTTAGAGCTGTATGATGCACACAGTACAGTCATGTTCATATATCAGCTAATGTAATATGTATAGACTCTCTCTATCACTGCTCTTCTCTTTCCACTCCTTCCTCTTTGGGAGACTGGAAATAGAAAACCTTTAGATATCAGCACTTAGCACTGCAAAGAAATAAACGTGGGCTTCACAGCGTGTGAAGGACCTCTTTCATTATACACTTGTCATTTATTTAATATCTTAATTTAAATAGTGGTTGGTTGCAGATATTTCTTCAGTTAAATTCATCACCAAGGAAACATGTTTCTGTTCCTTCTGTAGTGAGAAACAGGTCTGTCTTTGAACACAGATTTCCCCTGACAACAAGGTGAGAACTGAGATTTCTCTCTTATGATCTTGTGATGCTTCAAAATAGTGTAGTTTAACCGCTGCTCAGCAGTAAACCGTTAAACTGCAGGTTTTTTATTGCAAATTTGATTATTCAGTCATTTTATTTTAAGGGCTGTTACTTTAAGGTAGTACTAGATGTTACGGGTCACCATGACTTTCTCTGAGCCAATTTCATTAGTATGAGTGGAAAGTCTGATTAAATTGTGGAAGGGAACACTGAAATCTTTTTAATACTTTTCAACATAAATGACTGAAGCTGTTGTTTCTCTTGGCAGCACAGGCTTGATTTACTGTTGGAAGATGATATAACAGTTACCGACCATGGATTTAAAGAAATGTCCTGAAAATATATATAGTCTGTTTACCCTGAAGGACAGGCTTTAAAAGGTCCCAAAATCTCTCTCTCTCTGGGGCTCTATAACAACAAAATATCAGAGACATTGCGTCAGTTGGGCAAGATATAGGTGATGTCACAAATTTAAGTCTACCAATCAGAGTTCAGCATCATTTTAAAGGGATAGTTTAACATTTTTGGCAAATTGGCCCATTGCCATAATCCCTATAGTTTTAGGAGTAGGTTTGTTAGCTTTAATTGTTGGTGCAAGCTGTTTTTCGAACGGCGGAGCAGAGCTGTGAGCTGCTCAGAGCTACGCTACGGAGGCTCATGGGATTTATTGGTTTCCCTCATCAAACTCATCAAATACACAATCCAACAACTCCAAAACGCTCTGGTGGACAAGTTGTGACCTGCACATTCACCATGCTACTGTATGAGATAATAACAGAACGTTACAAGACAGAGTTGTTTTCGAGGCAAATGCAGAGACTGCTTGCCGAAAAACTGCCCCCGACGGGAACGTGCATCGGCGGTTTTGCATGAATTTACCTCGAAAATTACAAAACAAATTTCCATATTAACTGACTGATTTATACTTCACTCATCACTGTTAGTCCTAAAAAGAAAGGCCTAACAATGTGTTCTCTCTCTTTTTTTCCTAAATACTTCATCAGGTTTATACATATTCACAACAGAAATTGGGAGTTGAAAACTCTGGGAGATACAGGATATCTCAGACTTTTTCAGTTTCTATGTCTTTTCCGAGTCCCTCAACTTCATGGAATTGCATTTCTAAATCAGAGCACCAATGCAAAATGCAAAATGCTGTATTAATTATGGTATACCGTTACACAGGCCTCAGCATAAGTTCTCCTCTTTATCTGTTTGAGCAGAGCACCTGCTTCACTGGCCTGTGTTTCCTCTTATTATGCATATTATGTCTTGTGCTGTAAAATTAAAGGCTTTTTAGAGGCCGCAATAAATCTCCTTCTGGTCTAAATGTGGTAGCAGTGATCTTAATGATGGTTCAGCTGCCTGAATCACATTTTCTTTTTGCAATTATTTTTATTAATTGGAGTTGCACTCCACGGTTTGTGTTTTTTACGTTCAGAAATTAGGCATTAAGTAACTGTATGTTTGGAGCATGACACGGCCAATCAGCCATGAGATGTGTGGACCCTCGGGCGAGGCCCGCTGGAAACCCAAAAATAATGTGTGAATACTGCTTCAACAAAGTCTGTGGCTAATGGTGATATGTCTAACTTATGATTTGAAGTGTGAGGGAAGCAGTAGTGTACCGTACCAATTAAGTCCCATTAGTTTTTGTCAGGTGGAAACATGTTGATTAGAGGACCTGACTGAGGCCTCCTGAAGGGATTTCTGGCAAACAACAAAGCCAATGTGACACCTCGGCTGGAATGCTGTGTGATTAGAGCCTGTGAGAAAGCCGTCTTTCTTGTATTCATGAAGGTCCCTCCACAGGAAAGAGGCTTTAATTGCTTCTGGAAGTTCATTACAGTGTGATTGCTGTGCTGTGAAATTGTTGTGAGCTTGATAATGGCAAAATGAAATTTGGAACTTCAATTGTTTGCAGCTCACATGTGCAGAGGGAAAGTACAAAGGGGGAAGTTGACTTGGTGGGATTCGCCAGCTCCCTTCATACGCCACATCCACATCCACATCCAGCATCCAGCAGGAGGGAAGCTAATCAGTGGATTTGACAGATAAGAGTGAGGAACTGGGAAGCCAAAAAGCCGGCTCTGCCTCCAGGCTACAACATGTGGCAGCTGTGTTAACAAACCACCAAAGTCAAATCTGAAATGTTTTGGTTCCAGAGTTAAAACACAACTATGGAAGCTTTAAAAAAAAATTACTCATTTTACTTTCCCAGTTGAAAAGTTTGAAGTCATAGTCTTACTTTATTCACTACAGTCAGGGAGTTGCTGCTACAGCTAATTTAACTCCTGTTTAACGCTGGCTTCAGCATGTCACAAATAAACATATCAATGGTTTATTAGGGAAAAAAGCATAACTTTGCTTTAACCACTTGCATTCTAGGCAATTTCTTTTGACAATTTCTACCTGAAATGACATGCCTAAAAGTGTATCAGTAATTGCTCAATAACTGTAGGACATTGATGGAAAGGTAACAAACGTTGTCTGCTTACTTTCCTGAAGTTGAAGTACAATGGCATGGAATAGTTTGGACACCCCTGGTCAAATTTCTGTTAATGTGAACAGTTAAGAAAGTGGAAGATGTAATGATCTCCAAAAAGTTACAGATGACACATTCCTTTACATTTTAACCAATATAATGTTTTTATTTTATTTTATTTCTTTCATCTTTTACATTTTCAAATAACAGAAAAGGAAAATGGCCCCCAGCAAAGGTTTAGCCACCCTGCATAGTTAGTAGCTAGTAGCCCCCCCCTTTGGAAACTCTCACAGTGTGTAAATAGTAAATATCTTGTCTGATACCTTGGTCAAAATTTGACCAGGGGTGCATAAACTTTTTCATGCCACTGTATACAGTATTTACACAATAGGGCAGTAAGACTGGTCTAATTTGAAAGAGGCGAACATCCTCATGTGTTTTGATGTATAATATATGGTATAAAGTTACAGGATGGCTTTTTTTGCTCCCTTTTATTGGATAGTGGCTCATGCTTGAGGCTCTAGTAAATAATACACAGAATGTTTTTAACTCTTGAAATCAAACAAAACATTTTGGTGGAATATTCAATCACAGCTGTTTAGACAGTAGACACACACCTGGAGTAGAATCAGAAATAAAAAAGTTGAAAGTTCTTTCATTTTTTCTTTGTAAAGTTATCGGCTTGAGAATAGAGGGAAGCTCATGACGTCGCCCATCGCCTGCACCAGTGCGGTCCTTGTTGAGTAAACATGCAGTTCAGGCATTGAGTTGAAAAGGT
This sequence comes from Trachurus trachurus, assembly GCF_905171665.1. Taxonomy (NCBI): domain Eukaryota; kingdom Metazoa; phylum Chordata; class Actinopteri; order Carangiformes; family Carangidae; genus Trachurus; species Trachurus trachurus. The sequence continues at coordinate 33,141,192 of NC_139895.1, forward strand.
GGAGGCTCCCTATGTAAGAATTACATTTTTGAGACAAAGTAGATGAAGGTAGATGAGATGCTGAAGACATCACTTCTACTTGTCTCCATGCTAAAGCAGATGTAATAATGTCTGAGATGCCTCCTCCACAGCATCAGCATCACAGTTAAACCTCAGACCTGATCCTCTCTGACATGTTGCAGGGCTGCGCTGCTGGCTACCTTTCTGCTAACACTGTAATCAAGCTGTGCTTTTAGATATTTTAGGAACATGAGGGGAAAAACACACCAGTCTGTAAATGGCCTCTAATGCTCTGTCACTGAGGACACTTTGCCTTATTATTTATTAAAAGCACATGGCTGACAATATGATAAATGGCTGGATTCAATTCAGGTTTATCAGGTTTGATGTGCTGACCTCCCTGACTCTAACACTTGATGTGGCCGAGCTGGTGTTAATGGAGCCTACATGCAGCAGCACCACGGTGGACCAGCGGTTTGCACCGTTGCCTCACAACAAGAAGGTTCCAGGTCTGGTTCTGGCCCTATGACATCAGAGATTGGCTCCATTCAGCCCCCTTGCAACCCCATGCCAGTTTAAGCAGCTTAGATGATGGACGGAGTGCAGGTAAATTAGGTAAATACAGAATGATGAAACACTAAAGCACATAAAGCAACTATATAGTTCTCTAAAATACTCACTGTAGAACAGTGGTGCGCAACCTTTTCCAACTCAGGGCCCACTTGAACATCTCAAAAATACTGGCGACCAACCTCCAGTCCCATAAACCAGCGGTGTCCAACTCAATTTCACGAGGGGCCAACATTTCAAACACTATGTATGTCATGGCCCGTCATGAAAATTGTATTATCATTTCAGAAAAGGGTGTAAAAAAGCAGCAGATAGGGCTTGGTAGTGCTTGTCTATGCTTGGTCATGACTGTATGCTAACTGTTGCAGTGTATCGTGGGATTTGTAGTGTCATTGCTATACCGAGCGGCCTTCATCTGAAATTTTCTCACAAGCCACATAAAATTGTATTGTGGGCTGGATGTGGCCCCTGGGGCCTGTGTGCCATAAACAATACAGAGGCCAAATAATGCATTCTCAGATAACTTTTGATGAAGATAGAACATTCCGGACTGGACAGGACACAGAGGAATCATGTAGGAAGCTCCACAATCACTGAGAAGTTTAAGGCATTGCTAAGTAACTGCAGTAGGCAATTGACGGGGGGAGCCCTGGACACTCAGCAAGTTATGCAGCAGAGGCAAAAAAGTGTTCCAATCATTCCAGGTCTCCCCTATCTTTATTTTTATACAGTTACATTTTCTTTTAATCTATTTATTTATTTTCACAAAAAATTTCACATTTTGAAAATGATTTGACTGCCCACTGGTTGGGAATCACAGAGTGTTTACTGAAGCTAAATGTGTTAACAGGGACTATATTGTAAGTTTACTCTTGAGACTGCATTTGGTGTTGGAAAGTGATGAGAACCTTGTGGGTTAGCATAGGTTGTGAAGCTTCATTTTGTTGGGGAACTGAATCACGAGCATCTGACCAACTAATACACCAGAGATGGCAGCCCCTTGTGGATAAGACAGTTGGTATCTTTAAATCTCATTCTGGAATTATCAATACCAATTACATTTTGCTCAAAAAGGTTGTAACTTCTTAGAAGGGCTCTTTAAGGTCAGTTGAGGTGAAAGTCCTTGAGGTGGCTTCAGGGGACCTTTATGTAACTAGGAGAAACATGAATAATTTAAAGCCCCCAAGTATTTTTTATGTGGCCATAGCATCTATTAAATTATTCCAATGGTGAAAGTTTTTTTTTTTTTTTCTTTAAACAGCCCGTCCCACTGAAATGTGGCGCTCTACCTACAGTAGCAGTAATCTCCCATACCTGGAGTATGGACCGTATAATTCAAAGCTCTGTGGACTAATGTGAGTAGCATGACAATATGAGGAACCACCTCCATAGTGTAACTAGTGTGCAGAAGCTAAGCATCGACCAGTTAATGCAGATTCCTTTCCTCCTCTATCAGTTATGCTCGTTGGCGGATCGTTTTGAAAAGGGAAAGCTGATGCATATTTCATATTCATTACCTCAAATTAGGCTCGGCTTGTTCATCAGCGTTCGCACATCAGTAAGTGCCTGCTGCCGTCGCTGTTCTTAACTGACTGACAGCCCACCTGCCCCCTCTTCCCTTAATCTTTTTTTTTTTTTTTTTTTTTTTTTTTATTGGTGATAAAGTGATAGACAAGGTGACGTGAGGGACAAACAACGTTATAAGCACATATAACCACATAGACAAACATACGAACAATTGACATAAGTACAGACAACAACAGGAAAAGACATGCCACGTTGATACATAAATGTAGTATTAGGTGTATGTGTGTGTGCGTGTGTGTGCGTGGATGAGAGGTTAGTGGAGTGCTATTACTTGTTTACAATATGGTATATAATACGATAATAGTGACAGTAATAATAATAAAGAAAAGAAAATAAACAAATAGTGATATTAGGGATAATGAATAGATAATAAGAGAAAGGAGCAATACATGTATATAATAATGAAATAAGACTTTGAAAATAAAGGGACAACAAAAAAAAAAAAATAAATAAATAAATAAATAAAAGAAAAGAAAAAGAAAAATATATATATATATATATTATAATTTGTAAAAAGAGAGAGAAAAAAAAAAAAAAAAAAAAAAGATGCATGTAATCATTTTCCTTTGTGTAGATTAATTTTCATGATAGTAATAAGTTGCAATGAGAGGTGAGGTCAGGTCGTGCCGCCGGAAGGAGGGCAAGCAGGGGCCCGCCCGGCCCGTCCCGGAGCCCAGCCGGGAACCCCAGTAGGAGACCCATAGGGTGAGAGGATCTCCCATCTCTCCTCCCCCTTCCCCTCTTTTCCCCCCATCTTCGATTTAAATTCTGGTGATGATCGTGCCCTGGACCGCAGCCAAACCCAGAGGTGGGTGCTGGTCCACTGCATATCCTCACTGAGCCTATCCCAGTCAAGGCAACTCCCAGGCCCTTGGGAGGGGGTTTGCCCACTAAGGGGAGGCTTTATTTTATTTTATTTCTTATTTATTTTTTATTATTTTCCCCCTTCCCCTTCTCTTCCCTCCAATCTTGCCCTAATTTGTAATTTTCATTATATTTCTTAATTTATTTATATTTCGATAGGAGGGGGAAAGGTTGGGTTCCACCACTCTGCCCCAGCCGCCCCCGTCCAAGGTCCCGCCAAGCCCCAGGGGGGGCCGGGTACGGAGCCCCGGCCCACCCCCCGACCGATCAGCCCGGCCTCACCCCCCACCCCCCATTCTACTATGCTTTATTAATCTATTACTATCATGGCAATTGTTATAAATAATCATGTTACTTGTGTTTGTGTCAACCCCCCCCCCCACCCCCCCTCCTTGAGAAGAAAAAATAAATCAATAAATAAATAATAATAATAATAATAATAATAATAATAATAGTAATTATGATAATAATAATAATAATAAATAATAAGATAAAAAAAAATAAAAAGTAATAATAAAAAATAATAATAATAATAATAAAAAATAATGTAATAATAATATATATATATTTTTTTTCTTCCTTTTTTGAACAACACGATAATGATAACAGTAATAATTGGTTGGTTGAAAGTGAGTAAGTGAGATAAGCTATGTGATGTGGGAGAGAGAAGAAGAACGGAAAGGGAAAAAGTAAGTAAATAAATAAATAAAAATCTGATTAAAAGTAAGTAAATTAGATAAACTTCATGGTGAGAGAACGAAATAATATATACGAATATATATATGTATATATATACATATACACATACACATACATATACATACGTACACGAAATAACAACAGTGTGAAGGAGGAAGCAATAACGTTGAAGATGATGATATGCTAAATAAATAAGATAGACGGACAATAATTGTGATGATGACAGTGAATAAAACAACATAATAGTAATAATAATAATACTTCAAACAACAATAATCACAATCAGAAACAAGATCCTAATAATCAGTCTAAGAAAATTTTTTTTTACACAGTCAACCAAGCGAGGTTAGTAATGATAATTATGAATGTAAACATGGAGAAATACTGATAATATTAGCGATAAGAGAAGGATAAAGTAATTTTATTATTTAAAAATAAATAAATAAATAAGTAAGAGTAATAGAGATAATATTTAAAGAAATTCATAAAGAAATAGTATTTTAATTGAGAAGAATACGGGCCAATGAGATAAGGGAAGGAGAGGAAAAAGAGAGGGAAAAGATAAGTCAATCAAAAAATAAATAAATCCAAAAATTTAATAAAAAATAAATAAATAAATAAATAAAAAAAACATTTAATAAGAAAATAGGAGTAAGTGATGAAGTGTGTGTGTGCGTGTGTGTGTGTTTTCTTTCTTTCTTTCTTTTCCCTGTATATATTAAACTGTGATGTGTTTTACGGTGTTAGGAATGTGTGAGGGATTGGTATAATTACCGGCCCAACAAGGAGAGGAATGGGGACCATCTTTCAGTGAAGACTGTTATTTTATTATTATTGTAAGCGGTGATTTTTTCCATAGCAATGTGTTCCAGAAGAAGGTTGATCCAATGGTTAATGTTTATTGAGTTTTTTGATTTCCAATTTAGGAGGATTATTTTCTTAGCGACAGTTAAAGAGGTGAGCAAGCTATTCTTGTATTTATTTGGTATGGTGGTTAATGAGGTGTCTCCTAGTAAACATAGCTGTGGAGATGAAGGGATTCTGCAGTCTAGTATAGTGGAGAGGTTTTTTGTGACAGAGTTCCAGAAGGAGTGAACCGGTTGGCAAGCCCAAAGTGCGTGAAAGTAATTATCTGAAATTCCTATTGTACATTGTGAGCAAATATCTGTTGTTGCTAATCCCATTTTGTGCATTTTGTATTGTGTGATATGTGTTCGGTGGATGATTTTGTATTGAATTAACATAAGGTTTGTGTTTGATGTCATGGCAAATATGTTTTTATTTATGTCTATCCAAAATTCTGGTGAGGGAGAGATGTCCAAGTCTGTGTTCCAGTGGGCTATTGGGAGTGTTATTGAGTTATCTGAGTCTGATATTAATCGGTATATTTTGGAGGTTAGTTTGTTTAAATTTGTAAATCGCATTATGTTATCAATTATTTCCAGGGGTTCAAGTGGGTTGTCAGATATGTTAATTTTGGATTTGAGTATGGATTTAAGTTGTAAATAATTTAAAAACTGGTTTCTATCAATCCCGTGGTTCTGTATGAGGTCCTTGAAATCTATAAACTGATTATTGTAAAAAAGATGTCGGAGATGAGTGATACCTTTTTGTGCCCATGTGTGATAGTGAAGAGGATTGTTACGGAGTTGAAAGTCCGGGTTGTGCCATATTGGTGTGTGTTTGCATGGTGCTGTAGTGGAGTTGGAGATCTTAATGATTTTCCACCAGGCTGTCAGAGTTGTGGCGATAACTGTGTTTTTAAAGCAGGGATGTCTTTTGATGGTGGTATTCAGAAAAGGTAAGTCTGCAAGTGAGATGTTTTGACAATAATGCTGTTCTAAGTCTGACCATGAAGTGTTGTGGTTGGTTTGGTGGATCCATTTTGCAATATATTGTGTTTGATTTGCGAGGTGGTATGAATAGAAGTTTGGTGCATCTAGGCCACCTTGGGATTTATTTTTTTGTAAAGTAGATAGTTTAATTTTTGGTTTCTTATTTTTCCAATAGAAATGAGTAATGCTAGAGTCTATGGATTTAAACCAGTTATGTGTTGGTATGATGGGTAGCATTGAAAAAAAGTAATTAATGTGGGGGAGTATCTTCATTTTGACTGTGGCTATTCTTCCTAGTAGTGAGAGTGGTAAGTTCATCCAGCGCTGTAGGTTGTCTTCTATTGTTTTTAGTAATGGGTTGTAGTTAAGGTGAAATAACTCTGACAGCCTGGGGGAAATGTCAATACCTAAATATCTAATATTCCCAGTGTGAAGTGGAAGTGAGAGGGTTGATCCTGCAGAATCCCAAGCATCTTCCGATAGTGGTAGTATAGTGGATTTGTTCCAGTTTATTGTGTAGTTGGAGATTTTGGAAAATGTGTTAATAAGATTAAAGGTTTCTTTTATTGATGGTAATGGGTCCTGTAAGTACAACAGAATGTCGTCTGCATAAAGGCTTATTTTGTGTTGATGGTTTGTAGTGTTGACTCCTTTAATGAGGGTGTTGTGACGTATGGCGGCAGCGAGTGGTTCTATAAAGATAGCAAATAAAGATGGAGAGAGTGGGCATCCTTGCCTGGTGCCGCGGTGGAGTGTGAAGCTGTGTGATGTGATCCCGTTTGTGGTGACAGTGGCTTTAGGTGAAGTATATAGTGTTTTAATCCAATGAATGAACGGTTCTCCGAAGCCAAATTTGTATAGTGTATGTAGTAAAAAGGTCCAATTTACTTGATCGAATGCCTTTTCTGCGTCTAACGATACGATTATTGTTTTGGTTTGAGTTTGTTGTGCCAGGTTCATGATATTGAATAATCTTCGTGTATTGTCGGAGCCGTGTCTTTTTTTAATGAATCCTGTCTGGTCGGGATGTATTAGGGTGGAGATAACTGTTTCTAATCTGATGGCTAGGGCCTTGGTGATAATTTTTAAATCGGTGTTTATAAGTGATAACGGACGATAGCTAGAAGGTTGCGTTGGATCTTTATTGGGTTTGAGTAAAACTGATATAACAGATGTATTCATGTGGGAAGGAATTTGCGATGTATTTTGAATTTCTAATGTTAATTTGTAAAATAGGGGGGATAATATATGCCAAAAGTGTTTATAAAATTCCGGGGGGAAACCGTCGGGTCCAGGTGATTTATTATTGGGCATCTGAAGTAGTGCTTTGTAAAGTTCATCTAGAGTTAATGGTTTATCAAGTGTTTCTGCATCATGTTTAGATAATTTGGGTAAATCCAGATTATTGAAGAATGATTGTATCTCAGATGGTTTGGGGTCTGTATTTGAAGAGTATAGGTTAGTGTAAAACGATTGAAAAATTTTATTTATTTCTTGGGGGTTTTGGGTGGTTTCACCCGTTGAGTTTTTTATAGTTGAAATTATTGCTTTCTCTTTTTTTCGTTGCAGTAGACTAGCTAAATATTTGCTTGGTTTATTGCTATTTTCAAAGTTATCATATTTGAGTTGTTGTATCAAAAATTGTGTTTTTTTGTTTATGATTTCATTTAGCTGAAATTTGGTGCTATCTAGTTCCTTTTTTAATTGTTCGTTGGGGTTGATTGAATAAATGTCTGTAAGTTGTTTAATTTTTTGTTCCAAATGTTTTTCTCGTTCTTGTTCCTTTTTCTTCTTGTTTGTTGAGTATGAAATTATTTGTCCTCTAATTACTGCCTTACCGGTTTCCCATAGTATTGATGGTGAGATGTCTGGGGTGTCGTTCACTTCCAGGAAGGATGCCCACTCTCTCTGAATAAAAACAGTGAAATCAGAGTCTTTGAGTAATGATGTATTGAAGCGCCAGCGGGGAGAGTGTTTTACAGCTGAATCAATTTTTATGGAGATGGATACTGGAGCGTGGTCACTGATTATGATTGGATGTATGATGGTTTTAGATACTTTACTTAAAAATGTATTACTGATCAGAAAGAAGTCTAGTCTTGAGAATGATTGATGTAATGGAGAAAAGTAAGTGTATTCTCTTGATGATGGGTTGCTCAGTCTCCAACTGTCGCCAAGTCCAAAATCAGTCATATATTGTTTTAGTAGTTCGGTAGAGTGCCATGATCGTGAATTGCCTGCTGTACTTGATCGGTCGATTGTGGGGTTAATTACTGTATTAAAATCGCCGCCGATTATAATATCTGTAGATTCCTGTAGTGTGGAGAAAAATGTGTTAAAGAAGGATGGGTTGTCGGAATTGGGACCGTATATATTTGCAATTGTAAATTTTTTGTTGCATATGGACGCAGTGATTATAACGTATCGTCCTTCTGGGTCAGTTATCGTGGAATGGTGGATCAGAGGGACTCTTTTGTTTACTAAAATACAAACACCTCTTTGTCTACTGTTGTAATTGGATGCGAAAGCTTGATTGAATTGTTGAGATTTGAGTAAATGTGATTCGGAGTCAGATAGGTGGGTTTCTTGTAGTAAACAGATGTCTGCGTTTAATTTGATTAGATGGTTTAAGATTCCTGTCCTCTTGGGCCGGGTACGAATACCGCGCACATTCCATGTTATTAAGTTAATCGTCTGTATTATGTTAATGTAGGTGGGATTCTGTCAAGATTGTGTCTGTGAGTATGGCTTGTGTGTGTGTGTGTGTGTGTGTGTGTGTGTGTGTGTGTGTGTGTGTGTGTGTGTGTGTGTGTGTGTGTGTATACAATGGCATGAGACAAGCTTGACACAAAAGTGAATGTGAAGACATAAAGTGAAGGAAGGGAGGAGAGAGAGAGAGAGAGAGAGTTTCATTATCCGTTTGCCACTCAGCTATCTCCCATTCCTGTTTTTTTTTTTTTTTTTTTTTTAAGGGGTGGAAAAATTACAAGCCATTTTACCTCGACTTGCTCTCCCACTCTTTCTCTCCGTTCACCCGATGGTTACCTCTCGCCACGAGCGCCGCACTTAACCGCCCGTGGCACCGCCAAGGCTGAATTGAAATCTCCGTGCTATCTAGTGGCCCGTGTGGATTAGCAATTAGAAGAGCCTGAGGATGTCCTCACCGTAGCCTTGGCACAGGCCGACTTGTATCAGCGGTGAACGCCAAAAAAAAAAAAAAAAAACCACACAGATAAGGACGGACTTAACGGGAAGGCTTTGTCCTGGCTCAGTAATAGACAGCAACATTGAGTATTGGATTAGTCGAGCTAATCAGAGGAGGAGATCAGTGAAGAATTGTAATGTTATTGATTAGGACATGGGCCCTCAATGCAAGCAGGAGCACCTGATAGCATCTCTTATTTACCAACTATCCTGATGAATCACTGGGCGCTGATAAAGCTGACAATGCCCTTGAGTTTGCCAGCAGCAGCAGCAGACACTGTGTGTGTATCTGCTCTGTGTGGTACAACACCTGAGGACAGGCAGGCCTGCGTAGCGTCTGCATGGATATTGATTGCCTTTTTTTTATAGATTATTCCAGTTCTATCTATAAAAAAAAAAAACACTGTAAGCAGCTCTTTGCAGATTAAATTTGAGCAAGCTCAACTGAATGTCACTTTGAAAACCGGAGAGTTATCAGAAATTAAAGGACACACCCACCTTGTGCGCGCCGGCTCGTGCGATTGTAACCTTCGGGGTTTAACGCGAATCTCGGAATGCCTTCTGTCTCTGGACCCAGGGCCGTTGCTAGGAATTCTGGGCCCCCTGAAAGAATACTAAAGTGGGCCCCTGCCCCCTGACTTTTACACTTTTTTTCTTAGACTACGTATGTATTATCATTTTTTATTTTGCCTACTTTGTTTTGATGCTAATGCAGCATTGCTATGAGTATAAGTCAGGGTCTTACGCAGAATAATCCAGTCATACAACGATTAGACTACTGTGGGCCCCACTGGGCGCTGGGCCCCTCAAATTATCATCACCTTTCTCCCCTATACTGCAAAAACTCAAATATCTTACCAAGAATATTTGTCTTATTTCTAGTCAAAATGTAATTTCTAGTCAAAACAAATCTCATTATACTTAAAATAAGACTCAGCACATTAAAAAGTAGGTTGTTTTTAGACACGTTTTACTTCTTTCAAGCATATTTTCACTTGAAATAAGTAGTAAAACCTGATAGTGGAGCAAGTATTTCTTTCTTATTACAAGCACAAAAAACTTGCTTTCACTGGCAGATTTTTCTACTTATTTCAAGTGAAAATGTGTTTGAAACAAGTGAAAATATCTAAAAACAAGTTCATTTTTTAGGTGGTGAGTCTTATTTTAAGTTGAAAGGGATTAGTTTTGACTAGAAATTAGACATTTTGACAAGAAATAAGACAAATATTCTTGGAAAGAGAAAGATTCTTGAGATGGGTTTTTGCAGTGTATACAACGACCCTGTCTGGACCTAGATTTAGCAGTCATACGGGGGGGAAATCCATCACAGAAGAAAACCAGATACCTCTCCCTCCACCCACAATGGCCGCGCTGGACCAGAATGCAATGCAGCCGCAATGCAATTGGCACTTTGAGCAACGGCCAGGCCGCAGACAAACCCCAGCGTTTACAGAGCAGCCGGCGCACCAGCGACAATATACAACAACAATTTATCCGCTCACAATAAAAATAAAAAAATAAAAAAAAACCTTCAGAGACCAAAAGGCAACAAGCTCACATCCCATTCTTAAAAAGGCATTCTGGGAAATGCAGAAGCTCAGCAGACACAGATGAGGCAGGCTGAGGGGAAATGGGAACGCCAAAGACACTTTATCACAAACTACCTCTGCAATGCACTCAAGAGTATCACAGACTGATGATATACAACAGTGTAAGAGGATGGGAGGGAGAGTTGTTCCTTCAGGACAGGGGCTGATTTGTTCTCACCGATCTCGCTGTATTAAACTGACACTTCACTGTCAACGCCGGAGCGGAGTGAAGCACAGAACGAGGTTCAGTTGGACTCTTTCCCAGTGATGGAGTTCTCACTAGGTCAGTTACGTATTTTACATCAGCTGAACAATGCAGAGAGATAACTTAGGGGAGATATGCAAGAGAACAAAATAATAATCAAGATAATTTTCCTTTTATTCTCAGAGGCTTCACGCGCAGGAATACTCTACGCGGCTCAATGCAATTATGAAAATATCCTGATGAATTCTTCATTAAATGCCGTGGTGTTATTAGAGAGGTTTCATCCACCTATTTTTATGCTAAGTAAGATACATTGAATTGCAAAAGCTGACCAGCCAAGATGAAATTAGACCAAATTTCCACTCAAAGGTTTTGTGAAAAAAAAAAAAAAAAGTTTTATGCATGTGAAGATCTTGCATAAATTGCGATGGAAATGCATTGTCCAATAAAAAGATGACAGACTGGATGCCGCTGGCTCACTTTCACTGACTCTGTACGGCACCGTGAGTAAGAATATTATAAAAATCGCACACTTCTTGTTTATTAGAAACACAGAGCGGAACCTAATACAGTCTGACGCAAGAGCCTGCAGTAAATCCTTCTCTGGTGAAGGTTATATAGTTTGGTTTTAGTGTTGAAACTGTTTTAGAGAGGCATTGATCAATTTTATGATCATTTACTGCTGAAGTTTGTGGAGCTGTTGGATTGTATTGATTTATACTGACAGGTGTTCTTATAATTGTGTTCCCCATGTTTATCAGCTGAAGAACAGAAGCAGCTCTCTGCAGACAGTACAGTGCAACACAAGCACAGAGAACGTCCTCCAACAGGGTCATGAAGTTCAGATGACACCGCTACAACAGCTTCCAACTCTCTGTGCCAGAGGCAACGTGTTCAAGACAGCAAGAGAAGCTCTGCTTCCTCTGAAATCTCAAAAATGAAAAAGTTAATTTTTTCAGTAGTTCAATACAAATGGTTAAATTCATACACACAGACTAAAAATTTATTTTAATTGGAATTGATTATGTTGAAAGTAATGGTTTAACAGTACAAGCGTGATCCACTAATGAGTGGGAAAAAAAGTCTCATCAGATCTTCACAAATCTCATAGTCGACCCATTTTCAAGTTAAAACGTCAATTTCCGTCGATAAGTGAGTTGTTTGCATCTCTGCTAATGGTGTCGCACTGCATCATATTATTTATTGAGATGCAGCTGTGTCATTCCCAATAGAAAGAATGGTTATGTCACTTGTTATAACACATTCAACTCTTATCGCAGATTGACTGATACAATTTTCTCCTCATATATTCCCATATCGTCTCCCATAAACCTTTTGAACCTCAGCATCCATGGACTTCGATGGAGCGGCAGAGAAGCGTTTTTCCACTGCAATGAAACTTGACGGTCATTGGATAAATGCTGTGATTTTCCCTCCCAAACACGCTCAGCGTCTCTGGGCTAGGGCCGGGCTTCTGCATGATGATTGGAGGATCTGTCTAATGGCTGAATCCCTTTTTGATTGACAGTTATTTTGAAACATACACCAACACGGATACATTTTCCAGTTTAGTCCCTTGTGAATTTTGCAAATGAAGAGAGACAAACTGCAGCTCATTTCTTGCTGTCTGCTTGGTGATACAGCCTATTACCATTGTACACATCATACACTGTAGATGAAACATTATAGCATTTCCTTGTTTCAGTTTAACATAATTCTCTCACATTTCCCTATTCGAGTTGAATACAGTTTTTGAAAATGAGCTTCCCCTCTTTGAAAGACCAGCCACCACTGCTCTGAAGGACTGTTGTATTATATTGCAATAGCTTTAGCTAGATGTACTAATATACAGCTAGCTGAGTGAATGTCCACCACATCATCACAGATAAGACTGAGCAAATTATTACCTTTTGGAGGCTGGCTATGAGTTTGAATTTGTGTTAGACAAGTTAATTAGGACTATATTTATTATTATTTATCAAAAAATATATATTCACAGTAATACCTGCACAGTTGAACAAGGCAAGTCTGCTCACAGTGTCCAGGGGTGTTTATAGCAAAATGACAAAGCATAGTTCTCTACCGTTTAATCAGTACCCCCGTCATTAATGTTGTAGCTATTTGGTCATAAAGCATAACATAGGAGAAGCTGACAGTCTACCCTCTGATTAGTGAGGAAGTGAAGGACCAGTTTATCGGGGCATTCAATTTCATGACAATTAATCCAGTCACTGATGAAAGAACACATAATAATCAACCACCAATCACCAAAGTAGGTCAGTAGGTTATCGGGATAGGCTACATTTGTGGAAACTATACATTTTTAAAAAAAAAAACAAATTCTGTGCTAATCCGGGTGTAGGTAGAAAGATATTTCACTGGATAGGTGATAATGAGAGTCAAGGGATCATGGATACAAGGCTCAAGGTCCAAGTTACTTTACTGTCATTCCAACATGCTGACATGAAAAAATGAAATTTGCACCCGAGAGAAACACAATAAATAGAACAAATAGGCATGATGAATACAATCTAAAGAAACTTATTGCACTTAAGAAGCAGCATCAGAAACGATCTGTGAGTGTGTTCAGACTGTACTGTACAACCAGTTTCTAATGGAGATACAATAAATGGGTTACTACAAACTGTCTAAAACACATCTTTGGTGTTTCTTACTTGATGACAGTTAGACTGACATGTACTGACAGTCCCAGCCCAAGTCTGGATCATTTATTGATCAGCCCTCTAGTACCTATTGATTATGCATATTTTGCTGAAGATCTTTGTTTGATCCTGGTCCTGGTCTTGTGGAGGATCAAGGTTTCAGACTGCATTTATCCTAGAATTTTAGGGTTGTCTGAAGAAAAAAAAGAGAGACTAATCAATGCTAAAAATTAGTATGGGTTTAGATACTCTTTTGCAGCAGTATCTATACCAGGGGTCATCAACTATATTTGTTGAAGGGCCAGAATTTTTCTCAACAGACACCTCGGGGGCCGGACATTCAAATAGGCCGGGATGAAATTAAATTCACCTTTTTGCCTAATAGGCCTAATTTATTTGTTTATATTCTGTTTTACCTGTAAGCTCATAATTTTCATTTATACATATCTTTGGTGTTTGGTATGATATAAAATGAAAAATCTTGACAGCTGGACTTTCAGATACTCCGACATGCTGGAGCTTTACACTGCTGACTTGCCCTGTGATTTTCAGCCTAAATATGAAAGGAGGCTGACAATCGGTTCTGATGATACAAGTCAGTAGTCCTGAGTCGTCAGTAGTGTTTCTCTTCTATAATACACATTCTACATCTCGGAGGCGACGTTTTTCCACACACGGGCAGCGCTCAGTGGGAAACAGTAGGAGAGACACAGGCCGAGGGGGAACCGGGACACAACACCGGAGGGAGAAGCAGGTCCGTGCGCCGCAGGACGTGCACAAAAAAACAACCGCGTGGCATCAAACACGCGCCGCTACCGCATCGTTTTTGGGTTGTGAGCACGCATGACGCGCATCTACACTGAATGGGTTTGAGTGCGCAAAAGACGCTACATCTGAACGGCCCGTGCACACCCGGTTAACCAAGGCGGCGGCCAAACTCACCCAGGCAGCTCACCTCTGCAGACAGGCAGGGAAAACCCTGCAGTCCAGCTCCCTAAACTTTCATGCACGGGGCTTTGAGTACCGCGGCGTTTCCTAATCCCAGCACATTGACTTACAGGCACACACTAACACTTTCTTTGAGCGTGTCTGCGTGTCTCCGTGTCCCAGCGCATTGACTTACAGGCGCACACCAACAGAGACGGAGAAATATAATAGCTACTTTTTAACTATCAGAACTCAGTCGCGGGCCGGATTGGAAGGTTCGGCGGGCCGGATTCGGCCCGCGGGCCGCCAGTTGATGATCACTGATCTATACCAACAGTGCTTTGTTTATTTCTTCCAGCTGACACACAGCCCCTCCCCTCACTAGCAGCTGAACACACGGAGCTGGCTGCTGTCGCCAGCATAAAACTAAATAAACATGGCAAGTGCTGCTGCTGAGGGGCCTTCAACACAAGTTCTAGTTGAAAATGGGGGAAAGAAAAGCTACAGTGCCATTTGGAAGTATTTTGGGACAAATGAACCAGGAAAGACTTAAGAATAAGCTGTGTCTCAATTCGGGGGTCTGCATCCTGGACAGGACCTGGTCTTTGTAGGCTTGACCCTCCGTAAACCGTGTGGAACAGAACCAAAGCTCTGGTAAATGAAGTGGAGGACAACCCGCGGTGTTTCCGGGCCGACCCAGAGTGCGGCTCCTTTTGCCTAGCAACCGTAAAAGCTGCAGCTCATTCAGCTAATTACTCACTTGGAACTCTCCTCTGACTGGACCATTACATTGGAAACAACTTCAATTAAAACACAAATAAACAACACAAAGGACATGGAGGAAATATGATACAAAGGATATGTTGTGTAGCATTTTATGGGCAGATACTGTGATTGTAATTCCAGTTGGTATGGTCAATTTTTACTATTCATTTTCACCTAAAAAAAAAACTGAAATTGGGGGAAATTCAGTTGGGACTTGTACCGAACATTGTCCCTTTCTTAAACAGCTCCGTGCAACAATCGAAACAGATCAAAATGCCTTGTAGGGCAGGTCAGGCTGCGATGGAGCAGTTTACTGCTTGA
The DNA here is from genome assembly GCF_905171665.1 of Trachurus trachurus. Taxonomy (NCBI): domain Eukaryota; kingdom Metazoa; phylum Chordata; class Actinopteri; order Carangiformes; family Carangidae; genus Trachurus; species Trachurus trachurus. Next base: position 33,156,421 of record NC_139895.1, read on the forward strand.
AGTTCAAGAGAATAAGGGCTGCTGTATTTGAAGGAGTGCTCCAAATAATATGACCACCTGCGTCATCTTGTGCTGCTGTGGCTGTGACGCATTCCATGTTCAAATGAAGCTTCCAAAGAATGCGGCCCCTAAATTGAGACAGACATTAGCTGTGTCCCAATTCAGCGGCTGCAGCCTTCAGAGGCGGCATCTGAAGGCCAATTACGTCATAGCGTCACGACTAGGCCTGTCCCAATTCAATTTAATTTCTCCAAATGCGGCCGACGAATGCAGCCTTCCTTTGCCTGTTCTAGGAGGACGCACCGTACCTATCCTTTGTGGCCTTCCATATCCCAAGATTCTTTGCGCACTGTTGTTGTCATTAGCAACCTAGCATGCTATCGGACGTTAGCAGCTGTAATTGTAATTTTAACTTCTTTGTATTTTACCCAACCTCCCACCTTCTCACCAACATACCAGACTTTAAAATGTAATTGTAAATTCAACTCCTTTGCATTTCAAGTACCTGAGACACCCAACCTCTCACTTTCTCATCAATATTCAAACCCTTTTGTATTTTAAATTGTGTTGACTAGACCTCTTAATTCACACTCCAGGATGTCAGTGCCAATACCTGTGAAAGACAAGAGTGTGAAAAGACACCCTGAGTAGGGGGCTGACCCCACAGCAAACAAAGGACGTAAAGCACACCCAAGGGGTGGGCTTTTCCCCAGGTATAAATGTTCAAGTTTCTTGATGCTCAGGGTCTTTCTTCATTTTGAACCGCTCGCATGTTGATTGACCTTTTCTTTGCAAAGAAAATACAACTTTGTCGGCCGGCAAGAAGTTTCTATTTCATTCTTCACCAAAGCAGAAAAATTTCAACGACAACTGGCTCTGCGCCGTATCCCCGCTCTGCGGCCGGCTTGGAGGCGTGGTCAGCCGCTGAGGTGAGGAGCGGAGGAATGGAAGAGCCGTTGCAAGCGCCACTTTCAAATGTTTAACGTTAGGATGTTGTTTACATTTGGACATAATCAGGAAAGACCGTCTTATTTACCGACAGTTGACACAGCCTTCGGAGGTGCCTCCGTAGATTGCATAGGCTGGGTCCTCCGAAGGCTGCAGCTGCTGAATTGAAACACAGCTATTGTGTTGTCATTGATGTTAGTATTTGAATTTGTCTCTTTCCCTTAAGTACATTTTTTGTTGGCCTGCACGACATCAGCAAAATGTCCGATCTGCAATGACACTGTTTAATATCACGATGACGATATGCACATATTCAGGTGTGCATATTAACCGTACAGTTCCTTCTGAAAATGACTCAATACGCTGTAGTACCTATGCCAGGCCTGTAGTGGCGCTGTAACACTGCCACACAAATACACCAAAAACAGAGAAGAAGAAGAGTGGAAAGTTTGTGACCCTGTAAACAAACTGCAAACATTGTAAGTCGACTAAACATGGAAAGTCGTGTCAGTACAAATATGCCGATTGATGCCACACGAATGTTGGTAAGGTGTAGTATCCGAGCGACCTGACGGAAGTCCTCCATTGTTGTTACGTCACGTTATGTTACCTCTAGTGGTGTGGCTCAGGTTACAGGTATGAGGTGCGTATGTAAATAAAACTTACCCATCGCATTTTGGGCAACCTTTGTGATGTGTTTATCACACATTTTGACATTGTGATGGCGCTGAAAATACGATTAATTGTGCAACTCTATTTTTGGGGGCTTTTATGCCTTTATTTTGACAGGACAGCTGGAGAGAGACAGGAAATAGGGCGAGAGAATGAGAGGGGGAATGACATGCACTTGCTCTACCGAGTTATACAATGTCCCTAGTGTTTGAATTATCTTTATTTATGTCATGCCCCATACTATTCGGTAATTTTTCCCCACATGGTGTCAAGAAATCGTAGTATTTTCCTGAATATTAGGATCAAGTATGATGTTTCAGGATTGTGACAGCATCTGTCTGTCTGTCTGTCTTTCTATACTATACTCAAATTATGTGTATTCCGAATCAGGTTGTGTTTTAATCAAACAGCATGTAATATTATTTTTTTTACAACAAGTGAATGCCCCTGAGGCCCCGATCAGGTCGTAGCCATGTTTCAGATGTGAGTCTCTAGTCTCTATGGCCAGTGGCTGGTGCTGGATTAGACTTTTACTAAATTTACATTTCTTTGTTTCTGTTTCCAGGCTGCATAAAACATAGATAATGAGGTCTTTGTGAAGAACAGCAGCACCTGCCCACTTCTCACAAAAGATTTCCTGCTTGATGTTTTTTTTTTGACATTTTCAGACTTTTTAGCTGTTTGTGAATCATTTTTCCTTCACGGATGAATCAAACCAGTGACAGCTGCTTCCATAAAAATCATATTCAGTATTTATTTATGATGCATAGCAGTCACTTCATCAGAGGGCTGTTTGGACAGATTATTAGTCAGGTGAATCCATCCATTAGAGTCTTGATAAGTTGGTACAGCTGGTTATTTCTCATGCCCTCCCCTCCACTAATAACTCTGCTGATATGTATCAGAGACATGAGAGCAGGAGAAATATGAAGGGAGCTATATGAAAGAATATTACCGAGGCTTAGACCAATATAGGATTAGGACTTAACTCGATAGTGTTTGGGGTGTCAGTCTGTAAAACCTGTAATGGAATCTGGCTCCCCAACCATCAGGGGAATTTCATTAGTCTGCCATTCAGTGGGGAGTTCAAGTGTCCCATGATGATCACATGGAATGAAACCCTGCAGGAAAGTAAACATAATTTGTCAGGCTTGGTCTACTGTTACTGCTATCTGCTGTCAGAAACTGCTCAAGCTGATGTACGTAGTGATGAATCATTAGGATTAAACATGAAGCACTTTATGGCGGAGGACTGTGCACCGTTCAGCTTTCAGAGGAACAGCTAAACAATTCATCCACTAACTATGGTAGGCTACAGTAGACAAGGCAGCATGCGTCAGCTAAGATAAAAAGGCAGACCTTTAAAATCAAAAGAAATGAAGTGTCTGCAAATAAAGTAAAATTTACCCCATGGCTGTTAGAGACTGTTTGTGCAGCAGCTTATTATGAGCCATAATTACATTTCGTTGGGAGTCGATATCTAGGAGTCGTGGACAGAGCAATGAAAGAAGTGCAGGGACTTATGAAGAGACAAAGTCCACCTCAGATGGATGAGTGGTTCAAATTCCTTGTGAAGGAGGGCGGTTTTTTTTTTTTCCATTAACCCTCGAAACATTCAACAAAGTTAACAGCATTGTTACGTATATTGTAACTACGAGAACTTAGGTCATCTAATTTTGAGGATGTATTTATTTTAAAGGTGTAGTATGTTAGCCTAGAAATCTAGACACCCTAGCAGCAGCAAATATATTTGCTCCGTAGGTGGGTCTAGAAACGAGCCATAGGAACTTTTTGAGTCTCGAACACCGATTGTGTTCACCAATCACAGCGCTCTATCTGTTTAGAGAGTCATTGGGCGGGCTTAACGCGATGGCGACATGCATTTTAATTGGCTTGTCAGGCTAACGTCATCCTGCTCTTTGCTCTGATTAGTCGTAGCGCTACCCTATTGGTGCAGAGGCAGTTTGAAAGACAGCCTTCATCCCGCCCCCTGGATTGAGCCGAGGTCTACCGGTCGTTGCCAGACTAGACATGTTAATGATATAGTCTGGCTTGTCAGGCTAGTAGTATGTGGATTTTCCTAAAATCTCTCTGTCTGTATTTTGATGTATTATTGTAGTCAGGATGTTTCTGGGAGGTGAGTAGATGTGTTTTCCCCAGCCAAGGACAGAGCGCAGGTGAAGTTGGGCCGTGGGCTTCCATAAAACACAGCGACTGGATGCTGTCAAGGAGCGAGAAATGGCGGATACACACTTACCGGCAAAGAAAAGGTTATACAGTCCGAGTGAGGTGCTGGAGCATCAGAAACCTATAGGGCGTAGGCCCAGGCTGCCCCCCTACTCTTGGCATGCATAGCCCTCGAGGATCGCATCACTGGTGAGGCAGGGTATGGGACCAATGCTCCAGCTTTCAATAAATGATTCTGTTTACCATTGAGGACAATGAAAAAATTAGCAGTTTTAATTGTTGAAATGAGTACTGGAAGGCTGACCAAGGGCGACCAAACCCCTGAAGATGCATACTGTATACCTGCAAACTCAGAAGGAGTTAACATAGTGAGTCTCCAAACTCCTGTAGGGAGGTCTGGGGGCATTCCACCCCAGAAGTAAATTGTGATTTTAACACATAGGCCTAAATTAAGCATTCTGGTGTACTCTGAGAAGAACATGAAGGGAACATTTGTTTCAGATTAAAAAGCACATTGAGTACAGACTGAGGTTCCTATCATTGTAAGGCAACAAGGCAAGAATGGCTGGAGTGTATGAAACTTAAACTGAACTCAAAACGGGTCTAGTGGGGAGCAAAAACAAATCTCATATTTTAAATCTAGGGCTCTGGTCCAGCCATTCAAGGGCCCGTTTCCTCTGCTATGCTGGGGCACGGGAAAAAAAACAAAACACCATGTCCGCTCAGACCGCGTGCCGACGTCAACAGCGTCAGGAGACCCAGCGCTGCATATCACCGCCTCCAGCGAGTGACTGAGTCACGTCACCGGGCTCATACACCCAGGCAGGCCAGGGTTGCCAGATCTTACTTTTTTCCTTCACTGATTAGCGGGAGAAATTACTGACCGGGAGCTGACGCCCACCCTCCTGTCCTGTGGTCACACCCCCCCGGGAGAGTGATGACGTTGAATGTCCCCGACAGGGTTTGTAGTCGTATTGAGCAACTTGTTAGCAACCGCCTTTTTACGACACATAAAAGCTTCAAAATTCACAAGTAGGGTATTTACTGACTGATGTTTTAGGTCATAGAACAAAAGCTGAAAACTCAGACCTAATGTGAGGTATATTTACCAAAATCCCATTCAAAAAACGTATTGACTTTTAGAGGAGAGAACCGGAAGTGCTAAAAGCGCCAATAGAGTTCCGGGTTTACTGGCAGACTCTATAAACTGCAATGAACAAGCAAATCTGCAGACTCTACTTTTCAGATAGAAGCTGACAAATGATGCATAGTTGTTTGATGCAAGGACTTCATGGTCAAATACTGACAGGCATTGCAGAAAAACAGTACCAGAAGGTCACTAGTGCAGTGGTACAGTTACAGAAATACATTTGTGGCAAAAATAATTGTAGAAAGTGATCAGTTGCTCATTTGTGGACATTGATCCCGACCACAGCAACAAATCTACCAGACCAGTGGTGTCACAAAGACAACAAAAAAATCTGTAGAAAAACCACAGACTTGTTATGAGTAGGCATCATCAGTTGATTTCTTTTTCTTTCTATAAAAAAAATGATTACTACAACTTGTAAACATGTAAACAAATCAGAAAAATAATTAGAATCCACACAGGGATGAAAATATCACACTTGGATCCTCTCAGTTTTTGATCAACATCTATAGCAGAGTAAAAAATAAACCCACCCACCTCACTTTTTGTCTGATACCACTTCCTGTAACACAAACACACACGGTTTAGGATTCTTGTCCGTCTTAGGAGATAAGTTAATTTAGTGTAGGTGTACTGTATCTTTTCACAGCTCCATCCCCTGAAGTCAGCACTGTCCTATTTCCTACCGCGAGGAAACCCTCAGCGTTTCCTCCTCGCACGGAATCCTGTCGCGCCGTATCCGAGAGATGCTCAGCGGGGCGGCCTGCCGGGAGAGCTGAGTGATCCCAGTGGGTGCTGGCTGGTAAAAGCGTTCCCTCCCACCCATATGTCCAGGAAGGCGGCGGCGGTGGAGAGGAGTGGGGGGGAGCCGTCACTCATCGGCGCCATGCTCTCTCGGCGCTTCCCTAATCGTGATTACTGCCTCCAACCTGGGAGCGTGAGAGGAAATCAGCCTCCACCTGCCTCTATCAGGGGGAAACTCTTTATCCTTGTTTGTTGTAAAGAGGAGACATGTTTACGCTGTTAGGACTTGTGCAGTCTCCTTTATGCGATTTTAATTGAGGCAGTTAAGCCTCCCCTCGGAGGAATTTGACTATTAAGCACTCGGAGTTGCGCGCAAATATGTTTCCGTATAGAAACCGCAGTGTTGGGTAGTTACCCATGGAGGAGAGAGAAACAGAACGGAAAGGGAAATAATCATTGACCTTTCTCTCCAGCATCTGTAGTGTGAATGTTATCATCGGTGAGCAGCAAGTGGACGGAGCTCTCGCCTTCATACGCCGCAAAAGCTGTCTTCTATATGTGTGTGTGTGTGTGTGTGTGTGTGTGTGTGTGTGTGTGTGTGTGTGTAGGGGTGTGGATAGTAAGTGCCTGTGTGTGCATATTGTATGTGTTTGTATGAGAGTTACTGTTCATTATGTGTGTCATTCAGCCATCTGGTCCACATTCATGTTGAATTTGTGCCTGTATTGGTATTGCATGTATACACACACTTTTGCATAGGCTACAGAAAGGCGGATTTAGGCCCAATCCCAATTCTCCTCCCTTATAACCTTACACCTTGGTTTCAAGTGCACTAGCTTGATAGATTCCCCTCACTGACAAAGGGATGGTGTTGAGGGGTAGGGAATTTTACCTACAAATTGGGACACCACTTCATGCAAATCAGCGTAACAGACGTCTTCACCTACGTCATGCGTATTGTCGACGTACGCTTCTTGCCAGCTCCAGTGGTGGCGTTACCGATCTACTTGGCTGTTTTTATTCTCCTTCGTCTGACAAATCAACGGATGTCGATCAAAAACAAAAATTCATCAGCTGTTGTTGTTGCTGTTGTTACATGCACATGTTTTTATTCCCATTAAGAACTTAAAGGGACAACGAGGAGTTTCTATTCGGTTATAAAAAAGTCTCACGTTAATGTGGATGAATCTCCGCTACCCACACTTGTTAATGGGCCCATTTTCGATAAATATATCGTTCTGTCTCTATCGTTATTTTGTTATTATTAGTGGTGGTGGAAATGCTGGTCGAGCCAACCAGCGTTTCTTTACTTTCGGTTTCGTGGCGAGTCATGAGAATAACGCCGCCGAATCGCCGTTTATGGTCGGAACTACGACAGTATGTGATCATCTTCGAACATCTGACTTTAATTCTTGATGAATGAAAACATGAGTCTGTCTTGCGCCGGTCAAAGAATTTCACGGTGCGCGGAGGCTCATAAATGTAGTGTGAAAACGCTTTGCTTTTCCAAAACTCCTCGTTGTCCCTTTAAGAATTCCTTGTGGAAACGGCTAAATTTGATTAAATGTCATGAATATAGATACAAAGTTTATGAAACAGCTCTTTGCCGGATAAATGTGAGTTGCGATCATGTTCTATGTCAATTCTGCTACGTATTCCAGATGTTCAAAGACACAGCGGGAGTAAAGGAGTAAAAAAAAAGATGCAGGTGTACAGGCGGACAGACCGGCGTCACTTTGGAGCGCTGCTGTTCATAAACCAACGGTGACAGGTCTCCTCCGGTGTCTGTAGTATTTAATACTCTTTTTTTTTTAATTATCTTTTTCTTTTAATACTCATGTATCTGCATCTGCATCGAAACAGTGTTTACACACCACTGTCTTCTGATGACAGGCATGTCGCATTATAACCACCACGCTATAGTGTAATATTTACCAACCTACACGTAACGTGGCCCGCTGCGTATGGCTCAGTGGTTTCCAGGACTCCTGTGCGCTGCCCTCGATTTTCTTCCCCTCAATTCGTAGTGTGCATCACACGGCCCTTCAAATTACTGTAAGTGGGGATTCTAAGGGCTGTGCAGCACTTCCCTTACTTGTCTTGACATTTGGGACACCGTACCCCTCTGTGGGAACACGCAAAACCAAGGGCTAGGGCTGATTTTGAGGGGAAGAGTGAGTATTGGGACGCAGCACCAGGTGTGCAGATCCGATGCCAGGATTGGGAGAGGCACAAAAGTGTTTTTTTTTTTTTTTTTTTTTTGACCATATGCAGCTCATACTATGCTGCCATAAATCACAACTCTGCAGAGGCTCGGCATATCATTCAAAAAGTACTGCGCAGGGAATCATTTATTGTGCTTACATTTCTTGTTTTACTGTATTTGTCATAAACAGCCAACAGCCGTATCACTGCTATTATATTAGTAAATTATAATTTATTTCTTTTCTCCCAGTGTATGGAACTTTATACATGATTAGTTGATATGGATGAAAATATATATATTGTGTGCAAAGGCCGAACTAAAAGAGAAACAGTCCTCACCTGCCAAGCAGTCTTTTGTGAGCTTATGAGCAGTATGTGTATCTATGTGTGTGTTTGGTGAGGATGCGGTGTCACGGCGGACAGAGGGCCGGGCTTGACAAACGGGCAGTGACACCTGGCCACCCTCCTACCCACCACCTCACCTCGCTTTCCCAGCGCGGTGTGTATATCTCTGGCTGAAAAGTAATGGCCTCTAAAGCTGGGATTGATGTTATCGTTGCCCCGGGGTTGCTTTGTGAGCCAGTTAATGGGGTTGTTAACCGAATGTGGCCCGGACAATGCGATGCACTTCACACACACACACAAGCATACAGTATACGCACACCCTCTTTCTACCACTATAGACTCCTGGGGTGCGAAAGCAGGGGTGATAACTTCTCTTTTTCCCAGAGATGATTTTATTTTGCCGTACCGCTTGTTTGCTGCTGGAGCTGAGGTCTGGGCTGTAAAAGTTTGATTTTTTTTTTCTTACGAGAGAGAACGGAGCCCCTTATAGCTGCTGATGAGTCAGCAGATTCGGCTTTAATACCTGAGCTGTCACAGGCGTATCGATGCATGCACTAGTGTTTTTATATCCAATTTTGACCCTTGGGGGGAGATGCTCGGCGACTCTTGTTTTTGGAAGAGAGAATGCAGAATGAGCCGGTTCTCAGAAATTCAGAACTTGAAGGTTCACCAACTTTTTCCTTGGCTTTTTTTTGTCCTTATTTGATGGTTGGGCATTGACAGTGTCTAAAACATTCTATATCATGGAATTTAAATCATTGGAGCACCAGATTCCCCTAGATGTTCTGTTTCCCATCCATCCATCCATAGATTACATCACCCATCTCCTTTCAACATCACAGAGCAGTGAAACTATTTGAGTTCATTTTCAGATTGCTGAGCCCTCGTCCCGTCTCTAAGGGTGAGTCCAGCACCTGCAGAGGAATTTTGGCTGCTTGTTTTTTTTTTTGGGGCCTTTTCTAGTCATGACCTTCTGACTCTGTTTGCTCTTCACCGTGGCAGTGTAGTGTAATAACATTTCCAGCAGCAAATCATAATAGGAGTTATATCCGGGCATGTTTCATAGAGAGCAGGTCTGGACCACACTTTCTAGAAGAGGAGCATAGTGTTGATCATGAAGTCCTAACCCTCATACCTGAAGCTTAACACTAGGTTACAAAGTTTTGCTTCACACACATCATATGCTACAAGACAAAGTTACATCCTACTGTAATATTGGCAGAAAGGCATATGGTCACTGTTAGGGCCCAACTGATTAATCAGCCGGCCAATTTAAAGCAGAAGTAAGCGATATTTTTGTGTTAATATAAGTCTTAAATAGTTCTATCTTCCGACAGCAATCACTTACATAGAGTGTTTGGACCGAAACACGGGTCTGTCAGTCACTCTGCTCTGCTCTGAGCCGAGGAGAAAACTTTTCTCGTATCCTACAAGTTTTATCCAATGAGGAGAGAGAACGGCATGAAGGGCTGTGTGTGCAGCCAAGGGATGCGCGTGAATGTGGTGACGTAGGGACGAGGACCAATAGATCCATGAGAGGGCGGGGCCTGCTAACTCCATCGGCTGACAAGGAGTTATGGTGCGTTCAAGGCAACCTGTAACTCGTGTTTTTCCGACCTGTGAAGTCGTACCAGTTCGATCTGGTACGAGTTCGAGTTCACGGGTCGGAAGTTACGAGTGGCCGTTATAGTGACTTTCACAGGTAAAACTGGTCGGAAAAACACTAGTGGGTTTCCTGGAACGCTACAAAGTCGTAAGTCGTGACTTGAAGCTGTAATTTACGGTTTCAAAAGCCTGCCTGGAACGCAGCATTAGCCAAAACGACCGGATCGCTTACTTCTGCTTTAATTGAATAATTATAGCCCTTTGAGAATAATCATTAATCGGCCAAAACTTGGCCGATAGAAGTCGATGTTAACACGTATACTTTCACTAATGAAGTGCAGAGAATATGACTTGCTTTCACTTAGAAATTACGTACTTGTCCTTAACTGTTAATGTCATTGGTCCATCCTTCACGTTGTGCCACTCTGACTGATACCAATGCCACTTTGGTATCAATCAGAGAGGTAAAATGTCACCCACTGTGTTTCTGGTCTGATGCATAATAACTTTATGGTTCTAAATGATGGGGAAAGAAAATGTTACAGACATTTAGAGGACATCAGAGAGGCACATATCAAATAATGTTTAACCAGTGACTCTTATGACGTTGCTTATCCACCTACCTATATGTTAGAATTGCTCATACTGCTCACCCCCACAACAATTTTTGGCACTAAAAGTATTTGAAAAATGGTAAAAAAAAAAAAAAAAAAAAAAAAAAAGAAGTTCTCCCTTTAATTTATATCTTTGTAACAAGTGTTTAAACTTTAAGGGATTGAAAGCAAGTTTTATTTTATTTTTTGAACATTTTAAAAATGTAATTGGCCAATATACTGGTTATCTGATTTTTTTATTCCGTAACATCAACGTAAAACTCATATTGGTCAGGGCCCTGGTCAGTTGGCAGAAGATATGTTGTTGTTGGAGACTGTTGTAGATCCACCTCATCATCTTTTCTTATTTGCATTCAGCCTGGTGTCAGCTCATCTCAGTAGTTTGTCTTACTCTCTGTTGTCACATATTACACAGAACAATTCCCAATGACGCTGGTCTCATTTATGTTTTTTGTTTGTTTCTTTGGAAGACAATAGAACAAAAACCACTGACTGAAATGTGGCCCATTAACACTAGCACCGCCGTTGCACACTATATACCTATAACCGCCATGAGTCGTTCATTGGACGAACTGTAATAAAGTGTTAATTAGTGCTGTATAGGTGTTACATTTGTCGTAGTCTTTTAACAGCTACTCTGGGCCATGAAGTAGGCTGCACCCCGCAGCCCCCTGCGAGGCAGGGGGGGGGGGGGGGGGGGGGGGGGGCATACCGTAGGAACCCCGCCCCCGCCTGTAAAGCCAGGTTTCCACCGTATAAACGACCTTTTTTTCCCTTTTTTTTCTCTTTTACGGCAACATCCATAGTCCTTAGTGATCTTTGTTTGATATGTCAGGTGGAGCTGCTGCCCATCATACCGACGCAGGATTGCGCCCCCCCCCCCCCCCCCCCCCCCCCCGTGCGCTCACGTCGGCGCTTTACATGAAGAGCACAGCGACTCTGTTTTTACACTATTGCTCCTAAATACTGGCTTTATAAAACGAATTTCGTTTTCTTTTGATATCATATTGATATTTCCCCCCTGAATGTAGGCTACACCTCTTCTACAACTAGTCTGTCCAGTCTGGAAAATAATTTCTGCACCGTGCGTGTGTGGACGTGAGTGTGCATCTGCGCAGCCTGCGCACGTGTACACACAGAGACACACGTACACACACGCACGCACGCACGCACGCACACACACACACACACACACACACACACACACACACACACATACACACAGAGAGAGAGAGAGAGGGAGAGAGAGCGCATAAGCCCAATAATGTCGGCGCAAATCGGTGAATTCTCTGGTCGTCCAATGAACGAACGTGGCGGTTATAGGTAAAAATGAGAAAACATGATCGATATTTTTTTGTGTGAGTAATATTGATTGCATTTAACAAAACGGGGTGCTGCCCAACATCATTTTAGGAAAAGTCACAGACTGGTGGACTTCAATGTTTTTTTTAAATAAAGTTATGCACAAATGAAAATCAAAGTCGTCCAATGAACGGCAGTTGGCGGTTCTAGTGTTAATTAAAACTACAACATTATCAGACAAAATACCCAAGCAGTCAAATGAAAGACTGCTCTGATTTCAGCTTTATGTGCTTGAAAGAGAGACGATGGTCAGAATATCTTTCTCATTGTCTCTGATGCTGTGCACAGCCTCCCTATGGTTAACAAAGCATTATTGGCAGCTCTCTTCTAACTGACCATGCTGGCTGGAGACTCGATGGCTGCTTTTTCCTCCAATTCTATTGACAAATGTGGTGAGTTGGGAACACTGCTGGCTGTGAATGGCCCTTAATAGAAACTGTTTGCGCCATTTCACTCTGCGATATCAAGCCCCAATAGGAAAACAGTCATGTGTAGGGCTGCAAAATTCATTGAATTTTCAAAGTTGGATACTTTCCTTATGGGAATATATGGGAATTAACGGACATATATGGGAATAAACAGGAATAAATCTGAAATTTACAAAATTGAAGGTTGGCCATTAACAGGGAATTTAAATAGGCCTATTGGGGGAAATATATTGTAGCATATCTTGGCTAAAACAACCAGATAACCAGATTTAATGCAAGTACACTTGAATATCTATGCTATTCCTCGATCACATGCCTACAGCACACTGCTTACTTTTTTTATTGAGGGGGGGTAGTAATATTTTACTCAACATTCATCATGTTTTTGTTGTTCAGTAAATAATTGATTGTTCATACATGACACATTTATGTTTGGATATGATACAGTTTGTTTAAATTACCCCCAATTTCCAAATAATTCCCATAAATTCCCAATAATTCCCATTAATTCTCATGGAAAGTTTCCAATTTGGAATATTTCCAAAATTCCGCTGGTTAACTTCCCATGGAAACTTTATGGAAATCTTCTGGAATTTTTCCGCCCCTTTGCAACCCTCGATGTGGCATTTAGCTGAACAATGATGGAACTATAGTCAGTCAGTCAGTTGTGGTCCGGTCAAAAAGCAGAGTTGCAGTCTTAAGGCCATGTATGTAGATTCTCTCCACACCTGGCCTGCACCTCCAAATCCTCTCTTTGAAAATCGCAAAAAAAACAGAATCAGTGACGAGCCGAACACCCAGCGAGAACACGCTTTGACATCCCTGCCAAAAATATGGACACAGCTTGTCACTCCGTTTATACACGAAACAACAGGCTGGAAATAATGGCCCCGCTTGCCCGTACCCATAGGTTCACCGTTTTTCCTCTCTTCCTCATTTGGCTGTGCTGCACCACAGTATAGCAACAAAATTACTGGCGCTTGTGGAGAAAATTAAGCTAATTTGGGTGTAATTTAGACAAATTCAGCTCGAAAACACAAAGGAGTGTAGTCCCAATGATTAGAATTAATGTGCTCAATATGGTGCAGTAAAACACATTTCAGAGACGCTACCTGTAGCAGAACAGTGTGGAAACAAACCGCACACCACCACCACAACAGCTACCCCCCACTGTTTGCAAGTTAGTAATGGCTTTTAATGCAGGGTCAACTTGATGTGTCAATCTGTACTTAGGACAGGGGTGGGCCACGCAATTGGAAATCAAATTGAAACATGAAATGCATATTGATTATAGAGTATTTGCCAGCCCAGAAGACCTGGGTCCTTTTTTCAAAAACCAATAACTTTCGATTATAAATAAAATACAGATTTTTTTCTGCAGCTATTAGTGTAAATCCAGTGTACTCTGAGGTTAAGTGAAAAGACTGCTCACATACCACAACCCACATAATTGCATATCAACTTTTAAATCAGACTAAATATTGTGCCAGTTGCCTCATATGCACCACAGGTCACTGGTGAAATACACTGCATTATGTTATTAATATGGATTCAATGCAGATTGTTTTACTGTAACTGTATCAAGACTTAATCGTTAGTAGTTTATTTCGATCATACTCACGGTCAAATCATCACCATTAATCTTCCTTCCAGACTATATTCAATCAAATTTATGAGTCCATATTTATGGTATGCTGAAAAAGAGGAGGCTGAAGATACTGAGCTTCTACCTGCCTAACCTTTAATCCTGTTAAATCTTAACTATATTTCAATGGTGCAAACAAAAAAAAGAAGAAGAAACATGCCAAACTGCTTATCAGCCCCGTAATCCATCAACTTTTTAAAAAAAATGACAAAAAAAAAAAAGATCAATACATTACTGTCCAGGTATAGGAATCCTTTAAATGAATGGAAATAAATAAATGACTAACTCAACAAATGAAGAGTTCATTTGCAAAAGCAGATAAGTGCCATTTTGAAAAAAATGAGCTGAGGCTTTGTAATTATTCTTTGCATAGTGTTGTTTTCAATAAAACTTTATTTTTTTGAGATATGTCTGTTTTGTTACATCTCAAAGTCACTCAACTTTGGTTTGACTGATATCACCTTATGTAAATAAAAAATAAAAAGTGAAGATTCTAGAATTTTTTAAAAACTGAGTTATCTGCTTTTGCAAATGAACTCTTCAAATGTAGATTAAGTTGAACAGCAGAATATAATTCAACCCTGTTTGTACCTTTCAGGTAACCTTTTTTTTAAATTTATTTGTAATGCTTAATACTGGCCATTAGGTAGGCTACATGACTGCATCAATGAATGAAGAAACAAATATACAGATGTTACTGGTTCAAAATTGCGGGGTTTTTCCTGCACTGCAGGATCGCGTGATCGCGTGACTTTTCACCACAACTGTTTTCCTCTAGGTGGCAGCACCGTACTAAATACTGCTCAGACGTTTTGGGGACAATGCTGACAGCCTGATAGCCGCGATTAGGAGTGGCGCTGTTCATGATACAGAATACAAGAGGATGAAAGGAGAACTAGCTGCAGACAGTAAATAATATAGTAGCCTCGTTTTTCAATGACAAAATGTAACGACGGCAGCTACAGTAGACTATAGCCCACGTCTCACTCTCTTTTTTCGGTCATCTGTCTCGTCATCTCCAAAATGAGTTTTTAAAATGAGCCAACTACACTACTGTCATTACTCTCGTTTTTATGCAGCATATCAGACAACATACTAGTGTACTCGTTATTGCCAAAATGTCACATAATTTCTCACAATATAAATAGGTCAAATAAATATTTTTGTCCCGTGCGTAATTGTCAAGATCCGCATTTCGATTAAACTCGCCTTTCTTCTTTTGTACGAGTTGTTGGACAACTGCATTTTCATTTTATTTACTTATTTCCCTGTCCTAAGTCATGTTTATGGATACACAGTTGAACATATTGTCATTTTTCCCTCGGCATTTTCCCTCACTTTGCTGAATATCTGTTGATTCATGTCATAAACACGAACATTAAAAATATCTGGTGTTTATTAAAAATAGCCTACATGTTGTTCATTCAAATCAGTTGTTGTTCATTGTAGAACAATAGGGTATTAATACGGTGATTTATATACAGATATTGATCGCGCAGTGTGACCACAATCAATCACTACGCACGGAGGAGTGAGGGACATTTGAAACAGCTGTATCAATCGTCCCTGCAGGGACTACTGACACTTTAACCTGTTTTGCCTCTAAAATTCAAAACTATGACATTTCATAGTTTAGGACCTGTTTATGTACGAATTCATCTGTTGTTAGGTCATATTATTATTGCATGAAACACACAATACAACTTTTGATCACAAAAAAACTACCGCACGTAACATTTTACTTTCCGTAGTAAAAAACAGGTTCGCGCTAATAACTTTTGAATGGCATGACGTAATTTCACGAGCTTTCCCAGGATTGGTCGGTGTTGAGTGCTGAACATAGTGACAAAATCTGACGGCTCAAGCTTGTGTGGTTTTCGAGGAAATCGCTGTGTATCAATCGTCCCGTGTATCAATCGACCCGGCTCTCCCCTACTGTGCAGTAGTGCCGCAGATTTCTCACTCCGCACCTTGTTTGAGAGTGCAGCTGGATGATTTCTTGTGAATGAACGGGTCTGTGTCACTTTGGGGCTGGGCGATAAAACATAGGATAAATAACTTTCCCTCGATAGAAGACGCTTTCTCCCCGGCTACGTTGGTGGAGATCTCCCACACAGTAAAAGATTTAGGCAACACATTCTTCCAGCTGGCTGTTTTTCTTCCAGTTACAGAAAGTAGCCTATGTGCAAAGTACCACATTAACATCTCTATTCATATAACGCCCATCGAAACAGCTGATTTACATGTCGGCCGTATGGCGATTGGCCATTCACGCGGCTTTGTTCTTGGTTTCGGCCAATCAGCTTATAAGCACATGGCTAATTATCAGCTTTCAACCAATCGCACTGTTTTAATGTGTGTGTGAAAGTTATTTTCTTTAGTTCATTTTCGTTTCTTTTGGATTTTTTTTACAACAATGTATCAATATAATATTGTTTTCGTTTCATTTCGTTATAAAAATCAATCCCTTTTCTTTGAAACAATGAGATTGAGCAGCTAAAAACCAGACCAGTTCAACTGTAGCGATTTTCATAACACTATCGCTCCGGATCAGAGGTACTAAGATGCTGATTATTAACTCAATAAACTCAACCATGGCTTGTCTTATTGTTAATCTGAACGCACATGTATAAAGGGCAGAGTCAAGGCAGCAGATAAATCACAAAACATCAACGCGTCCGTGAGCGCAGCGCACCTCATTTTCTCCTGTGAAGAAGAAGAGAAAAAAGAATGAATGTTTAGGTTTATTTAGAAGAAGTCTGATTATGACTGCTGCTCTGGATCAGATTATTTGCTCATAATTCGGGTTATTTTCAAACAGTGGCCAAACAACAGATCAATTAATTATTATAGACTATATTTTCCGGTTTGTTCTGAATTAAATAAAATCAGCAAACCTGGCGTGCTCAACTCAAGGTATGAACGGGTGAATCGGGTGCCAGTCCAAAAAAATTCAAAGTCAAAAAACGCTGAGGACGGCTGATTGCCGAAACGCGTCCGTTTCTCGCTGCCGAGCAGTTTTTATGAATTAAAAAGTGTTTAACTTAAAGTGAGTGCTGAATTAAATAAAAGCCTGTCCCATACAGCCGCGTGTGTTACGACGTGTTTTGTTGATGCTATCATCTTTGCCTTGCGCAGATGATCCTTCATAATTTGTGATACATAATCATCAAGTCATAAAGCAAGACAGGCTTTATCATATTACAATAAAATGTGATTTAGGCAGGGTATACAGTAGTTAGTTCTAGTTTAATAGCCTAGAGTTTAGCTGTGGATTACTGCACAGATCACTGAGTCATCCGCCTGTCGTCCTCCGTTCTCACAGATGCCACCTGGCGGTTGTTTTGGCACATTGAGGCTTTTCATTAAAACCTCTTGTCTCGCCAAAGAAAAAAAATGCCTGAGTCTTGTGCCGTCTCGCGTGGACCACGCGTGAAGTCCGCAATTTTGAACCAGTAACATCTGTACACATTCACAGACACTGCTTTCAAACAAACATAGGATCATATATTACAATGTGCTCACACCCTTTTCTGTTTTTATATGTGTATATATTAAAGTTGAACAGCACAGCACAAACCTGCATCTCTGAGTGGAGAAAATAAGTTTTAAAACAAACACACAAACTCATTTTCTGTTGTGACATTTAAATCTAAATTTGGACAGCGCGCTCTGTTCGGATACATACATAGAAGTATAATCAACAACCTTGAGACAACATGATGCTATTTTTTATTCTTTTTTTTTTTTTTTTTCATTTGAGGACATCATGGACCGGGCTGTAAAATGCCATGTGTGAGTTAGGAAAACAACATATTCTGTCCTTGTTTACGAGTGCTAATTGCCCCTGTAGTGTCATTTTTGTTTGCATCTCATATCATTGCTTGATATGTCAGTTGTTAGCGGTGTGTTTTTGGTTTGTCAGGCTGGATTTCACAATTTGCAGGCTCGAAATTGGGTATCATTTCAAGGAGACATGGCTGTGGGTTGGGACATCTCTAGTTACAGAGCTAAGAAGTGGGCACAGGGCCTAATGGAGTTCAGAGATAAAAGTTCCTCTTTTCTAGGAGGAATAAAAAAATGGTACGCTATTAAATTACTCCCCCCCTCCAAAAAAGGTGAAATAGACACTAATGGCTCTGTGCATGTGCAGTGTATGTCTGCGTGTGAGCGTTTTCTGGTATGTACTGTACAATGAATGTGAGCAGGCTGAAATGGCTAATGTGAGGATTCATTTAGAACAAAACCTCAGTCTTTTAAGTGTTCTGGTTAGTGAGCAGCAGGAGGTTTTCTCAGAACAGCACCTGCAGGATTCCTCCATCAGCACTAAGGCCAGTGTGGAAACCAGTAGCAGCAGATGTAATAAGACCCTGATGGAGGATGACGCTAATGTGCTAATGCTGTTCTCACATCTTAAGTGTAGTGGGCTCAGTTTTACTTGAGAATTCTTCTGTGGCTCTTACAACATGTGGGTGGCACACGAGTGCAGGCGAGATAAAACAGACTTATTAGTCTTTGTCAGATCGGCCTCTCTGATATTCTCCACCGATGAAGCAGAGTAGAGGAAATGGAGATGGCCTGAGCCTGCATGGATTTTTTTTTCTTTTTGGATTCACAAGCAAAGTCTTGTGAAAACTGTTGTTTTTTCACTGTCAGGTAAAGAGTCTTTAGTAAACCTCATCACAGTAAAACAAACTCTTTTTTATTTTTATGTAAATCTTATTAATGCTGGGCATCAGGTTATTTTAATGTAATTTAAATGGGATGATACCATTATATTAAGTCGGTAGATTTTTTTTGAAAGTTGACTATTATTATTATTTTTAATAGGATCCACACACACATTAGTTGTGTTTAGGCTGTGGTTCCATGTACACTTCCACAAGCTGTTCCTGTGTTTTAACACATGGATGGCATTAACTAAATATACTTAAATACATCTTGGCAAATGTGTTAGTGTAATTTATGTTCAGAAATAGCTCATTAATGATGCATTCATCTCATAAATGATAATGATGATGATGATTTTGTGGAATTGCCCACCCCCTGAGTGGTGTTAGCATATTCTCCTTGTGCCAGGTTGGGTTTCTTCCAGCTCCTCCAGTTTCTTTCCAATTTCCAGAGAGAGACACACGGCGTAGGTGACGCTAAATCCTCAAAGGTGTGGATGTGAATCAATGTGTGTGTCTACAGTGTGTGTGTTTGTGTCAACCTTGGGACAGACCTACGATTAAGACCAACTGACCGCTAATTGATTAAAGGAATAGTTCAAAATTTGGCAGTTAGGTTCCTTACCTTTAATTGTCGGTGCAAGCTATTTTTAAAACAGCGGAGCAGAGCCGCGAGCTGCTCAGAGCTACGCTACGGAGGCTAATGGGATTTCTTGGTTTCCCTCATCAAATACACAATCCAACAACTCCAAAACACTGTCGTGGACAAGTTGTGACCTGCACATTCACCACGCTATGAGATAATAACGGAACGTTACGAGACAGGGTTGTTTTAGAGGTAAATTCATGCAAAACCGCTGACGCGCGTTGCCTTCAGGGACAGTTTTTCAGCAAGCAGACTCTGTATTTACCTCGAAAACGACTCTGTCTGGTAACGTTCTGTTATTATCTCATAGCGTGGTGAATGTGCAGGTCACAACTTGTCCACCAGAGTGTTTTGGAGTTGTTGGATTGTGTATGAGTTTGATGAGGGAAACCAAGAAATCCCATTAGCCTCTGTAGCGTAGCTCTGAGCAGCTGGCGGCTGTGCGCCGCCATTCTAAAAATAGCTTACACCGACAATTAGAGGTAACAAGTTGCTATGACTAATAGTGATTGGCAATGGGCCAATTTGCTAGAATGTTGAACTATCCCTTTAAATACTCTTGAGTTAATTGATACCAGGGGATAATTACAGAATAAATTACAAAACCCAAAAATGTGGTAATAATTATTGGTAATATTAACAATAACCTTTTTTCACACCAAGTAAAATGCCTTGAATTTCTCTGTCACCTGACTAAAATGTTGGCTACCATACCTACTGTAGTGTTGAG
This sequence comes from Trachurus trachurus, assembly GCF_905171665.1. Lineage (NCBI taxonomy): Eukaryota > Metazoa > Chordata > Actinopteri > Carangiformes > Carangidae > Trachurus > Trachurus trachurus. The sequence continues at coordinate 33,176,372 of NC_139895.1, forward strand.
AAGCTCATATAGTACAACATAGCTCATATATCAACTCTGAGTATAGATTGAGTGTGTTTGATGTCCAGATGAGAAGCAGCAGTGTTGACCAGCCTGTTCTCCTGCCATATGAAAAGATAGCAGGTCACACGACAACTCTCTGCTGCCCCATTAGTATTACCACTGTGTGGCAACCATGACAACTCCTCACCTTGTTAATGAAGGTAGTGTAAGTGTGTTATTTGCTCATTAGAGTTCAGCAGAACCTCCTGGTTAATTTGAATGATTAAAACTGAATAATGCAAAGACAGAAAATCAGTGCAGTGCACCACAGTTTTATGAATTTAAGGATAATGCTAATATTTGCATTTTCTGCTCCTCTTATTCTCAGTGTCTGTTATCAAGATGATGGTCTCCTTCACTGTTTACCCAGCACTGTGGCTCTCAGCTGATTGGATGGGTTTCTGCCACATTGAAGTTTTGAGCAGTTCCATGATCTGATTTCCCACATGGCTGCTGTCTACAGATCCATATCAACACTGGACTGAGTCTGTTTTAATATTACAAAAGTGGCATTTTTCCATGTCTGGGTTGGACTACAACCTGAGTCTGTCTCAGTCTGTGATTTAAAACTAAACTTTGCCGCAGAACAAACCTTTTTGTCTGCAGCGTCAGCCACCTGCTGCTTTGTTTTCTTTTCACTTTCAGTTCATATAGCATATCACAAGGTGCTGCCTCTCTGTTTTTATGTCATAGGAGAAAAACAATTTGGGGTGTGATGTTTGTTCAGTGTGAGCCCTGCATGGCCGTCAGTCTATACCAGGGGTGACCAACGTATGGCCCACAGGCCAAAACCGGCCATGCCAGAGGGTCCAATCTGGCCCACGGGATGAATTTGTGCATGATGAGGTGTGGGAATTACATAGAAGAGGCATAATATTGATGAAACTACACATATTTGTCATACAGGTAATTTACTGTAAACATCAATCAATCAATCACGCTTTATTCGTATAGCACTCATCATGCCCACGACATCTCAAAGTGCTTCACATGATAAAAAACAGGAACACAGGGCAAACATATTGGGAGGCATGCTCAATATTTGTCTTAAGTTATTTCTAGTCAAAATGTAATTTCTAGTCAAAACAAATCTCATTGTAAAACTCATCATATAAAAAGTAGCTTGTTTTTAGACACTTTTTCTTTCAAGCATATTTTCACTTGAAATAAGGAGACAAAAAACAAGTACATTTTTAGGTGATGAGTCTTATTTTAAGTGGAAAGAGATTAGTTTTGACTAGGAATTTGACATTTTGACAAGAAAGAAGAATATATATATATATATATATATATATATATATATATATATATATATATATATATATATATATATATATATATATATATATATATATATATATATATATATATATATATATATTCTTCTTTCTTGTCAAAATATATAAATATATATATATATATATATATATAATATGTGACCCGATCCATCAAAATGAGTCACAGTGACCCAAATTTCAAAGTTGAGATTTTGGTATCAATGGAAAGATTAGAAAATAAGCTTTAAAATGATACCCTAGTCAAAGTCATACATTTGATGGTTTTCGAGATGTGACCATCTCCTACTCTCTTATTCTGTTCTAAAACCTGAGAAAATAGCAGTTAAAGTTTTTGCCAGTGACTCTGGCATCTGTTCCTGTACCACGTGATTACACGCACCCTATACGGTCTCTTGTTGTCGTAGATGCAACATTCAATGACCCTCGGAAAGCAGAGAATCTCACAATTCAGATACTTTTTACAGCTCGTTTCTATCATAAACGGTTCAGAAGTTGTCATGTTTTGTTGATGTTTTGTAAAACATGTGCAAGCGTGTACGTTCGGGTTAGCATCGAGGCTACGTTCTGTTTAGCATCGATGCTACGCTCTGTTAGCGACGATGCTACACTCTGTTAGCGTCGATGCTACTCGGTTTAGCATCTGTTTCTGTATCCGTCCCTGCTCGTCATAGATGCAACATTCAATGACCGTCGGAAAGCGGAGAATCCCGCGATTCAGATGCAGTTTACAGCTTGTCTCTATCATGAACGGTTCAGGAGATATTTCATGTTTTGCACCGAAGCAGCACTCATTTTCAGAGGGTTTAAGTTGCAGGTCAACTTTAATCATCATTTACATGCCTTTTCTCAATTATCTGGACTGTGAAACTTTGGGAGATTGTTTTTGAATGTCATTGCTTTGAAATTAGGGTAAAACATTTTTTTTTATTTTCTATGGGTTTTCCATGTTATCAGCTGATTATCTAAAAATAGAACGTTGCGACTTCCGACTCATTTTGATGGAACGGGTCACATATAAGAGTTTTTGCAGTGAAGAATTTTAAAACAATGGAATTTAGAGTCATTGAGGAAATCCTATCTTACACTCAAGCTTTTGCAACGGGGAAAACAACTTAATAATGTACTTCTTTGCACAAAAACGAAGAGAAACGTTTAGAGTTCTTAGAATTTATAGTTAATTATGCCATTACTTTACTGGTCTGGCCCACTTGAGATCAAATGCTCTGTATGTGTCGCCTGGACTGAAGTGAGTTGGACACCCTTGATCTATACAGTGAGAGCGTGTGAGCTGAGGCAAACCCGCAGTTTGAGTTGACACAACATACAGGATTTAACACTAGAAGTGCCAGAATTCCAAACCTACTAGAACAGCCACAAGCGGTCAAAATGACCTTTTGATACAAAACTCTGTCATCTCTCACAATAAATACCCAGTTGAAAAATTAATTCATTTATTGTGTTATTATATCTTTTTTTAAACAACATAACATCAATATATATATTTCAATAACTTATATACACTTATACATTCATCAATATTTATATCATATCAGGAATTCAAAGACTTGGAACAAGATAATAACAATTTAGAAAAACTAAATAAATAGGCCTTCTAACAACAAAAGTAGTAAGTGATTTTGAATCATTTTATTTGAACATTTTTAACACAAAAAAAATCGAAAAAGCTAGCTTTTAAACATGTATAACACAAAATAGGCCTATAACACATTTATAACACAAAATAGGCCTAAACAGGCCTATTTATGCGTCACAGTCAGCGCAGGTGATCTCCCTTTTGCTCACGCAGTTTCCGCACACGGGTTTGTGGCATTTGGAGCAGGTGTCTTGCGTCTTGTTCTGGTTGCAGCTTCTCTTTATCTGGCACTGCCTCCGTTTTGGGAACTTTGGTTGCACCTGCTGCTGCTGCTGCTGCTGCTGCTGCTTCGCTGCCTTCCCCTCCATAAATTCCGCCCTCAACTCCTCTGCCAGCAGCAGCAGGAACTTCCTCCGCGGGATTCTACTGCTGGTGCACTCCTTGAAAAGGACGTGGGCATTGATCCCTGCCAGGTCGAGGATGTTGTAGAAGACCGCCACTGGCCATCTCCGTGTGCCACCTTTGACAGAGTATCCCCGTGCCATTTGGTCCAGGACGTCCACGCCGTACTTTGTGCTGTTGTAGTACGTCACAGACTCTGGCTTTGCCTTCGGCCCATCAGTGATACCCACGGTTGTGTGCACGGTGCTGAGAATGCACACATTCTTCCTTGGCTTCCCCTGGTATACTGTGAGCGTCGCATCCGCACATTTCAGCACCTTTGAACTGAACAGCTCCGCTTGCTGTTTCACGGAGGGGGGCAACTCGCGCTTGGTTTTCCCCATGGTTCCAACAAGGCTGGTCTTCTTAGCCTGTAAGGTGGTGGCCAGTTTGAGGGAAGTGAAGAAGTTGTCTGTTGTGACATTCCTTCCCTTCCCAAGGAATGGCTCCGCCAGCCTCAGGACCACACTCTCTCCCACGAGCTGATCTCTGCTCCGAGTGTCATCCTTTCCCAGATACGGAGCCCCATTCAGCATGTATTTGCTGTCGACATCAGCAGCCAGCCAAAATTTAATGCCGAATTTATCGGGCTTGTTCCCCATATACTGGATGAATTTGCACCGGGCCTTGGTGGGGAACAGCTGCTCGTCGATGGTGATGTTGGCACCGGGCTTGTAGCAGGCTATGCTGTTTTCCACAAACTTGCTCCAGGTGGCTGATATCAGGGCAAATCTGTCATCCTGTAGCCTCACACGTCGGGTCTCCTTTTTATCAAAGCGCAGGAATCGCATGATTTCTCTAAAGCGATTCCTGGCCATGGTGTCCTTGAAAAATGTAAACCCCCATTTCTCCGACCACAGGCTGTCCAGCTCCATGTTTTTTGCACCCTGCGCTCCACGGACGTATAGCAGGGCTATGAAGGCTTTCAGTTCAGCCACTGTCAGGTCCCATGAGCTGTCACCAAGATGCCGATGCGCTTCAGCCACAGTGCAGTCTCTGATATGCTTCAGCATGCCCACATCAAAGACACACAAAAAAGCAGTGACCGCATCCTCAATATTGCGCTTAGCGTGCGCTGTGGGGCCAGCAGCTTCAGTGAGGACATTCTGACTCTGCCTTCTCCCTGGATGTTCAGATGGCTGAAGGACTGTCCATACAGTACCATCCTTCCCCATTTCCACAGCGGCCTGAGATGACTCCATCCGCGGGCTGAACACAGGTTCAGCGGCCTCCGGCCGAGATGACTCCATCAGTGGGATGAACACAGTGAGCTCAGCGGCCTCCGGCCGAGATGACTCCGGGCTGAACACAGTGGGCTCAGGGGCAGGCACTGATTCAGGAAGGCCTATAACAACAAAAACACCAATAATAATAGCTAATAGCCTAATAATAATCGAATAATAGGCCAGTGGAGAAGGCAACGCGCGGCGGAGCATTACGCAGTACACACTGGAGCCATTACGCAGCGGACATAATCTTACAGTGGGGTCATTACGTGGGGCAGCACAGGACAAAGCTAAGTGGGACATTACGTAGCACAGTCGGTGATCAGGACAGGACATCGGAGCTCACCTGATACACCAGCTGTGAACTGAACATCTGGATCCATCTCCGATGACACCCGACTCCTTTTCCGCGGCAGGGGCTCTGACTCACTCTCTGAGGATGAACCATTTTCATTCATCCAGGAAACGTCGCTGTCACTTTCCACCTCGGACAGTTCCCCTCCATCAGAATCATCGCTGTCCAAGTTCTGAAGCATCTCCAAGGCCGAGGCAGCCGTCATACTCCTCTTCTCCCGTTTATTTATTGTTGACATGTCTGAATTATGGTCTGAAGTCTCCTTATCACTCCAATGTTGATAAACACAACCGGCACTTGGCATAAACAATGGCCGTTGCTGAGCAACCAAAATTGCAACATTAACCGCGGGAAAATACGTGCGGTCAGAATGACCGGTCATGGCCGAAATAGGTAAAAGTGACCATAAGTTATTTTCCTTTTGCGTGATTTATTAAAAAAACATTTAAAATTAAAATACATACACTTTTAGGAAAAGTCAGGTACCAGCAGGATTGTATGTTTTTAATCATCAAAGTTATTACACATATAAATGTCAAAACGGTCAAATTGACCGCTGTGGCCGTTCTAGTGTTAATGAGCAAGCGAGTCTCTTAAGCCTCTACTTTCTGTACGCCAAAGGCGGACAGGTCTTGTGGACTCACTTCTGTTATATGGCTGTTGTTAAAATTCATAAAACAAATCAAGGTTGAGGGGAATGAAACCCACGTGTTGTAATTAGCTGTGCTGCCGCCGCCACTTGACAGTCATTATAACCATCAGCTGTTTGACTGATCCTAATCCGCAGTTAAGAGTGCAGTGTCAACCGGCTCCATTAAAATAAACTACCTTTTAAATGTGAATGCCAGGGAATTCAATTAAGTGATAGATGATTGGACTGGAACTGGCAACATGCAGGAGAAGTGATATGTCTTCATTTAGATAATGTAAGTGGAGTGGTACAATTGAAGTGCTGCTGAAAAAGAGCATTTAGATTGAGCTAATACTTTATACACAGTTTATGTGACAGAATATATGGATGTAAACACAGTTTCTTACATCTGTAGTATATGTCCTCACACACGTTAACAGAACACAACATGTGACGAGATGTTGAGCTCTAGATAAATGAAAGGGGGCCTGTGATTTCGGTGAGATTAGCTTCATTAGCATGCAGACACAGAGCGCAGCCGAGCACTGCGGCCAGCCCAGATAAGAGCAGCCGTCCGTGGAGCGCCGGGCGCATCAGGAGCCGGGATCTGCACAGCTCCACCGAAAGGAGATGACACAAAGTCGGTCTTTATCAGAGACAGATAAGAGCCCATTTAACATAAACAAACAGAGCGTGTGTCGCTTGGCTGGCGCGAAAGGAGTGTCCGTTTTTTTTTTTTTTTTATCGCAGCCGCCACGGTGGGAGTCCTCCTCCTGATCTGACTGCACCGTCGCACAGTTTGGATATTTTTGTCTGGTGTAAACACAGGAGAAAGCGATAGGTCTTTTCTAAAGGCCACTGAAGTAGATGCATCTAACATCTGTCCCATTGAATCATGTTTTTTTCTTTTTTTTTTGTCAGAAAGGTTTATTGAGTAGAAAAGGGGCTGTGATCGATGGATGCTACCCGTCTAAGGCACTCATTCACTCGCTGTTGGCTGGAGGTTAGAAGCTATTTCACACCCTGTTTCTAAGACATGGAAGGAGCCTGCTGTTACCTTAACACTACAACCGCCAACAATGCAGTTACTGCTAGAACCGCCATGAGGTCATTTTGACCTCGCTGCACTACAGGCCTTATAACTACAAATTAGAAGTCAGTTACTGGAATATTTGGTCCTTTTTTTTTTCAAAATAGCATGTGAAAATGAATGAAATAACATAACCCTAACCCTAATTTTATGAATTTTGCCACGTTAGGATTCTTTTATTCTTTTATGTAATAATAAAAATTCAATTCAGTTGAACAATCATGGAAATGGCATTGTAATAAGATATTAGAAAGCTGTCAAACAGATAAAACAGGTGAAAAACAGAAAATTAACATTACTCATGAACATCACAATAACAATCCCTTGCTCTAATGAGAAATGAACATGAATTCAGAAATATTTACAAAGAAAGAGAGCCTTGGTCATCAATGTTTGGTACCCACAGGCCTGTTCTAACTAACAAACAAACTAAATCACTACAGTAACTAAATGAGTGATAAATGAAGATCCTTTAGCCCAGAATTGCCATCACAGTGACAAGGAATTCAATTTAGTAACTCACTATTGGAAAAATAAACCAACCAAAAGCTTTGTATCTTACTTAATGAGTATCTATTGTTATTTTTTGTAAAGTGTGTGTGTGTGAATGTGAGGCATTACTATGAAGTGTTTTGAGATGTCTGATGTCTTTATATATGGCTATATAAATGCGGTCAATTTACCATTTTTGCATTAGCATGAATGGAGGTCAAAATGACCTATTGGTGGTTCTAGGTAAAATCACTCTCTTTCTTCTCTCTCTCTCTCATATACTAGAATTGTCAAAACGGTTAGAGTCATCGACTGGGAGACATAGGATTACATTAGAGTTACATGCATCAAAATGAGCTCATGGCGGTTCTTAGTGTAAACTTCCTAACCAACCATGATCTCACACACACATAATGCAATGGGTTTGAATAACTAAATGACACATGAGTGATGAGGATCCCATACACACTACTTTCAAAGCTCCTCGTGCACAGTGGTTACATTTGAAATATGTATGCACTGTAAGAGTCATGTGTAAGTGCTTTATGTAACTGATCTCACAGGACTCTCATTCAGAGGCAGACTCCTTTCCGTCTCAGCCTGATGGATCGAATGGGTCGTCCATGATGAGCCTCGGCAAACAGCGTCCATGCTGCAGTCCTTGCACAAACACAATATCAATGACACTTACCAGCATGAAATTCATTTTTGCCCAGAGGGGCCAGCGGTATTTCACGCCCGCTGCACACCGCTGAGCGCAATGTATCGTAAATGAGCGACGCAAGAGCAATTTGACCCACGATCAATCAGCTCATTCAGAAATATTATACAGGTACATTAAACAAATAGGGCTAAGAATCTCCAAATCATGGGAATATACCACAATGGTAAACCATGATATTGGTTGAACAAACACAGCCCTGCAGGAATAAAGCTGGCTAATAATGTTATTAGACTGTGATATTTGGTTGGATATAGGTTGTGACCAAAATTCTCAAAAAATCAACATTAAAGGAGAATGGGCTTTATGCACAGCTCCACTACTTCCTGAACTTAAGCCAGCCCCTTTATTTGTTTTGTTTTTTTATTTTAGTGTGTCTCACCTCACGACAATGGTCAGACACACCTGGATTAATCAGTTTGTCCATTAATGTAAGACAGGAAATAAAGGAGCTGCCTTAGGTTCAGGAAGTAGTGGAGCTGTGCATAAAGCCAATTCCGGTCATTTTTGACCCCTCAATAGTTGTTCTGATGGTCACCCAGTGTTGGGGGGAACAAAAACATGGCTAAAATTGATGCAGGCAAACTGGAGTTACACCATGGCTACCCGGCGCTAGGGATAGCGACAATGCTAACCTATGGGGGCAATTCTTTCAACCACAACAAAGACTCAAAAAGCAATCAAATATCTATGGTACATGACTGGAATCCTTATGACACACCACTGAACTCATATAGTGTACAGTATTTAGTATAAACTTTGTGTTTTTGCCTGTAATCACTCACCTCAGATAGCCTAACTCTGGAACATCCTGGAAAGACATTACTATCTGATCACAGAGCGCCTTCTCCCCGCCACAGAAACAAACACTTTTTCCTTGTTGTGATGATTTCTTTACAAAAATAAACGGTCGAGCAGTGCAGTGGTAAAGTCCAAAGTTTATTTTTGTAAAGAAATCATGGCCTTGCTGCCTTGCGGCTTTTGGCCTTTGTGCCCTCAAAAAATTGACAACATGAAAGGCCAAGTGGCCTGCCCCCTAAAATGATGAAATTCCAGGCCTGCTTTAAAGGTGTTCAGAAATGGCCGTTTATCCTGTTGGTCGCGCCAAGTTTCCACGAGTTGCCGCACAAGTTTATTCGAGTAAGGAAAACGAATTTGATTGGTCGTTATCGAGCGGGCGTGATATTCAATGTTTGGGCGAGACCGAGCTCGGTGTGTCTGTGTGTCTCAGACGTTGGATTGACGGATGACGGATCCAATATCAGTGGCTGATGAATCGTGAGCAGTGTGACGCATAATTTGTGTGCCTGCATTAACCAATGCGGAAAAAAAATACCACACTTAGATCCCAGATTTACTCAAAAATATAATTTTGCACAAAGTTTGGGCTACATCGTCTGATAGATGAGTTATTAAGCTAATGTTAAGACCCACAGTGGGCTCAAATTCAATTTTATTTTCTGTACAGCTTTAAACAATTCATATTGTTCTATTTTTTAATATTGAATCATCAGGGTAAGCATCATGCACAGTGAAGTGTATCAAAGGCGCTTGAATTCCAGTCAAATTCACGACATTCATCTTTTTCTTTTGGTTGCATCATTGTACACAGAGCTACTGGCAGGCTTTTACAAAGCACGTCTCAAAAAGACCCACCCTCTAAACTTACAATGATGGAAGCAGAGAGGGGTAATGGAGTGGCTGTTGTCTGTTGTCCACTCCAGCACTCTCAATTCCAGCGCTTTACTGTCAGTGAAGTCGGCTAAACTACTTTTGAACGAGGCGCACACACAGATTCCCCCAGCCGGCCGCCCGGTGTGATTGAGTGTTGGGCTGACAGCAGTCTGGCTCTAGAGACGCCCTGTGGAGTGTTCAGCGCTTAGAACTGAACTTCACCAGGACACGCACTTCTTTTTAGGTGGACGTCTGGTGTTGTAATTTGAAAACAGGGAGCCCACTATAGTTGTGTGTGTGTGACAGCTCTGTGGGGATCTGTGTGCTGGACCCCAGCAGGTTAGGTTAAACAACCATTTGTGATGTATAGTATAGGGTGTTGGGGCCAGGTAATTCATTATATCAATAAGAGACCCTATAGTGACATTAGGATTTGGGTGTGTTTCTAGTGTGGAGCTTAATTTAATAATAATACCTATTCAGTATACTGTAATATTAATACGCTTTAAACAGAATTATGGGAATGTGAGGGTTCAAGCTGATAAAAGTGATGAATATGAGTCATAATACAATCAGCATGTTACAGTTTTTCTCTATTGGTTTGGCTCAATTCTTGAAACAGAAATTACATTCTCAAAATAACATGGACAAATCTCCAAACCACCTTGCAAATGTTCACAACAGAATGGCATTTCTCATTGATTTAATCAAATTGCAAATGTCTTCGTACATGTCTCAAGTGTCTTAGTGCATCTTTGCAAATGGTTATGTACAAGTACCCTAGAGTTAGCACAATGAGCATACGTTTAGCACATTTTCCAAATGAATAGATCTTGCTGATCTAAGCTGATTAGTTGATTCTCAGTCTAATGGTTGCTCTCTCCAAAACATGTCAGCATGATTTCACTGTGTAAATCATCATATGCACAATAGTCTGTTCAACTGTCAAAATTAGTCAACATACTGTAGGCTAATACCATGAAAACCATATGAATTTCTTGCAGCATTTCATAAATTCATGACAGTAATTGACAGTCAGGTGAAATTAGAACTTGACTAACGAAGGAGGAGTTCCTACATCTCAGATGACCAATCAATCAGCTGTTTAGCTACCTGACTGGTGCTGTCTATGATTGTGAATGCTGCCAAACGCGTACAGTATATATAGAGCTTATATAGAGCGGATATTTTCCCTCGCTGCATCGCGAGGGAAAATATCCGCTGTGATGTTGATGAAAATATGTGGCCAATCAGAGCGCAGCGTATGGATGGTCAGGAGGATGAAGATGGTGGCCAGGAGACAGAGGGTGATGACAGTGATGACCAGTGAAAATGTCTCTACTCGTGAAACTTTGTTTACTGCACTATAGGCTTGGTATATTTTTTCTGTTTTTTTTGTGTTCATATTTCATACATGTACAGAGAACTGTAGGCCTATACATTTTGTTTTTACAGTACATAATCTTGAGTTACTTTATGTAGGCTATGTGAATAAAAATGGTTACAATTTCCTTGGCAATATGAGTGCAGTGTGTGTGATGTCAAACTTTGGAGGCTGCTCTTACCGTATAGTCCTTTTCTTAGGTTTTATACGTCTCTGCCATAGTGACAAAACATCTAAGCATTTTGACTTGCAGTGCTCACAGAATGCCACAGGGATGATGCATTTTGGGGGCACTGACTACTTACATGAGAAAGAAGTTTGGTTTTGACACATAAGTAAACTGTTTTGGGAGAGATATGAGGTTCTGCAGGTCATCCATGGTGTTATGCTGAACCATCCAGTTTATTTTTGGTAAAAGCACTAAGTGAATGCAAATGAGCCAAAAGCAATTGAGAAAGATCTTTGCCATTTTGATGGTACTGACACTTTACATGGTAAAGGAATCTAGTTTTGAAGCATGTGTGAACAGTTTTGGGAGAGATATGCGCTTTTGCTAGTGAGCTGTAATGTTGTGCAGAACTGTAAGACTGTTTGGCCAAATGGTCTTATAGTTTTAAGAATGTAATTTCTGTTTCAAGAAATGAGCCAAACCAACAGAGAAAAACTGTAATATTTTATATGTACTTGTTTGTGTATGTGTGAATACCAATCAGTTGTAACATTATGACCACCTGCCGAACATTGTGTTGGTCCATAGATAGATATATATTAATTTTTTTATTTAAGGAGGACAATGCACATTAATGGACATAATAAAATGTAAAGGTGCCAGTGTTAGCCAACAGCTAGTTTCCGACGGATGGATGGATGGATGGATGGATGGATGGATGGATGGATGGATGGATGGATGGATGGATGGATGGATGGATGGATGGATGGATGGATGGATGGATGGATGGATGGATGGATGGATGGATGGATGGATGGATGGATGGATGGATGGATGGATGGATGGATGGATGGATAGATATACTTTATTAAGATACTATTAGATACATTTAGAGAAAGATGAGGTTGTGGATGAGCTTTGACAAAGATGCCCTGAACAATGACTAAAGAGGGGAGGCGAGATGCAATTCCCCAGATCCACCTTGACCTTTCATCTATACTTTTTCTTTTTTTTGCTTTAGCAGCTTCATATTAATTTCCTCCATAGATCATAGTGTATAGATTAAAGAGGCACTATGCAGCATTTGTAGCTTATCTATGTAGGTCTCAGAGCTCTACTGGGTTTATACTCACAAATATACACATCGGAATACGGGTCCTACCACACTCAGCACTGATTCAGCACTAGCTTTTTCTAAAAACATACAGATTTCCTAATTGGAAAGTTCTTTTTACACAATCACTACTTAAAGCACTGTGTTTCTTTAGTGGGAAAACCACATGTTACTTTTTCCTTTGTCCTCTATTAGCAGAGACAGACTATGTAACGACTATAGATTAGTTTTTGTGTTGTTTCAGCTACTGCTGCGTAGTCATTCAGTCAAACACACTGCTGGAACAGGTGTAGTCAAAGTTATGTCTGCTTCATGCCTTTAGATGCATATGAAGTCAGGTTTAATGCAGGTCACTGTACATTAAGCTGTGAATTAAAAGAAAAAGAAAACACCAGGTGTCTTAGTTGCTATTGCAGTGGATTTAAATGTCGCAGCAGTGACACCTGGAGACCTGCAGTCCACACATTTAATTGGAATGATAACACGACAGGAGAAAACAGCTTTATTCTCATAACTGCAAACACACTCCATTCCCCAGTGTGTTTCATCGGTTCTATTTTGTGCTAAACTGTGATGGAAAGCTGTTAAATGTGACTTCAGACTTTCATTCATGTTATTTCTATCTGGCTGAGAGCCACACATTCACACGTTCTGCATGGAGTCAGAGTTGGTGCAGTCATGCACAAGTCTGAAGTTGTAAACTTTTCTAAACCTGTAAAAATAGGAATTCCAGTTTGCACACATACACAACATTTCATGTGCAGATTTTCCTTTCTGTTTACAGACTAAGTATATACGATACACAGTTTCTACACAGTTGTGTTTGCATCAATTTTTAAGATTCAAATATAATACAGTGTTAGTTAACAGTGTCAAAATGGGGTCATTCCTATGTTCCCACATCCCTATGTTCCCACATTTCTAACTTTTTTTTTCACTGAAAATTAGGCCCTGCGGTCCCACAGCCCTATGTTCCCACAGGGGGGCAACCGCCATTCCGACATCCCACCAGTCCGACATAGGACTCTAATTGTCTAAATGGCAACACTTAATTTTCGATCAAACGTTGCATTATTCCGACAATTCCTGCCTCCTTTGGTTGGAATGACAATATTTTTGTTCTTTTTTTTTAAACATCCTGCCTTTCCGACAATTCCTTTAACAGCGTATTTTTTCCCCAAAAAGATTTTGCACTGGTTGGGCTTAGGCAATGATGAAAGGAGTTGGTTAAGTTTAGTAAAAAGACCAAGTAGAGGATAGACAGGCCAGATAGATCGAGAGTGAAGTAAGAGCGAGTCACCTGTTTCCTTACATAAAGCCTTGTCGGAATGGTGGGATGTCTAAATGGTTGGATGTCGGACTGGTGGGATGTCGGAATGACAGCATGTATCCGTTCCCACAGCCCTATGTTCTCACATTTCTAACTTTTTTTTCCCACTGAAAATTAGGCCCTATGTTCCCACAGCCCTATGTTCCCATAACATCACACCCATAGACATATTTCCACACGTAGCAGAGCATATGCGCCATGTGATAAATCTCAAATGTGGGAACATAGGGCTGTGGGAACATAAGGCTGAGTGGGAACATAGGGCTGTGGGAACATAGGGCTGTGGGAACATAGGGCTGTGGGAACATAAGACTGTGGGAACATAGGGCTGTGGGAACATAGGGCTGTGGGAACATAAGGCTGTGGGAACATAGGGCTGTGGGAACATAAGGCTGAGTGGGAACATAGGGCTGTGGGAACATAGGGCTGTGGGAACATAAGACTGTGGGAACATAGGGCTGTGGGAACATAGGGCTGTGGGAACATAAGGCTGTGGGAACATAGGGCTGTGGGAACATAGGGCTGTGGGAACATAAGACTGTGGGAACATAGGGCTGTGGGAACATAGGGCTGTGGGAACATAAGCATAGACCCGTCAAAACTCACAGTAACACAAGTAGCTACCTCACACATGTTATATGTTGAAGGATTGATGTTAATCGGTTAGAGGTCAGATCATTTATTATGTCAATAGGGATCCCTATGAATATATTTTGGATTTTTTTTAATACTAATAATCAAATAGTATACTGTAATATGAATACTATCTTTATTGCACAGTTATACGTTGAGTGCTCAAATCACAAGTTGGACTGAACATCGGCTGAGAACAGTGGCACGCTGGTCAACCAGCTGTGTGACCATTAGAGTGTAAGTGATGTCATAGTTTCAGTGGCCACAGTTATCCCATCAATGAAATTACACTAACAGCATCTCTATACTGTAATAGGGCTATAAAACAAGGTGCAGAAAGGGTTAATTCAGGCTTTCAGACTGAGCATTACAGTAATGGCATCCACACTGATATTTAAGTAAAACGTCAGCCTGTAAAAGGAGGGCAGTCCCTCTCCCTCTGCTTCAGAGCCGGCCGGCCGGAGTCATCTCTCAGCCTGTACAATGGGCAGATATTGCCATTTTTCTGAAAAGCCTCATATTGATCTGTGGGACTGTGCCATATTCCCATTTTATTAACAGAGGAGGGAATATGTGGAGAGAGATAAATGACACGAGACAAAAGCCTTCCTCTCAGCTCAGATACCCTGAGGTCGAAACCTTTTAAAGCAGAAATGATCCTGATGCAGCATAAACTTTGTCTCCTCCACATCTGAGTTAATAAGAAGCTGCACTTGTGGCAAAGCCACAGCAGCAACACTCTTCTCCTCCTCTTTGGATCTCAGAAGCTTCAAGTCTCATCTCTCCATTTTTATTTTTATTTTTTTTCCCAGCCACCTCTCCAGTCTCTCCGAGTGAATGTGCCGTTTTGGATGAATTTATCAAGTGACTCAGGAAACTGCGGAGAGCGTGCAGGGGGATTGGGGAGGAGAACAGATCAAGTGGTTTACTCTAATGAGCCCTGTCAACAGTATTCTGCTTATAAACAAATAGGGCTGACAGATGACACAGTGGCATCGCTCGTCTCCGTCTCTCCAACAAACCACCTGTCGGCGCCGGTTTGGACTCCAGGAAACGTGTCGCTCTGTTGAGAGAGCTTACCGCCGCCTTTCTCTCCTCTCTCCTCTCTCCTCTCTCTCTCTCTCTCCATCAGTCTGCTCTCTCTCTCTGTAAAACCTCAGGCTCACTCTTTTTAGGGCATCATGGAAAGTCATTAGTCATTATTTTCTCTGCTGTCTTTTCCCACACATACACTGTCACTTGCCAGCTCTCTGCCACCGCTCGAGAAATTATGAATTATGCTTGTGTCGAAGTCTCTACAGGGGCTGCGACGAGGAAGCACCAACCATAGAGCTGGGGCTTTGTTTATTTCTCGTCTTAAATGTGCCTTTTTTTTTTCCTCCTCCCTCAGGCCTGTCAATCATGATTTAAAGTAGCATGGTCACCAGGCACACTGCAGTGCACTATATTCACCTGAACCATCCAATTTGTATCAGCTTTTCACAACTTGTCAGCTGTGTTTGGTGTGACAAAAAGGCGGAAGAATGTTTTCCCATTGTAGTTGTTGTTATTGTTTACTCGGTGCGGTGATGGCCACCTGTCACACTTATTTTTTCTCCAATTTCTTAAAGAGGAACCATGCAAGAGTTTTACCTTAATTAAACAGCTTCGGAGTTATTGTGAAGGTTAAATGACTTGTTACGGGAAGAATGGAGGCTCTCTAAGCTGTGTCTCAGTTGGAATACTTCCATATGCACTGTCATGTAGTATAGGTATGTAGCTACACTATGTACTTACTTCTGTAGTGCGCAAATTTCAGTTAGTGTTGTCTCAAATCAAATACTGTCGTTGTGCATTTACTGGAACTAACAACGCAATGGTTGCCAACTTTTTGGAAGCCTGCCAACCGTCGCCCATCAACACATCTACCGGCTTTGTTTTGTTTATTTTATAATTTCAATTAGCGATAAAGAACGCCTTTTGCTTGTGTGGGCCACCTGTTTAATGTGAGGTGGAGATTACGCCACTACACACGCAATGTCAGCCAGCTCCTCTTACTTGCGAAAAACCTTGGCCTACCGCTCTGTTGATTTTACATGTATAGACTGTATAAAGCATGGACGTAGCACCTGTGATGTCACCTATTGGTTTGGGGGAGTCTGTTTGGTGATCCTACTATGGGCGAACTGCACTGTCTTGGATTTTAGTGGGAGTCTACTTTCCATATTTGGAGGAGAGACGGTAACTCTACGGGTCAGCTGGCCGAGAACCCGCCCACTGAACTCGAAGCAACTAAGCCAAACCGAGCTAGCCTAAGGCTAACTAGCTAAGCTAACAAGCTAAGCGGCAGCTACACGGCAGTCAGCCCCATGTCCGACCCGACTGTTAACCGCTGGATGTAGCCACGGGCCTCTGGGTTTAGCCTAGCCTAGCACAGCTGATGCTTTAGCAAAGCGCTAACTGCCCGTAACTGTCTATGGACCTGTCACTCTACGTAACCACGCCCCAATTCATGTAAGAATTTTAAGTTTAACCCTTACATACTGTTTGGGTCAAATTTGACCCGTTTTGACATTTGACAGCAGAAAAAAATACCCTAAACATCATTCTTTTAGGCTGAAATACTTTTGAACACGTGCTACAAATTTTTAAACACTGAGGCTGTTTCGGGTCAAATTTGACCCGTATCTGTTTAGGTGGATGTTAGATCCACCAGTGTGGGTCAAATCAAGGAAAATTGTGGTTTTAGGGAATCTTGAAACTGTGGAACTGTACAGGCCATGTTTGTGTGTATGATTTATGGGACAGTGGTGACAGAAACAGAGTTCAAGGGGGACTTCGACACTGTCACGAGAACTGCCTGTGTTCCCACCACATTTGCCCAGGTTCCCACAGAGACAGACACCTGCTGGTCTTTGAGGGGGCATGGGGGGACCTCGAAACAGTGAAATAGTAAAACAGCATAGTAGTGATCATACAGTAGCCTATGGTGCACAAAGGGAACAGAGGTCATCTGAGGTCAAGGGGTGCCTTGACACAGACACGAGATCTGCACCTGCAATGTAATAAAATAATCTATAAAGTAACAAATTTGAATCAATTTGCGTTGGGAGGGTGGTGGTGGGGGGTCATGACATAGAGGTTCCTGAGCTGCCATTTCAGTGACTGACATCATGGCAGCAAGACTTGGTACAACAGGCCCTTTATCTGATCTTCCAAAAGGAGGAGGTTGATAGTGATTTGGTGGAGGATGTGCCAGAGCAGGAAGACAATGCCAAAGAAAACCATATTATATATAAAGCAGGGAGAGTGCATTTTTTTTATAATAAGCATTTTATTATTTAATGTTTTTGTGTTCTAAGTGGTAAATGTTGAATTAATATTGATAATTATGATTTCTTATGATATAGCATTTAGCTTATAACATATAGCACGTAATGGTTGCAATGGTTAAACATGGTCATATTATGAATTCCAACAGTTCCACAATGTTCATGCCATTTTAAAATTCAATGAAATATATTTAAATCATTGTGGCTTTTATGTGTTTATGTCTTATGTAGAACAGGATAATACTGTGTAATAGTAGAAGTTTTTCCTCCAAAAACGAGTGTTGTAAAACTTAAAAAATGCACTCTCCCTGCTCTCTGAATTTTTTTTTAACACTTAATCATACATTAATTTATGTGTCATAGGCTATTTAAACATTCTAAATAGATCTGTAGTTTAAAATTCAATATAGACACTTACTATGAGGGAATTCTTGGTCTGGGTCAAAATTGACCCGAACCATACTGTGAAGGTATCAAATTTAAACAGTATGTAAGGGTTAAATAACACTAAAATGGTTGTGGTACAAAACAATATCATACTTATCAGTGTGAACGTACTTGCATACTCAAAATAGTTAGTCTAAATATGGAAATATTCAAATTGAGACACAGCCTCTGCCTTCCACCAAGCATCTCTTGGCCCAAAACCAACCAATCAAGATCAGCACCTCCGGCCCGCTGTCCCAGTTCTGATCTGGGGAGAAACATGGACTAATTTGCCACACGACACAAAACACGCCCCGTAATCCTCAGTTTCTTGTTAATCAGATCGCATAACTCAACGCATAATCAGCCAAAGTCCACATATTATTATATTTTGTCACATAAATAGATTTCCGTGCAAAAGAAAATTGCAAAAAGAAAAGTGAAAGAAAATGTTGCATGTTTAGGCTACTACTTCACACAAAAGCGGCAATTCCCCCCCTCCCCCTCTGTTGCCTTGGGAAAGTTACAAAGTGACGTATTTACACAACGTTTATCGCGTGAGAAGATAAACAAGACTGTGTGTGATGGAGAGAATTATCCGCGTTCCACAGATTGCCTTTTCTCCAGCTTTCTTGAAAACAAATGCACATGGTCAGAGGAGGAGGGCTAGCGGTGAGTTTTTACGACAGTGTTGTAAAATATGCACTCTGTAGGGGGAGCTGTGCGACCAAAACGGAGGGAAAAAAAAGCGACTGGACTTCCCCTTTAATTTTGATGTAGCACAGGTGCTGTTCATGTGGGTTGGACATTTGGAATCCAGTTCTTCACAAGCTGTGCAGCAGCACAATGAGGCTATTTGACTTTAGCAAGAGTGTGGCAGATTAAAGAGTCATTTATCAGAGACAGTGGGCGCACGAGAGCCAGAGTTGTCAGGGGTGGAGAGGTTTGTTATGAAGGGTGTGTGGGTATTGGTCTTTTTTTTTTTGTTGTTGCAGTCCTGAGCACGTTGCACATCCCTCTCCTTTAATCCAGTGCCGGGTGTGCAGGCCTACAGGCTGCGAACGGCTGTGAGGAGCAGTGAGAAAACACATGCGACAGGCCCTAAGCCGATGACTCAGATGAAATATGGGTCCTGTGTACCCGTCTGAGGCTGTGTGACAGGGTGACGAATATTCCCAACCTGGGTCTTGCAGCGTGTTGCCTAAGAGGATTTTCAAATAGAGTGTTTCCCCACTTCTTCTACTTTAATGCATTCAGTATAATCAGCGGATTGTGCAGGGCGTTGTGCTCACATGCCTTTTGTGTTACATAATATAGTATATTGTGCTGGTGTCGCTTGCACGGCGAGCCTACATATGCTATTTGAAGGAGTTACGTGCTGTCCAAATTATTAATGCTAATTCTGCTACAGCTGATTTGGCTTTTTTCTAGTTAGCAGCATTGAGCACTCAAAACATACAGTAGAGTGGTGATGGTGAACTGGGAAGAAGGAGGAGGAGGAGGAGGAGGGGGTTCAGTGATTTAGGAAGTGTGTCAGCCTTTCCTAAGAACTTAAGCATAACCAATCCGGTAAAACACATTGATCCCTGATGCGAGCCTGAAGATGTATTGAGGTATTGATCAAGGACTCTTTAAGGAGCTTTATTTAGAACGCAGGTCTTTCAGTATCTTCCTCTACTGTAGTTCTGCAAACATACGCCTCAGATAGGTACCTCTGAATGTATCTTTTAAACCTGACCCAGCTGAACTCAACTGGTACTATCGAATTTTTAAAACTCCAAACTCCATACCAGCTCACCTCGATGATCCCCTGGATTTTCTTCCTGCACCTTTATGACGTTGACATTTATGGCTTCAGAGTAAAATATCTTGTCAGCTTGTGGATACAATGAAATTTTGTCCCAGACCCCAGAACAAACTGTAATAACTCGTGACAAGTATCAGCACAAAGCTGCTGCTATTCACCTTAACATCAGTTGTGGGTCATATTTAGCGGTAACTGGAAAATGCTGATGTGCTAATCTTGACTTGTAACTGTAATACAATGGCAATAACATAAATCACTACAGACTTTGGCATGGCAAAACACTGGTAGTTCATAGTTGTAAGATCAATTGTGCCTTTTCCCATTACTGGCCAAATTAACATTACAGATCCATCCGATGAAACTCTTTAAACTGATTATTTTAACCCTAGAACACTAACGTTACAAAAAGTAACATCATCACTAACGTCGGGTATTTTTTACCCGATATAATATACCCATAAAAAAATATTTCTCACCAAAGTATATTAAAATACAACAATACATAGCAAAATTGAAGTACACTTCCTTAATTTTCCACTATACAATGTTTCACAAAATGAAAAAAAGGTATCATGGTGACCCTATAAAAAAATGTCCAAAATTTGTGATTTTTTTTTTTTTTTAACAAAAACTTCCTTAAAAAAAAAAACTAATGGAGCTGGGACTTTGTCCTTCAGACCACCCATTTGTGGGACATTTGAGCCTTATTTGGTGGAGTTAAAAGAAAAAAGAAACATTTTCAGCATCACCAGAAATGGTGGCCAGATTTAGATACATAAACACTAACGTCGGGTGAAATCCACCCGAACATGTGCCTGCTGAAAAAACTAGGGATGGGAGCAGGGTAACATGCCTACCTTCAATGACATCAGTGAGCAGTATGAAGCTACCCAGGGACCCATGAAACTCAGACAACAGCAACATAATGAAAATTATGAAACAATAATTTCACGGGTGAAAATCACCCGACGTTAGTGTTCTAGGGTTAAATCCAGAATAGAGTTGTGATTAATATTAAATTGTCTACATTGTCATTTTTACATGGTGTGGCAACAAAGTTGAGGATAATTTTGCAATACATTAGGTCTGTACGGAAGCACTACAGATTTTAACTACTTGCATCCAAGCAATGGGAGACATCATGAACATATATTTAGCTTCAGTAAATGCTGAAGTTAGTAGTTTAGAGAAGTCTATGCAGTTGCTTTAGTGTTTCATCATTCTGTATTGGCCTAATTTACCTGCACACCGTCCATCATCTAAGCTGCTTAAACTGGCAGGGTTGCAAGGAGGCTGAATGGAGCCAATCTCTGATGTCATAGGGCCAGAACCAGACCTGGAACCTTCTTGTTGTGAGGCAACGGTGCTAACCGCTGGTCCACCGTGGTGCTGCTGCATGTACAGTAGGCTCCATTAACACCAGCTCGGCCACATCAAGTGTTAGAGTCAGGGAGGTCAGCACATCAAACCTGATAAACCTGAATTGAATCCAGCCATTTATCATATTGTCAGCCATGTGCTTTTAATAAATAATAAGACAAAGTGTCCTCAGTGACAGAGCATTAGAGGCCATTTACAGGCCGGTGTGTTTTTCCCCTCATGTTCCTAAAATATCTAAAAGCACAGCTTGATTACAGTGTTAGCAGAAAGGTAGCCAGCAGCGCAGCCCTGCAACATGTCAGAGAGGATCAGGTCTGAGGTTTAACTGTGATGCTGATGCTGTGGAGGAGGCATCTCAGACATTATTACATCTGCTTTAGCATGGAGACAAGAATGTCACTATGTCAACAACAACAGTGATATCTGAACGATCTTTGTTTCTAAAGAAACTAATGTCATTCTTACACAGGGAAGGCAAAACAAACATCAGCTTCAGTGTACATATTTTTTTATTATGCCACTTTCGACTGAAAGGACTGAAATAAACAAAACTATAAACTACCTGCACCTGAGCGCCCACACTGGTGCAGGTGTGACCTTCCCTCTATTCTCAAGCCGATAACTTTACAAAGACAAGATGATACAACTATTATTTTTTCTCCTGATTCTCTGCTTCAGGGGGTCTGGGGTGTGTCTAAACAGTGCTGATCAAATATTCCACCAAAAGTTTTGTCTGATTTCAAGAATTTCAAACATGTTGCCTCAAGCATGAGGGACTGTGACAATAAAAGCGGTCCTGTAACTTTATAACACATCAAAACACATGGGGACGTTCTCCTCTTTCAAATTAGACCAGTCTTACCTCCCTATAGTATAATATATACTGTATGTCCCTCCAACTTTAGGAAAGTAAGCAGACAAAGTTTGCTAAATAAAAGAAAGATGTAAAAATGTAATCCATTTTCAGCATTTTACAATGCATTACTGATGAAATGTCATTTTAGGGAAGACACTACAGGTGAATAGGGTAAAAATCTTAACTAACAGAAGTCACCATGAAACTTCCCAAGTCTATCACTTACATTAAGACAAATATTTTTTTGTATTACAAGTTTTGTCAAATTTTATGTTTAAATATGTAAATTAGGCAATATCTGATTAAATATGTGCCAATTTGCATATATTTCCAGAACCGAAACCTGAAAAATGGATAAAGCCATTTTCTAAATTCTTGTTTTATTTTGTTGACATATTAGAGTCAGAAGTTTTTCCAGAGGGGATTTTGGATATCTCTTTTTATCACTTTGTAAATGAGAAAATACTGTCACCAACCCCCAAAACATCAAATTTCGCCCTGTTTTTAGGAATAAAATGTTGTATAAATCAGGCTGTGAATGATATATCAACAATCCCCTCTGGAAAAACCTTCAGAATATAGACAGGAATAAAACTGGAAGGTTTGGTGTCTGTAAGTGCTGCTGAAGTGGAGATTTCTAACTCAGAGTTTTTTTTTTGTTGAGAAAACGGCCTTTAAAGACTTGCACTGTAAATTCCCATAACTTGTTAATGTAAATCATACGTTTACGATTTGTTACGGATGTGGAGGAAATGACAATTTTTGGAGCCTATATCATTGTTCAGGAGAGAGAGAACTTTGCAATGATACCTGACATGACATGGGTCAGACAACATAGTACAGTATGTCACAGTATCATGTTAACTTTTGGTGAATTTAGGAGAAATCTATTGATGAAATAGATAAATAACCACCTTAATGTAGATGTTCTACCATTTCTTTTGACTTTTCTGAAATAATACATGTTAAGGAAGCAAACTAGCCCAAAATATTTATATTGATCAGTGCATGAAAAAAACTGTGTTTTTGCCATGTAGTGTCTCGCCTTTAGGTGTAAATGGTCTGTGCAAGTGGTTATATGAACCCACATCGCACCAATAGATGAGATGTATTCTTTATGTTGTGCTTGTGTTTCAGCTCCGCAGTCAAAATTGTGGACTTGAATGTAAGTGTAACACATGTAAGCATGTTTTGTGCAGACATTTGTTGACAGTATGATCCTCTCTCTTGTCCCAGGGCTGAAGGTGCGTGAGGTGATGATCAACGTGTCCCGTCAGCAGGTGGAGGATTTCCACGGCCCAGAGGACTACTGGTGTCTCTGTGTGGCCTGGAGCCACCTGGGGACCTCCAAGAGCCGCAAGGCCACCGTCCGCATCGCCTGTGAGTATGGTGACATGTTTATGATCGGAAAAGTGGCAGGAAAACCTGTGAAAGAAAATAGAGAAGAGAGAGGAGATTTAATGAGGTGGTTGTGTTGCTGAGTAAACAAAAAAAAAAAAAAAAGGCAAAATAATTGTAGCTTTTAAAGAACTGGTTCAATTGACCTGAACAAACTGACACTTTTCAAACATCTACAATACATCTAAGCACTATAATAAATCCCTCTGACCTGATTTTTACAGACTAATTGAGATTTCAGTTGGGCTTAAATCTTTGATTTTGTCTTTTTGTTTCAGCTCATTTACGCTGGTAAGAATTTTTGTTCAGCCTCTTATCATGTCGATGTAACAACTGAGTTCTCAGTCCACATCCAATTATACTCGCCCTTGTTCATTTATGGTGCGCACACAGAATAGACCAGGATTTAGTGACAGCGATGTAAGACACTGGATATGAATTAAATACCATGAAAAACTGACCTGATTGCTGCTTGGATGAAGTTGTTCCTTATGACCACCAGAGCAGAAGATAAATAGAAAAAAATGAATGAATTAAAGACAAAAAGCTAATAAAAACAAAGCCCTAAAGTGTAGTGAAGTAGAGCGTGACTCGCTGTTAGTCACTGGACCAAAAAAGTAGTGATGATACAGGATGACAGGTCACCAAAACTGACAGACTTACAATGTCTCTCCATGTGACTTGAGTTTAAAGAGGAACTATGCAAGGTTTTTCATCTAGTGACGGTGAAATGACTTGTTACTAGGGGAGTGGAGGCTCTCTTCCTCCCCCTAGGGTCTCTTGGCCGAAAACCAAACTTGCAAGATCAGTGCTACAGATGCCCTGATCGCGGTTTTGATTAATTTGGGTCACTCAAACTTAATTATTAATTCACTGTGGATAGGGTGTGGGCAGTTGAAATAGTAATACGTCCATAAAATCATGAAATATGCGTGCAATAATAGTTGGTAGTGGTTTCTTAAAGGGGACATATTATGGAAATATCACTTTGTGAAGGCTCTTTAACATATTTGGGTGTTTGTCTTGGCTTCCGCCCCCCAAAATGTGAGAATTAACAAAAAAATCTGTCATTTTCTGGCTCCCTAGATTGAAATCCATGTGGTTTTACGAGCTGTTCCCTCAGTTGTCATCCAACGATGTCATTAGTTTTCAAATTCTCATAATACAATCCCAACCTGGTAGCAGTTAAGGGGGCGGGGCAGGGTGAGCAGTGGCTCATTTGCATTTAAAGGGACAGGCACTGAAACCAGCCGTTCTGAACAAGGCTGTTTTGAGAGGATGAAAAGAGCTGTGATGTTTGATCACTGGGGTATTTTGACCAAAGCATGACACAGACATGTCTTTAAGACACCTGGGGACTATTTTAATTTGTGGAAAGGGGGCAGAATATGTCTCCTTTAATGTATAGCCACCAGGTTTGAGCGGTGCCTGCACCTATTACAAAGAAAAGAAAAGAAAAAAAAATTGATACATGGATGTGCAGAGGGTGGGGGGCTATAAATTGGATACCACAATTAATTCTGGGTGGATGGCGGATGGATGATCAATGTGTACACACGGATTCGGGTTAGCTGTGAGTTTTTACGACAGTGTTGTAAAATATATACTCCAAAACTGTGGCGACTGGACTTGCATTGTTCCCCTTTAAAGACAAGAGGGGTCCTCATTGAATCATTCCATTAACTGTGTGAGCTGATAAATGCTGATATAATCTTATCAGCAGCAGCATCAGATTTACCAGTTGTGAAACAATCAATCCCCAGAATCAAATGAGGCTGTCCAATTGATTGTGGACACAATCAGCCGTCCACAGCCCCTGTGTCCAATAGCTAAAGATCAGTGTTGCTGCTCGAGGGTGTTCTCTGTTTTGTACCTTATGTTTGATTCCACCCTGAAGAGAAATCGCATATAAACATCAATGAAGAAAAAATACAAACAAAATGTTCTTGTCCTTGGATGGAAATAAATATCACAGGGCTGATCTTTGTCTTTTGGTATTTACATATCATTGTGTTTGCACTCACTTGCACTTATCTACCTGCCAGTCAAACCGAGGTTCCAAGACACTATTATAGACGTTCCGCTCTCTATTTAGATCTCTTATATGCAAAAGAATCTCTCATGATCCTAGTCTACATGAAACCTATTCATAAGCCATGTTGAAATATCAAAGGCGCATTCCCTCTTTCCAAAAAAGGGTGACATTTTAAAGGTTTTCAGTGGATGGTGGAGGCGCAGTAAGCTATCAAAGGCGGTTTTTGAAAACGGAACAGAATAGGATCCGTCACTATTGTATGCACATGAATGCTCAGGATGATCAGAGCAATCCTCCCCTCACTTCCTCTATCCAGTGTATCCTCCAAACCACCTTGTCAACAGATTACCCAGCGCTGGGCCATCGGATCCTCTCTATCCTATACAGGCTTGTAGTGGGTTTTTTTTTTTTTTTTTTTTGAAGGTCGCGGCGCGCAGAGCCAAGAGGCCAGGCCTGCGTGTGTTAGCCGCTGAAGAGGATTGAGGCCAGGCTGACCGTAACACTTGACACCTGACAGCTGCCTCTTATCTTCTCACGCAGACCTGAGGAAAAACTTTGAGCAGGACCCCCAGGGGAAGGAGGTGCCAATCAACGGGATGATCGTTCTGCACTGTCGCCCCCCAGAGGGAGTGCCCATGGCGGAGGTAAGGCCGGCTACTACCCTACTACCCTACCCCCCCCCCCACTAACCCCTGAAAGACGAGAGGTTTTCACTCCCACTGAGCCGCAAAAAAAAAAAAAATCTACATCAGACTCCATCCTTATTCTGCTAGAGTCTCTCTATCCTCAGCTCTGCTTCCCCTGACCTTTAAAGGGATAGTTCACCCAAAATTCAAATTTCACTCATTATCTACTCACCCTCATGTCGACTAAGAGCTGTGAGAATTTTCAGAGTCCTCCGTTCCTTCTCTGAGTTACGGGGGGATCCGCACAGCAGTATTTGTCCATATAATGCTTGTCAATGGATACCAACTTTCTTCGTCCAAAAAGACACACCAAAAAACATCCAAATACCTCCATACTGCTCGTCTGTAATGTCCCTCTTGTATTGAAGCCCCGACATGAGAAATTGTTCCGCTGGCGTGATTTGCACTGACACAGGAAGAGCAGTGAACCGAGACACTGGGAGCTTCCGCTACAAACAAGCTTAAAATATAGACTTATTTAATATTTTTCGGAACAATTTCTCATGTCGGGGCTTCAATACAAGAGGGACATTACAGACGAGCAGTATGGAGGTATTTGGATGTTTTATGGTGTGTCTTTTTGGACGAAGAAAGTTGGTATCCATTGACAACCATTATATGGACAAATACTGCTGCGCAGACCCCCCCCCGTAACTCAGAGAAGGAACGGAGGACTCTTAGTCGACATGAGGGTGAGTAGATACTGAGTGAAATTTGAATTTTGGGTGAACTATCCCTTTAAGAGAATAATAGAGTCGTGTTAGATTCCAGCAGTAAGTCCGCATAAACATTTAGAGATGAAGGTGTGGGTTCAAAAATGAGGCAGACCTTGGAGATGAAGACGGCTCCCAGTATAAATTTTAATCAAATCCTCCAAAAAAATACAGTAGAAGGTATCAATAAAATATAGTCATAGCACACTCAGAGATTCTCCTCAGATTCAATTTATAGCACCATTAGTCTTGCGAGTGAAACATCTGGTTTAAAGTGGGTCAGAGAAAGTGGATGGTCCAGTTATATACTCTTGGAGGCTGATTTAAGGGAGGGTGGAGGGAAAGAGGTGGGGGTCTGCGTGGGGCTGTGGGACTCGTTCTCCTGCTGGATTCTGTGGTTTGATCCATGCACAGCTCCCACTGCAGATCTCAGTGAAGACATAAAACACCACCGAAAGAAATCTCACCATTGTATCGCAGCGTGAACGCAGCATGAATCACCGCATGTACAATATCCACGGCAGATACCAGGAACGTTGCAGGAGTCTTGGATTCCAGTTGGTTTTCACGCTGGGTATCCCTATGTTTCCTTTTCTCCCCAGAATGTTTCCTGGTGTGAATCATACTGTGTAGGGAATAATGTGGTATATTTGATCATTAATTTCCCTGAATACAAGGCTCATCCAGCTTTCAGAACCTCGGCATCAATGCTGTTTTATCTTTTGCATCCAGCAGGTCTGTCATTTCTGTACTTAACCTTCATCTTGTGTCAGCTTTCTGCTACCATCTCTTGTGTTAGGGTTGGTTTTGACCCGAGTTTTAAATCAGCTGTAAAATACACTAAAAACATAGTTTTTTTTCATCCAATTAGTTTTTCTTGTCTTGGTAACATTGTTAGGCTTCCTTATCCATGAAAAGGTTGATTTTGCACTTATTATTTCAGTTTTAACTCTTATTATTGTTCTTATCATTATAAACGGGTCGTAACTGACTCTAACACCACAAATGTCATAATTATCCACCTTTTTCTGAACGTCAAAAACGTAAGCCGGTTTTGCTCTTCCGGTGGAATTTTATGTTTACGTTTCCATGGTTTCGGTAGTCACGGTAAATGATGTTTGTTTTTTTTTTCAATGAAAATCTGTAAAACGCATGGATCATCACACTAGCTTTTAACGATGGATATCACACAAACTGACATCCGTGTTAAAAGCCAGCGTTAATAGATCCATGCGTTTACCACAACTATGACAACGACAGAAAACCATGGAAAGGTAAACGTACAAATGCAAAACCGGCTTCCGGTTTTGACCATAGATGACGTTCGGAAACTTGTGGATAACCAGAGCATTTTAGAAATTTGTGAAAAAAAGTTTTATTTTGTCTAAATAAAGGTTCCTGACTAAGTCAAAAAGCCTTGATGCAATAAACAAATTTATGTGGTACTTTTATGCATTTAAAACAGACCCTAACACAAGAGGAAGGTTAAGTTACAGACTGTCATCAGCACATTATGACCCACAGCTAGGTTTTGTTAATAGTGAAATCTACCAGTTACTAAATATGAGTGGAGAAAGAGCAGCCTGGTTACATAGATGAACCAGGTGGAGCTAGTGGACGTGTTGGTCAGCAAAACACAGATGGTTGTTGAATTTTCATGTCAAACGATATAGCAGCTTGTGTTATTTATTTTATCCATGACCATTCTACAGTACATAGCCTACTTAAACATTGTGTTATGATGTGACCATGCCCATGTAACCATGACAACAGGGACTGTCTCATCAAAACCATGATCTTTTTCTAAACCTTAGTGATTAGTTTTTGTTCCTAAACCTAACCAAGCTGTGACATTTATTTCTGTAACCATGGTGACAAAGGTCCAGTAGAGATGCCACTTACTCCAGGCACGTATTCAGGATCAGAGGGTTGGAACAAACGATCTGTGCAGATGTTGAGTGGAACATGTGGAGTTGAGGACGCTGCAGATAATGGTGCTGCCATGCCAACATGCTAAATTAGCAAATTTGAGTTTCTCAGAATCAGGATGAGAGGTTATCTTCTTAAAGGGATATTTCAACCTTTTTATGCAAATTTGGCGATTGCCATAATCCCTATAGTTTTAGGAGTAGCGTCATTACCTTTAATTGTTGGTGTAAGCTATTTTTAGATTGGCGGAGCAGAGACGCGAGCTGCACTGTATTTCTAGTCCTCCCTCATCAAACTAAATACACAATCCAACAACTCCAAAACGCTCTCATGGACAAGTTGTGACCTGTACTGTACCTTCACCAAGCTATGAAATAATAATGGAACGTTATGAGACAGAGTTGTTTTCAAGGCAAATGCGAAACCGAAACTACATTCCAGACACGGCTGCTGGTCGGAGTGATTTCAAAAGCGTAAGTAATTCCGAGTATTGCTTCATGTGTCGTAATGTTACATAATTATACATGATTATTTCATCGCGTGGTGAATGTGCAGGTCACAACTTGTCCATCAGAGCATTTTGGAGTTGTTGGATTGTGTATTTGATGAGGTTGATGAGGGAAACGTGGAAATACCGTGCAGCTCACGTCTCTGCCCCGCCAATCTAAAAACAGCTTGCACTGACAGTTAAAGGTAATGAACCTACTTCTAGGGACTATAGGGATTATGGCAATAGGCAAATTTGCCGAAATGTTGAAATATCCCTTTAAACCAGGTTATATTACTGCATCAAACAGACAGCAAAACTGAAATCAAACGTGCACAGGTGGTTTTGCTGAATGTGTCCATCACATGGTCCAGTCACAGGTTTAGACAAGGGACAGACTCTGTCTTGCTGACATTGGAGTAGGGCAGAAATTCTCTGAAATATTTTCTTTAATAACCTTAAAGGGATCGTTCACCCACAATTCAAATTTCACTCATTTTTTACTCACCCTCATGTCGACTAAGGGCTGGGAGAAGTTTCAGAGTCCTCTGTGCCTTCTCTGAGTTACAGTGGGGCTCCGTGCAGCACTGCATGTCCATATAACGGTAGCGAACGGGGCTCACTTTTCTTCGTCCAAAAAGACACACCAAAAAACATCCAAATACCTCCATAGTGCTCGTCTGTAATTGTCCCTCTTGTATTGAAGCCCCAACATGATGTTGGATGTTTTTTGGTGTGTCTTTTTGGACGAAGAAAAGTGAGCCCCGTTCGCTACCGTCATATGGACATGCAGTGCTGCACGGAGCCCCACTGTAACTCAGAGAAGGCACGGGGGACTCTGAAACTTCTCCCAGCCCTTAGTCGACATGAGGGTGAGTAGATCATGAGTTAAATTTGAATTTTTGGTGAACTATCCCTTTAATGTGATGGGCTGATGAGTGGTCAGCCAAAACACATTGTGATCTTTATTTTTCCCTGTCTTCCAATCAGACGATTCATTAATTGAGATAAGAACAAAGATTAATCAACACTGAAAATCATCATTAATTGCCGCCTGGATTTGTTAACCAAGTGTCTCAATTAGGGATGAAAGTTAATCAAACTAAATTGACATTTAAACATCACTTACCGACTTCCTGAAACAAAGAAACAACAAGGAGAGTTGAAGAGAGCGATGGAAGAGGAGGGAAAGAAAGCCTACATGAGGTCAAGTAACAGCGCTTATGGGTGGAGGTGTTGTTCGGTAATTATTCTGTGTAATAACGCAGTTTATCAGTGAAGTGTACGGAGCTACACTGTGGACTGGAGCCTCTGCTGAGGGTGACAGCTGCAGATTAACCTGTGGCAGCTGTCAACCTGCAAATGGCTCTAAAGGGGGTTGAATGCATCCAATGGATCCAGCTATACAGCATGAAAGAGCAGGAGACTCACATGCATCAGATGAGCTTTGTGTGCTTGTTTAGTGTAGAAAAGGCAGATAGCTACCGCTTTCATGAGGATTTAACATTTTAACTCGCTAAACAGCAGCTCATTGTTCTTTTTGTCTCGAGGCAACGTAAACGCCGGCTCCCCGGGAGGCGGGGAACAGATGTTTCTCACTGTGTGATCAACCTGCAAGTCTGACTTCAGGGGCAAATATAGCATTTAAATGTCTTCTGTGAAAAATGTCACTTTCTTCTCCACATGTCTGATTCCATATTTGGCCGAGGGATTATCAGCGTGAACAATCAGATGTGCAGAGTGCAGATTTAGGCGGAGGTTAACCTCCAGACTGGAGTTGCATCAATGATTCAAGATGGAAATGGAGGAGCGGTGTCACTCCAGCATTCCTGCCGAATGCACAGTGGGTGTAAAAATAGTTGAATCTGAGCAGAACAGACCGAATCACAATCTCCCATCCGGTCCTTTGTCAACACAAATGAACCCAGTCGCAAGAGATGGGGGGGAGTGAATAATGTAGAGAGCACAGCAGGGGCAGATAGCTTCAGCCCCGCCAGTTTCGGTGCACCTCGTCCATGAAATATTGAGACGGCGTCCAGGAGTGTTGGCAGTGTGAGGTTTCAGAGTGCAGCTGCGGGATTGGATGCTGCCGTATAGCAAAACGCGGCGGCGCTGCGCCCGATTGGAAGGAAGGGGAACGTCTGCGGTTTGGAGTGCAGCGTAAACACTGTGCTTCTGAGGGGTGTGTTTAGAAATCACCTCTGTCAGCAAGGATGTCAGGGTGAGCTAATGAGTCTCCACTTACTCACACTGAAATGATTTTGTACCGTGCG
The DNA here is from genome assembly GCF_905171665.1 of Trachurus trachurus. Classification (NCBI taxonomy): domain Eukaryota; kingdom Metazoa; phylum Chordata; class Actinopteri; order Carangiformes; family Carangidae; genus Trachurus; species Trachurus trachurus. Next base: position 33,207,867 of record NC_139895.1, read on the forward strand.
GTAACAACAGTTTGTGTAGGCAAGAGTCTGACACTGAGCAGGAATCTCTCCTCCACTCAGCCGCTGTATATTTGCATGAGGAAGCAGATATGTTTTCTGACAGTGCTGTAGTTCACTTCCATTCACTCCTTCCAATTATTTGTCCCTCATTGCCTACTTTAAATTGGACTTTTTCTGCTGCTTATTTCAATGGAGTCAGTATGGACATAAACTGAAGTTGAATTCTTAAAATATTGAATTTTTCATTAAATTATTGAGATTTTATCAACCAAAGAACTCAAATGAAACTAAACCGGCATTAAGCTGCATAGTGGATTTATGTTGTGTTTATAAATTCTATGTTTTGTTTTATGCTATGTTGTTTTTTGCTGTGTTCGAAATCACTCACTCATTCACTACTCCCTACTCACAATATAAGGAATTCTATATAGACTAGGGCTGCAACTAATGATTATTTTTATTATCGTTTAATCTGTTGATTATTTAAACGGTTAATCAATTAGTTGTTTGGTCAATAAAATGTTAAAAGAATGTTTTGTGTTTCCTAAACAACAAGATGATGTCCTCAAATGTCTTGTTTTGTCCACAAACCATGAGATAATCAGTTTATTGTCAGAAAGCAACAAACAAACCAGAAATATTCACATTTAAAAAGCTGAAATCAGAAAATGTTGACTTTTTTCCTTTAAAAAAAACTACTTGAACCAATTTTTCCATTATCAAAATAGTTGATTAATTTAATAATCCATTATTGTGCAATTAATCGATGAATTGTTGCAGCTCTAGACTAGTAGCCTAAGTGAAATCACTGGTAAAATGAAAAAAAAAACACTTTCCGACACTACTAGTTAATTCACATTGTATATTACTGTAAAGTTGCCGACCACGATCGTGACTGCAATGCATTATGGTAGGCCTACATATTTCTTGCTTAGTAACCGTTGGTTGTACACTACTGTACCTTTCACCCTGCATTGTGGGATCCTGTGAGTCCACTTCCACTATATAGGGTATATAAATTCTCACAGTACATTCAGACAGCACTGTGGCCAGTGTTGGGATAGTTCACTTTCTACATGAACTAGTTCAAAGTTCAGTTCACAAATTTTAAAATGAACTAGTTCAGATCATAGTTCATAATTCAAAATTTTGAACTAAGTTCACGGTTCCAAAACTGAACTAGTTCATAGTTCTTTTTTCCCAATATGTTTCTACAAGCTATTATTTTTCAAAATTATTGCCTCAGCCCATATTGAACCACAGACAGCTATTATTTTAGCACTTTTAACCTGTAGCTAGTATTATAGTTACTACTTTACTTTACCCAAAAAGTAACTGAGTTAGAACGTGACAAATACCAGAGTCCAATGTGTGTACGTTTGTAGCCTATTTGTGTTTATTAATCCAAACAGAGCGTGAGAGAGAAACACAGACACACACAGACACACAGACACACACACACACACACACACACACACACACACACACACATAGGCTACACACACACACAGCTGAGGGGCAGAAGCGCTTCTCGACCGCGCGGAGAAACGTCTGATGTGAACAGGAGGGCCGCGGCTTGTGCGTCCGGTGTGGCCCCAGCGTAACCCCCGTTTAACTTTTACCAAAGATAGATTATAAAATAAATAGAGTATCTTTGCTTTTACTAACCAACTGGATCAGTATTCCTCCACACAGACAGGCTCCGCGACGCGCTGTATCACTCTGTCTCTTCCATGCGCTGCTGATCCAAACAGCTGATAGGTGTTGCCAGATTGGGTGGTTTTTCCGCTACATATTAACGCCTGTTTACAGTGTGTTTTAGCTGGGTTTTCTATGGAAATCTGGCACACTCCTGAACGAAGTCGAGAGCGGTGTTCACAAACGCCAGAATGAACGCGTTCACAATAACGTTCATCAAGCAGAAATACCTACGTTCAGTTCACGTTCGCCCAAAATATGAACGAGTTCATGAACGATCGTTCATTGAACGCGTTCAGGCACAACACTGACTGTGGCATACTCATTGTATAGTCCACTATTAAGTGAGTAGTGTACGATTCGGGACACAGCTTCTGTCTTAATGTCAAACCAAACTCCAGAGAGGAGATGAATCAACCAATCATCTTAGCTGAACAGCAGTACTGAAGATGTGTAGTTGCGATGTGGGCGGTGTGCATGTTGGCTGTGCCTGAAGCCAAAAACCATAAGATTCTGCAAAGATCCACAGACATATTTACATCTTCAGAAAAACATGAGTCAAGGTAAGCTTTACAGTATTCACCTCTGCAGTCGTAACTATAGAAAATGCTCTGTGAAGGGCCAGTAGACAGTTTCTACTACATCTACAGCATCTATTCTCTATACAAGTGACATATAATGAAACCACAGTAGTACTACTATACTACAGTATACTATACTAATAGCAACTGAAAATAATTGAGTGGTTGCTTCCTGTTTGTCCATCAAGTGAAAAGAAACACATTTTGTTTGTCAGATTGTGATTGTGAGTAGATAACACTTATTCATACAGGACTAAAACATTTCAGACTGACACATTATCCTGACTCATATTTAAGTAAAACCATGCTAATATTAACCACAGTGCTTCTGTCACCCAATCCCAACCACATATGGGACTGCAAACCCCCAGAATCATTAAAGAGACCGGGCTGAACCTGCAGTCTCACCGTATAGGACTTGACAAGTCAGCATCTAGTTATTTTTTGCCATTTAAATGTGGCCTCAGCAGCTTGTAATGAAGTCTTTTCCAAATGAAGAATTATACTGTACAGGATACAATATTTCCATAAACACACATCTGCTAAGCACAACAAACATTACATGAAGGAAGGAAATTCATTGTGAATTCCTCCCTCCAAGTGATAGAAATATAACTCCCTGAAAGCCATCTGAGCACGACTGACGAGTTTGTACTGAGACTTTTTCCCCCCTTTAGATCACTGAGAAAAAGACAGGAAAATCTGCCCTACTCCTCTGAGCAGCCATGCCTGCTGGAGGACTGTCATGCCCACACCTCTGTAACTGTCTCTGCAGTGTCCTCAAGTCACAGGTCCCCAAATCGCTTCTGCACCAAATGTGCTACAGTAATTGCAGTAACAGAGAGAGCATTTGTGAAAATAGCATCTACAGAGGCTGAGGTGACAGGGGTTGTAACACAATGTAACACAGGAAGCATTTCCATTCATTCTTATCCTGTCATGGAAATCACAACTTAGCGTTAAGCGCTGCTGCCATCACTCTGTGGTTATATCTTTCCAGACCATCCTGTAAAAAACAAGCCACGGTTACAATTTGTTGTTAGGCGACATCTAGTGTTCGTAGTAATTATGACACATGTGACGTTATGAGGCTGCGTCACGACGGAATGTGTGATAGTTCAACATTTTGGTAAATTTGCCTATGCCATAATCCCTATAGTTTTAAGAGTAGGTTAATTACCATTAATTGTTGGTGTAAGCTGTTTTCAGATCGGCGGGGCAGAGACGTGAGCTGCTCAGCTAACGCAACCGAGGCAGACGGTACTTTTGCCATTTCCTCATCAATCTAAATACACAATCAATCATCATAAACTCCAAAACACTCTCATGGACAAGTTGTGACCTGCACATTCAAAACGCTGTGAAATAATAATGTAACATTACGAGACAAAGTTGTTTTGGAGGCAAATGCCTAGCCGTAGCATGATGATTGGAGGATCTGTCTGAAGGCTATATCCCTTTTTAATTGACAGTGATTTTGAAACATACACTGGTACCAGAACATTTTCCAGTTCAGTCCCATTGTGGATTTTGCAAGTGAAGTGGAGAGACAAACTGCAGCTCATTTATTTGCATAGTGATACAGCCCATTTCCATCATACACATCATACACTGTAGATAAAATGCAATTATTGCATTTCCTTTTTTCGGTTTAACATAATCCTCACTTTTGTTTGAGTTTAATATAGTTTGTCCTTTTGTTCATTTATTCATACATGTAGGCCAAAAATGAGTTTCCTCTCTTTGAAAGCCCAGCAGCCACCTCTGCTCTGTGCAGTCTGCACATTTACCATTCTAATCATGACCCTAACCATAACAATAGATCGATACAATATCTGACCAATCAAGAATTGTCTAGTTTATTTCCTGGTTTGTTTCAAAAGAAACTGAGTTGTATTGCTGTGGTAATGAAGTAGTGAGTTAAATCATGGACCTTAGTGTTGACCTTGTCATGAATAAATAACAGTTAGATAAAGAAAAAGTATTATTCTGGTGTTAAACCATTGTTCAAACTTTTTATTTATCTTCTTTTAACCTTTTCCATCTTACTTTTCCAACTTAAAAACCAGATGAATGTTCCATTTTAATAAGTGTGCTGTTCTGGTACAACCCTTTGCAGTTACTTATTGGTTGCATGAAATCTGCAGTAGAAATATTTTGAATTGAGTGCATCTACTAAAACGCTATTGAATGTGTTTTGTGTGAAAAGAACATCTTTATCACAGTCACACGGACAATGAAAGTGTTTAATTTCCATTTATAGTTAAAATGCTGTCACGTGAATAGTTATTGACTCCCAGGATTAAAAAGAAAACATGTGTTTGTCAGGAAATTGGACTCAGACTTTAATGCCCAGAAATCATTTTCTTTCAAGTTAAACAACAGATAAAATACCAGGACGTAAGTATGTGAGCATTGTTAGTCAGTGTAAATTGCAACATGCAGATTCTGGAGTGTGTTGCTACAGAAATCACCGCCATTCGACGTATCCAAAAAAAAGCAGGGACTGTAATTTACCCGTGGTTAATAGAACGTAGGAGCAGCTTATTTGTGATTTTGTTTCGGTGCTCCCGAGCCAAAACCAATCCTCCACTTTTACTTCACAGATATCAGTGGGTGTGAATGCAAAGCAGATCTTTTAACTTGGGGAGAAAGGAGTCCATGAGAACCCTGTATAATGAGTTTCTTTTGAGAGGTTACTCTGAGAGAAAGTGTGAAATGAACAGCCAAAACTGGAAGCCAATTTCAACTTCCCTGAATGAAAGCCTTTAATCCGAGATGAATCCCCTTGATCTACAGTAGCTCAGGTAGACAGCCCGGGCTACGGCACAAAGGGGAATCAACTAAATGCTTCTGCACTGTGATACAAGCTGTTCTCTGTTGAGCTCCACAAAGACATTGCAATGCTGCTTCAAAAACAAGTTAGCATTTAACTCCGTCCCACCTCCCGCCTTCTGTGCACTTGTTTCCACTCTCCGGTCCCGCCGCCGAGCGCCTACTGTTATTTTCTCATAGGTCAGAGGAAAGTCTCCCAGAGAGCAGATGATGAGCTCCGTTATTAAGACGAGCAATTACACCCGAAACCGGGCCGAAGCTGGGAGCTCCCTCTATTTATTACATCACGATAAGACGGATCGGGGGTGGAATAGCAATGCGGCGCCACATACGTAGCTCGCAGGGGGGAGGAGAGGTGGCATTTGGGAAGCGACGGGGGGGAGGCGGATGGGCGACACGGACCCACTTTGTGTTTTCTCCCTGTATCTTTTCTGATTAACCTCCGGAGCGGTGGGGGGAGGGGGGAGCACAGCTGAGCCGCGGATAGCTCCCTTCAACTCTTACCTGCCGCTGTCAGGCGACGGCGTCCGTATGAACACACCGAGCCACGCTGAGTTCAAAGAATCCGCGGGAAACTTTCTGTGTGTGTGTGTGTGTGTGTGTGCAACCGACACACTTTACTTTACATGTGCTGCTGCTCAATTGTGGGGAGAATGTGTGAAGTGGATTAGCTCAGAGGTGTCGCTCCTGATAAGCTGCTCAGCGGGTTCCACTGACGCCTCGGTCCCCGGGGTGCACCTGATGGAGATGCTTAATCCATGTTCTCGCGTTGATGAGGAACTTGGCAATTATAAAAAGTTCTGACACCAACGCCGGCGTGGCCACGGTCACCGAAAGGGGGGAGGATATCCTGCTGAATTGGGATATTAACCCTTTAATGCACAACATGGGTCTTAAGTGACCCAACTGAGTGTTTACTGTGCTGTATCTTTGCAAAAAATGTCATCATATAGTAGCCTATTCCAGAAATTCCTCAATTAACTTGTTTTTGATCACATTCTTGTTTCATTTTTTACTTTTTGAGTAAAAACACATTTTGTATCCCTCTAATGCACAACATGGGTCAAAAATGACTGATGATATCATGCTGAGTGAGTGTTTCTTTGCTGTAACTGAAATCTATCTATTTTATGATTGAGTGTTCCAAGTATCTTGTTTTTATTAGTGGGGTCATTATTTCCATTTTCCTTGTTATTTTGTGAACAAAAATGAACCTAAATGAACCAGTTGAAAAAACAAGCACCAAGAATACTTTAATTTTAGCATTCCCTCACCATCTATACCAACAGCTTCGTGCCAGACCATTGTTGCCTTGATTACAATAATGACTAGTCATGACTCATAACTTTTCCCCATTAATAGCTCAGTTGACATATTCTATTGTGGTCAACAGCTAGAATAACAGCTAGCTCGCTAGTTTTATTATTTCATGTATGGCTGAGTGTTTCAAATATGCTATAGGCTATCTTTCAAATCAATGTATTTTATCAGTTGCATCAGTAAATATTCTTTTTTTAAGCATATTTACTTGTTTCACAATTATTCCAATTTTACCTAAAGAAACATTTGATGACTTGTTAAAGATGATTGTGCATAATTCATTAGGTTTGTCTATATAACAGCTAGCTAGCTAACTGGTCCACTCTGACTTATTGTTAAAATGATAAAGGAGGAATGGAAATGATACCCCGAACTAATTAAAAACAAGATAATCAAATAATACTTGGAAGATTCAATCATGAAATAATACATTTAATAAGTTACAGCAAAGAAACACTCATGAAATCACATGGAAAATGAATGTGGGCCATTGCTGACCCCGTTATACATAAGGGTGTGCATATGTTGTGCATCAAAGGGTTAAAGCATGAGTCAGCAGGCAGATTTTCCTCCTAATAACAACGAAGCACGGCCTTTGTACTGTAACGCCGTCTCCTTGACATCAGATGACCGTCCAACCTATAGGAGTGCGATGATGAAACTACAAGCAGCGCAGTGGGGGAAAATGTGTCAGCTGGCAAGGTCTTGATCAGCGCTCTGCTCATAAGTCTGGCTGATGGCTGCGGTGTCACCGGTTACATTGCTCCTCTGTCCTCTAATTGCCCCTCAGCCGACACATTTCTCAGCATCTAATCATCAGCAAATGTCATGTGGATGAGCTGTGTGTGCGTGTGTATGTGTGTGTGTGGGATAGTTCACCCAAAATTCAAATTTCACTCATTATCTACTCACCCTCATGTTGATTAAGAGCTGTGAGAAGTCCTCCGTGCCTTCTCTGAGTTACGGGGGGGTCCGCGTAGCAGTATTTGTCCATATAATGGTTGTCAATGGATACCAACTTTCTTCGTCCAAAAAGACACACCAAAAAACATCCAAATACCTCCATACTGCTCGTCTGTAATGTCCCTCTTGTATTGAAGCCCCGAAATGCGAAATTGTCCCGAAAAAAATTAAGTAAGTCTATATTTCAAGCTTGTTTTGTAGCGGAAGCTTCTCGGAGCTCCTCTTCCCCGTTCGTCAAATTTGGACGAAATGGGAAGAGGACAGACCCTTGTTCGTCCAAATTTGACGAACCGAGGAAGAGGAGCTTCCGCTACAAAACAATTTTTTTCGGGACAATTTTGCATTTCGGGGCTTCAATACAAGAGGGACATTACACACGAGCAGTATGGAGGTTTTTGGATGTTTTTTGGTGTGTCTTTTTGGACGAAGAAAGTTGGTATCCATTGACAACCATTATATGGACAAATACTGCTGTACGGACCCCCCCAAATACTGCTGTACAGACCCCCCCGTAACTCAGAGAAGGCACGGAGGACTCTGAAAATTCTCACAGCTCTTAGTCGTCATGAGGGTGAGTAGATAATGAGTGAAATTTGAATTTTGGGTGAACTATCTATCCCTTTAAGGAGATGAGAGGACCTGTCCGCGCGGCCGGGGCTTGGAGGAGGTGACCTTCAGGGGTGGTCTGGGTAATGAAATCACAGGGAGGACGTCCTGATGCGTGGCCCCCACCTGGAAACCCCTCCGTCAAGGCTGACACTGATGACCACATCCTAATTGAAACAAATGTGCCAATTAGGCAATTCATTTCTCACATCCTCTGCCACCACACTCGCCGGGCTAATTTGTATTTGTCCCTTCATCTTTTCTCTCTCTCTTTCTCTCTCTCTCATCACCTCCTCCCCTTCGACTCCCATCTCCCACTGTCTCTTTCTCTCTCTCTCCTTCTGCTTGGTGAATCTTTTCATCATTACCCATGGGCTGTTAGCAGGCAGACAGACAGCTAATGTGCAGCGTGGCCCCAAACACTGCGAGGGCCAGCTCATGTCACACGTTAATTGCCTCTTTCAAGTCGCAAATTTCCCAGGATAAAAAATTGAAATAAATACATAAAGAGTCGGAAGGTGGGAAATGGTTTTGTGTATGCATGTGTGTGTGTGTGCGGTGGCACTACTCGTGTGACCCATTCAGTGACAGATGATTCTAATAATGAGAAATTAGACTGTGTACCCCCCGCCAGTCATGTCTCTCTATTTTCTTATCTATCAGAGATGCTGAGCGCTTTACCTCTGATGAATCCCCCCACACACACAAGAGGCTATCTTTTAATTGTAGAAAATAATTCTGGGAGTCTTTGAAGATCAGCTTCCATGCTTTCTTCAAGGCAAACAGAGGGGGGAACAGAGGCTTTCCTTTGCCGTGGTTCTGCTGCATTCCTCTCCTCCTGAAAAAGAAAGAAAAAAAATTCCACCTCTGCTGAGAGTCACACAATCGACTCGGAGGGGGAAAAATGTGAGAAATGATTACTGTGTTATGATGTTTATTATCATTTTTATTTGTGTCAATATATACCTGCAATCCATCATCCTCTGGGTCCGTGTGTCATTTCTATTTACCCAGTGTTTGCATGCCCAAAGGCACTTCCTATTTGCATCCAGCCTGAGTGTTGTTTATTATAAAGAGCGTCTGTGCGCTTCCTATAAATCCATCAGCTTGGCCCATTCTGCTACACTATGGATGTAATTTGCAAACGCAGCGATGCAGCTCTCTTACCACGGTAGAAGCAGTAAAGCGTCTCTAAGTTTGTAATTCATAATTAGTTTTCCGTCTCTGTTGCTGGTAATTGGTTATATAGTGCTGCTTTTGACTGCCTAATTTAGTGTCGGTGGTTGTGCTGCTGAGCTGTGGCTGTGCAGCAGGGTGGGCCTGACTGCTGTTGACCGGCGGCATTTATGCCTTCTGAGGACATGAGGCAAGACTTGAAGTGAACTAGGTTGAGTGACCACATCGGAATGCAAAAGGGTCTATACTGATTTTGAAAGGACGTACTTGAAAGTGAAAACACTGCTGGATCAGCCTCCCACATTTCTCTCCAATAACAAGGTCTTCTGTTTGTTTTTGTCTTAAAGGGGACATCTTATGGAAATATCTCTTTTTGAAGGCTCTTTAACATATATCTGGGTGTTTGTCTTGCCTTCCGGCCCCCAAAATGTGAGAATTGACAGAAAAATCTGTAATTTTCAGGCTCCCTAGGTTGAAATCTATGTGGTTTTATGAGCTGTTCCCTCAGTTGTCTTCCAGTGATGTAACTAGCAGTGGTTCATTTGCATTTAAAGGGACAGGCACTGAAACCAGCCGTTCTGAACAGGGCTGTTTAGAGAGGATGAAAAGAGCTGTGATGTTTGATCCTTGGTTCTATCAGACAATGCGAGTGAGATGGGGGAATGTAACATCTGATCCCTTCCATGTGACCAATGGTGTCCGCCAGGGCGGAATCCTGTCTCCCTTTCTTTTTAATGTGTACATGAATGATTTGTCTCTGATGTTGAATACATGTGGTACAGGTTGTAGAGTTCGTGATCTACTAATTAATCACTTTATGTATGCAGACGACCTGGTCATCTTCAGCCCTTACAGTGCTGGTCTCCAACAGCTATTGAGAACATGCACACAGTATGGTGCTGACTTTGACATAAAGTACAATGCTGGTAAGAGTAAAGTTATGATTATTAGAAGCAGAGAAGACAGACAGTCAACCTTCCCTGACTTCCATCTGTCTGGCACTGCACTCAGTGTGTGCAGTGAGATCAAGTATTTGGGGCATATTATTGTTAATGACTTGTCCGATGATAAAGATATGTACAGGCTGCGTCGTAAGCTCTATGCACAAGCAAACATGCTGTGTCGTAAGTTTAGCATGTGCTCTGTATCTGTAAAAATTGCATTGTTTAAAGGATATTGCACACCTTTGTACACAGCCCACCTGTGGTGCCGCTACAAACAAGGTAGTATAAGAAAGCTCACAGTAGCTTATAATGACAGCATGAGGCTACTGTTGAGAGCCCCAAGAAGCTCCAGTGCAAGCCATATGTTTGTTAGTGTCGGGGTACCCACCTGCTCTGCTGTTCTGCGCAATCTGATGCACAGATTTATGTGTAGGGCGTCAGAATCAGAGAATGAACTTATTAATGTGTTGGTTAATCCTGTACGCAGTTCTGTAAGATTTTCGTCCAGACTGTGGAACCATTTTAGAACATGTTTGTATGCAAGCCTACACTGAATAGTGGGGAAGGCTCTGTACTTTGTATTTTGTGTTTTTTTTTAATTCTGTCTTTGTTTTTATTATCTTATTCTGCTTTTATGGTGATATGGATCCCCTTGGGTCTGAAATAAAGATTTAATAATAAATAATATAAGACACCTGGGAGCTATTGTAATTTATGGAAAGGGGGAATAATATGAATCCTTTAATGCAAACGGTGGCAACTGGGCAGGTTCAAGTCCCCTCAAAGACATTCATGCTGTTGCAAATGATGCTTGTGCAAACATCTTGAGTTTGAAGAGTTTGAGAGTTTGAAAGAGATTAATTCCTGCTTTATTGTAACTGTTCACACAGAAAGTTAGAAAAACGTTGAACTCATTCCTGTGTGGGTCAGATGTTTACCTTCAGTCTGCAGGTGGGGTATTTTCTAATTAAATTGCGTTAATACTAACCTACAGTAAACTAGTAATATATACTCAGTAAACTGTGTGAAATGTATACTTTTCTTGTTTATATCGCCTACATTCAGTCAGGCCTGTGCAAAGACAGAACTGTGCGTTCACACCAAAAGCTTCCAAAGCGTCAAAACGCCGGAAGTCAATTCATTTTCAATGAGAGCCCGGCGACACTGAGCGTCCAAAGCGTCAACTGGCGTCACCACGCTTCCAAAGCGTCACCAGACGAGAAGTTGAGCCTTGGTTAACTTTGGGGTAATTAGCTATGACGCGGTTCGGCTGCAACCTGTCAGAATGGAGATGTCCATCAGCTGCCTTTCCCCCCCCCTTTTTTTTGTATTTCGGCTCCCCAATGCGCGATCGAACTTTGACGTCAGTCACGTGACGAGCGGCCAAAGCAGCTGAAAATATTTGCCGTTTTGGGGGCTGTCTTGTCTGAAGCGCACCCTCAAGCGTTTTTGACGCTTTGGAAGCTTTTGGTGTGAACGCACAGTAAGAACCATTTGGGCATATCCACAGTAGTTCAGTCTTAAGCTGCACAGCAGCAGAGTGAGCTTGCTGTTGGCATTTGAAGTGATGGTGAAAACAGGTACCAGCTTCTCTCTGACCATGATGAGTTCACGTCTGCGCAAAACAAACGCTTCATGAACGTAAATATCCACTATGAAAGTGAACTGAATCTGGGAGTATTTAGGATTGAATCATAAAGCACAATGATTCATTTTTTGCTCAAAAATGGCAAGGCTCATTTGTTTTTGTTGTTAAAGAGGTAGTGTAAAGCTATTTGTCTGCTACTTTATGTTAGTTTGGAGTAATGTTAGACTGTTAATGTGACGGCTGTCAAGACGCTCTGATGAGCCGAGGTCCACGGCTCCTTTGTTACTGCTATTTTGTTTCCAAGTGTCGTGGTTTGATTAATGTGGAAGAAAGTGTGTGACACTCTTGTTTTCTTCCTCCTTCAAAGAAATAGAACATTTAATGTGAAGAAATGAACAAAAAGGAACAACTATATTATAGTTGTTCCGTTGAATTTATTAATATATAAGCATGGAGTAGTACTGAAATGTATCCTACTGTGTTTTTTTTTTTTTTTTTTTTTTCGGGATTACCCCAGATTCCTGGGATGGGGGCTCGTTTGTCCCGGGAATAGAAAGCAACACCTTCTTACACAACAGCAGCATCATATCATAAATATTTTGTCACAACATTGTGCCAAATATTCTCAAAACAGTAATAATATAATAGTATACTGTTTAGAGAATGAGGCCACTGAATGGAATTCAATTATTAAAGAAATAAAATAAAATCTCTCATCAAACAAGGGCAGGTGAAATTACAATGACATAATTTAAATGCATGTCTTTGTAGCTACAGCAGAGCACCAATGTTGTAACCCTCTATTTTATTTATTACATGTTTTTTATCGTAACCTTTTATTTATTACATGTTTTTTTTTTTTCCATATGGCCTTATGTCCTTCGTGGATGTGCAGCATCCGGGATAAATTTCTCCTACGGGAGACAGATAAAGAAAACTTTGAACTTTGGACAATGAACACGCTGTCAACTGTGCAGCGCTGGACCTAGCTGGGCACATCGATACTAAAGTTGTGAGTTAGAGTGTTATAGGATCCACTGCTGTGCCCAGTTGCCCCACATCACAGTGGGAGTTGAGCCTGACTGTGCTCATTTAAAATGCCACCTCAAAATGTCACTTCCTATGACTATTTGCGACTTAATTGCCATCACACAGTTTGACAATGTGGGTCCATGTAGCTAAAGGTAACAAGTACTGGTTAGTGAGGTTTTTTTGGAGGGTTGAGTGGTGACAGTTTTCAGTTCAGTTTCAGTTTAGTTTATTTGAAAAGGGACAATGCACATTAATAAACATTGTAGAAAAGACACATGTTATTGCACCCGAATTAGCTTAAAAAGCTACTTTCATCAAATGTCCCTCAAGGCAACAAGGCAACCTTTAAAAATAACAACAATGGAATAGCATATTGTACCACATAGGGTAGTAGAACACATACACATACTAAGTGTCCATAAATACATACATAATAAATACACATTTGGATGACGACAATGTAATAAATACACATTTGGACAACAATAACAACATCAGTGCTCACATCTTTGGGTGTCTAAGCAAGCTTCAGTTTCTTAGCTTGTTTTACATGCAACATTCTGATCATTTTATTTTACAAAATAACAACAAATGCAAGGTACACACTCTAGTACAGCACCAGACTGATTAAATTACAGAATAAAATGACACTTTGCAGTTGCATGGAGTTTATTTTCTGTTTACTAATGGCAGATAATAAAAAATCCCATTTTCTCACACAAACTTGAATTTCTCAAATGGATTCACGGGTCTACATTTTAATTTACAACTGCACACTTTGAATTCATGTGTGAGCATCACTTTACACACTCAGACTCTCACTGACCTTTATTCTACCCCTTGAATTTAACTGAATAAATGCTGATCTGCACCCGACATCATCCATAAGTCATTGTCTCATCCATACATCAGTGATGCCGGCTCCATCATTTGTCCTGGAGACGTCTCCATTCATCAAGTGTGATAGTGACGTTTTACCAGATGTGAGATACACCGATCAGGCATAACATTATAATCACTGACAGGTGAAGTGAATAACACTGAATAACACTTCATCATGGCACCTGTTATGAGGATATATTAGGCAGCGGGTGAATACTTTGTACCTCAAATCTGATGTGTTAGAAGCAGGAAAAATGGGCAGTGTAAGGATTTGATTCAGTGTGACAGTGCAGTGCAGTTTGTTGTGCATTTGGCAGCAAAAGGGACCAACACAATATTAGGGAGTTGGTCACAATGTTATGACTGATTAATTATGTCAGAACCATACAGGCAGATCATGGCAACTCGCATAGAACGAAAACAAAGTTACACAACAACTGTACGTTACCGCGTTTATGACATTTAATAATTGGTCCCATATATTAAAAGTTACTTAAAATAATGTGCATATAATTAGTAATGTCATTATATTTCACTATATTTGATTTGATTAATGCATAATAATCATGATAATCATAATGCCTTGATAAATTATCTGACAGTAATCGTAACAAGAAAATCTATAATGGTGACATCCCTAGTGTGTATATACACAGCTCATCGTTCATCATTTCAGAAGACGGATAAGAGAAGAGACAGAAAAGAAGACGCGGGCCGAGTCCACATGGGCAACATAATTACTGGTGTTCTACCTGTGCTTCCCACCCATGGATGGTGCCTGAAGCATATTTTTCATATAAATCAATTTCCCTCCATTTTACAAACATAACAGATTTATATAGGAGCTCTGCAAAACTCTGCTGACCTGCAGCTCAATACTGCACCTGAGTTCACATCCTGTGTAAACACATGGAGCCATGAAGCTCCTCTAACACACTGCTCACCGTGGGACAGAGTGGAAGATCTGGATGCTGTTAGTGCCTAAAGCTGTGAAAACTGCAAAGTATTTTACTAATACTTGAGTTGAAGGTAGAATCTGTAGGTTTGATCGTTGCAGTTTGTTTCTGCAGACACAGAGCCCATAAGTGATGATTAAGCAGGGTTTCTATTGAGTCTATATTTATTTAGTTTTTTTTTTTTTTTTGGAAAATCCTAATATTATATCTATATATAATCCTAATATTATATTATATATATATCCTTAATATCCTTTTAACTTGTATTGGTAACACATTACTTGACGGATGGTTGTGTAGCACATTCATAAGACCTTTCATAAGGTGTTCCTAATGCATTCACGACAGCTTCATAAAGCATGAGTCAGCATTCATAAATCTGGTTATATTGCTATGGAATAACGAACTGGGCATTTATTTTCAAAATAATAATTGGCACCTGTATAGTAAGCAGAAGTAAGCGGAATATTTGTGTTAATATAAGTCTTAAATAGTAATATCTTCCGACGGCAATCACTTACATAGAGTGTTTGGTCTGAAACACGGGTCTGTCAGGCTGGATTGCACCAACAAGGTTTAATTTAATCTAAGATTAGCTCTAATCAGAGATTAGTAAAACTCAGTTTAAAATGAGTTAATCCATGTTTAAAATTAAGCAGAGCTCTGTTGCACCATTTAAAATTAATCTCAGTTTAGTAAAACTCAGTTTAACTGAATTTAAACTGATTTAAATCAGTAGGGACAAGTGTGTATAAAGGAAACTAATTAAATATGCAAAATTGAGTTTTGTTCGTTGCAGTTTGTAAACAAAACATTCAAGCTGGGTGGATCAACTGTGTAGACTAGCCTCCTGCCCCTGACAGCAGCAGTCAAGACCACAGAGGAAACGAAATACAGTCTGGGCTGATACCCGCCATCACCAACACCGGAGCCTCTGGTGTCACATGTTTTTGTTTTGTTTTTTAAACAGGAGATCCGAGCTGGGAAGACGGTGTTAGCGGTGGATGCTAACCACTACCACTAGCCGGATTTAGCATCGAGCTAGCTCCCCACAACGGTCCTCATACTTGTTACCAGTCGAGGCTTTAGTTGTCAGTGACGGTGGGGAATCGGTCTGCAGCTCCAGCGCTTCACTCAGACTGTATTTCTTTCTTTTGTCCTCCTGACTGCTGCTGCTAAGAGAGAGAGAGACGTGCTAGCACTTGTTAGCATCAGAGACAGCTAGTGCAGCTAGCAGCCCTGAGCTACTACTCTGCTGCAGTAGCTGCACCTGAGCTCTGTCAGAGAAAACACCGTCTCTCTCCGCCCAGAAACGTCTCTGTGCGCAACAAAACAAAGCAAAAGAGAGAAAATTGAGAGACAGAGCCTGTCTCTCAATTTTCCTCAAGGAACTTCATAATTTTGCTCACTCCAGCTCAAAAATGCAGCCATTGAAAAAATTAAACCTCCTCCACTGTCAGTTTAAAATTAACCCTAGATCACAGTTTAAACTGGAGTTTAAAGTTCTGGTGCAACAGGATTAAAATTAAACTTAGTTTAGAGTAAAAATTAAACTGAGGTTTAAAGGGAGGTTTAAATCTAATCTGTCTTAATTTTGAACTAGGTTTAAAGTTTAGTGCAACAGAATTTAAACTTAAACCATGATTTAATCTGGTTTTAAAGTTAAACCTTGTTGGTGCAATCCAGCCTCAGTCCCTCTGCTCTGCTGTAAGCCGAGGAGAAAACTTTCCTTGTATCCTACAACCTTTATCCAATGAGGAGAGAGAACGGGATAAAGGGGCGGTCCTCTCTGTGTGTGCAGCCAAGGGATGCGCGTGAATGTGGTGACGTAGGGACGAGGGCGGGGACTGCTAACTCCATCGGCTGACAAGAAGTTAGCCAAAACCACCGGATCGCTTACTTCTGCTTTAAAGTCTTACCCTTTAATTTTCAGTAGAAACGTCACCATTTGCTGCATCTCTAATGTCTCTGTCCTGTCTAATGTCTCTTTCACAGGTGGAATGGCTAAAAAACGAGGAGGTGGTGAACTCCTTGACCGACGACAACATCGACACGCGGGCCGACCACAACCTCATCATCAACGAGGCGCGTCTGTCCGACTCCGGCAACTACACCTGTCTGGCCAGCAACATCGTGGCCAAGAGACGCAGCGCCACCGCCGCCGTCATCGTCTTCGGTGCGTTGCCCCCCCCCCCGGCTGCGGCTTACAGCACATTACATAATGTTTACACAGCACACAGGATCAATTTGTTTGGTTTTCCTACACAACCCTACACAAGTGATTAAGAGACCCATCTCCACTGAAGAGCAATGTTTCCTCTTTATTTCACTGAATGTATTATTCAAAGACTCAATTTACTGCCTCTCATTTAAAATCAATGTGTACTTTATGAAAGGAAATAAGCCACTGTGTCTTAATCTCATTTAAAAGGAATGTAGCTTATTAAGTATTTATTTGCCAGAGGCCTTCCAGCAGTGCGGGGTTTACCAGCTTTGATAGCGCTGCTGAACCTTTAGCTTCCACGCGCGTTAGACGGAGACCATCATAGGGTAAAGTGCTTCAGTCAGACGCTAAGTGGTCGATTCCAACCTGTCGGCCGCTATGAGTCAGTGTCGCCTTTTAGAAATGGCAATTCTGTTTAATGGCTGTTTTCCTTTGCTTTCTCACAGTTCCACGCCTTTATCTTAATCCAAGAGCAAGGGACATTGAACTGGCAATTAGGAAAGAGGGAGTTGTGTATATCCACCACAATGAATGTGCCGCGCTCAATCTGCTCCAGCCGTTCTGCATTGTTGCCTCGCTGTGCCTCAGAGCCCGCATAATCATTAATAACCTCAGCTCTTGTTAGGGTATTAAATGCAGACTTCTGGAAAAAAAGTAATAAGTGTTGTTGTGCACTCACTCCACCTCTTCTCCTCCTCCTCCTCCTCCTCCTCCTTCCCCTCTTCCTTTCGCTACGCTGAACTCTCTCCTTCCAGTGAACGGCGGCTGGTCTCTGTGGACCGAGTGGTCGCCCTGCAACGTGCCGTGTGGGCGGGGCGTCCAGAAGCGATCCAGAACCTGCACCAACCCGGCTCCTCTGAACGGCGGAGCTTTCTGCGAGGGCATGTCCGTGCAGAAGATCACCTGCAACGCTCTCTGCCCAAGTCAGTTCCACTTACACTCTGCACTGAATCAGTACAAGTTTGTGTGTGGACAGACTGTTACCAATGGAGAAGTTCTTTTTTTTTTTGTTTTTTTGCTGTTTTGCACAGAATTGCTTTCCATTTGTGGTCCAACAAAAAACTGCCGTCACCAAACAAACTCAGCTCCGGTCAGAGAGGGTGATTATACAGGTGCATCTCAATGAATTAGATTAGAACATCATGAAAAGTTAATTTATTTCAGTAGTTCAATTCAATTCATGAAACTCATATGTTATATAGATTCATTACACACACACACTGAAATATTTCATGTCTTGATTTATTTTTACTGTAATTATTATGGCTTACATTTAATGAAAACCCAAAAGTATCAAAGTAGTAAGTTCAAAGTATCTCAAAGAATTAGAATATATTGGAAAAAGGTTCACTATTGTAACCTAATGGGTGCATCTCAATAACTATCATGGAAAAGTTCATTTATTTCAGCAGTTCAATTCAAATAGTGAAACTCGTATATTATAAAGATTCATTACACACAGGCTGGAATATTTCATGTCTTTATTCCTTTATATTGTAATGATTATAGCTTACATTTAATGAAAACCCCAAATTCAGTAAATCAAAGAGTACGAATAAAGTGAAAAAGTTCACCATTGTAACCTATGATGTCACACTCTAATCAGCTGGTTAACTTCAAGCACCTGCAAAGGTTTCCTGAGCCTTTAACACTAGCACCGCCGTTGCACACTATATACCTATAACCGCCATGAGTCGTTCATTGGACGAACTGTAATAAAGTGTTAATTAGTGCTGTATAGGTGTTACATTTGTCGTAGTCTTTTAACAGCTACTCTGGGCCATGAAGTAGGCTGCACCCCGCAGCCTCCGCGAGGGGGGGGGGGGCATACCGTAGGAACCCCGCCCCCGCCTGTAAAGCCGGGTTTCCACCGTATAAACAACCTTTTTTTTTTTCTTTTACGGCAACATCCATAGTCCTTAGTGATCGTTGTTTGATATGTCAGGTGGAGCTGCCCATCATACCTGCCCCCCCCCCCCCCCCCCGCGTGCGCTCACGTCGGCGCTTTACATGAAGAGCACAGGGACTCTGTTTTTACACTAGTTTGCTCCTAAATACTGGCTTTATAAAACGAATTTCGTTTTCTTTTGATATCATATTGATATTTCCCCCCTGAATGTAGGCTACACCTCTTCTACAACTAGTCTGTCCAGTCTGGAAAATAATTTCTGCACCGTGCGTGTGTGAAGTGTGGACGTGAGTGTGCATCTGCGCAGCCTGCGCACGTGTACACACAGAGACACACGTACACACACACACGCACGCACGCACGCACGCACACACACACACACACACATACACACAGAGAGAGAGAGAGAGAGAGAGGGAGAGGGAGAGAGAGCGCATAAACCCAATAATGCCGGCGCAAATCGGTGAATTCTCTGGTCGTCCAATGAACGAACGTGGCGGTTATAGGTAAAAATGAGAAAACATGATCGATATTTTTTTGTGTGAGTAATATTGATTGCATTTAACAAAACGGGGTGCTGCCCAACATCATTTTAGGAAAAGTCACAGACTGGTGGACTTCAATGTTTTTTTTTAAATAAAGTTATGCACAAATGAAAATCAAAGTCGTCCAATGAACGGCAGTTGGCGGTTCTAGTGTTAAATCAGGGATGTCAAACTCATTTTAGTTCAGGGGCCACATACAGTAGCTACTCAAGTGGACCAGACCCGTGAAATAATACAGTGTAGCATTATAACCTATAAATGATAAGAACTCTTTATCCCTTTGTTTTAGTGCAAATAAGTGCAAGTACATTATTAAAGGAGACATATTCTGCCCCCTTTCCACAAATTAAAATGGTTCCCAGGTGTCTTAAAGACATGTCTGTGACATGCTTTGGTCAAAATACCCCAAGGATCAAAAATCACAGCTCTTTTCATCCTCTTAAAACAGCCCTGTTCAGAACAGCTGGTTTCAGTGCCTGTCCCTTTAAATGCAAATGAACCACTGCTTGCCCCGCCCCACCCCTTCTACTGGTCCCAGGTAGGGGTGGGGTTATGCAAATTTGAAACTTAGTTACATCACTGGAAGACACAAGGGAACAGTTCATAAAACTATATGAATTTTAACCTAAGGAGCCTGAAAATTATAGATTTCTTTTTTCAATTCTCACATTTTGGGGGCGGAAGGCAAGACAAACACCCAAATATATGTTAAACAGCCTTCAAAATGTGATATTTCCATAATATGTCCCATAATATGTTTTTACAATTAATGAACCATCCTTTTACAAAACATGAACAACCTGACGTTTCTTGAGAAAAGTATGTGCAGTTTCAACACTGTTATGTTTCTTCTGTCCTCCTTGTTATTTTAGACAGTTGTAGTACAGTTCCACTACTTCCTGAACTTGCTGCTCCTTTGTTTCCTGTCTAACATTATTGGACAAACTGATCAATCCAGGTGTGTCTGAGTAGTCACAATGGTCAGACACACATGGATTAATCAGTTTGTCCAATAATGTTAGACAGGAAATAAAGGAGCAGCATTAAGTTCAGGAAGTAGTGGAGCTGTGCATAGACCCCATTCATTGAGATGCACCTGTATATTGAAGGTGGCCACAGAGAGACATTCAGGGATGGTAAAAGCTTCAAATGTAACTGAAATGTAACTTAACTGAGTCCTCTGGCTCACTGCTGCTGCAGTGGGAGTTCTCCCTGTGCTCATGAGGGCTAGTTAGACTGTGACACACACAGGTCCACTGTTTGTGTGTTTGCACCAGAGGGAGAGATGAAAGAGACAAAAAGAGAGCAGGGGAAGCAGCGACTGAGTAACAGCACTGTGCAGAACTCTACAATGATTTTACTGATTTAAAAATATAAAAACAAAACAAAAGGAGAATTAACATTTGGCAAATGTTAATATTATGGCAGACCAGCAAGGATAAATCGATGTATGTACAATATAAAAAGTTATTACCTGTAAATTACAGTTGTATTGCAGCATATCACCCACTTTAGCAAACAAGACATTTATTCATCGTTGAACCTGACTTGACTGAGCATACATCCCAGCCTCATTAGCATCGCAGACAGCCAATAATCAGGATTGTGAGGGATAGATCCGTAGTGACCTGATAATATCCAAGGAGCAGCAGGCTGATGGTGTTGAGAGGAGTAAAGAGCAGAGAGGGAATACAACCAAAGCAAACAGAAAAGAGGATTTAATGATGAAAAATAAAGCGAGTGGAGGAAGCAGCAGTGTGACAGAGGATATGACTCGGTGCACTGTGGGATTCAGGGTGAGCTGAGTTACTGCTTGAGGAAATGGATTTTTTACCCTACTAGTGTAAACAGAGAAAGGACTGTGTTGTTCTAAAGGAAGGAGGTCTGTTCTCACAGAGGCAGGGGTCAGAGGTGGACTAAATGATCGCACAGGAGGATCATTGACTTTTGAACTCAACAGCAAAACAAATACACACCTACAGTACCTTCAGAAGTCCCTCGCATTCAATTATGTATGATAATCCAGATGGCATATACTGTACAGTGTAGAAGTGTAAACTCGCCCTCAAAGCTGTAGCAAAGCAAGCCTCATACAAAAGATAAGAGAGTGGAGGGAGGATTAAAGGAGACATATCATGCCCCTTTTCCACTAATTAAAATAGCTCCCAGGTGTCTTAAAGGTATAGTTCACCCAAAATTCAAATTTCACTCATTATCTACTCACCCTCATGTCGACTAAGAGGTGTGAGAATTTTCAGAGTCCTCCGTTCCTTCTCTGAGTTACGGGGGGGTCCGCGCAGCAGTATTTGTCCATATAATGGTTGTCAATGGATACCAACTTTCTTCGTCCAAAAAACATCCAAATACCTCCATACTGCTTGTCTGTAATGTCCCTCTTGTACTGAAGCCCCGACATGAGAAATTGTTCTGAAAAAAATTAAATAAGTCTATATTTTAAGCTTGTTTGTAGCGGAAGCTCCCAGTGTCTCGGTTCACTGCTCTTCCTGTGTCAGTGCAAATCTCTCGTGATTTGCACTGACCGGCGGAACAATTTCTCATGTCGGGGCTTCAATAC
Organism: Trachurus trachurus; assembly: GCF_905171665.1. Taxonomy (NCBI): domain Eukaryota; kingdom Metazoa; phylum Chordata; class Actinopteri; order Carangiformes; family Carangidae; genus Trachurus; species Trachurus trachurus. The sequence goes on from NC_139895.1 coordinate 33,229,701, forward strand.
AAGAGGGACATTACAGACGAGCAGCATGGAGGTATTTGGATGTTTTTTGGTGTGTCTTTTTGGACGAAGAAAGTTGGTTCCATTGACAACCATTATATGGACAAATACTGCTGCATGGACCCCCCCGTAACTCAGAGAAGCCACGGAGGACTCTGAAAATTCTCACAGCTCTTAGTCGACATGAGGGTGAGTAGATAATGAGTGAAATTTGAATTTTGGGTGAACTATCCCTTTAAAGACATGTCTGTGACATGCTTCAGTCAGATAAATCAAAATCCCTCAAGGATCAAACATCACAGCTATTTTCATCCTCCCAAAACAGCCCTGTTCAGAACGGCTGGTTTCACAGCCTGTCCCTTTAAATGCAAATTAACCACTACTTGCCCCGCCCCTTCTACTGGTCCCAGGTAGGGGTGGTGTTATGCAAATTTGAATCCTAGTTACATCACTGGAAGACATCTGAGGGAACAGCTCATAAAACCACATGGATTTTAATATAAGGTGTCTGAAAATTACAGATTATTTTGTCAATTATCGCATTTTGAGGGCTGGAAGGTAAGACAAACACCCAAATATATGTTAAAGAGCCTTCAAAAAGCCTTCAAGTAATATTTCCATGATATGTCCCCTTTAACTTTTAGATTATCTTCACAAAACTACAGAGACAGAAGAAGAGATTGAGGATATGTGGTTCAGCTAATAAGGGAGGAAACATTACTTGACATATATCAAATTAACACTAATTCAACTAAAGGCATCCACTGTTGAAGCTAAACTGTGTTTTCAGGTCTTAAAAAATAAATAAATTCCATAAATCTACAGCAAACAACTAGACAGCCTAGACCAGGGCTGTCAAAGTCATTTTAGTTCAGAGGCCACATACTGAGCAATTCATCCTGTACATGGCCTAGACTGTATTCTTTCTACATTTGTACACCTCGTCATTGTGGACATAATGTATCTTGAAGGACTGTCCTCAAATACAGCACAAGCATTCACTAGGACTTGAGGAAGAGCTGATGAATAGTTTGGTGGTCTAAGGTAGTATCACAGGTCACGGTGACCTAGCTTAAAGCGATTTCAGCCCTGTGAATGTATCTTGGTTGCGCCTTGAATTCTTGGTCATGAACTCACAAAAGAAAAACGTTGTATCCTCCACTCAAGATTTCACACAGAAATGATAACAAAATGTAATTCAATTGGTTAATATTCCATATGACTCCTGATAAAGCTCAAATATGTTCAGAAGGATACGACCCTGGTTATATTATAGTCTTTAGATTTTGTTTTTCTATTCAGTACATGTTTGCCTTTTCTTTCACACTGAAGTGACATAACTCCTCAACATTCAGAAAACTAATCATTTGCCAAACTTAAAGTTTTCAATATGGAGGCCTTTGTAAAAAAGAATTGACCCCAGAGGGAGAGAAAGCCTTTCTCAACCTGTGGAAGAGCATGGACCTCCACAGCATCTCTATAAAGGAAACATCTCTGACATCAGTCTCATTGATGCTTGAGATTCACATACTGTATGACCCAAATATATGAGCTAATAGAAGTCTACTGAGCCAATGTATAAGGCTAGGAGGCTGGAATGAACCAGTTATTAAGAAGCCCCAGTGTAGGTGGAGGTTGAACACTGAATGCACCGTACACCCGACTGTAAAACATCTGACCACAGTGACTCTGTACAGAACTGCACGTCGTACCACAGCAGTGCTTTGATGGACACCGAGGACACGGGCAGAGCGGTGGTAGTACGCTTCACTCCCACGGTCGCTGCATCATCACATCTCTCTTTCATCATCAGTGAAGGAAACACTAGGAGCAGCTCATGTTCTATAGAACAAAGGAGCTCTGCACCCACATGGCGGAGAAGTTCCACTCTACCTCCGCAGTGTCTGGATGAAATAAGCAGCAGCTTATCTCAGCTGGCCTCCTGAACAAGGCCTTCCTCCCCGGTGGTAATTGCAGTCACAAGGTGTCCCACTTCATTACACCAGGGAGGGAGTTTTCAAAACATGAGGCATATGTCTCCCTGGGGGGGCGCCAGAGAACTTCAGTGTGAGACAAAATAAGACGACCGTAAACATCGGTTTAGCTAAACTCGGCTGTGCGTGTGACAAAAGAGACAGATGTTTAGCAGCTACTAGTGAAAGAGCAGACAGGAAAAGGAGGAAGTGGTAATTCCCTTCTACAGTGAATCCCTGCATCATCTACCTGCAGCGCCCAGTCTTATACAAGCTGAGGGGCATTGTGAGTCTTTGCTAATGTCAGAACGACAAAATTCATCTTTGTTCTTCATCTTTGTTTAAATATCAAAGTGTATGTGTAAATGTGTGTGTGCAGGGTTGGAAAAACACTATTTATACTGTGATGCCACTAACATGAAAATGATCATGTGGCAATATGAAACAACGATCGATGATAGATAGATAGATAGATAGATAGATAGATAGATAGATAGATAGATAGATAGATAGATAGATAGATAGATAGATAGATAGATAGATAGATAGATAGATAGATAGATAGATAGATAGATAGATAGATAGATAGATAACAGTGACCATTACAATGCTGTTACCGTTACTGACAATAAGATGCGCGGTTATCAGTGTTACTTGACTCAAGAAGTAGTTTAAGTATCAGAAAATAATACACCTGTTTAGAGAGGCACTATGCCAGTCTGGTTGATTTTCCTCTGTGTTGCTAACCCTCCACCTGGTCATGTGTGTAATTAAGGTAAAAATGTAGCAGAGCCACAGGAATAATCCTGCTTAGTTTCTCTTTAAACGTGTACGCTATAGCCTACACATTATTTTCAGTTCATCAACTGGTTGGAAAAAAGGTTAATCACTCCACCTCTTCCACACGCCGCTGATCCAAACAGCTGATAGGCGGAGTGATACAGCGCGACGCAGAGCCTGTTTGTGTGGAGGAATACTGAGCAAGTTGGTTAATTCCATAAACAGGGGTTAGGGAGAGAAGTCTGTGTAATTTGACAAAAAGTAACGCACCCTAACCCCATACTTTTCCTGGTAATTAATAACTTAGCCTACTAACTTAGTTACTTTCAGGGGAAAGTAACTAGTATCTATAACTACTTACTTTTTAAAAGTAACATGCTCAACACTGATTGATACTGTAGATAGATAGAACCACAGTGTGGTTCAAGGTAACTTCCGGAAGAAAGGACGGTGACTAAATCTTCAAAAAATAGTCAGGCAAAGAAATGATTAATCTAAGTGCTTGTTATGAAGCTACAGCATCATTTCCCATGAAGCTTTGTGAGTCATGCAAACAATCAAGCTACCAACATTATTGCAGTCTCTATTATACAGACATTGATTAAAAAATTGCTTCACCAATTACATTACAAGGACCTATCCTTTCAGAGTAGAAGACGGCCAATCAAGTCAGACTATAAGTTCAATAACATTACCAGTCAAGTCTAGAGTTAACATTTAATGTTAGTGCTGAATAAATACCCTGAAGAAAAAAAAAAAGACATTCAAATAGTGGATTTTTTTCTTTATTTTTTATGTGCTTGTTGTATATAAATGTAATTCTAAGAAGAAAATGTGCCCGTCAGGTCTGTGCATTGATGTTTAACTCATCTCACTAGATTATTTCTGCATGAAATATGTATCCAGACCTAAATCTCAAATCTGTGACACATCTAAACCAGCAGGACAAAATCACATATTATCTACAGTCGGATCAAAAATAAATGAGTCCTGCTGGCAGCGTTATCGCAGTTGTAAGAGGGAAGAGAATAGGAGACAATTTAAACCCAATGCAAGGCTCTCTAAAGAAGCAGTTTTTCTTATATTAAATAGGAATATGTATATAAAAATAAAAGACAGTGCTGTGGTTAAATTAAATGTAAAATTATGTCTGCGTTTAAAATTTAGATTTTTAGCCCGACAGAAACAACTGACTCACAGACTGGTCATCATAAATTCCATGCAGTACAAGACCACCAGGCAGGAGAGAGGCGGAGAAGTGACACGGTGTGCCAGCGGGGGATTTTTTTTTATTTTTGTCACACATTTTTAATATTCAGTGGCTTCACAAAGTGTTCAAAGTCCTTCTCCTCTTGCAAACTTTATTATTGTTATATTGTTGCTCTGAATCATTCTTAAAAAAAAAAAAACTTTCAGACCTTTGCTGTGGTCTGCTGCATCTGGTTTGCTTTATAGAATCCCCTGTGGTAGACTGAAGAGAGTGGACAGGGTTTAGAAACACACTCCTGTGGGTGTGAGGACTCGCACATTATATTTTATACTGTCACACACACTATTGTATTCTGCAGGCACTAGTACACTTTTAGACATACACAGCAACAACAGCTGCCTCCCCGATGCATCTGTTGTTGATGAGGAAAAACGATGATATTATGTGTAAAAGTATTAATTGCCTCTCAGAAGGTGTTGCAGCACTGACACACACACAGAGCAGGACCAAAGACATTTTCCAGACTTTCTGTAATGCGTCAGCTGGTGTTTTAGAGGAAAACCCTGATCTTAGCTCTCCCACTATTGTCAGCTAACACCAAAGTTAATTTAATGAACGTCTTGTGCTTGAGATGAACAAGCAGAGAGACCAGCGTTGCATTTCCTCATTTCAAAACAGAACATGTGGGACTTCTGCTGTAGAGCTCCCGTCCTCCTCATGGAAGACTCATGCATGTTTTCTGTGGATGTGCTGGACACTGTGTTGGACGCTGTTGTCTTCCTGTGCCTTGTTGCTTTTGCACAGTTTTGCAGGTATAACTCACTTTCTGCTTCTGCTTATTGTGAAGTGCTCCTTCACTTCAGACATTTTAGGTTGGACTGATTTCTCCACGTAGCCTACACCATGTCTCATGTGTTTCATTTGTTCTTAAAATACTGGATCAATGCAATAATTGCGTGACACAACATATCTATTATAACTTTTTTTTTTCAACTTATTTTTGCAGCCTTACATGAAATTCAATCAACCCTCTATGATAAATCTGGACAGATTATAAGACATTGATTAATACGGTGGCCGAGACCCGCCATTGCTGCAAATAAAAATAAATAAAAAAAACTCTGCAAATAAAAATAAACGCTGCTGCAAATAATAATAAAAAAATCCTGCAAAGAAACGCTGCTATATATATATATATATATATATATATATATATATATATATATATATATATATATATATATATATATATAAAACGCTGCAAATACAAAGAAACACCACTGCATTAAAAAAAAAAAGCTGCAAATAAAAAGAAATGCCACAATGCAAATAAAAAAAGCATTGACGCAAATAAAAATGCCACAATGGAAGTGAATTACCGGGGACTGTTATTGCCGATGCACAGGTGTGTTTTTTTTATGTGAGAGAAGAAGACTTTTTATTTTATTTGCAGCAATGGCGGGTCTTGGCCACCATAGATTAAACCCAATCCAAGGCTCTCTAAAAGCGGTAAAAAGGCTGTAGTGTTTTTGCCAGAAGGAAGACTGCATTTCCCATGAGCTCTAGCGTGTATTGTCGTAAAGACGCTTATCTGGCTCGCACGTGCCGTCTCCGGTCTGAATGCCGTAAATCTTGTGGACCGACCCGACCACTGCCTCCTGAAGGTAAAGAGTTACACTATTTAGAAATAGCTTACCTTCCCACCAATGGCCTCATTTGCTATAGGTCACACAGAGACTTTTGCATTATCCAAGTAAAAGTTCTTTGTATTTGCGTTAAGCTTTGAATCATCCCAGGAGAAAGGAGGCCTCCATGGTTGTAGAAAGGAAAAGGTTTGGATTCATCAGTACTCTAACTAGAAATGACCGTCCACCCAATCTCAGTGACCGGACAAGAACAGGCTTCTATCCAGCACTCAGTGCAAAAGAGCTTCAGAAGTCTCCTGCAGAGATGAGAGGAGCTGTTGGAAGAATGACTATCCCAGCAGTCAGCAGCACTCCATCATGTCAGGGACGGGCCGCTGCTCATCAGTTGCCCATTACGGCTCCTGTGTTGCAGCACTGTGTTGCAGCAGTGCTTCTCAGTTGCCTCGGGACAAGTCTCTGATGGTCTTTGAGTGGCCAGGACTTAAACCCCACAGAACATCTGAAGAGAGACGTGATAAATGGAAGTCGACAGTCTTTCAATCCAATCTGATGCAGTTTGAAAGGATCTGTCAGGATGAATAGGCTAAAGTACTCAAGGGGATTCAAAGCTGTAATTGTTGTTTTACAAAGTAGTCAATTACTGACTGAACTTTTGTAGATGAGAGATTTCAGTTCGGTAAATTAGCAAATATAAGATATTTTTACTTTTTAAAGGGAAAGTTCACCCAAAATTGAAATTTATTAAATTAGCCATTTATCTGTGGCTTCTCTGAGTTACAGTGGGTCTTAGCGTAGTGCATGTCAATATAATGGTTGCAAATGGATACCAACTGTCTTCGTAACAAAATGACACACCAAAAAACATCCAAATACCTCCATGCTGCTCGTATGTAATGTTACGAAGACAGTTGGTATCCATTTGCAACCGTTATATGAACATGCACTGCTACGCCGAGACCCCCTGTAACTCAGAGAAGCCACGGATAACTCTGAAACTTCTCCCAGCCCTTAGTCGACATGAGGGTGAGTAGATAATGAGTGAAATTTCAATTTTGGGTGAACTATCCCTTTAAGTTATCAAGTAATTTCTTGGGTACAAATAGGTTAAAAAAAAAAGAAGCTTTTACCCATTTCTGCAACACAGGTCTGGAACAAGATCCAACAGTTGGAGCTGAAGCTGTTGTTAAGTCTCACATATATATTTAAATGTGTGCTTTGTCGTCCCTATACCCTTCTTTTACTGTGAAAATATTATCTGCCTGTGAAAACACTGACATGTGCTGAAGCACCGCAGATAAAAATAAGTTCAAGTGTAGTGTTTCCCCAGATTTTAGTGTGAGGAGACAAATAACATGTTGGCCTGGAATGTGCCAGACTAGTATCTGAAACCACACGGGGATGGGGGTGGGGTGGGGGGTGGAGACAGAGGAGATGATGTGCCTGTAAAAGTTGAACTCGTAGAAGATAAATGGTAAATTTAGCAGCTTGTTTTGCACGTTGTTTAATTGTTAGGGTGATTTTTAGTGTGAACGCACTCAAGCCTTCATGCCTATCTGTATTTTCAAGTTGTGAACTGAACATATGTCAAAAGGTGTAGAGCTTGTCTATGTGTCTTGTCACCTCTGTGTGGTTGTTGGGCCCATGTAGACCCGTTAGTCCCAACACTTCCTGGATACACACCGTCATTCTCCCTCTGTTATCGTCTTTTTCACAAAGAGCTGGGAGTAGCAGGGGTTCAGGAGTTAGTGGGATCATCCAATGAGCCCACTATGTCCCCAGTGGCGGACTGGGACAGAAAATAGGCCCTGGCATTTTTGACAGAGAGAGGCCACACATTATACACACACACACATATATGTGTATATATATATATGTGTGTATATATATATATATATATGTGTGTATATATATATATATATATATATTGCTTGAAATAACAGCAATATGAATGTAAAGCATAAGGAACATCCAGATCTGGACGTTTCTTATGCTTTCCATTCATGGTATTTAAAAATCAGCTGACAGAGGGAGAGCAGCCTCGTTTGGTGATAAGAAGAACAGGTTCTTTAGTGTAGGAACATGAGGAGAAAAAACATGCAGGTTTTCTGTAACATTATAACTAAGACTGCGCCACCCCCCCTCCCCCTCTCATCTCCCTCCCCAGGCTGAATGAACAGGCGATTGGGGGGAAAAAACAAACAAAAACAATTGCTAGTCGAAGCGGTAAAAGCGTTAAAAGCATTGCGTGTTAACGCTTTAACTTTGACAGAGTGATCATAATGATGGGGAAAGAAAATGCATTATTCAAACTCAGACGGTTATGGAGGGATTCGATCCCACACAGGAGCAAGATTTTTGATCACAAGACGAGGTGCTTTACCAGTTGAGCTACACGTTACACTCACTCCGCACTGACAACGGCTGAGTGACAAGTGAGCTTGCGCATCTATGGGCCTGCAGGCGTGTTGTTGCCACCTATTGGTCTGGACATGGAACAACAGTAGATGATAAGCAAGAGAAAAAAAAACTGTGACGGCTGCGCAGCGGCCGGCGGCAGCCGTCCTGCCGTACCGGCCGTTCTGGTATTCTCCAGAACGTCCAGATGGCCAGTCCGCCCCTGTATGTCCCTATTGGTCATTTTAAGAGGCTTCAGGCTGCCGGGGCACAGGCGTGGTCCAGTTTACTGACAGCAGGAAGCTGAGCAAGAATGAGAGAGATGTGAAAGTGGCACAGAAGTGGAGAGATGCTGATGCAACATCTATATGAATCATTTACAGATACAGGTGCAGCTATAAATTAGAACTTCATGGAAAAGTTGATTTATTTCAGTAGTTCAAATAGTGAAATTGTGAAACTCATACACACAGACATATTTCATATCTGTATTTCCTTATATTGTAATGATTATAGCTTACATTTAATGAAAACCCCAAATTCAGTAAATCAAAGAGTTAGAATAAAGTGAAAAAGTTCACCATAAATATGATGTCACACTCTAATCAACTAATGGACTCCAAACACCTGCAAAGCTTTCCTGAGCCTTTAAATGGCATCTCGTACTTTATTGAGATGCATTTGTACAGTAAACGCAACTCACTTCCCGTATTCTCCTATCTGGCCCCAGCTCTTTCTTTGAAAGATAAATCCTGTGATTTGTGAGTTTAATAGAAATTCACCCTCACATAGATCTTTGTTAAGCGTTACTGCTATTTTCCCTCTAGATGTGTCCTTTGTCGTCACAAACTTTATCCACATGTAAGCAGCTGCGAGGGAGAGTTCACATTTTTTTGTGTCCGCACTGCCTTGTGGATCAACAGTGGCCGTTAGCAGCACACTAATAAAATAGCAGGGGTGCTGACTTTAATGATGTGACTTTCATGTCCTGAGTTAATGTATAGCCACGTAATGCACCTTGCTGCCAGCTATTTTATTCCACTGACCTACAGTCAGTGGTAATAAGGTGCTAAAAATGTAGCAAAGTAACAGTGGCAGGAAAGAAAAAGACAGTGATGTACCGACATGGAGATCAAAAGCTTTTTATCATCATGTTTGTATTTCCATAATTGAAAATACTGTATGTAACATATAAACCCAAGCATATACATCATAAGTCATTTGTTTTTGGCTTGATTACAACAGGGACAAGGGAATCTAGCCTGGTCCTGACCAGTCTCTTTCACTTTACTTCATTTATGCAAAGAGACTGACCACTCTCCATTGAGAAACATTTACTTTACTGTTAGGTGGATACTCTGTTGAAGCCTTTACCCAATCGCTACCGTTTCTTCATGATGTATGTCATGCACCGGAATGCAATGAACGACATCCCATCGTTGCAATGAGCAGTAAAGCAAAAGTGTGTGCTAGATTAGATGTCTGTCAATGACAGCAGAGTTGCCACAGCAGGACATCCATCTCCGCCATCATTACTGAACCTCCAACTTAGCGCCAGTATTGGGCACGTAACTTTGACAAAGTAATTAGTTATAGTTACGTTCCTCAAAATGTAACTGAGTTACAACATGATAAAAGTGATTAATTACAAGGAAAGTTCTGTTGCTTTTTTATAAAAATGCTCAAATATCTCAAATTAGCCCATTTGGACTTCCCTCCCCCTGTTTACTACTGGACTAACCAACTCACCCAGTATTCCTCCACACAGGCAGGCTGTATCACTCCGCCACTTCCACATCCTGCTGATCTAAACAACTGATAGACGGAGTGATACAGCGCAAGGCCTGCCTGGGTAGAGGAATACTGAGTGTGTCGGTAAGTTCCAGATAAACGGCTTTTTCCAACCAGTTGAACTGAAAAAAGAAAGTACACAACAAAAACTACACTTAAAGGGACAACGAGGAGTTTGTATTTGCTTATAAAAAAGTATCACATTAATGTGGATGAATCTACGCTACCCACACTTGTTAATGGCTCCATTTTCGATAAATATATTGTTTTGTCTCTATCGTTATTTTGTTATTTTAATTAAAGCAGAAGTAAGCGATCTGGTCGTTTTGGCTTATGCTGCGTTCCAGGCAGGCTTTTGAAACCGTAAATTACAGCTTCAAGTCACAACTTACGACTTTGTAGCGTTCCAGGCAACCCACTCGTGTTTTTCCAACCTGTTTTACCTGTGAAAGTCACTATAACGGCCACTCGTAACTTCCGACCCGTGAACTCGTACCAGATCGAACTGGTACGACTTCACAGGTCGGAAAAACACGAGTTACGGGTTGCCTTGAACGCACCATAACGTCTTGTCAGCCGATGGAGTTAGCATCCCCCGCCCTCGTCCCTACGTCACCACATTCAGGCGCATCCCTTGGCTGCACACACAGCCCTGCATGCCGTTCTCTCTCCTCATTGGAAAAAACTTGTAGGATACGAGAAAAGTTTTCTCCTCGGCTCAGAGCAGAGCAGAGGGACTGACAGACCCGTGTTTCGGTCCAAACACTCTATGTAAGTGATTGCTGTCGGAAGATATAACTATTTAAGACTTATATTAACACAAAAATATCGCTTACTTCTGCTTTAATGGTGGAAATGCTGGGCGAGCCAACCAGCGTTTCCTTACTTTCGGTCTCCAGGATGCCCAGCAGGTCATGGGAATAACGCCACCGAATCGCAGTTTACTGTCGGAACTACGACGGTATCTGATCGTCTTCGAACGTCTGGCCTTCATTGTTGATGAATGAAAACATTCTTGGCAAGACGTCTGTCTTGCGCCGGTCCAAGAATTCCACCGTGCGCGCAGAGGCTCATGGTAAATGTAGTATGAAGACACTTCCAAAACTCCTCGTTGTCCCTTTAAACAGGTGTATTATTTTCTGATGGGACTTCTTGAGTCAAGTAACGGCTTAACAGTGCATTTTATTGTCATAACGACGTTGTAACAGGGGACACAGTAACTTTTTTTACTACCCGTTACTGAAAAAAGTAGCGTGGTTATTTTACACACTGTTATTCCCATCACTGCTTAGTGTATAACCTCAACATCATTGTCCTCAGCCACTCCCTCTGTTCGCTGATTGGCCAGTAGATTCTCTGCAGGAAAAAAGCCAAGAAATAATTTCAACCCCAGGCGGAGAACTGAAGAGAAATAAAAATTGACGGTAGTACTTCCTGTAGGTGGGCGGAGCCAGGCTTAGGGATATTTAATTTAATTCAGTTTATTTGATATACTATTATTATTTTTATACTATTATTATATTTGATATTAGGCATGAATGTAGAAAAAGGTCAGATTCCAACCCCGGCGGTGGTCAGGACTATATAGAATGGGCTCCATCGACGACTCTCCTACAAAATATAGTTCAACCTCCCAGTGCCATGTATCTGTGGCACAGAAAGTGACACTGTCAACCTGGATTTCTGTGCAGGAAAAACTTCTGACCGGGACAACGATCAATAGCGGTGACTCAGCTTTGGCTTTTCAAGGTGTCTGGCTTTCAAAAGTCATTTTCTGACTGGACGTCTGAAACAAAACATTTCAGACATCACATTTCCAGACACTGATTGATGTGTGGATATTGAAGTTTTCAACCGGCTTCCTCTCGCTGCCAGTTAAAGCTGTCAACCTTTTTAATGTAGCTTTAAACATGGGAGGGAGCCGGGGGGGGGTTATTTTAGCAGCGTGGACATGGAAAAAATAATAATGAAGTGCAAAAAAAGAAGAGGAATAAGAAATTCCATTACCTGAGCAGGGATAAAAAGACAGACCTGTAGCATCACAACAGCCTGGGGCCTCATTTATCAAAGAGGGTGTAAAAGTCCTCTTAAATTTTCAGTACAACGGAAAGGCAAAATGTGCGTACGACCAAAAAATATACACTCTTTTCAGATCTATCAAACTCCGCGTACACACGGCTGCACGGTATTTCCCTTGAGAAATCACACCGGACCTGAGAAAAGCGTGGATGAGAACACGCCTCATACCCAGCCCCCTAAACGACCCCACACAACCATATATGGTCAATGCAAATCAGTAAGTAGCCATGTGCACTCTGGAAACGTGTGGAATGACGTCAGTGGAAGACGGTGAAGACAATAGATGGACGGAGAGCGGAGAAAGAAGCGGAATTTCTCTGAAAGCGAGATACACGGTAACACGGCAATATCAGTCAGAAACATCATCTTGCATTGAAAGGCTACAATAAAAACAAAAAAATCCCAAATCTAAATGAAACAGAACAGAAAGAAGAAGAATCATATTTATCCTCCTGCCCCTTATTTTAGATTATGTCATAATAATTTAAAGCAGGGTTTCCACTGCCAGTAGCTACTTTGCACCCCTTTCCACTAACCCCCAACTGCCGTTCACTGGACGACTTTGATCATCATCACCACCACTTGCTACTTCAAACAGTGTCCGCGCTCCTCTCTCCCTCGCATACTGCAGTTCTCTGACTCTGCAGCGGCGTCACCAATTCCTCCTGTTCTTCAAAAAGCGTGTAAATGCCGGTACGCCATGGTCAGACTGGTCGTAAATTTCGGCACTTTCTCCCGACAGGTTTTGGTTTGATAGATCCCAAATTAGGCGGAGAAAAGTGCGTAGGCTACGCACAAAACGGGGGAAAGAGCGTGTAAAAAAGCGTGTATCCACAATGATAAATGAGGCCCCTGGTATAGTCTCACAGATAGAGGAGGGCGTGTTGCCAGGTTATCAAGGTTGAGCCGTTGTACTTGTGGGAGGAAGGAGATGCAGAGCGAAGCGTAGGCCGCGTCAGCCCCGGCTGTCTGGTACCGCTGACTGACGTACGAGCCCGTCCGGTTCTGACAGGTCAGCCCGGGCATCGGCTTAATGATGGTCTGAGTGGAAATAGAGCACAGAGGATGGAGGAGGTCAGAGGTCACACCAGGACAAGGCAGATCGCCACTTAGCAAGACACAGCAAAGAGAGGAGAGAATATTCATAGACGGCTGTAGACAGTGAAGTGCTGTGATCAGTCAGCACTGACAATGACATCTGCATCTAATTAGGTATCAGTCAGTCTGCCTCGTTTCTCCCCTCGTCTGTGGTGGTTGGAGGGACAGAAACATGAACAGGATTATGGGAGATTACACTTTAAATTGGAAAATATGAATTTTATATTAAAAAAAGAACTACCTATGTATAAATAAAATATACACATCCACATGCTGACTTTATGACACTTCTCTTTTCACCATGTACAGTGGCATGCAAAAGTTTGGGAACCCCATGGTCAAAATTTCTGTTAGGCAAGTGGAAGATGAAATCTGCCCTACAAAGGCAAAGTGCAGTAGGCTATCTGTAAAAATGCCAAACTGAGAAAAACAGCTTTTTTTGTTTTTCATTGTCAGGTTTAAGCATCAAATTATCAATAACTATAATTGATTAGATAAAGGTGGACTGAATTAAATGTATTTTGTAGTTTGTCTTTCTGACCAATTTTGACCGTTTTATGGCAGTACAGTGTACAGAGTACATACTGTACAGTACTCTTTGCAGATACTACACTTGCACTTTGCCTTGGTTTCACGGTGCTTTTTTGGATGGACAGCAAAATAAGAAGCCCAATAACTCTGGACATTTTAGCAGTACCAATATCAAATTCTACCAGATTGAAGAGAATATGCCACACTTTTGATTGGTCAGAAAAGAAAAAAAAAGAAAAAATGCAGATACTGCACTTTGCCTTATAGGGCAGAAATTATCTCCAAAAGGCACAAAGTTACAGATGACACATTCCCTTTACATTTCAAACAGTGTCTGTTTTTTTTCATCTTTTACATTTTCAGAATGACAGAAATGGAAAAAGACCCACAGTAAAGGTTTGACCTTGCATAGTTAGTACCTAGTAGCCCCCCCTTTGGAAACTATCACAGCTTGTAAATAGTAAATATCTTGTCTGATAGCTTGGTAAAAAAAAAAAAAAAGACCTCAAGTCTCCTTGGTTTCCCATTCTTTTGCAGGCTGCTGCTTTGTTTCCCCTTTTCACTCTAAAATTGTAGAAAACAAAAATAATACACTGATATTGCTTAAAATATTGCAAAAGAGTGTTTCATGTTTAACTTTCTGCCTTTTGGAGATCACTTCATCTTCCACTTGCTGAACTGTTCACATTAACAGAAATGTTGACACTTTTGCATGCCACTGTAGCTCCTCACAGATAAACAACAGTCAAATGTAAACGCACTTTTCCTCGCAAGGAGCCGTGCATGTTGTTTCCCTCTGGTCTCCATCCTATGTATCTTTCTCTCTCTTTTGGGTCACAAAATAATTCTGTTTGAATGAACTGAAGTACAGGAGTCTTGCTGTGACCCTGAAATAACTGTGTCACCCTGTACACTGCAAAAATACATTAGCTTACTGTATTGTTAATAGGACAGTGAGGTTTCTGACATTTTCTCTTCTACAAAGTTTTAGGGAATAATCTGGCCTTACTTACATGTTGAAATGTATGACCTCTATTTAACCTTTTGTGGTTTGGTCTTTTTAAAAAGATAATATAGGAGACATAGAATAGCAAAACTCTTGAACAACCAGAGAGCTGTACAATAAAATACAAAAAAACAAAGGTCGGGAGAGGTAGGGAACACCAAATGAAAAGAGAGGAAACTACAGGAATTAGCCTACCCAATCACTCGTTCCCCTGCACTTAGAAATGCACACAGATATAGATAAGTGAAGAATTTATACAAGATGACTTTCATGTGCAGCATCCCGACAAAATGTCCCAGAAAAAAGCCTCTTCACTCCTCCTCCTGACCCAGTTTGGCCCTTGAGATCGTAAAGATAAAACAGTCAATTATGTTTTCTCAGTGGGCTCTGAGGACAGACCTGTCACTGCAAGGTCTGAGTCAGGTATCTGACAGCCATTCAGTCCTACAGCATCACTATCAGTCTGTTTGGAAATGTTGAATATAAATGCTTATTGACTAACTGTTGACACTTTATATAACAGAAAGGCCTGTAGTTCATCCACAGATAAGGTTGTTTTTGGAGTTTTAAAATTCTCAGAAGAAATAAACTGGTAGAAGTTAAAGGGATAGTTCACCCAAAATTGAAATTTCACTCATTATCTACTCACCCTCATGTGGACTAAGGGCTGGGAGAACAAAGAGTCCTCCGTGGCTTCTCTGAGTTACAGGGGGTCTCGGCGTAGCAGTGCATGTCCATGGAAATGGATACCAACTGTCTTCGTAACAAAAAGACACACCAAAAAACATCCAAATACCTCCATAGTGCTCGTATGTAATGTCCGTCTTGTATTGAAGCCCTGAAATGCGAAATGCGAAAACTGAAGCTCCTCTTCCCGGTTCGTCCAAATTGGACGAACCGGGAAGAGGAGCTTTGAAAAGCTACCGCTACAAAACAAGCTTGAAATATTTTTCGGGACAATTTCGCATTTCGGGGCTTCAATACAAGACGGACATTACATACGAGCAGCATGGAGGTATTTGGGTGTTTTTTGGTGTGACTTTTTGTTACGAAGACAGTTGGTATCCATTTGCAACCGTTATATGGACATGCACTGCTATGCCGAGACCCCCTGTAACTCAGAGAAGCCACGGAGGACTCTGAAACTTCTCCCAGCCCTTAGTCGACATGAGGGTGAGTAGATAATGATTTCAATTTTGGGTGAACTATCCCTTTAAGACAAAAACTTAATGTCTGCCTTGGCTGCCAGGATGCCACCAAAACAAATTAATGAGGATCTGGTGACTGGCCAATTTAAAAAAAAGTAGACATGGAGAAGGAAGTGACGGGCAAAAAAAACAAAAAAAACAACATCATCATGAAGCTGGTGTTATGAAAAGTGTCCAGAGTGTATTGAAAGTGATGCAGAGTTTTCACCATCATTACAGTTTGCCAGACTCTATCTATTGTGAAGCGGTAAGGCAGATGAGCTCGTTCAACAGAATCAGAGCAACAAGTCATAGGGGAAGTAATATGCATCCACTCGCCAGCGCCTGCGATCAAACTTCAGAAGCACTCAGCATTCTCTCTCCACAACATAAACACATCGTTTGCATTTCAAGTAGCTGAGAAGAAACCACAAAAAAAGAAAAATGCAGAGCGTACTGTAGGTAGCGCCTGTGGAACATCACAAAGGAAAATTACCTCCTCCGCCGCCCACAACGCTGTATTTTACCGCTGCCAAAAAATCTTCAGGCGCCATATGGTCTCCCAATATTTGTTAAGCTAAGCATGATGAGCTCTTCCTTGATCAGATGACGGAGCACGGTGGAAGAATCCCAGCTATTAGCATGCACCAAGCTGTCTTGGTTTCATAGCCTTGCATCAAAACACATTATAGAAACAGGCCTGGGGGTTAATGGGGAGAAAATGTCTCTCAAAAGCTGTACCAGCACATCAACAACACGTCACCCTGTGTATTGTATCTCATACTGAATATGTGTGTATGTGTGTGTGTGTCCACTAAGGAAATTCTTGAATGCTGAAAGTGTGTAAATATAGAACCTGACTGAAAGCGGAGACGGTGTGTGAGTGTGATGGATGACTGTACCTGTCCTCTGTCTTCACTGTCCCTTCTGCATTGAAAATCTACATGTGAGTCTGTTAGGCTATAAGCTGAATACACATGCTGCGTTCAAAACAACTCGGAAGTTGTAAAAAAAAAACGAGCTCCGAGTTGTAAAAAAAATGAATTTAACGGTGTCAAACTCGGAAATTAGAGGTCGGAAACTCTGGTATCATTTCAGAGCTCCAACTTTCCGACTTTGACGTCACAACAACATCAAAACTTGGTGCCGCTCTTCTTAAATGGTTAGAATTTAAACATTTGAAGTTATTTGTTGAGGTTTTAATGCATACTTTTTGTGTATTATTGCAATATATGAAATACGTTTATATTAAGCTGTGACTGTTGTATTGTGTGAAATTGTGGTCCTCGTATGAAATGGAAATAACGTTTAACTGTTATCAAGGATATAACGTTATACAGTATGTGCACTCACATGCGGCATCTCCTCTCCTCTTCATTTGCCTCCAAAACAAACATAATTTACTGCTGCATATATTTTTAGTTTTCAGCGATGAGCCACAATATGCCAAACTTCCTTCGGCTATCCATGTTTTTTTCTCTTTCGAGTTTCTGCAGTGTGAATGCAATGATGTCTGAAGTCAAAAATTTCCAAGTTGGGAATACCGACCTCCGAGATGTTTTGAACGCAGCAACAGACTCGAAAAGATCTTCATCTAGAGGTTATGCAAGGTTCCCCAGAGACATTCTGCTCTTGCTCAGTCCGCCTTTTCTTTTAAGGCCATTAAAGAATAGAAGAGGCTCCCCATTGACTTAAAAAACATTCTTGTCCATTTGTGTATGATTCTAGTCCTGTCCTATTTTGTATTCTGTTTGTGCTTTTTTTGTTGTTGTTCTTTTTTTTTTTTGTGTCAATTGATGTTTTGTTGAAGTTGAGGTAGCACTGCATTCTACACTGGCACTTTGTATAAAAAAAAAAAAATCATATTTTAACTTTCATACACAATTCAATACTATACTGTTCTTCAGTGCAATGTTGATGCTATTTGCACAAATAATAGTAAGTTCGGTAACACCTTTTAATAAGTACACACTATTAAGCATTAAATACTGAATTTTTCATTTATTACACATGGATACTCATTAGTATGTAGTTTACAAACACAGTTAAAAATGTTTTACTCATCACTGATAAGCACTAACTGTATTTATAAACTACACACTAACTGGATTCTTCATTCATAATGCATGAATACGTGTTATAAATGAAGAATTCAGTATTTATTAATGCTTAACTAATGTTTAATAGTTACTTATTATTAAAGTGTTACTGTAAGTTCTTATGGTATGTATGTCTATATATATATATATATATATATATATATATATATATATATATATATATATATATATATATATATATATATATATATATATATATATATATATATATATATAAAATGCATTCTGTGTATTTTATAGACTACAAATGGAAATAAGCTCTGTGCTAAATCTGATGCACTCATCTTTTCTTTATTTTAGTGCACATTGTCCCTAAATAAAATAAAATAAAATCAGGTTCGAAACCAGAAATAAAATTGTTAAAAAGACGATATTCAACTCTAGTGTTTCCCCTGCCTCCAGTATTAGCATGGAGAAAAACAAACCAGCTAATAGCATGGATCTTAAAATGTGGACTTTCTCTTAATCCATGTGTGTGTGTGTGTGTGTATCCTTGTGTTGCAGTCAACGGCGGCTGGGACGAGTGGAGCGAGTGGACCGTGTGCAGCAGCCAGTGCGACAGGCAGCGGAATCGTGAATGCAACTCCCCTGCACCGAGACACCGAGGGAAGATGTGCGAAGGGGACAGCGAGGCCACAGAGAACTGCACAGATGGACTGTGCACCCAGAGTAAGGCCTCTCTCCCTGCTGGGCAGCATCAGCATCAGCATCATCATCATCATTCTCATCATTTTCCCTATCATTCTCATCATCACACTGTGTATACACTCAGGGTAAGCTACCACAAGCATGTCTGGACAGGAGGTGTGTGTTGGGGAGGAATCACACTGTGGATTGACACAGATGCCCGGTGCATGAGAATGTCAGCACTCCTCTTCCTCCTCCTCCTCCTCCTCCTCCTGCTGCTCACTTGACATATAGTGCGTCGTACTGAATGTGTCCCAGGGTGAGAGGTGCAGACGCTCGCGACTGAATGATGCTTGAGGTTTTGGAATGAAATGTCATTGCACTGTTTGGGTCATGCACATGCAATGACTTCAGAATCTGAATGCTTCACTTTCTGTTGTGACACAAGAATGAACGAATGGCAGCAGCACAGGCCTGAGTCATGATCTGTCATATCACTGTTGTGATTGGAACTGTTCTCAAATCACAAGAAGTGCATTTTTCAATCCTTTTTTTTTTTTTTTTTTTTTTTACATTTTTTCTCCCCCAAATACAGACACTTGAATTCCTCATGATGATTGATTTCGTTTTTTATTATATAATTATTTGTTAACATTTACCCTCATATTAGCCTGTATACAAGTTCAGCACACATATAGGCCTACATACATTTTTTTTTTTTTAATTTTTATTGAATTTTCTAATGCAACAACATACATCCATGAATATTTTTTTTTAAGTTTTGTGAAAAAGTCTTTATTTATTAAGAAGAAGGGATCAGTATGACGTTATAACATTTATTACCCTACAACACATTTTCATATTTTTATGACATTCAAACTAATCAGGTTACAAGAGGAAACTACTTGTGGGCTATTATTCTAGTTAAAATGACATAGAATTATGTAAAAGCACATTATTCTAAATTAAGTCTGGTGGCACAACCAGGAATGAAGCTTTATAGTTATACCAAAATCCCTAGAATTACATTTTTCCAAATGAATAACTGTAAAGTCTCAAATAGACACAGAGTCTAATACAGACTTGTCTCCCTTGTACTGGCCCGGGTCTGGCTACAGGTCTGAGCAAATAAAAGGTCTATTTTCTGTGCAAGTTCTTGTAAATGTACAAAACCTCTCAAAGCCACTACTGTAGATCGCCTGTTTGAGCAGTTTTGAAGCTGCTTCATTCAAACATACAATAGTTAGACGGCGCTGCTTGAATCACTCCTTTCCCCTCGGTGTTGTAGCATCTGTTATAACTTTTGTCAACATGAACTCGCTACACATCGCTAAACTGCTTAGATTCTCCACAATTCATTCATTCAGTTCAGAGTAAAGAAGCAAACCGGTCCTTTCTGAAGACTCCCGACCTTCACTGAAGTCCAAATAGCATTCCATTCATTTAGAATTACTCAAACCAGGCTTAAAATAAGGAAGCCCGAGGCCCAACGAGAGTCATTTGTACTTATTTATTGACCAGCGCGTCCAGTCGGGTTGGTCAGGCCGGCCACTGAGAACTCTAATCGGCACCGATTAAACTTCAATAAATGTGTTTCCTTGGGTCGGTCGTTGAAGTGGCACCAAAGGCTAGTGTTGTTAACTTCACTTCAGAAGTAACATTCGATTTTCCCATCTTTGCTGAGCAAAAGATTTGTGCGAAATGAACTAAAAGCCTTTCCCATATAGACAATTGTCTCAACAAGCCACTTCAGTTCAGCAGTTGAAGCAAATAAAAGCTTTTATTTGAGAATTTACAGTGTTTCAATATAACAAGCAGGAGACAATTGAAGTGACTTTTGTGAGAGTTTGTTGTTTGAAGCAAGTGGTTGAATTCTTTATAGTATCTGTATCCAGTTTGCACTTTGTGCCCGGTCCCTGCACACTTGACTAACAGCTGGTTGCACATAGACCAGTGTTATTTCACCATAAGGACGGCTCATTGTGATGAAATCTAGGTTATAGCTGGTTGTCTCCCTCTCTACAGTAGGAAATAGGCATCTTAAAGGGGAACTATGCAATAATTTTTTACCTTAATTAAACAGCTTCGGAGTAATTGTGATGGTTGAATGACTTGTTACAGGTATAGAATGGAGGCTCTCTGCCTTCCACCTAGCATCTCTTGGCCAAAAAACAACCTTGCAAGATCAGCGCCAACCCAGTGTCCTAGATCTCATCTGGTGAGAAACATGGACTGCTTTAAGGCACTACGACACAAACACGCCCTATAATCTGTAATCTCTTAACGTTACCCCCCTTGGTTGACCTCGGTAGCCGTGGATTGCCTTCTCGCCGGCTTCGCTGAAAACAACTGCACATGGCTGGGAGGAGGGTTAGCAGTGAGGTTTTACCACAGTGAAAATGTTCACTCTGAATATGTAGTGTAATGTCTGATGGTAGTCAGTCATCTAATGGTATAAATGAGCCATAACTGGTTCATATTATAACATTACGAGTTGTAACTTGAGTCTCTTTGTGTGATAATTATAGGGAAGTATCATGTTATAACATGAAATTCATGTTGTTATAATGTGAGACCATCTTGTTAAAACAGTGTTTCACATTATAATACAACGCTGATCCTTTTTTCTTTATGTGCCCTGACAGTGGTGCACCTGCTTTTTATTTTACAGACCATCAGTTAATACCTGGAGTTTCATTCGCTTTTCCTCATCTCTACTAGAATGTGCCTGTGATCATAATGTGGGTCTCCATGATATACAGTTCATGTGGAGAAATTCTAAATATTCAAAAAGAAAAAAAAATGTGTGAGCTCATGCCTCTGGAATAAATGAGACTTGTTTTTTCTTTTTTTTTTGGACTATAGTGTTCATATGATCAGCCCACTCCCTTCCCACCTTTATCTATGCTGATCTGGAGACAGTAATCAGTAACGACGGCTGCCCCGGCCGTTATCAGATACTGTACATGGTTGATGAGCGCAGTCAGCGGAGGAGCTCGCTACGCTCTGCTCAGGGTTTTTTTTATTTTATTTTTTTTTTTATTTGAGACCACACTTGTTAGTCACTTCACATCGGCTCGGACTTTAATCACCACTTTCTCTCCTCTTTGTCTCATTCTATCTCTCTGTCTTTGCAGATCGAAAGCTGCTACATGACGTTAAACCTCAAAGTGAGTCTTCCTCTGTGAATTTCTTTCATCCTCAACTCCCGGTCCCCACCTGCCACTAATGTGTAATGCCCTGAATTCAGTCGGCAACAGAGATGACATGTTAGTGTTAAGTTAAAAGTGAACAGTCGTCTGCATTCTCTCACTACAGACTCCGGGAACAGAAACAACACAAATTACCCACAATTAGCTCACCTTGATCTGATCAGCTCCTGATTTAACCCAGCAAAAGTGCTCATTTGCATTCATGTCATTATCGAGTGGCCTTTAAATGACAGCCGTGACATCACAGCTGTGCATCTACTTTGAAGCCAGGAGATATATTGGTTGTGACAAGTGAACATGTGCTATGTTGTGAAGGATTAATGGGTGGTAATCATTGCAAAACGAGCTAATTTGACCAATTTACGGGCGCTGTCCTCCACGTTTCCTGTGGCGGCTTTCAATCACTCGCCGGAGTTAGCCCTGCTAAGTGACTGTCAGGTTGCTACTAGCTCCGGAGCTTTCACATAAAAAAAAAAAGTGAATCGGGGTGCCTGCTGTGTTCTTTAAAGAAAACCTTGCATGATTGAACAGGGAGTGCATTAAACCGATGTCTGTCTGGCGGTCGTCTCTGCGGGAAAAACGCTGTAAAAATGAATTTTGCCTCGTCGGATTGGTCCTCGCAAGCCGACCGGCGACCGGCGGCCTCCACCACATGGGCTCCTAATTGCCTTCGCTGGGAGATATCCATCATAGCTATTGGATATAGACCGGTGGGTCTAAAGGCAGTTAGGGCTAATCACCCTCCATGTTAGCAGCTTGAGTGTGATATGTAATAGTTTAGAGTAACGGCTGGACATGCTCATTTATTCCTATCTGCGGTGCATAATGTAGCATAGAGAGATAAGACAGATGGTCCGCTCCATCTTACCACTTTCCATCCTTCTTGTTTCATTTCCACACTGGAGCCGCTGTAAGACGTTGTAACTCTTGCATGTGTTTGCCCTTGAACGTCTCCATAATAACAGCACTGTTTGCACTGACTTTCTTTTTTTTCTCCATCTCCTCCTCACTGTGTCGAGCTCTTTACTAATACAACAAACACTCCACTGTTTTATGTGCAGCATTTAGAAATCCCTTTTTCTCTTTTTGTTTAGTTTTTTTTGTCAAAGCTGCCAGGGTCACAGTGAAAAGGAATTGACCCAGTTGCTATAGAGAGATCTCAGAGGAACGTATTTCCATACTGTCACACTGTCTCTGTACACACACTGTCACATCCGTGCGCGCTGTCAAACGGTGGCCGAGGCCTTCACTGTGTTTACCTCAGTGGCAGGTAGCAACAGCCCTCGAATTAAGCTTTTATTAGAGACGTGACATAGTTTTTTAAATGTGACCACAAACTGAACTTTCTCAGTTTTTCCCTGTGGCCTTGATGAATTCAGTGAAACATGTGTTTCCACAGCACTAATTCAATACAACATGAGTCATGCCAGGCTCTCCAGTTCTTTTTCTCCCCCCTCCTCCTCCTCACAGTGTTAATGGGGCTTTCAGAGGGAACATGACAATAGCACCACTGCGTTCTCAAACCAGTAATTTCAGTGCTGGGCTTGCACCCAGTGGTGATCGCTCTAAGACTGCAAGTTGAGCTCTGCTTCCTCTAAAATGTCGAAAAATAAATGGTGAGATATGAAGTGTTTTGTTGACATTTCATTTGCTAATAATGTGTTAGAACGCGTCCAACTCTAAGACGAGTTCATTCAGAATATGCTGCTTATCGCAGGTCGACTGACGCCATTTTCTTCTAATAGTGTCTTAGTCCATTAAAGAGGAACTAAGCAGGTTTTCTCCCGTGGCTATATGCTACATTTTTACCTTAATTAAAAAGCTCTGGCGTAATTGTGATAGATAACTACATGGTATGTGACTTGTTACAGTGACAACGGAGGCTCTCTGTCTTCACCTGGCGTCTCACGGCTGAAAACCAACCTTGCAACATCAGTGTAGTACCTGGCCGCCGCCCCGGTGTCCCAGCTCTCATCTCTGCATACCGCCACACATACAGTACACGCTCTGTATCCCGTTTATGACAGTTAAGGCTACACAAATGTACACGTCCATAACGTTTTCGCCGACTTTTTAAAAACCAATGCACATGGCCAGGTGGAGGGTTAGCAAAACAGCGGAAAAGCGACCAGACTTGCATAGTTCCCCTTTAAGTTGAAGCTCAGCGTCCAGGGACTTCAATGGAGCGGCAGAGAATTGTTGTTTTCACTGCAGTGAAAGTGGATGGCCATTGGATAAATGCTGTGATTGTGATTGGAGGATCTGTCTAAAGACTGAATCCCTTTTTGATTGACAGCGATTTTGAAATATAAACGGGCACCGGGGCATTTTCCAGTTTAATGCCGATTTTGGAGTGAAGTGGGGAGACAAACTGCAGCTCATTTCTTGGTGTTTACATAGTGATACAGCCCATTCCACTGTATATATCACATTGTAAATGAAACACAATTATAGCATTTCCTATATATATATATATATATATATATATATATATATACTATATATATGGTCAGGGTATATATATATGGTTGGGTGGTCGGATCGTCCGGGGGGGGGGCTTCTCTGTGTGTGTGAATGTCAATTAGAAACAACGCTATGTGGAGATGACTGAACAGAATGATATTGTGTTGCCAAACAAAAAAAAAAAGGAAAATCTATTTGTGGTGGACGTAAATGAATGTGTGGGAAACACTGCATTTTATGATGAAGGCTAAAAGTGTTTTGAAAGACCAGCAGCCACTGCACTGCATCATGTTTGTTGCCGTCTTGGGCTAAAGCACAATTCACAATTTGAGGAGTTGAACTTTGACCACTGCAATAATACACAAGCTTGAGGGATAACACTCCCTGGAGAGACACATCTTTGTTGCTGGCAAGGATCAACTGTAAACTCAGCAGGAGCTTCCTGCTTCACAGTCACAAGTTTTAGAAGTTTTAGAAAGCTCCTCCGATGTTTGCTCCGGGCGCTCTACTGATCTCATCTCTCTCTTTCTCTCTTTTACTCAATTCATAAATGATGCTCAACATTTTTTTTTTTACTTTCACGAGCCTTCACCTGAGGAAGGTTACCAGATTCTGGAACCAAAACCCTCTTGATGATGTTAAACACTGATAATGAGTTTGACAAAGAGAACAACTTATTTGTCTTAAATGATAAGTTGTTTTAAAATTATTCACCATCTGACCTTTAGTTGGTTGAAAGTGACACACCCCCCTTTATTTTTTTCACTAGTTGACCTTCATTTTTTCCATGTTAGCTCCAACTACTACATAACATTACTGTAGGTTATAGGTTCTATTAGTTTTCACAGTATCTCTCCTTCTCTCTGTGCCTTGTGTGTTCCAGGCATGGACGGCTCCAACGACATCGCCCTATACTCGGGCCTGGGAGCCGGCATCATCGCCGTGGCGATCCTGGTAGTGGCCGTCATGCTGTACAGGAAGAACCACAGCGAGTACGGGGTGGACGTCATCGACTCCTCCGCGCTCACGGGGGGATTCCAGTCCTTCAACTTCAAGACCACCAGACAAGGTGAGAAAGAAGAGAGCGCCACCAAGTCCACACACAGCGATGACACATCGCACAAGGCCAAGGGGCCGCGGCGTCATCACTAGCCCCCCCCACGACCCCCCTGGTGATTGATGGCATTTAGTTTTACATCTGGGGGGGTGGGGGTGGGCAGCGTGCCACACAGCCCGCCTGTTTACCTTGGATTTATGCGTCCATAATCAGTGAAAGGATCTGTCCTTCTATTTTGACAGACCTGCTCCTCTGTTATTGTGAAGAAGGAGATAATCAATCTCCACTCCCCTCCCCCTCCCCTTCCTCCCCTCCCCTTCCTCCCCTCCTCTCCCCCCCAGCGGACCACACATTTGACTGTCAGGCCAACCAATCTCCCCCATCAGATTACACAGGCCTGAGCCGCCGATAGATAAATGCGAAGGGTACGGAACAGTGAACATCAATTCAATTTCTGTTGTGCACAGCAATAACTTGTGTTGGTGATGTGGCCGCAGCCTCGCTACAGGCATTCATATTAATGTCACTGACACTTCTGGGTTACCGCGAGTGATAGCCATCGCCGGCCGTAGGTGATCCATCCTCGCTGCCCCAACTCCCCCCATCCCCACCCCGGTGACGATGCCACGAGAAGCCCCGCGCCCCCCCAAGGCCCGGGGAGTCACCGGAGCTCCCCTCCCCCCACCCACCCACCCCCCGTGGCAGCGATTGGACGGAGGTGGAGGGAGTGGGTCATCAATCCTATTTAAATAGGCCACGTCTCCCTGCAGCCTGCCTGCTGTGCCCTCCACCGGCCACCATCACTCCTTTCCATTTTCCTCTCTATCAAGCCGGCCGCCGCTCCCCGTGAAATGAAGAACACTTCCTCCCTCCTTTCTCTTCTTAAAGGGATAGTTCAGCTTTTTTTTTTTTTAAATGGGGTTGTATAAGCTACAAATGCGACAATGCAGTCACAGCAGAATTAGGCGGATGTAAAACGCCTCGACAGCTCCGAAACAGCAAACTGCGGCCGGGTTAAAGGGATAGTTCAGCTTTTTTGAAGTGGGGTTGTATGAGCTACAAATGCCAAGGCAAAGTGCCGTATCTGTAGCTAATACCAAGCCAAAGTGCAGTATCTGCACCAAAACCAAGGCAAAAGTGCAGCCATAAAACGGTCAAAATTGGTCAGAAAGACAAACTACAAAATACATTTAATTCAGTCCACCTTTATCTAATCAATTATAGACTTGGTAGTTATTCATAATTTGATGCTTAAACCTGACAATGAAAAACACAAAAAGCTATTTTTCTCAGTTTGGCATTTTTACAGATACTGCACTTTGCCTTTGTAGGGCAGAATTAATCAGCGTATTTTCGCCGCCTACAAGAAGTCCCTTCTCAAAAATAATACACCAGTTCAAGAGTACGATCTAAAGTAAACATTTACAATGCATCAGCTGGTCGGAAATAAAGTTTGTTAATCTGGAACTAACTCATTCAGTATTCCTCAATACTCCTCCACACACGCTGTATCACTCCGCCTATCAGCTGTTTGGATCAGCGGTGTGTGGAAGAGGCGAGGAGAGCAGAGACCTTTCTACTGCTCATCTTTCTACTTTAAAAAAAAGATGAACTATCCCTTTAACCCGGCCCCAGTTTGTTGTTTCGGAGTTGTTGAGGCGTTTTACATCGGCCTAATTCTGCTGTGACTGCACTGTTAACGTTTTACCGTCGCTTTTCATAAACATAGCAGGAAATTAAAGGCTTCCTCTGGGTCTTTATAAGTGTGTGTTTAATTGCAAATCAGCGGCTTTTTCATGCCTGATAATCGCCACAAAGAAAAAAAAAAAACATAAAGACTTTAAAGAAGTTCTTAAATGCTTTCGGATGACTCCCTGCTGCCGGAGAGGCTGTAAGGCAGAGTGCTGAATGAGTCTTTGGACCTGACCCTGTCTCTCTACATTACCTCTCCTTCTGAGTGATTTTTAATCAGAGGTCCAATTCCAAACCTATCCCTCAAGGTATTCAACCTGAGGTACATTTCATTAACTTCTCTCATCTCACCACTGCCATTCCATTTTCACCGCGCCATTCTTAAAGATGCACACTCAAGCGATAATCAGATCATTCTCCACCCGACCGGAGTGGAGAAAATTTAGCGGTGATCGAATGTCAGCCGCAGAGAGGGTGGGTGGATAATGTCCACCGGGCCGCGGCTCCGACTGGGAGCAGAGGAGGGGGGGGGTCCACAGAGTGGCCTCCGGGGTCGCTGTCACCGTGAGGCCGTTCAGAGATGAAAAAATATACCTTTTCATTTCTCATGGAGAGACATTATCTTTGCAGCATTTCCCCTCCAAAATGTTATTGTGCATCACATCTGCTCACGACTCGTATCATTTATAACGCTGGTGCAGTCATGACCGACAGGAGAGTGCATGTGAAACAGCAGCTAAGTCACAGGTTCAACCCCTGCAAAAATATTCAGAAATATTCTGTTAGATTTGAATTGAGGGAGTGGATTATTATTTTTTTTTTTAATGTTATTATTGTATGGTATGATGATAGTGACAGACCAGCCAGGGATTTAGGGCCTCATAAAAATAAATCTTACTGGCCCCTCCAGAGAGTGGCCGGTGAAAGTTTTGTTGCTCTTTTACATTGAATTATACATTTTAAAGGTCCAGTGTGTACTATTTGTCAAGGTTTACTGGCAAAATCTGAATATTCTACTCATGAATATATTTGTTTAAGTGTATAATCACTGTAAAATCAAATTTGCTTGGTTTTTGTATTCTTATAATAATTATTTTAGCAAGGGTCTTGCTTTAGAGAGTGTCGCCATCTTGCGCCGCCATGTTTGTACGGCAGCCGGAACGGAAAATCCAGCCAGCCAGAGAGCGCATTCCGCGAGTTTCGCATTCATAAATAAACCAACAAAGAAGAAGGCGCAGGGAAGGGAGAAGGAGGAGGAAACAGCAGACATGTGGTAAAATGGTTTTGATCTTCACCTCATCGCTCCATGCTCCTGAAATACTCCCAGTCGTGGTAAACAAGTTTTTTGGTCCTCGGAGGCCACCGTCACTTTGCCGACGGAAGGGTGAGTGCGAGCGGGCGAGTGAGCGCTGCAAACTAGAATCTGAAGTTAGCTAGTTTCCCCCCATATTACACACTGGACCTTTAATGATCTTTTTGACTAATGTCCCATATTTGTGAAAAGAAAGATGACAGGTGCTTGGTTGGGGAAGCGCTGGACACTCTGAATACAATGGAATACAATGGAATTCACTATTTTCTGCAAGACTGATAATATGCCAAAAACCATCTCTTTATGGTTTGAATGAAACTTCAGTGGCTAATGTTCCAGAACTTTCCACCACTAATTCATGGATGGTGACCCACTAACAAACCCACCTTTCTTTTTGAGAAATTGGGTGACATAACATCTCCCTCCTGCTTCCTCTCCTCTTTCTTTCCTTTCTTTTCTTTTTTGACTTCCTGATTTTTGAGACATCATTTTTAAGTGGACCACCTGCTGTCTCCACCTCCTATGCTCCACTGGCCCTGCCAGTCATGGGCCCCTAGAATCATGCTCCTTATTCCTCCCCCTTTGGCGCCCCAGTTTGTACAATAACAGTATTTCCGGCGCATTGACTGAATTTTCACAAGAGGTTTTGATTTGCAGCTTTCCTAACACTGTTCCCAACACACTGCACTCCTGGTGTTGGCCTCACCGTCTGTGAACACAGATTGAAGATCTGCATCTGACTGAGTCTGTACCTTGAGTAATAACTACTAGAGGACTGAACATGTGATTTAGTGCAGTGCATTTAGTACATAAGTCTAAGATTACAAGTTTAAAAGAAGGAAGTGTAATAGATCACTCAGGGTTCCCTCTTGTCCTGGAAAAACCTGGAAAATGGTTGTCCAATTTTCCAGTCATGGAAAACACATGGAAAATGAAAAAAAAAAGTCAAATGTCCTGGAAAGGCTTCAGTCGTCTTGAAAAATGATTTATCACACTGTGACATTAGCTTCTATGTGACTTTTTCAGACCACACCAAGGATTTATTTTCCAAAAAAAAGTGCCTCGTGAGAAAACTAGAGACTTTGGGTTGATGAGTGTAACCAGTATTGGGCCGCATGTTTGCGTTGTCCTATGATAAATGTGTAATAATTTCTAAGCATGTAAGAGATTATTTCATAGATAAATTATAGCCATATACTGTACACATTTAAAGGGATACTTCACCCAAAATCGACAATTCACCAATTTTCTACTCACCGTCATGCCAAGGAAGGGTTTGGAGAACTTTCAGAATTATCAAAATGCTTTCGGAGTTTCAGGGGGGGTCCGGCTGGTAACAGATTTTCATATACTGTGATGGCGGTGGATAATGCTCACTTTTGGAATGTCCAAAGCACACACTATAAAACATCCAAATACCTCCATACTGCTCGTCTGTACTGACCCAAGTGTTCTGAAGCCACCACATGAAAAATTTGTTTGTAAAAAAAATAATTTGATCTCTGTTTTTAGTCTTGTTGTAGCAGTAGGTCTCTACACGAGATTTGCTGTGTGTCCGTGTTCACATCATACATCCAATGGTTTCCAACGACGAACGAGCTCTATCTGCCGCCATTATATGAAAAGGACCCCCCCTGGAACTCCAAAAGTGTTTTGATAACTCTGAAAGTTCCCCAAACCCTTCCTTGGCGGTGAGTAGAAAATTGGTCAAGTATTGATTTTGGGTGAAGTATCCCTTTAAATCAGATTTATGGGGGTGAGAGAAGAATGAATATAGGGGGAAAAAAGCACAGAATAGAGTACAAGAGCACTTCTCCAAGGCATGAATGCAGGATTTGTCACTGAAAATGTCCTGGAAAAGTCCCGGAAAATGATTTCAAGAAAAGAGTGGGAACCCTGTCAATAGATGAACCCTCTGTAACATAATAATTAGTTCTAGGAATACGATTTGTAGTTTAATTGAATGATAAAAGGACAACAAGAAAAGTTAGTTTTTTTTTGAAGAACAAGTCAAAATGAACCCACTCCAAAGTGCTCATCACAAATCATGCCTCCAGTAATTAACGATTCCCCTAAAAATAAACCAACATTAGCCTCCCGCCTCGCGCCCCCTCGCCAGGCAACAGCTGGGCAGCAAGGACTCAGTGACTTCGCCGTTATCTTGGCACGCGGCTCATCCAGGGGCAGGCCGCTCGTCTAAAGTCTGCCAGATCGATGCAGCGCGCCCCTCGCTCCGTTTGGCAGCGTCGTGGCTTCTAATGGCCACAGATGAAGCCCCCCCCCAACCCACCACCACCACGAGCTGCTGAGTCCACGCTGGAAGCCAAAGGACTCTCCCTCATTTACAGAGCAAGTCACCTAGACCCCTCCTGGCCCCCTTTTCCTCCCCGTCCTTCAGGAGGACGACGGCGTCCAGAGGAGCCGACTCCAGCAGATGGATTATGGAGATCAAGCTGTGTGTGTGCTTGGTAATTAAATCTAACGCACTGACTGTGGCTCTGAGCCCTGGACCTTCTGTCCAGGTTGCACTCACCCTTACACCCCGATGCACTGATCGCCTGCCCGGACATGTTGTTTTAATTGGTGCTGGAGCAGCACCGGTCAGCTGCGGAAAATTGCAGGAGAAGGAGCCCAGAGACGTGTCTCCTCAACCTGATCTGAACTGGATTAATGTTACCTGGGATATGAATTCATTCTGGAGATTAAATCTGATTTTAATCTCAAACCTGCCAGTTCTACTTCTTTGCAAAAATAACAACTCTGTTGGATGTACCGCACTGTATCGTGCTGCAGCCGGAAATCCCTCGCTAATATGGAATCCACGCAAAAAAAAGTGGCACATTTTCTTTTCCTCTTTCATCTTCCTCCTGTCACGGAAACCGATGAAACTCTTGACACGATTTCAGCTTTTAAAGTTCTGAAAATTCCTACTTTTGCTTTTGCTAAACCGAGAAATAAACCAAAAAGCAAGACAAATAACACAATCTTGACCTTATTTAGCTGTATCTGGGACACCAGTGAATTTCAATTCCCCATGTGGGTGCTGTTCAGGAAACACAGAGGTTGGGCTTTGATTCATTAATTAAACAATTCCCTCACATCATGCGAGTGAGTCCCATGTGAGCGGGACTTTTTAAGATGATTCTGTGGTTGTGCTATCTCTCCGTCTCCGTAGGCAACCCGCTGCTCCTCAACTCCTCGATGCAGCCCGACTTAACAGTGGGACGGACATACAGTACCCCCCTCTGCTTCCAGGACAGCACAGACAAAGAGCTCTTTGACCCGCTGCCAGACATCAAGGTCAAAGTTCAGAGCTCCTTTATGGTTTCACTAGGTGTGGCCGAGCGCGCCGAGTTCCACGCCAAAGCCCCCGCCGAGACCTTCCCGCGGGACCTGAGCCGGGACTACTGCAGCACCATGGACAGACGCAAGAAGGGCCTGCTGACCCTCAACGGGCCCCTCAGCGCCGACAAGGAGCAGCTGAGGACCACGGGTCTGTTCGGCCATCCCGGAGGACGCCTGGTGGTGCCCAACACAGGTGAGGGAGGAGATAGGAGCAAACACACACTCTGAACATGTTTTTGGGTTACACTTTATAATAAGTACACATTATTAAGCATTAGTTAAACATTTTGGCAAATTGGCCCATTGCCATAATCCCTTCAGTCTTACGAGTAGTTTTGTTATTGGTGCAAGCTATTTTTAGAACGGCGGAGCAGAGCCGCGAGCTGCTCAGAGCTACGGAGGCTAAAGAGATTACACAATCCAACAACTCCAAAATGCTCTGGTGGACAAGTTGTGACCTGCACATTCACCACGCTATGAGATCATAACGGAACGTTACTACTGTAGACGGAGTTGTTTTCGAGGCAAATGCAGAGACTGCTTGCCGAAAAACTGCCCCCAACGGGACCGTGCATCAGCAGTTTTGCATGAATTTATGAAAATGATGAATTCCGTATTCCATGCTTAACAACTAATGCTTAATAGTGTGTATTATTATAAAGTGTTACCTTGTTTTGTTTGTAAAAAGTTAACCCCTCAGTCCAGAAAAACACTATTGGACTATGTGACTGCATAATTCATAATAATTCATCAGCCAAAGCTTGCATTATGCGGGGGACCGCATTTTTTCAAGATAGCGCACTTTCGCCACCTAAATCACAGATTTCTGTGCAAAATGCATGAAATATGCAGGGTTTGCAGGATTTCATAGGCTACATATATACAGTTTATCTGTGCAAATAGTTGAAAAATGTTGCATGTTTAATTCACACAAGCCTCTGTTGCCTCGGGAACTTTATGAAGTGATGTAAACTAGTGATGTGAAACGTTACTGCCTTGCGCGAGGAGATAAACAAAATCGGAAAAGCTTAGAGCACATCCCGTGCTGAATAAGACAAATCAGTCTAATTTACCAATGGAAACCAGTGCAAAAGATCACGCAAGGAACTTTATGTCTTACAGAGAGGCTAATTATTTTTCACTTGGTGCAACAGCATGTTGGAAGTTGGAACACAGTCTGAAACTGACACTGGACAACCACTTGTAAAATTATGAAAATATGAAAAGATTGAGAAAACAGAATGAGACAGAGATGTGTTTTGCGTTAGATAGATAGATAGATAGATAGATAGATAGATAGATAGATAGATAGATAGATAGATAGATAGATAGATAGATAGATAGATAGATAGATAGATAGATAGATAGATAGATAGATTTTTGCCAGCTCCCAAGTTCCCGCAACTTCATTGCATAAAAATTGCATAAACACCCAGCATATTCCTTTGCATTTTTTTTTTGGAAAACCCTCCAAATAATCAAGGATTTTTGCCTGCAACCATCACAAAAAAAAGCACTGTATTTTTCTGAAAGGACAAACTTCTGATTCTTTTTGCCATCATCAACCAGCACTACAGCTTCACCATCTACATTTCTCTCCTCTTCACTGCTGCTTGTCAGTGTGAACGATGCGCTGCTGTTTTTAATTGTTCCTTTTGTCAGCACATAAACGCGCTGCAGTGAAGGTGGCACAGAGGCTTTCAAAAGGCAAAATACAACTTTATTGTAGGTTTTCCACCAAACTGAAAATTACACCTTAAAATGTAAAAGCAGCAACAAGAGCGTTGGATGTAGAAAGCAAAATCAGTTAACAGGACACTCAGGTGTACGACACAGCCCTGTCACAGAGCCGTGGGAGAGTGGATTACAGCATCAAACTGAATTCAAGGAGAAACATCTGCAGCTTCTTCTTTATTTTTTTTTCTTTTTCACATTTAAAATGCTGATTGGACTTGGAATAAAAGAGCTGTGGAGGCACCCCGTGGTACCTCCCAGAGCTCACGGCTTCAGATTGAGAGAATAAAAGATGAGAACTGTCTGTTTTTGTCTTTATCTGTTCTTCTGACAGACAGATTAAACATTCAGCTTCATCTGGGGATTTACAAGCGTTGCTTTTTTTCCACCAGCATATCAATGTTTTTAAATAATTTTCAACATTTAACATTGATTGACTCTGAAACTTTCATGTCTCCTAAGAAAAGTAGGATTCTTAAGTATTTGTTCAAAATATTAACAGTAATAATTAATACATTAAGAAGAGCTCAGGCAGTAGTCTGAAGAGGTTTTTCAGCTAAATCAGGATTAGTGAGGATGCTCAAGTGATTGAAGATGAACTACCCTCCTACTCACTTTTACAAAGTTGAGATATCCAATAATTAAAAAGAAACCAAAAACTTTTTTTTTCTGTATCTGCCAGAATCCAAAAGCAACAGCTTGTGTATCTGTATCACACAGCAGAGCTTACAGACAGTTTCATGAAGAATGCTACTTAAAAGTATATTCAGCAGACATCTGAGTCAGCCAACAGTACGGATTTGGTTCCTTTGGGAAAAACGATGTAAGAAAAAAAAAAAAAAAAAAACAGACAGAGCCTCAGAGGATGTTTGTGATTTCTAAGATAGAGACTGCACCAGGATTGCATCATTATGTTTGTACAGTTTGAACACGTCGGCCACAGAGGTAAACTGGTTCTGTTGTCCGGTAACACCTCGCTACAAACAATCACTTCTAAGGCTCCGGTTTTCTGCTAAGTCAGAGGAACTATTTAAAGGTTACACAGCTCTGTGTCAGGGGTCAGTCTCCTGCATGAGGACCTGTCTTCTGTGATGAAATATCATAAAGTGGGCGAGGAGAAGCAGAGGAGGAAGAAACGGTGAAACGCTGTCAGTTTCTGTTTGTTTGATCTGATAGAGCAGAGCATCGTCTCATGTTCCACTGTTGTACTTATTCATACGAATGATGTGTCGCTCTCTGTGCATAGCTGATTGTTGATTACAACGAGACATACATCCATATACACAACACATATAAAACACTAAAGTAAAAAAAAAAAGAATACAAGTAAATATATTAAAGCCCCAGTGTGTAACTTATTTGGCTTTTTATTAGCAAAAATCAAATATTGCTTTCATAAATACGTATTTCACTGAAGTCGAATCACATACAAATGAAAGCTTTCTCGTACATTAGAATGAGTTGTTACAAGTCGTTACAAATACATAAGTGGGCGACGCACCGAACCGAGGCGGCCATGTTGCATCGCCATTTTTTACATTCAGTGGCAGCGTGACCGTAGGTAACCATAGAAACTCAGCGGAGCTGTCGGCTCGGGGAGAAAGTTTCCCAGGTAGCGCCTGTTAAAACTGTCACCACTGTGTAGTGTGAGGAAGGACGGAGGCACTGATGTTGCATTCAGGTGCAGTCAGGCAGACGGCCGTCGGCAAACCAA